>NC_092171.1:27675395-28412061 GCF_045791955.1 Oncorhynchus clarkii lewisi
CCTGGCCGTCCCTCTAAACTTTCAGCTCATACAAGGAGAAGACTGATCAAAGATGCAGCCAAGAGGCCCATGATCACTCTGGATGAACTGCAGAGATCTACAGCTGAGGTGGGAGACTCTGTCCATAGGACAACAATCAGTCGTATATTGCACAAATCTGGCCTTTATGGGAGAGTGGCAAGAAGAGAGCCATTTCTTAAAGATATCCATAAAAAGTGTTGTTTAAAGTTTGCCACAAGCCACCTGAGAGACACACCAAACATGTGGAAGAAGGTGCTCTGGTCAGATGAAACCAAAATTGAACTTTTTGGCAACAATGCAAAACGTTATGTTTGGCGTAAAAGCAACACAGCTGAACACACCATCCCCACTGTCAAACATGGTGGTGGCAGCATCATGGTTTGGGCCTGCTTTTCTTCAGCAGGGACAGGGAAGATGGTTAAAATTGATGGGAAGATGGATGGAGCCAAATACAGGACCATTCTGGAAGAAAACCTGATGGAGTCTGCAAAAGACCTGAGACTGGGACGGAGATTTGTCTTCCAACAAGACAATGATCCAAAACATAAAGCAAAATCTACAATGGAATGGTTCAAAAATAAACATATCCAGGTGTTAGAATGGCCAAGTCAAAGTCCAGACCTGAATCCAATCGAGAATCTGTGGAAAGAACTGAAAACTGCTGTTCACAAATGCTCTCCATCCAACCTCACTGAGCTCAAGCTGTTTTGCAAGGAGGAATGGGAAAAAATGTCCGTCTCTCGATGTGCAAAACTGATAGAGACATACCCCAAGCGACTTACAGCTGTAATCGCAGCAAAAGGTGGCGCTACAAAGTATTAACGTAAGGGGGCTGAATAATTTTGCACGCCCAAGTTTTCAGTTTTTGATTTGTTAAAAAAGTTTGAAATATCCAATAAATGTCGTTCCACTTCATGATTGTGTCCCACTTGTTGTTGATTCTTCACAAAAAAATACAGTTTTATATCTTTATGTTTGAAGCCTGAAATGTGGAAAAAGGTCGCAAAGTTCAAGGGGGCCGAATACTTTCGCAAGGCACTGTATATATATCATACACATACCCACATATACACATATATATATATACATACATACATACACACACTTTAATAAAAATATATACCTTCCTTTTGTATTCCCTGCAAACCCAATCACCCCTCCCAAAGTTGGAGGAAACTAATAAACAACACCACTTAGGCTTCTACTTCCAGCTTATACATACTATACACATTTTACAGACACAATCTATTTTACAATAGTTATAGTTTGTTTGTTGTAGTCCTGGCCTTCCTCTATTTCTGATGTCCACCCAGTTTGATTTCTATTTGCTATATACACTGCTCAAAAAAATAAAGGGAACACTTAAACAACACAATGTAACTCCAAGTCAATCACACTTCTGTGAAATCAAACTGTCCACTTAGAAAGCAACACTGATTGAAAATAAATGTCACATGCTGTTGTGCAAATGGAATAGACAACAGGTGGAAATTATAGGCAATTAGCAAGACACCCCCATTAAAGGAGTGGTTCTGCAGGTGGTGACCACAGACCACTTCTCAGTTCCTATGCTTCCTGGCTGATGTTTTGGTCACTTTTTAATGCTGGCGGTGCTTTCACTCTAGTGGTAGCATGAGACGGAGTCTACAACCCACACAAGTGGCTCAGGTAGTGCAGCTAATCCAGGATGGCACATCAATGCGAGCTGTGGCAAGAAGGTTTGCTGTGTCTGTCAGCGTAGTGTCCAGAGCATGGGAGAAATATATTACCCCCCAGTCCCTTTTCCACAAAACTTCATCTGAAATTGTTGAATGAGTTTCCTGTAAACAATAGATATTATATTCCTTCTCTTTTAGCCAGGTAAATACTTATAGTCTTTTCTTATTATCTGCTATTACAATTATAACTGGCTTTAATTATATCACCAATTACCATACTGAGACACACGTTTCAATTCTATTTATCAACAAGACTCTTACAATAACTGTCTTCTAACTTTCATTTTAATGAGAGGCCTGCATTCCTTTAAATGTTTTAAAACCTTTATAGTATTCATAGGCTACTGCTATGCATTGGGAAGTGGGGTAGTGAGAGGTTAAACAAAGGAATGTGGCTGCATGATGTTTTTTGTTCCTCCATGGTTCGCTCCGATATGAGTCAACGATCCATGCAGCAACTCATTTGCATATCACCCTGCAATCTGCTTTCACTTTGTCCCAGTACAGTGTGTGCCTGTGTGTGTAAGTCCGAGTCCCCTGTGGTCCGACCGGGGTGTATACGGGACGGAAAGTGAGTATTCAGCTGTTCTTTCTCTCGGCTCATTAGCGTCCTGCGTCTCGGATGAGACCGGACGAGGAAGCCCTTCTATTGATCCTCATCCTCCCTCTCTCCCACCACCTAACGGCCCACCAACTGACCCACCGGAGGAAAGCTGCTGTATAAACATTACCAGACCTGGGTTCAAATACTTTATATTTTTTCTAATACTTTATCTAAGCTTGATTGAGCTTGCCTGGCACAATGGAACCAATAGAATAGTCCAATAACTGCACCCCGCCACTCCAGGCAGGCTAGAGCAAACACTCAAAGTATTTGAAAGATTTGAAATAGTAGTTGAACCCAGGTCTGAATGGTACAGGAGTAGAGTAGTCTAAGGAACGGGTTTGTTCTGGGAGTGCTGCCCACTGGAGGAGATGGGTGTTGCGGAAGAGGGGCAGAGAAATGCTGTGTGAGGGAGGAACAGGAGTGGGTTACGGATAGTTCTTGGAGGGCTGCCCATCGGTGCGGAGAGGTGCTAGGGCCATACCCAAGAAGATTCGAGGCTGTAATCACTGTCAAAGGTGCTTCAACAAAGTCCTGAGTAAAGGATGTGAATACTTATGTAAATGTAATATTTCAGTTTTTTTATTTGTAATAAATTAGCCAAAATTTCTAAAGTCCTGTTTTTGTTTTGTTATTACGGGGTATTGTGTGTACAGTCGTGGCCAAAAGTTTTGAGAAAGAGTCAATATTTGCAGTGTTGATCCTTCTTTTTCAAGACCTCTGTAGTCCGCCCGGGCATGCTGTCAATTAACTTCTGGGCCACATCCTAACTGATGGCAGCCCATTCTTGCATAATCAATGCTTGGAGTTTGTCAGAATTTGTGGGGTTTTGTTTGTCCACCCGCCTCTTGAGGATTGACCACAAGTTCTCAATGGGATTAAGGTTTAGGGAGTTTCCTGGCCATGGACACAAAATATCGATGTTTTGTTCCCCGAGCCATTTAGTTATCACTTTTGGCTTATGGCAAGGTGCTCCATCATGCTGGAAAAGGCATTGTTTGTCACCAAACTGTTCCTTGATGGTTGGGAGACGTTGCTCTCGCAGGAGAAGTTGGTACCATTCTTTATTCATGGCTGTGTTCTTAGGCAAAATTGTGAGTGAGCCCACTCCCTTGGCTGAGAAGAAACCCCACACATGAATGGTCTCAGGATGCTTTAATGTTGGCATGACACAGGACTGATGGTAGCGCTCACCTTGTCTTCTCCGGACAAGTTTTTTTCCGGGTGACCCAAACAATTGGAAAGTGGATTCATCAGAGAAAGTGACTTTATCCCAGTTCTCAGCAGTCCAATCCCTGTACCTTTTGCAAAATATCAGTCTGTCCCTGATGCTTTTCCTGTAGAGAAGTGGCTTTTTTGCTGCCCTTCTTAATACCAGGCCATCCTCCAAAAGTCTTCGCCTCACTGTGCATGCAGATGTACTCACACCTGCCTTCTGCCATTCTTGAGCAAGCTCTGTACTGGTGATGCCCTGATCCCGCAGCTGAATCAACTTTAGGAGACGGTCCTGATGTCAACTGGTCCTTTTGTGGCAGGGCTGAAATGCAGTGGAAATGTTTTTTGGGATTCAGTTAATTTTCATGGCAAAGAGGGACTGCAATTAATTGCAATTCATCTGATCACTCTTCATAACATTCTGGAATATATACAAATTACCATCATACAATATGAGGTTGCAGACTTTGTGAAAATTAATATTTGTGTCATTCTCAAAACTTTTGGCCTCGACTGTAGATTGATGAGGGGAAAAAACAATTTAATGCATTTTAGAATAAGGCTGTAACGTAACAAAATGTGGAAAAAGTTAAGGGATCTGAATACTTTCCGAATGCACTGTATATGCTGACCAGTGGGGAATTGGTGGATCCATCACACATTCATTTTTGTTATGTTCCATATTGTGCCCTATTCCCTTTATAGCATACTCCTTTTGACCAGGGCCCATAGGGTTAGGTCACACTTCAAATTAGGGCTCAGCATGAAAGGATATATCAATATCAATGTGACTTCCCTGGTTAAAAGGATAAAAACAGATTTGCACTACACGCTCCCGGAGACCTTACAGAACGATGAAGATATCACCTGCAGACAGTGCCATGGCAACAGCAGGATTGTGACTATAAAAGGCTACCATTTCCTTGACTTGTACCACCCATTATCCTCCATCCTTACTATACCTAACCGGCTTCCCTTGCGTGCGGAGGCACTCAGATCAGCTCCACTTATAGCTGTTAGCGGGAAAGTGCTACAGCACCAACATGTTAGCAGAGAGAGTGTGGATGTAAGGTATGGAACACTATTATGGTCTTATGTTGCCTGTGAGTATCAAAATGTTTCCAGAAATAATGTTATTTTCCAAGCAAACATTCCAATGAAGTTCACCCATCATATGATGCTGTATTGAAGCACTGCAGCTATCTGTGTTTAGTAAAATGGATTCCTGGGCCACACGTTTTGGCAGTGAATTTATATAACCCATTAATATTCCAAATGTGCATTTTCCCCATGCATAACTTACACCCAGCAACACGTGCACACACACACACACACACACACACACACACACACACACACACACACACACACACACACACACACACACACACCTCCCAATTGTGTCTATTACCTCTCTCTTAGCATTACACATGCATACACACAGCCCTTCAATTACTCAAGAGAGGAAGAGAGACATGAATATCCTATTCCATTTGTAGTGTTGGCCAGCTGAAGTAGGTTGGCAGTACTGTCCCTTTTACACAAAGGGCAGCACCAGACAGGCAGAGTGTAGGAGTTACTCATGTTGCCATTGTCTTTCTGACAGTTCCTACTACAAAGCCTGGGTCCCCGCATGCAGCCAGCATCCTGGATACAAACACACCTACAACCCAGTGGCTGAGCCTGTCTGGTGGGATGTGAATCAAAGCCTGTGGCTGAGCCATGTGATCCGGGGGTACTGTAGCCTATCCTCTGCTCTGACCACTTGGGCTGAGACACCAAGTCAGGAAAGTGGCAGTAGGATAGCAGAGAAAAGTGTGGATAATCTGAGCTACCATTTGATTTACAGTATCAGGGAGGGATGTTAGAATGAAAAACCCTTGTGTACTTTTGTGCTGCTACACACTGCTTTTTTTCAGCTCTAGTTGGCGATATCGTTTTTGATAGCTTTTTCATAGAACAATGTCCATTTGCAATTAGACACAATGGTAAGCATTGGTATTACCATGTTTAAACATAACAGTTGTATGAATAAAGCACTGTGTTCAATGTGAAATGAGGAGGACAGAGAAAGCTACAAATGCTTAACACTATCTGCATGTTTGCATTCAGTGTGCTTTGAAATATTAACAAAATGATTATTATTCTATGTACAATGTGTGATGGATCTACATCATCAGCCAAAGAGTAATATCCTATAGTGAGTGATGGAGACAGCTGCGTTGTGCACAGTGCTGTAGCTGGAGAGACATAAAGTGTTAAAAGATGAGCTGCCAGACCAAGTGCTCTTTTCACCTTGGAATAGAGTTTAGCAAGTCTCGTTGGGTCTGTGGGTTTTGTCACAGAGAATATCTACCAGTTGTAAATGACTGAGTTTCTTATTCCTTAACTCATTTTGGGCAAGGATTTTGTGTCGTGGCAGTGGGGGGTTGATCACTTGGGTAATCTACTGCAGGTCTACTGTGTACTGTGTCACAGCCAGTTACAGGATGAATATTAGGATAAGAACAGTAATTTTGTGCGGTTCTAATCTGAATCTTGTGACCATGTCCCTGTCTCATGTCAGGCATCCTCAGAGGGCTGCATGAAGAATCCAAAAAGCAACCTATTCCCTATATAGTGCACTACTTTTGACCAGAGCCCATAGGGAATAGGGTGTCAAATGGCAACCTATTCCGTATATAGTGCACTACTTTTGACCAGAGTCCATATGGAATAGGGTGCCAAATAGGGTGTCAAATGGCAACCTATTCCCTATATAGTGCACTACTTTTGGCCAGAGGGAATAGGGTGCCATTTGGGCTGTAACCATACTCCCCAGGTTACTTTATCTTAATTTGAGAGTTTTAAGGCTTTCAGGTGAAAAATATGATGCTTCTCTTCAGTGAAGCAAAATGTTTTAAATATAGAGAGGAAAGGGTTATTTTGTGAGGATTTACATTTGTGGAGGTGAGGGCTGTTGTGGAATGTTGGCCAGGGATAAAGTTTTTGAGCTCAGGTCTCCTCTGAGGAATGGGAGTGTTTTCTTAACAACTATTGGTCTATTGGCAGTCTATCAGATACTTCCTGCTCATATCAGAACAGTGAGTGGCAAACAAATCCCTGTTATCTTATTGCTGCAAGGTGAGTGTTAGTTCTACATAACTTTTCTATTGTTTTTCGTACAGTACAGCACCTCTCATGACTTTTTCTGTCTAAATTGTGTTTTATATGATATAATACCTACACTTTGTTATTTCTGCCTTTTGGCTTTTGGTCTGAAAAGTAGCACAGCTGCTTGAATAAAGTGACCATTATTTTTTGAGTCATCACCATATTTCTCTAGCTGAGACTCTACTGTATTGACGTTAACATCTGATAAGGTGTTCTGACTGTGGCGCCGTCAGTTTTTCTTTTCTGAGCGCCTCCCGCCCGCGCGGCAGGTTCTGCATACGGTTTCTAATGGCGTTCTATTTTTAAACATCCGAGAGCCTCAGGTGAGTTTCATTCCTGTACCAAATAGACAGAAGCCAGCCAGCCAGCTCCTATCAAAGAGACAGATAATGCTGGTTGCCTTGGAAACCAATCCACTGTTAAGTTATACATCACACTCCACTCTAGAGATTTTTTAAGTGGTTGAAAATGGATTTTCATTGTTTTTTCTTTCTCCTTGTTTGTTCTGGGCAGGTCACTGATGATCTGTTTGTACAGTTTTGGGGATTGTGTAAATTGTTCAATTGTTCTACCTGCACCCTCCTGCCCGACTAGCATCATTACTCTGGACGGTTCTGACTTAGAATATGTGGTCAACTACAAATACCTAGGTGTGTGGTTAGACTGTAAACTCTCCTTCCAGACTCACAAGCATCTCCAATCCAAAATGTAATCTAGAATCGGCTTCCTATTTCAGTTTTGTGGATTGTGTAAATTGTTCAATCTAGCCCTATAGAGATTGCTGCCTGCACTCTCCCGCCCAACTAGCATCACTACTCTGGACGGTTCTGACTTAGAATATGTGGACAACTACAAATACCTAGGTGTCTGGTTAGACTGCATCTTCAATCCAAAATTAAATCTAGAATCGGCCTCCTACTTCGAAACAAAGCCTCCTTCAGTCATGCTGCCTAACATACCCTCGTAAAACTGACTATCTACTGATCCTCCTCATGCCTTTTTTTCTACTGTGTTATTGACATGTTTATTGTTTACTCCATGTGTAACTAACTCTGTGTTGTTGTCTGTTCACACTGCTATGCTTTATCTTGGCCAGGTCGCAGTTGTAAATGAGAACTTGTTCTCAACGAGCCTACCTGGTTAAATAAAGGTGAAATAAATAAATAAATCCTTGACTTCGGCAATGTCATTTACAAAATAGCCTCCAACACTCTACTCAGCAAATTGGATGCAGTCTATCACAGTGCCATCCGTCTTGCCACCAAAGCCCCATATACTAACTACCCACTACTGCGACCTGTATGCTCTCGTTGGCTGGCCATCGCTTCATATTCGTTGCCAAACTCACTGGCTCCAGGTCATCTATAAGTCTTTGCTAGGTAAAGCCCCGCCTTATCTCAGTTCACTGGTCACCATCGCAGCACCTACCCGTAGCACGCGCTCCAGCAGGTATATCTCACTGGTCATCCCCAAAGCCAACACTTCCTTTGGCTGCCTTTCCTTCCAGTTCTCTGCTGCCAATGACTGGAACGAATTGCAAAAATCTGGAGTCTTATATCTCCCTCTCTAAAGTTAAGCATCAGCTATCAGAGCAGCTCACCGATCACTGTACCTGTACACAGCCAATCTGTAAATAGCACACCCAACAACCGCATTCCCATAGTATTACTTAATCTCTTGCTCTTTTGCACCCCAGTATCTCTACTTGCACATCATCATCTGCACATCTATCACTCCAGTGTTAATGGTAAATTGTAATTATTTCGCCTCTATGGCCTATTTATTGCCTTACCTCCCTACTCTTCTACATTTGCACACACTGTACATAGATTTTTCTATTGTGTTATTGACTGTATGTTTGTTTATGTGTAACTCTGTGTTGTTGTTTTTGTCGCACTGCTTTGCTTTATCTTGGCCAGGTTTCGCAGTTGTAAATGAAAACTTGTTCTCAACCCGTCTACCTTGTTAAAATAAAAGTGAAATAAAATAAAATAGCTTTTGAATGGATCTCCACAAGCAGATGATGTGATTTGGATAGATCTCTGTTCTCTGTACTCTGTTCCCCTATTATAAACTGCGAGGCAATGTGGAGAAGTAACTGTGAGGCTGGGAAAATGTTTGTAGGCCACTCTAGTAAAATGTTTGTAGAAAGAGCCAGATAGAAGAATAGATCCAAATTACTATGTTCATGCATTTAGTTAACGTGTGAAAAATCACCACTTGAAAACACCCTGCTCCTCCAGCAACAGCGGCTATTGAATGGAAGTGCCTTTGCTTTCCAAACCTTTAACCTACACTTTGTTTACCTTGTCCTTTCAGGCCAATTGATCACTTTTCCCCCATAGTCTATGGAGGGAGACTTTGATCTGGTGGTAAGACTCTTGTTGTGGCACTGAATCACATAACTGTTCCTCATCTTCTCTCTACCTTTGTTTGCTGCTCCCAGGCTCTCAGAGCCATTAGGGCCTCAGCCGGGGGTCGACAAGCCAGCCACCTCAAGCACTGTCTGGCAGCCAGCCTTAATCGCTCCACTGTCACCTGGTGAAAAATTAACTTCCCTTCCTAATTACAGTCCTATGCTGATTCAGGGGGTTCTGTTCTAGTCTGTTCATTTACCTTAGCCGAAGTAGGGAGATTCAGACACAGTTCGTGTTATGAGTTACTTGATGGATCTGTTGTGTTGTGTGTCCCTCTGGTCTGAGCTGCCAAAATAACAAAAATATGGTCATTTTGACTGTATGAAAATGGTAATCTAAAATAAAAAATTACGCATTTTTTTATTTCTTCTAATAATGAAAACAGTCAATCTACAGTTATTTGTAGTAATGGGAATTATGTGCATTGTTGTCTCTACGATATTCAGATATTCACACAGAATGCCAATTGGTTTGGTGTGTTTAATAATGTTTTAATAAACCTGATGTAAAACACTACCGAGTTGAGTTGCTGTCTGGTGCGACTCATTTGTTTGAGTACTGTTGTCTCTCTCTCTCTCTCTCCGTCTCTCTCTCTCGCTCTCTCTCTGTCTTTTTCTCTCTGTCTCTCTCTCTCCATGTCTCTCGCTCTTTCTCTGTCTCTCTGTCGCTCTCTCTCTCTGTCTCTCAATTTCAATTAAAGGGGCTTCATTAGCATGGGAAACATTGCCAAAGCAAGTGAAATAGATAATAAACAAAAGTTGAATAAACAATAAAAATGAACAGTAAGCATTACACTCACAAAAGTTCCAAAAGAATAAAGACATTTTAAATGTCATATTATGTCTATATACAGTGTTGTAACAATGTGGATATAGTTGAAGTACAAAAAGGAAAATAAATAAACATAAATATGGGTTGTATTTACAATGGTGTTTGTTCTTCACTGGTTGCCTTTTTCTTGTGGCAACAGGTCACAAATCTTGCTGCTGTGATTGCACACTGTATAAGGATCGACACTGGAAGACGAGAAGCAGGTACAGGGAGTGAACATTTAGTTACCAACAGACATGGAACAGGACAAAACAGTGTCGACATGAACACACAACGACATTAATGCAGACACAGGGAACAAACGGGGGAGCAGACAGTTATAGACCGGGCAATCAACAAATGAGCGCTGCTGCATGTAATGATGGTGACAGGTGTGCGTAATGAAGGGTAGTCTGGCGCCCTGGAGCGCTGGCGGGAGAGAACGGAAGCAGGCGTGACACACTGTGATATTTCACCCAATAGATATTGGAGTTTATCAAAATCGGGTTTGTTTTCTAATTCTTTGTGGATCTGTGTAATCTGAGGGAAATTGGTGTCTCTAATATGGTCATACATTTGGCAGGAGGTTGGGAAGTGCAGCTCAGTTTCCACCTCGTTTTGTGGGCAGTGTGCACATAGCCTGTCTTCTCTTGAGAGCCAGGTCTGCCTACGACGGCCTTTCTCAAGAGCAAGTCTATGCTCACTGAGTCTGTACATAACATAGTCCATGCGTTCCTTAAGTTTGGGTCCGTCACAGTGGTCAGGTATTCTGCCACTGTGTACTCTCTGTTTAGGGCCAAATAGCATTCTAGTTTGCTCTGTTTTTTTGTTAATTCTTTCCAATGTGTCAAGTAATTATCTTTTTGTTTTCTCATGATTTTGTTGGGGCTAATTGTGTTGCTGTCCTGGGGCTCTGTGGGGTCTGTTTGTGTTTGTGAACAGAGCCCCAGGACCAGCTTGCTTAGGGGACTCTTCTCTACGTTCATCTCTCTGTAGGTGATGGCTTTGTTATGGAAGGTTTGGGAATCGCTTCCTTTTAGGTGGTTGTAGAATTTAACGGCTCTTTTCTGAATTTTGATAATTAGCGGGTATCGGCCTAATTCTGCTCTGCATGCATTATTTGGTGTTTTACGTTGTATACTGAGGATATTTGTACACTGAGTCTCAATTTGGTGTTTGTCCAATTTAGTGAATTCTTGGTTGGTGAGCGGACCCCAGACCTCACAACCATATAGGGCAATGGGTTCTATAACCGATTCAAGTATTTTTAGCCAGATCCTAATTGGCATGTCGAATTCTATGTTCCTTTTGATGGCATAGAATACCCTTCTTGCCTTGTCTCTGAGATCGTTCACAGCTTTGGAAGTTACCTGTGGCGCTGATGTTTAGGCCAAGGTATGTATAGTTTTTTGTGTGCTCTATGGCAACGGTGTCTAGATGGAATTTGTATTTGTGGTCCTGGCGTCTGGACCTTTTTTGCAACACCATTATTTTGGTCTTACTGAGATTTACTGTCAGGGCCCAGGTCTGGCAGGATCTGTGCAGTAGATCTAGGTGCTGCTGTAGGCCCTCCTTGGTTGGTGACAGAAGCACCAGATCATCAGCAAACAGTAGACATTTGACTTAAGATTCTAGTGGGGTGAGGCCGGGTGCTGCAGGCTGTTCTAGTGCCCTCACCAATTTGTTGATATATATGTTGAAGAGGGTGGAGCTTAAGCTGCATCCCTGTCTCACCCCACAGCCCTGTGGAAGGAAATGTGTGTGTTTTTGCTTATTTTAACTGCACACCGGTTGTTTGTGTACATGAATTTTATAATGTCGGATGTTTTTCCCCCAACACCACTTTCCATCAATTTGTATAGCAGACAAATGCCAAATTGAGTCAAATACTTTTTTGAAATCAACAAAGCATGAGAAGACTTTGCCTTTGTTTCGGTTTGTTTGTTTGTCAATTAGGGTGTGCAGGGTGAATACGTAGTCTGTCGTATGATAATTTGGTAAAAAGTCAATTTGGCATTTGCTCAGTACATTGTTTTCACTGAGGAAATGTACGAGTCTGCAGTTAATGATAATACAGAGGATTTTCCCAAGGTTGCTGTTGACGCATATCCCACGGCAGTTATTGGGGTCAAATTTGTCTCCACTTTTGCAGATTTGCTGTGATCAGTCCTTGGTTCCAAATATTGGGGAAGATGCCAGAGCTAAGGCTGATGCTAAAGAGTTTTAGTATAGCCAATTGGAATTTGTTGTCTGTATATTTTATAATTTCATTGAAACACCACAGGCCTTTTTGTTTTTTTATTTATTTTGTCCTGTAGTTCATTCAAGGTAATTGGAGAATCCAATGGGCTCTGGTAGTCTTTAATAGTTGATTCTAAGATTTGTATTTGATCATGTATATGTTTTTGCTGTTTGTTCTTTGTTATAGAGCCAAAAAGATTGGAGAAGTGGTTTACCCATACCTCTCTATTTTGGATAGATAATTATTTGTGTTGTTGTTTGTTTAGTGTTTTCCAATTTTCCCAGAAGTGGTTAGAGTATGGATTCTTCAATTACATTGAGCTGATTTCTGATGTGATGTTCTCTATCTCTGTCTTGCTCCTCCCTTTCTCTCCCCACATTCAAACAGCAGATGTTTGGATCCAGAGTGTGTTGTCTGGCCAGGGCTGTGAGTGTTTTGCTTTTAGTAGCACTGCATAAAGAAGTAGTGCCACTTCTATAGAATAAAGGTGGATACAGAGTGCTCTGTGACTGTTTGGCCTAAGCCCTGTTTGTTTAATATATTCCTACTTTAATATACATTCAGCATGAACGGAATTTAAAACAAGGGGGAATTCCATCACCAAGAATCATATGTGTTCTACTTGTACTACTGTTCTACTTGTACCGAAAGGTTGCAAGTTCGAATCCCCGAGCTGACAAAGTACAAATCTGTCATTCTGCCCCTGAACAGGCAGTTAACCCACTGTTCCTCGGTCGTCATTGAAAATAAGAATTTGTTCTTAACTGACTTGCCTAGTTAAATAAAGGTTAAATAAATAAATAAATAAATAAATAAAATTGTACAATCATCTTCTGCACATCTATCACTCCAGTGTTTAATTGCTAAATTGTAATTATTTCGCCACTATGGCATATTTATTGCCTTACCTCCCTAATCTTACTACATTTGCACACACTGTATATATATTTTTCTATTGCGTTATTGACTGTACGTTTGTTTATCCCATGTGTAACTCTGTGATGTTTGTGTCGCACTGCTTTGCTTTATCTTGGCCAGGTCGCAGTTGTAAATGAGAACTTGTTCTCAACTGACCTACCTGGTTAAATAAAGGTTAAATATATATATTTTTTAAGTGTTCATATCTGGTGTTTGAAAAATGTATGAACTTTTTTACATTTTCTCATAAATGGTGAGAAAGTCACTGTTTAGTAATGAAGTAAATAACTGAGAAAGTCACTGTGACTAGTAATGGAGTAAATAACAGAGTAATAACTTGTGAGTAATAAATGAGAACATGTCTGTCCAAAACATCTGCTGGCTTCTTGAGCTGCTGTGATGTTTTAGCCACAGTACAGTACTTCATGCCCTCTTTTTAAGATAAAGGTCACCAGACAGTATGTGGTGGTCTGACTCTGACAGAGGAGGAGGGTTGTAATATAAAGTAGTGTGCTGCCTGTTGTAGCGTAGATAATGAATTGTTGCGTAGATAATGAAATGTAGCTCCCCTGTTAAAGACTGTAGGATAATTAGAGCGAATGATCCTCTTTCGTGTTTCTGCATGCACTGTGAAGTTCATGTTGCTGGTCATTTTCCCGTGGTGGTCGTTCTGTCACTTCATAGCCATCATGTTGTCTCACTCCTCCTGCACCGCCACTTGAGACTTCCTTCACCATTATTACTTTTAAAAAATCTAAATAACTCAATAACATGCTAAATAGGACTAATCACTGGGGCTTTACTGCTTAGTATGGTTGAACATTTTTGTCTGAGAGATTGTCCTTGTTGACATACCAAATATTAGTCAGGCTTACCCTAGCTGTGTGTGAAATTCCGCTAAAGTCTGCCTCCGAGCTGCTCTACTATAAATTGTGCTTTACTACTCAATACGGTCTGCAGATGATGCTGTAGTAATAAATATAATCCCTATTGTAACTACTATTGTTTTCGCAGGCAAGACAAAATGCATGTCCTCATTGGAGATGCAATGGAGCACAACAACATGTGGGTTTTATCAAGAGGGAGTTGCTAGTTGATTAGATTATCTAGTTTAGCTCGATCAATTGATCCAATCCCAGTCGCTGATCCTCAGTCAAATGTTTCTTCTTCAATGGCTTTGTTCTGCAGTTGACATTAAGTTGGACGTTGGACCCATTCTAAGAGCACCTCCGAAGGGCTGAAATGAACAACTGGAGCCCCGTGGACAACAGTCAGTCTGTGTGGTGCTCTGAGCTGAGCGCTCTGTTTGGTGGTTTGTGAAAAGACCTTCTCTAAATGTCACACCCTGGCCTTAGTTATCTTTGTTTTCTGTATTATTTTGGTTAGGTCAGGGTGTTACATGGGGGATTTATGTGTTTTGTCTGGTCTAGGGGTTTTGTATGTTTATGGGGTGTTTTATAGTCTAGGTGATTATGTAAGTCTATGGTTGCCTAGATTGGTTCTCAATTAGAGGCAGGTGTTTATCGTTGTCTCTGATTGGGAACCATATTTAGGCAGCCATGTTCTTTGGGTATTTTGTGGGTGGTTGTCTTCTGTCTTTGTGTCTATGCGCCAGATAGGACTGTTCAGTTTTTTTCACGTGTTGCTTTGGATTTTGTAGTGTTTACGTTTATTGTCCTTATTAAACATGTTGTACACTAACCACGCTGCATTTTGGTCCTCCTCTCCTTCAACGGAAGAAAACCGTTACACTAAAGCTACAGTCCCAGATTCGAAAAACAACAAAATGGGGTCCCTGACACTTTTTTTGGTATACATCTGAAGGATGGGGCTAGGGAAATGCAACCTCTCTCAAATCCATATACAGCACTGTAGGTGCAATGAGGGACAGTTCATGACATCTGAGAGGCTGTTTTGATCATATTTTGAAGCTGTACATTGTATACGCTGTTTGTTGACATTCTTGCTGTTTGTAAACAATGGAGTAATAATTTATATTTTGGGTTGTGATAAAGACAGACACTTGTGCTCAGCTCATGAGGAATTTCTAAGTCATGTTCTTTAAGAATCAGTGGGTAAATATCAAGAATTGAAAAGACCCTTGAACAGTTCCCCAAATCCCAGACTGTAGCTTTAAGATCCTGGCTGTCCAGTAACAAGCTGCAGGATGAATTGTGCTCTTATAGATAAACTCCTGGGGGATTGTGGGAAGGAGAGAAGTGATTCTCATTAATGAGGAGAGTACAGAGAGAGAGAGGCCTGTAGCAAGCAGAGTGGCCAGTCCTCAGTCTCTACCACCCACGGATTGGATGGAGGGATGGAGAGAAAGATTTTGGGAGGGGAGGAAGAGGAAGAGAAGACTAGCAAATGGAGAGGCCAGTCCTCAGTCTACAGCCCATGGATTGGAGGGAGGGATGGAGAGAAAGATTGTGGGAGGGAAGAGAGAGGGAGAGAAGACTAGCAAATGGAGCGGCCAGTCCTCAGTCTCTACAGCCCACAGATCACAAGGAGATGGAGGGAAGAATGGAGAAAAAAACAGAGGATGGAAATGGAGGGATGGAGAGAAAGAGGGAGATGGGAGATGGACTGCTTGTCAGTTAGCTTTCTTAACACAGTAGTTTATGAGTATCACTGCTGGAGAGATGGGACCCTGGAGGTTTTTGACTGTGTGTGTGTGTGTGTGTGTGTAAATATATGTACATTATGTAAATGTGTGTGTTTTGGAAGGGAAGGGTAAGGAAAGTGACACTGAGTGAGAGAATGTGCTCTCCCCGCTTCCCTCCTGTTCACAGTCATTAAG
This sequence comes from Oncorhynchus clarkii lewisi, assembly GCF_045791955.1. Classification (NCBI taxonomy): domain Eukaryota; kingdom Metazoa; phylum Chordata; class Actinopteri; order Salmoniformes; family Salmonidae; genus Oncorhynchus; species Oncorhynchus clarkii. The sequence goes on from NC_092171.1 coordinate 27,691,294, forward strand.
TTGTGTGTGGAATTCATTTGTCTCTGAGTTTTGATTCCTTCCACCTCAAAAAAATACATAATTCATTTCCACAGCTGCAGTGCAGGCCCCCTATGTCTGTTTATGAGTGTGTGTGTGTGTGTGTCAGGAATTAATACCGTATCGCATCCTGTTCCAAATAAACCAGCTGAAACAGAGGGGAGGCTTGTTTGCGTTAGCGTGTCCCCGCTAGGCTAGTTGTCGGGCATTAAAACATGCAGATGAATGGATAATTCAGATTTTGGAAGATGTTGTTCACGTCAACAGGAGGGCAGGAGCCAACAAAGTTACCCCCAAGCAAGTGGGACACTGGGTTTGTTTCGATTAGGATGTAACTGGGTTTTGAGTGGAGAGGACACCTGAACCTCATTCATTATTACACTACTATGCCACAAACGAATTACAGATAGTCTACACACAGTTTGCACCACTGCAGCATGCTGCCACTGCAGATTTAACTCTGCTTGTTTCATTCTGTATCTGTTATATGAAAACTCAGACCTGATCTGCATCTTGTGAAACTGCTGTGACAGATTTACTGTCATTGATCCAGTTCTACCAAGCTTTTTCAATAGTTCAGGTGGAACTTACATTTTTTCAATGTACTTTACTTTCTAATATCAATATTGTATAAAGGATTGAGGAAAAAACTCCTCTCTCCTCATATCCTCTGACATAGTTTTCCTGCTTGAGATCAACCATTCTCCCATCACTTACTCTGTCCGTCTCTCTCTCTCTCTCTCTCACCCTCTCTCTCTCTCTCTCTCGCTTTCTCTTTCTCACTCAACTGAATTATAGAATGTTTCAAATTCAATGGACCAGATTAATGGAAGTGTCTGACATAATTGTATTTCTGAAAACGTAATCGCTCTTCTTGGTTTAGATAGAAGGACATGCACGCACACATAAACACACTAGCACATAGCCCAACATAGACACACTAGCACATAGCCCAACATAGACACACAAGATGTTTGTTACAGTAGCTAGGTTTCCATCCGATTGGGGACAGATTTTCATGCCAATATTCTGAAATCCGCATAAAGTCAGTATGTGCATTTTTCCACCAGTTATGTTTTTTTTTTTATTTTTTTTTTACAAATTAGACATAAAAAATAATGTTCAACTCTATAATAGCAAATGTTCCTAAACTCTGGTCTTGACACATGCGCTTTAGCAAACACCTAGCAGATACTCTGCGGGTAGGTTGTGTGAGTACTGGGTAGGCTAGTCTACATGATGAGATTATTATGAATAAGAGCGAGAATATTTTCATTAGTCAAATGGCAGTCAAGCATCGACATTGACAGATTTAGGTATAGGCAACATGGGCAGCCGCCCAGGGAGGCATATTGCTGGGGGCGGCACAGGGCGCCTGCACAACAAATATCGGAATGGTGATATTTGTGCATTGGTTTTCTATCACACATTTGCACATCACGTCAATGATATCATGTCACTGTGTGGGACTGTGGGTCAATTAACCTTGTCGGAGTGGGCACCCTGATTCTAGTTTCTGCGCTAGGCAGACTACTGCCTGGGAAGGTCTCCCACTCAGAAGTACGAGATGGGGAGGGGGCAGTGGTAGATTGACCTCAGGTCTCCCCACTGGAAACCGAGGAAGGGTGAGTGGGGGAATCTATCAAATAGCGTACCTCTAACTTTATACTGTACTAATGCAATTAGTAAAATCAGTCACACTACGCAATGCTACCTAATAACCCACAATTCAGGCGGGAGACTCCGGCAGCACAGGAGTGATGGCAGGCTCTGGCAGCTCCTGGCTGACGGAAACTGCCTGAGGATGGAATTAATGGTGTGACACAGTGAACCCAATGGAGGTGAAGTTTGAGCACAAAGTAGCAAATTACTATTGAATAACAGTTAGGTTAGAGCACTAAATAACAGTTAGGTTAGAGCACTAAATAACAGTTAGGTTAGAGCACTAAATAACAGTTAGGTTAGAACACAAAATAACAGTTAGGTTAGAGCACTAAATAACAGTTAGGTTAGAGCACTAAATAACAGTTAGGTTAGAGCACTAAATAACTGTTACGTTAGAGCACTAAATAACTGTTACGTTAGAGCACTAAATAACAGTTAGGTTAGAGCACTAAATAACAGTTAGGTTAGAGCACAAAATAACAGTTAGGTTAGAGCACTAAATAACAGTTAGGTTAGAGCACTAAATAACAGTTAGGTTAGAGCACTAAATAACTGTTACGTTAGAGCACTAAATAACTGTTACGTTAGAGCACTAAATAACAGTTAGGTTAGAGCACTAAATAACAGTTAGGTTAGAGCACTAAATAACAGTTAGGTTAGAGCACTAAATAACTGTTACGTTAGAGCACTAAATAACTGTTACGTTAGAGCACTAAATAACAGTTAGGTTAGAGCACTAAATAACAGTTAGGTTAGAGCACAAAATAACAGTTAGGTTAGAGCACTAAATAACAGTTAGGTTAGAGCACTAAATAACAGTTAGGTTAGAGCACTAAATAACAGTTAGGTTAGAGCACTAAATAACTGTTACTTTAGAGCACTAAATAACAGTTAGGTTAGAGGTTAGAGGTTAAAGTTAGAGCACTCTGAGTCACTGACACAAAACCTTGAGAGCCTTGACTTTATTGCCCCATACTAAGCATGGCTTTATGGACTCTTGATGGCTTTATGGACTCTTGATGGCTTTATGGACTCTTGATGGCTTAGAGGCTTTACATTTTCAACGTGTCTCTCTCTCTCTCTCTCTCTCTCTGTGTTGTGAGGCAGATGACTATATGAGTCATCACTGTGCAGGGCCATTGTTACGGATACAGGTATCCTGTGTGTATGTGTGTGTATCCTGTGTTCTTTTCTCTCCTTCTCCGCTCGCAGGTGAAAATCATCACTCCCCAATCAGTCACCAATCAATCATCAATCAGAAGACACACCTCCTCCTGTTTCCTACCCAATCACAGTTCCTTTCCCTTGGTTTAAAAACCCTGTCAGTTGTTTGCTCTAGAGCTCAATCTCTCTGTAAATGCCATATGTCTGTAGATAGCGCTGGTTCACTCTCTCCTACTATGTCTCTCTATCGCTCTTTATGTATTGAGCTCTCTTTTGTTTGAGCACTTCCATATCACTTTGTCCTCACCTGTGAGTATTGTTTTTGGTTATGGTGTTTGTTTGCTGGTGGGAAAAGGGGGAACCAAGACTGTCTGTGGTTTCGTTCTCACTTTTACTTTTTCACTATTATAATTTGCATGAGTTATGTTACGGGTCTCGTTACCATCTCCCCTAGACTGTCGGGCCAAAAGGGATTCGTAACAGCCATGCACAGACCTTTAATGGAGCAGGTGTTCAAAGTGGAAAAAGCTCCTCAAAAAAGAAAGTGAGGCCACATGTTTGAAGTTTTAAAAGTCGTCTTTATGGAATACACATTGAATACTTTCCAAATGCATGGAATACAAACCCCTTGACTTTTTCCATATTTTGTTACGTTACAGCCTTATTTTAAAATTGATCAAATGGTTTTTATCTACACACAATACCCACAATGAGAAAGCAAAAACAGTTTTTTTAAAAGTTTTTATTGCTAATTTATATTAAAAAAAATCACATTTACATAACTTTTCAGACCCTTTACTCAGTACTTTGTTGAAACCTTTGGCAGCGATTACAGCCTAGACTCTTCTTGGGTATGACGCTACAAGATCCTAAGCAGTCTGGGAGTTTTCGATGTCATGTGTGGGTTTTCATCAGTTTTGAGGTGGGGCTAGGAGCTCTCTCTATACTTTGCTCCTGTAGCCAGGAGGATTCATCTTTCCCTAAACGTTCCCCCCATAAACAAAATATGTTTAATAAAAAATAAATACAAATATATACATTATATATATATATATATATATACACATATACACATATATATATACATACATACACATACACACACACACATATATACATACATACACACGTACACACATACATACATATATACATACGTATACACATACACACATACTTACATACATACATACATACATACATATATACACACATACATACATACACACATACATACACACATATACACACCCATATATACATGTATGTATACATACACAAAAAAAAAATCATATATAAAAATATATATTTAAAGAATATGTATATACATCCACATGCACACATACACACACAAACATTCATACCCCAGAATAACAATCTACCCTGATTTAAAATATACACATACATAGCATTTTAGTATTAAGAGAAAGTAGTAATAAAGTACAAATAGTAATTATATGTACGCACACCTACACAGACATAAACCCTACAGCGGGCTGGTGGGACTCTAGTCGGGAGAGAGGCCCACGGCCAGACAAAGGCAGAACGGAACAAAACATCAACCTGCTAACCAGGTGTCTGCCCCCTCCCAACCATCACCCCCAGTCCCCTGCAAGCAATAAATAAATGGTATGGTAGTAAGAATAATGTAAGGATTGTAAAATAAATAACGAAACAAAACAAAAGTGGGGGAATATAAGTATATCCGTGAAGGTGTCAGTGATCAAACCTGGAAGTAAAAAATATGCATCGCTGAGCACAGCCGGGATGAAAGTGAATGTAACGTTAATTGAGAGCTCTGACCGCCATCCCTTGGTCTGCTCAGCGTTTTACCGGTAGCCCTTGTTGAGCCCGTTTAATACGTTTTCACCCAGTATGGTATAGTATGGATTCGAGTCCATGAGCAGACCCTAACACGCAATAACAAGGCACCTAAATAGGCGGGGATCTTGACTAGTCTCCCATTCCTTGCAGCTGAAAACCATCCCTACAGCATGATGCTGCCACCACTATGCTTCACTGTAGGGATGGTGCCAGCTTTCCTCCAGACGTGATGCTTGGCCATCAGGCCAAATAGTTCAATCTTGGTTTCAACAGACCAGAGAGTCTTGTTTCTCATGGTCTATGAGTCCTTTAAGTTTCTTTTGGCAAACTCCAAGCGGGCTGTCATGTGCCTACCATAAAGGCCTGCTTGGTGGAGTGCTGCAGAGATGGTTGTCCTTCTGGAAGTTTATCCCATCTCCACAGAGGAACTCTGTCAGAGTGACCAACAGGTTCTTGGTCACCTCCCTGACCAAGGCCCTTCTCCCCCGATCGCTCAGTTTGGCCGGGCGGCAAGCTCTAGGAAGAGTCTTGGTGGTTCCAAACTTCTTCCATTTAAGAATGATGGAGGTCAGTGTTCTTGGGGACCTTCAATGCTGCAGAAATGTTTTGGTACTCTTTCCCAGATCTGTGCCTCGACGCAATCCTGTCTCAGAGCTGTACAGTCAATTCCTTCAACCTCATGGCTTGGTGATTGCTCTAACATGCACTGTCAACTGTGGGACCTTATATAAACAGGTGTGTGCCTTTCCAAATCAATTGAATTTGCCACAGGTGGACTCCAATTAAGTTGTAGAAACGTCTCACGGATGATCAATGGAAACAGGATGCACCTGAGCTCAATTTCAATTCTCACAGAAAATGGTCTGAATATTTATGTAAATAAGTAAATAACTGTTTTCGCTTTGTCATTATTGGGTTTTGTGTGTAGATTGATGAGGAAAAAATAAATACATTTCAGAATAAGGCTATAATGTGGAAAAAGTTAAGGGGTCTGAATACTTTCCGACTGCACTGTACATCATGCAACGAAATGCTTCCTTGCAGGTTCCTTCTTGACAATGCAGCAAAAATAAGAAATAATACAATAGAAGAATACGAACATAAAGTAAATGGCTTAGTTTAAGTATATTATAGGAAGGCAAAATTTAACTTCCATTACACGGGGCAGTGGAGGCTGGTGGGAGGAGTTATGAGGATGTGCTTATTGTAAAAACTGGAATGGAATAAATGGAACGGTATCAAACACATCAAAGATATGGTAACCACCTGTATGACTCCATTGCATCCATTCCATTCCAGCCTTACAATTAGCCAGTCCTCCTAAAGCTTATTTCTCTCACATTTTGTGTGCTGTTTACGTCCCTGTTAGTGAGCATTTCTCCTTTGCCAAAATAATCCATCCACCTGACAGGTGTGGCATATCAAGAAGCCGATTAAACAGCATGGTCATTACACAGGTGCACCTTATGCTGGGGACAATAAAAGGCCACTCTAAAATGTGCAGTTTTGTGTCAACACAATGCCACAGATGTCTCAAGTTTTGAGGGAGCGTGCAATTGGCACATCCGGCTTCTTCACCTGCGGGATCGGCCGAGACCGGCTACCCGGACAGCTGCGGGTTTGCACAACCAAAGAATTTCTGCACAAACTGTCAGAAAACATCTCAGGGAAGCTCATCTGCGTGCTCGTCGTCCTCACCAGGGTTTTGACCTAACTGCAGTTCGGCGTTGTAACCGACTTCAGTGGGCAAATGCTTACCTTCGATGGCCACTGGCACTGATGAATCCCGGTTTCAACTGTACCCGGCAGACAGTGTGTATGGCGTCATGTGGGCAAGCAGTTTGCTGATGTCAATGTTGTGAACAAAGTTACCCATGGTGGAGGTGGGGCAGTTATCGATGGTAATTTGATGCACAGAGAAAGCGTGACAGGATCCTGAGGTCAATTGTTGTACAATTCATCCACCGCCATCACCTCATGTTTCAGCATGCATGGCCCCATGTTGCAAGGATCTGTGCACAATTCCTGGAAGCTGAAAATGTCCCAGTTCTTCCATGGCCTGCATACTCACCAGATATGTCACCCATTGAGCATGTTTGGGATACTCTGGGTCGGCATGTACGACAGTGTGTTCCAGTTCCTGCAAATATCCAGCAACTTCGCACAGCCATTGAAGAGGAGTGGGACAACATTACACAGGCCACAATGAACAACCTGATCAACTCTATGTGAAAGAGGAGTGTTGCGCTGCATTAGGCAAATCAAATCAAAGTTTATTTGTCACATGCGCTGAATACAACAGTGAAATGCTTACTTACAGGCGCTAACCAATAGTACAAAAAAGGTATTAGGTGAACAACAGGTAAAAGACAGGCTATATACAGTAGCAAGGCTACATACAGACACCGGTTAGTCAGGCTGATTGAGGTTGTTGTAAGATGTACATGTAGATATGGTTAAAGTGACTATGCATATATGATGAACAGAGAGTAGCAGCAGCGTAAAAAGAGGGGTTGGGGGGGGCACACAATGCAAATAGTATGGGTAGCCATTCAGGAGTCTTATTGCTTGGGGATAAAAACTGTTGAGAAGTCTTTCTGTCCTAGACTTGGCACTCCGGTACCGCTTGCCATGCGGTAGCAGAGAGAACAATCTATGACTGGGGTGGCTGGGGTCTTTGACAATTTTTAGGGTCTTCCTCTGACACCACCTGGTGTAGAGGTCCTGGATGGCAGGCAGCTTAGCCCCAGTGATGTACTGGGCTGTACGCATTACCCTCTGTAGTGCCTTGCGGTCAGAGGCCGAGCAATTGCTGTACCAGGCAGTGATGCTCTCGATGTTGCAGCTGTAGAACCTTTTGAGGATCTCAGGACCCATGCCAAATCTTTTTAGTTTCCTTCGGGGGAATAGGCTTTGTCGTGCCCTCTTCACGACTGTCTTGGTGTGTTTGGACCATTCTATTTTGTTGTTGATGTGGACACCAAGGGACTTGAAGCGCTCAACCTGCTCCACTACAGCCCCGTCGATGAGAATGTGGGCGTGTTCGGGCCTCCTTTTCCTCTAGTCCACAATCATCTCCTTAGTCTTGGTTACATTGAGGGATAGGTTGTTACTCTGGAACCACCCGGCCAGGTCTCTGACTTCCTCCCTATAGGCTGTCTCGTTGTTGTCAGTGATCAGGCCTACCACTGTTGTGTCATCGTCAAACTTAATGATGGTGTTGGAGTCATGCCAGGCCATGCAGTTGTGGGTGAATAGGGAGTACAGGAGGGGACTGAGCACGCACCCCTGGGGAGCTCCAGTGTTGAGGATCAGCGTGGCAGATGTGTTGCTACCTACGCTCACCACCTGGGGGCGGCCCGTCAGGAAGTCCAGGATCCAGTTGCTGAGGGAGGTGTTTAGTCCTAGGATCCTTAGCTTAGTGATGAGCTTTGAGGGTACTATGGTGTTGAATGTTGAACTATAGTCAATGAATAGCATTCTCACATAAGTGTTATTTTTGTCCAGGTGGGAAAGGGCAGTGTGGAGTGCAATAGAGATTGCATCATCTGTGGGTGTTATGCAAATTGGAGTGGGTCTAGGGTTTCTGGAATAATGGTGTTGATATGAGCCATTACCAACCTTTCAAAGCACTTCATGGTTACAGACATGAGTGCTACGGGTCTGTAGTAATTTAGGCAGGTTGACTTAGTGTTCTTAGGCACAGGGACTATGGTGGTCTGCTTGAAACGTTGGTCACACCAGATACTGACTGGTTTTCTGATCCACGCCCTACTTTTTTTTTAAAGGTATCTGTGGCCAACATATCTGTATTCCCAGTCATGTGAAATCTATAGATTAGGGCCTAATTTATTTATTTCAATCTTATTTCCTTGTATGAACTGTATCACAGTAAAATCTTAGAAACAGTTGCATGTTGCGTTTATATATTTGTTCAGTGTAGTTGGATGGGCAATTGGATGGACAATTTGTTGCATTTTCAAAAGAGAAACAGACTAAAAATAAAATAGAAAGTAATTAGCAACAAAAAAAAAACCTGCACCAATCAGAAGGGCAATTTCTTCATAGAGCAGTTTTGCTCTACTATCTGTGCACTGCCACTATGGCAGTTGGACCTTCCCACCGAGCACACACTGGTTGAATCAACGTTGTTTCCACATAATTTCAATGAAATTAAGTTGAACCAACGTGGAATATACGTTGAATTGACATCTGTACCCAGTGGAATGTCTATTCAAAATGAGACATTCCAAGGGAATGGTTCATAAGAATGCTTTCATCTCGTTTATTTCTATGACGGGTGGTTTTTAGACTGGTTTTGACTGATAAGATAAAGACTGAATCTAAAGACAAGAGTCTTTCTGATTTATTAGAATGATACAATATTTATTTGCTAGGATACTTAGGCTGAACCTACTTTCTCTCGGGTGATGTTTTGGCTTCCAGGCCTCTTTAAACACCTTTTGCAAGCTCTGGTCTCGTTCTCCATCTTGCCCAAAACCCTGAGAAATGGAAACGTGAAAGAACACAAATCTTCAAACTGATTCAAAACATCCACGGTCTGTAAACCGTACCAGAGAAATGCTTATCTGAATTTGAACACATTGTAACGCTTTTGACACCAACCCCAGAGAGCGAGTCAGACCAGACACACTCACACACAACAGTCCCATGCCAGCTGCAAAGTGGAGAGTGGACGCCTGCTGATGAGTGGAGCGATAAACTCCATTCAGACTCTCACTGCAAACAGCTACGTGCTGCCAAGAGTGACTTATGGAGGGGATTTTCAAAGCAGCGTATCATAACTGAGTAAATATTATTTGTAGCAGATACGGGATAGGGCCAGGCAGCGGGGATGCAATGCATGCATTCAAACAAGCCTCCCAGTTCTCTCCAACTTTGGGAGGAAAGTAACCTGCTGGTTCTGCTCTGTTCTTTAAAAAAAAAATCGGAATTCTGGAACTGGTGCTGTGTTTATCAGTTCTCTTTCAGTGCCTGTGTGAAGGACGTCAAATCTGCCACACTAATTAAAATTAAACAGACTAAAAGCAGGTATGTGTATTTACTAGAAGATACATAATTATAAACCTCTAGTCTACATGACAAATACACCAACATTAATATTTTGAAAGTGTTGACAATGATAGAAACTATGTATCAGAACTGAGTGAAGGATTGTTTAATGAACTCATTAAATAGTGGTTGGAACATGAGACCCAACTCCCTCAGGTACTGGTTCATAAAACCTGGCAGAGAGACATGGGTGCATCCCAAATAGCACCCTATTCCCTACATAGTGTACTACTTTTGACCAGGGCCCATATATGACTGGTCAAAAGTAGCACACTGTGTAGGGAATAGGGTGCCATTTGAGACACAGATATGCTCTTTCAGAGGCCAGTTTTGAATGGAACAGTAGATTGAATCATCTTCAGACGTGATTGAAATGATGTAGAGGTGTATCATTTATCATGAATGTGTGAATAGCATCTCTACGAGTGGAAACAGGTGGATATGGGGAAAGGGAATCAAATCAAATCAAATCAAATTTTATTTGTCACATACACATGGTTAGCAGATGTTAATGCGAGTGTAGTGAAATGCTTGTGTTTCTAGTTCCGACAATGCAGTAATAACCAACGAGTAATCTAACTAACAATTCCAAAGCTACTGTCTTATACACAGTGTAAGGGGATAAAGAATATGTACATAAGGATATATGAATGAGTGATGGTACAGAGCAGCATAGGCAGGATACAGTAGATGGTATCGAGTACAGTATATACATGAGGTGAATATGTAAACAAAGTGGCATAGTTAAAGTGGCTAGTGATACATGTATTACATAAGGATGCAGTCGATGATATAGAGTACAGTATATACGTATGCATATGAGATGAATAATGTAGGGTAAGTAACATTATATAAGGTAGCATTGTTTAAAGTGGCTAGTGATATATTTACATCATTTCCCATCAATTCCCATTATTAAAGTGGCTGGAGTTGAGTCAGTGTCAGTGTGTTGGCAGCAGCCACTCAATGTTAGTGGTGGCTGTTTAACAGTCTGATGGCCTTGAGATGGAAGCTGTTTTTCAGTCTCTCGGTCCCAGCTTTGATGCACCTGTACTGACCTCGCCTTCTGGATGATAGCGGGGTGAACAGGCAGTGGCTCAGGTGGTTGTCCTTGATGATCTTTATGGCCTTCCTGTAACATCGGGTGGTGTAGGTGTCCTGGAGGGCAGGTAGTTTGCCCCCGGTGATGCGTTGTGCAGACCTCACTACCCTCTGGAGAGCCTTACGGTTGTGGGCGGAGCAGTTGCCGTACCAGGCGGTGATACAGCCCGCCAGGATGCTCTCGATTGTGCATCTGTAGAAGTTTGTGAGTGCTTTTGGTGACAAACCAAATTTCTTCAGCTTCCTGAGGTTGAAGAGGCGCTGCTGCGCCTTCTTCACGATGCTGTCTGTGTGAGTGGACCAATTCAGTTTGTCTGTGATGTGTATGCCGAGGAACTTAAAACTTGCTACCCTCTCCACTACTGTTCCATCGATGTGGATAGGGGGGTGTTCCCTCTGCTGTTTCCTGAAGTCCACAATCATCTCCTTCGTTTTGTTGACGTTGAGTGTGAGGTTATTTTCCTGACACCACACTCCGAGGGCCCTCACCTCCTCCCTGTAGGCCGTCTCGTCGTTGTTGGTAATCAAGCCTACCACTGTTGTGTCGTCCGCAAACTTGATGATTGAGTTGGAGGCGTGAGTGGCCACGCAGTCGTGGGTGAACAGGGAGTACAGGAGAGGGCTCAGAACGCACCCTTGTGGGGCCCCAGTGTTGAGGATCAGCGGGGTGGAGATGTTGTTGCCTACCCTCACCACCTGGGGGCGGCCCGTCAGGAAGTCCAGTACCCAGTTGCACAGGGCGGGGTCGAGACCCAGGGTCTCGAGCTTGATGACGAGCTTGGAGGGTACTATGGTGTTGAATGCCGAGCTGTAGTCGATGAACAGCATTCTCACATAGGTATTCCTCTTGTCCAGATGGGTTAGGGCAGTGTGCAGTGTGGTTTAGATTGCATCGTCTGTGGACCTATTTGGGCGGTAAGCAAATTGGAGTGGGTCTAGGGTGTCGGGTAGGGTGGAGGTGATATGGTCCTTGACTAGTCTCTCAAAGCACTTCATGATGACGGAAGTGAGTGCTACGGGGCACTATGCTTTTCTCTTACCACATGATGCATTGAAGTTTTTTTTTGTAGTCGTTTAGCTCAGTTACCTTAGCTTTATTTTTTTTTTTTATTTCACCTTTATTTAACCAGGTAGGCTAGTTGAGAACAAGTTCTCATTTGCAACTGCGACCTGGCCAAGATAAGGCATAGCAGTGTGAACAGACAACACAGAGTTACACATGGAGTAAACAATTAACAAGTCAATAACAAAGTAGAAAAAGGGGAGTCTATATATACATTGTGTGCAAAAGGCATGAGAAGGTAGGCAAATAATTACAATTATGCAGATTAACACTAGAGTGATAAATGATCAGATGGTTATGTACAGGTAGAGATATTGGTGTGCAAAAGAGCAGAAAAATAAATAAATAAAAACAGTATGGGGATGAGGTAGGTGAAAATGGGTGGGCTATTTACCAATAGACTATGTACAGCTGCAGCGATCGGTTAGCTGCTCAGATAGCAGATGTTTGAAGTTGGTGAGGGAGATAAAAGTCTCCAACTTCAGCGATTTTTGCAATTCGTTCCAGTCACAGGCAGCAGAGAACTGGAACGAAAGGCGGCCAAATGAGGTGTTGGCTTTAGGGATGATCAGTGAGATACACCTGCTGGAGCGCGTGCTACGGATGGGTGTTGCCATCGTAACCAGTGAACTGAGATAAGGCGGAGCTTTACCTAGCATGGACTTGTAGATGACCTGGAGCCAGTGGGTCTGGCGACGAATATGTAGCGAGGGCCAGCCGACTAGAGCATACAAGTCGCAGTGGTGGGTGGTATAAGGTGCTTTAGTGACAAAACGGATGGCACTGTGATAAACTGCATCCAGTTTGCTGAGTAGAGTCTTGGGAACAGGAACAATGGTGGCCCTCTTGAAGCATGTGGGAACAGCAGACTGGTATAGGGATTGATTGAATATGTCCGTAAACACACCGGCCAGCTGGTCTGCGCATGCTCTGAGGGCGCGGCTGGGGATGCCGTCTGGGCCTGCAGCCTTGCGAAGGTTAACACGTTTAAATGTCTTACTCACCTCGGCTGCAGTGAAGGAGAGTCCGCATGTTTTCGTTGCAGGCCGTGTCAGTGGCACTGTATTGTCCTCAAAGCGGGCAAAAAAGTTATTTAGTCTGCCTGGGAGCAGGACATCCTGGTCCGTGACTGGGCTGGATTTCTTCTTGTAGTCCGTGATTGACTGTAGACCCTGCCACATGCCTCTTGTGTCTGAGCCGTTGAATTGAGATTCTACTTTGTCTCTGTACTGACGCTTAGCTTGTTTGATAGCCTTGCGGAGGGAATAGCTGCACTGTTTGTATTCGGTCATGTTACCAGTCACCTTGCCCTGATTAAAAGCAGTGGTTCGCGCTTTCAGTTTCACGCGAATGCTGCCATCAATCCACGGTTTCTGGTTAGGGAATGTTTTAATCGTTGCTATGGGAATGACATCTTCAATGCACGTTCTAATGAACTCGCACACCGAATCAGCGTATTCGTCAATATTGTTATCTGACGCAATACGAAACATGTCCCAGTCCACGTGATGGAAGCAGTCTTGGAGTGTGGAGTCAGCTTGGTCGGACCAGCGTTGGACAGACCTCAGCGTGGGAGCCTCTTGTTTTAGTTTCTGTCTGTAGGCAGGGATCAACAAAATGGAGTCGTGGTCAGCTTTTCCGAAAGGAGGGCGGGGCAGGGCCTTATATGCGTCGCGGAAGTTAGAGTAACAATGATCCAAGGTTTTTCCACCCCTGGTTGCGCAATCGATATGCTGATAAAATTTTGGGAGTCTTGTTTTCAGATTAGCCTTGTTAAAATCCCCAGCAACAATGAATGCAGCCTCTGGATAAATGGATTCCCGTTTGCAAAGAGTCAAATAAAGTTCGTTCAGAGCCATCGATGTGTCTGCTTGGGGGGGGGGGGGGGGGATATATACGGCAGTGATTATAATCGAAGAGAATTCTCTTGGTAGATAATGCGGTCTACATTTGATTGTGAGGAATTCTAAATCAGGTGAACAGAAGGATTTGAGTTCCTGTATGTTTCTTTCGTCACACCATGTCTCGTTAGTCATAAGGCATACGCCCCCGCCCCTCTTCTTACCAGAAATATGTTTGTTTCTGTCGGCGCAATGTGTGGAGAAACCCGCTGGCTGCACCGCCCCCGATAGCGTCTCTCCAGTGAGCCATGTTTCCGTGAAGCAAAGAACGTTACAGTCTCTGATGTCCCTCTGGAATGCTACCCTTGCTCGGATTTCATCAACCTTGTTGTCAAGAGACTGGACATTGGCGAGAAGGATGCTAGGGAGTGGTGCACGATGTGCCCGTCTCCGGAGTCTGACCAGAAGACCGCCTCGTTTCCCTCTTTTTCGCGTCGCGAAAAACATATTCTTGGTCGTACTGATGGTGAGTTGACGCTGATCTTATATTCAGTAGTTCTTCTCGACTGTATGTAATGAAACCTAAGATGACCTGGGGTACTAATGTAAGAAATAACACGTAAAAAAACAAAACACTGCATAGTTTCCTAGGAACGCGAAGTGAGGCGGCCATCTCTGTCGGCGCTGGAAGTAGATGGGGGGAACGAATGTACAATTAACTAGAGGAGTAGATGGAGGGAGGCATTGGGGGAGTGAAGTTGGTAGTATGTGGTAGAGGGGGAGGAAAAGAGGAAGAGAGTTGAAGTACAAAATTCTGCATCTGAGATGACACATGCTTCAGTGATGATGGAGGTAAAATGGAAGAGAGGGAGGCTTCAGACAGATGGATGATGATAATTCCAACCTGTCTGTCTGTCCAACACTTGATCTTGTTCTCTTGTTCTCTCTCTAGGAGAGGAGAGAGTCCGTCACGTATATGACTTCTGATCATTGTGACACACATCAAACACACAGATCATGCTACATCATATCCTGTGTTTTTGACAGCCTTTCCTTCACATAACCTTGTAACTCCCAGTCATAAACTCCGAAGAGATTTTGCCGCTCTCCAATCTCTTTGAGGGGGAGAGACCCTTCACAGGCTCCAGGCAATCTGTGAGACTCTGGAAATACTCTTTGTAGTGCAGTTTGGCTCTAAAAACACACTCTGCTCTGTGGTGGAACATTTTTAGGAAGAAAAGACTTGAATCCCAGTAGAGAAGGCCCTCCAGAACACTCTACCAGAGCATGGCTTTTAAAACATTCTCTTAGTTGAAACGTTTCGAAAAACTCTATGTAAAGACTTTTACTTGTTTGCAAAAACACCCATTGGATTGTGAAATATGTCTTGAGAATCACTCTGTTGGAAAACATTAATCTAGAATACAATCATTGCATGTGGCAGAGTTCTTATAAGAGAAACGGTTTCTCTGGGTCAATTGTGGCATTTTGTATTTCCTTTCAATACACAGCAGTGTTCTAGAATATTGGACAGTTGGATTTCATCTGTTTGAATTCTGAGTGCAGCACAAGCATTTTCTCCAACTGTCAACACATTCAAATTAATTGAGAATGCATACCGGAGATGTGTTGGTTGCGAATTTTGGGGAGGTGTGCTTTTGGCTGTTACTATTAACATAATACTCACTTATAGGAATGGGTAATTGTTTACCAGTTGATAGCTATCATTATGGTTTTAAGGAGGTAGCATTGAATTGGGTACAGTCATATCTAACTGACAGGAAACAGTCCACCTATATCAAAGGTTAATTTTCTACCCCTCATGTGTTAAACTGTGGAATACCGCAGGGCAGCTGCCTTGGGCCACTTCTTTTTTTAACATATACCAACGACCTTCCCTATGCCTTAGCTGAAACTCAAGCTACAATATTTGCAGATGATACTACAATTTATGAAGCAAGACAATCGGTTCAACAGGTACAGCAAGCTTTACAAGGAGATTTGGAGAATATCAAGGAGTGGGTTTGCCAGAACAAACTTGTTTTAAACACCAAGAAAACCAAAGTTATGTTGGTCTGTTCCACTAGGAAAAGGACAAAACAGCATGGGATACAATTAAGTATGGGTGGAGTACAAATTTAAGAAGTGGGCAGAAACCAAACAATTGGGAGTGCAGCCAGACAACTGCTTATCATGGTCCTCTCAAATAACTCATCTATGTAAAACAATTATTAAAACGGCATGCATAATCAGAAGGATAGCTAAATATTTACCAGGAAAAATTGAGAGTCAGGCGAACTACTGTTATGTGGTCTGGGGAAATGCATCATCAAGTGAAGTTCGGAGGCTGCAGATTGCACAGAACAAAGCAGCAAGGATTGTTTTAAGGTGGAGATATGGCTCTTCTGTTGCAGTCATGCGCAATGTTCTTGGTTGGTCATCAATCGACAAGATAATTGGAAAAAACATGCTTATTTTATTTCATAATATACATAATTTAAAACGGCCAAGTTCTATTCACAACGGTATTCAGTTGGTAAGAGACAGACATTATGTAAATACTAGGAATAGATTGTCCACCATCTGTGCGTTATCCAGACAGAAAAGAGAAATAGGCAAAGTAACATTTCGATTTAGAGCAATAAAGAAATTGAATAAATTAACTGAGCAAACCAGAAATCTTTCAATATATAAATTTAAACATTATTTTAAAACCATTTAAATATAATACAAATAAATGTTGTGGGACTACAGCAGATGAAGAATCAATATTTTTTAGATTGAGTATTTATTGGGTCATTATGTTTGTATATTTTGTATGTTTGTAATAGTGTGTTATATGTGAAAATGTGTTCGTATTATAAATTGAATTTTTGAATTGAATATTCAATAAATTGAATATTTGAATGTTTAAGGACTCTTGGAAGATTAGTCCAAATGGGGACTAAAAGAGATCCAAATCAAATCCCATAAAGCCATCAATGAAAACCACATATTTTCATCTTCGTCTGTGGTTTGATAACTTCCTGTTCTTCCACGGACTCCGGCTGGACTAAAGGGGATGTTGCGATTCCACTCCATTATGGACATTCCCATTGAAATGCATGACATCCGGCACAACGTAACTAAGTGCTTATGGGTAATGTGAATGATGCTTCAGAGCTGTGTAGCTATGTCACAATGGTGTAATCCGTTAGGTACATTACTAGCAAAAAAAATATTGTAATCAGATTACTAGATTATTACTTTGAGGATTACTTTTAAATTCAGAATGGATATTTGCTATTTTTTTGGGGGGGGGGGGGGGCGTTTTTGTGATATTGATATTCAAAGTGATTATGATATGAGGGTTTGGCTTGGAAATATTTTTTTGCCTGGTCACTGACAGCTGATGTGTTGTGTATTTAAATCCACAAGCGAAGGGAAAAGGTGAGAGGAGGAGAGCATGAAGATGGGAGAAGGAATTATAGCAACAACGATCAAAGTGATCATGCTGTTCGTACAGTGGCTATTCACCCCCCTTGGCAATTTTCCTATTTTGTTGCCTTACAACCTGGAATTAAAATCGATTTTTTGGGGGAGTTTGTATCATTTGATTTACACGACATGCCTACCACTTTGAAGATGGAAAATATTTTGGGGTTTGAAAGAAATAAGACAAAAAAACGGAGAACTTGAGTATGCTTAACTATTCACCCCCCCCCCCCCCCCCAAAAAAAAGTCAATACTTTGTAGAGCCACCTTTTGCAGCAATTACAGCTGCAAGTCTCTTGGGGTACGTCTCTATAAGCTTGGCACATCTAGCCACTGGGATTTTTGCCCATTCTTCAAGGCAAAACTGCTCCAGCTCCTTCAAGTTGGATGGGTTCCACTGGTGTACAGCAATCTATAAATCATACCACAGATTCTCAATTGGATTGAGGTCTGGGCTTTGACTAGGCCATTCCAAGACATGTACATTTTCCCTTAAACCACTCAAGTGTTGCTTCAGCAGTATGCTTAGGGTCATTGTCCTGCTGGAAGGTGAACCTCCATCCCAGTCTCAAATCTCTGGAAGACTGAAACAGGTTTTCCAAAATAATTTCCCTGTATTTAGCACCATACATCATTCCTTCAATTCTGACCAGTTTCCCAGTCCCTGCCGATGAAAAACATCCCCACAGCATGATGCTACCACCATCATGTTTCACTGGTGTTCTCAGGGTGATGAGAGGTGTTGGGTTTGCGCCAGACATAGCGTTTGCAGTTGATGGCCAAAAAGCTCAATTTTAGTCTCATCTATCCAGAGTACCTTCTTCCATATGTTTGGGGAGTTTCCCACATACCTTTTGGCGAACACCAAACGTGTTTGTTACATTTTTACTTTAAGCAATGGCTTTTTTTCTGGCCACACTTCCGTAAAGCCCAACTCTGTGCAGTATACAGCTTAAAGTGGTCCTATGGACAGATACTCCAATCTCCGCTGTGAAGCTCCTTCGGGGTTATCTTTGGTCTCTTTGTTGCCTCTCTGATTAATGCCCTCCTTGCTTGGTCCATGAGTTTTGGTGGGCGGCCCTCTCTTGGTAGGTTTGTTGTGGCCGGTGACGTAGACCTCTGGAGCTGGCAGTACCGGAGGAATACGTGACAATATAAATGCAACATGTAAAGTGTTGGTCCATGTTTCATGAGCTGAAATAAAAGATTCCAGAAATGTTCCATATGCACAAAAAGCGTATTTATCTCAAATTTTGTGCACACATTTGTTTACATCCCTGTTAGTGAGCATTTCTCCCTTGCCAAGATAATCTATCCACCTGACCGGTGTGGCATGTCAAGAAGCTGATTAAACAGCATGATCATTACACAGGTGCACCTTGTGCTGGGGACAATAAAAGGCCACTCTAAACACACAACAGATGTCTAAAGTTTTGAAGGAACGTGCAATTAGCATGCCGACTGCAGAAATGTCCACCAGAGCTGTTGCCAGATAACTGA
This sequence comes from Oncorhynchus clarkii lewisi, assembly GCF_045791955.1. Taxonomy (NCBI): domain Eukaryota; kingdom Metazoa; phylum Chordata; class Actinopteri; order Salmoniformes; family Salmonidae; genus Oncorhynchus; species Oncorhynchus clarkii. The sequence goes on from NC_092171.1 coordinate 27,710,017, forward strand.
ATGTTCATATCTCTACCATAAGCTGCCTCCAACATTGTTTTAGAGAATTTGGCAGTACGTATAACCGGCCTCACAACCCGCAGACCACGTGTAGCCACGCCAGCCCAGGACCTCCACAGACTAGCCACCCGGACAGCTGATAAAACTGTGGGTTTGCACAACCAAAGAATTTCTGCACAAACTGTCAGTAACTGTCAGTCTCAGGGAAGCTCATCTGCATGCTTGTCTTCCTCACCATGACTGCAGTTCGGCGTTGTAACCAACTTCAGTGGGAAAATGCTCACCTTCGATCTGTACCGGGCAAACGGCGTGTATGGCATCATGTGAGTGAGCGGGTTTGCTGATGTCAACGTTGTGAACAGAGTGACCCATGTTGGCGGTGGAGTTATGGTACGGGCAGGCATAAGCTACAGACAACGAACACAATTGCATTTCATCGATGGCAATTTGAATGCACAGAGATACCGTGACAAGATCACGAGTTCCATTGTTGGCAGGTAGCATAGTGGTTAGAGCGTTGGACTAGTAACCGAAAGGTTGCAAGATTGAATCCCCAAGCTGACAAGGAACAAATCTGTCGTTCTGAACAAGGCAGTTAACCCACTGTTCCTAGGCTGTCATTGAAAATCAGATTTTGCTCTTTAACTGACTTGCCTAGTTAAATAATGGTCAAATAAAAATTGTTGTGCCATTCATCTGCTGCCATCATCTCATGTTTCAGCATGAAAAAGCACAGCCCCATGTCACAAGGACATGTACACAATTCCTGGAAGCTGAAAAATGTCCCAGTTCTTACTTGGCCTGCATACTCAACAGACATGTCACCCATTGAGCATGTTTGGGATGTGCTGGATTGTCATGTATGACATTGTGTTCCAGTTCCCCTCAATATCTAGCAACTTCACACAGCGATTGAAGAATGGGACAACATTCCATAGGCCACAATCAACAGCCTAATTAACTCTATGTAAAGGAGATGTGTCGTGCTGCATGAGGCAAATGGTGGTAACACCAGATACGGACTATTTTTTTAAAGGTTTCTGTGACCAACAGATGCATTTCTGTCTTCCCAGTCATGTGAAATACATAGATTAGAGCCTAATGAATTGATTTAAATTGACTAATTACCTTATATGAATTGTAACTCAGTAAAATCTTTGAAATTGTTGCATTTATATTTTTGGTCAGTGTAGTTACAGTTGAAGTCGGAAGTTTACATACACCTAAGCCAAATACCTTTAAACTAAGTTTTTCACAATTCCTTACATTTAACCCTAGTAAAAATGCCCTGTCTTAGGTCAGTTAGGATCAACACTTTATTTTAAGAATGTGAAATGTCAGAATAATAGTTGAGAGAATGATTTATTTCAGCTTCTATTTCTTTCATCACATTCCCAGTGGGTCAGAAGTTTACATACACTCAATTAGTATTTGGTAGCATTGCCTGTAAATTGTTTAACTTTGGTCAAATGTTTCAGGTAGCCTTCCACAAGGTTCCCACAATAAGTTGGAATTTTGGCCCATTCCTCCTGACAGAGCTGGTGGAGTCAGGCTCACACACACTTTCTCCAGTTCTGCACACATATTTTCTATAGGATTGAGGTCAGGGTTTTGTGATGGCCACTCCAATACCTTGACTTTGTTGTCCTAATGCCATTTTGCCACAACTTTGGAAGTATGCTTGGGGTCATTGTCCATTTGGAAGACGTATTTGCGACCAAGCTTTAACTTCCTGACTGATGTCTTGAGATGTTGCTTGAATATATCCACATAATTTTCCTGCCTCATGATGGCATCTATTTTGTGAAGTGCACAAGTCCCTCTTGAAGAAAAGCACCCCCACAACATGATGCTGCCACCCCCGTGCTTCACAGTTGGGATGGTGTTCTTCGGCTTGCAAGCATCCTCCTTTTTCCTACAAACATGACATTGGTCATTATGGCCAAACAGTTCTATTTTTGTTTCATCAGACCAGAGGACGTTTCTCCAGAAAGTACAATCTTTGTCCCCATGTGCAGTTGCAAACTGTAGTCAGGAATTTTTATGGTGGTTTTGGAGCAGTGGCTTCTTCCTTGCTGAGTGGCCTTTCAGGTTATGTCGATATAGGACTCGTTTTCACTGTAGATACTTTTTTACCTGTTTCCTCCAGCATCTTCATCATGTCCTTTGCTGTTCTTCTGGGTTTGATTTTCATTTTTTCGCACCAAAGTACGTTCATATCTAGGAGACAGAACACGTCTCCTTCCTGAGCGGTATGATGGCTGTGTGGTTCCATGGTGTTTATACTTGCGTACTATTGTTTGTACAGATGAACGTGGTACCTTCTGGTGTTTGGAAATTGCTCCTAAGGATGAACCAAACTTCTGGAGGTCTACAATTTTTTTTCTGAAGTCTTGGCTGATTTCTTTTGATTTTACCATGATGTCAAGCAAAGAGTCACTGAGTTTGAAGGTAGGCCTTGAAATACATCCACAGGTACACCTGCAATTGACTCAAATGATGTCAATTAGCCTATCAGAAACTTCTAAAGCCAGGACATAATTTTCGTGAAAATCTCCTAGCTGTTTAAAGGCACAGTCAACTTAGTGTATGTAAACTTCTGACCCACTTAAATTGTGATACAGTGAATTATAAGTGAAATAATCTGTCTGTAAACAATTGTTAGAAAAATTACTTGTGTCAAACACAAAGTAGATGTCCTAACTGACTTGCCAAAACTATAGTTTGTTAACAAGAAATTAGAGGAGAGGTTGAAAAACAAGTTTTAATGACTCCAACCTAAGTGTATGTAAACTTACGACTTCAACTGTATGTGTTTGTTTTGAGCTTCGTCCCTGTCATGTTCATGACGTACTCTCTTTTGAGTCGAGAAATAAAAAAATATTTCGCATTCCTGCGCCTGTCTCCTATCAGTATACAACATGACAGATATTTTTGTTCAGTACAAATGCCAGTGAAAATATCATCCAAGTAATCACCAAAAGTAATTATTTATCATGAGGGACATAAACAATAACTAGTAATACTGCATACTCAAAAGTTAAAATCTCACCCTTCTGCTAAAAATTGTAGGTGTAGTCACTTTTGAGGACACAAACATAAGTTTTTTTTTAATGTGCTACCAAGTAGGAACCACTCTCCCCTGCTGCACCTCAATGTAACGATTGCTGGCATGTGCTTTGCCAGGCTGCATGTAGGGTTCAGCCAGGAGTTGATGGACAGTCTGAAAAGCGAATGAAATGGTAGGAGAGACATCCCAGCTTCAAGTGGTTTCAGATTTCACATCCTACATGCTCAGATAATATACTGCTGCGTCCGTGGGAAACAGGGCTATCGCTCAATGCAAGCCATTTTGATCTACAGTGTCCACAGATTGATTTATTAGTGAAAACGTAGGTCGGAACCGGTACCAAAACCACGCAGGTCCACAAAACAGAGGACCTTTCATCTTAACCCTTTAACCTAACTCCTAACCTTAACCAATAACTCTAACCCCTAGCCTAGCTAATGTTAGCCACCTAGCCAACATTAGCAGCAACAAATTGGAATTTATATAATATAATACGTTTATCAAATTCGTAACATATTGTACGAATTGCAATTCGTAACATATCATATGAAATGGATGGTGGACTTCCACAAATACGTACCACACGAAACATAACATATCATACTAATTAGAGTGTCCTGAATTTCCAATGTCACGTCTACTCCAGAGTCCAAGTTGATTATTGATATCTAGGCTACAGCGCATTGATGTGAATCACACTGCTGCTCTCTCATTTAGCTATTTGTGCCTTACTGATTGTAGTTGTTGTGGATGGCTGGTCACAAATGTAGGTCTATGTGTTTTTTAAACCAGTAATGGTTGAATTGAAGAAGTTTAGGCTGCCATAAATCATTGTTTTTCTGGCCAAGGGTGTATTAGTTCTGGAAACCATTTACAATTCAAGAACCAAAGGGATAACAGCAAAATGAGAGTTTATATTGTACAAATTCAGGTAGGTCCCTCACAGATTTATTCAGATTGCTTACGTTTAAAGGGAAATTTGACCCTGGCTGTGCCACGAAATATAGTCATTACTACAGTATATGGCATTAACAACATTGTTTTTGTTATAAACATTAAAATTATCCAAACCACGAGCTAGAACGAGCGCATTTTCATTTCACTGGTAGAATAGGAAAGTTTCGACTTCCTTTGTATTCAGCTGCTCATAGTGAACCACAAAGTCCGGCATTCATAGCCAAGGTAGATGTGGCGTGCCCACAAACTTGGATAATGGCGTTGTTTACTTTGAACAAACAACACAGTCATCTCAGAACTTCTGTGGGCACGATTTAAAAAAAATGTTTGTTTTTCACTAACGTCTGTTGTCATGCCCGTGTGATGTTCTGTGACTGGCTGTGCTAATTACAAATAAGCATGAACATTTGTTAATTCATCGTTCTACCTACCAGAGATTTATCCAGATGCTGCCAGTGACTTGTGGCTATCAAAAATGATGTCCAGAGGGGGCGGAGGAACCTCCCGCACCTCAGACTCCTGGAGCGGGCCAGCCTCCACTGGCCTGAGGAGAGACAAATGGAAGGAGGGGTTAATGCGCTAATCGGGTGGAAGCTGTAATCTATAACAAACTTCGTTCACTCTCCTCAGGACTTTAAATGGCCCCACAAACCACGGACGCAGCTTCCGGCAGGGCAGGCGGAGGGGCAGGTTTAGGGTCGAGAGCCAGACCCGGTCTCACTGCGGTGGCGATCTGCATTCCTCTTTTGGCGCGTCACGGCCTGCTGAAGGTGGACACGGATGACTTACCATGTCTCCTCCGCGCGCCTGAACCAGTCGTCCACTGCAGGAACCTCGGTCTGACCCTGATGCCAAGGCGCCAGAACCGGCTGGTACGCCAGTACGCACTGGAAGGGAGAGAGGTTAGTGGAGGAGTGGCGGAGCGAGTTCTGTGCCATCTCGGCCCAGGGCGCGAACGCCGCCCACTCCCCCGGCTGGTCCTGGAAATAGGACCGCAGAAACCTGCCCACATCCTGGTTCACTCTCTCCACCTGCACATTACTGTCGAGGTGAAACCCTGAAGTAAGACTGATCGAGACCCCCAGACGTTCCATTAACGCCTTCCAGACCCTAGACGTGAACTGGGGACCCCGATCAGACACTACATCATCAGGAACGCCATAGTGTCGGAAGACGTGTGTTAACAAGGCCTCCGCAGTCTGTAGGGCTGTAGGGAGACCGGGCAGAGGGAGGAGATGACAGGACTTAGTGAAATGATCCACAACGACCAGGATCGCGGTGTTACCCTGTGAGAGTGGAAGATAAGACAGGTGCGACCAAGGCCGCTATGGAAAGGGTAAGGGGTGTAGCTTACCTCTGGGTCGGTGACTCGGAGCCTTACACTGGGCGCACACCGAGCAGGAGGAAACATAAACCCTCCCGTCCTTAGCCAAGGTAGGCCACCAGTACCTCCCGCTCAAACAGCGCACTGTCCGACTGATCCCAGGATGACCAGCGGAGGGTGACGTGTGGGCCCAATAGATCAACCGGTCACGAACAGCAGACGGAACGTACAGACGCCCAGCGGGACAGTGGACAGGAGCGGGCTCTGCACGTAAAGCCTGCTCAATGTCCGTGTCCAGCTCCCACACTACCAGCGCCACCAGGCAGGAGGCGGGGAGTATGGGAGTGGGATCCATGGGCTGCTCCAATGTGTCATACAGCCGGGACAATGCGTCTGCCTTAACGTTCTGGGAGCCTGGTCTGTATGAAAGGGTAAACACAAAACGGGGCCCACCTTGCCTGGCGAGGGTTCAGTCTTCTCGCTGCCCAGATGTACTCCAGATTTCAGTGGTCAGTCCAGATGAGAAAAGGGTGTCTAGCCCCCTCAAGCCAATGTCTCCACGCCTTCAAGGCCTTGACGACGCCAACAGCTCCCGGTCCCCCACATCATAGTTTCGGTGGCGTACCCGAGCGCTGAGAGAGCACAGCTCCGATCCCAGCCTTGGACGCGTCCATCTCTACTATGAACGCCAAAGAGGGATCCGGATGGGCCAGCACGGGAGCCGAGGTAAACAGAGCCCTCAGGTGACTAAAAGCCCTGTCCGCCTCAGCTGACCACTGCAAGCGTACCCAGTCCCCCTTCAGCAGTGACATAATGGGAGCCGCTACCTGACCAAAACCCCGGATAAACCTTCGGTAGTATATGGCAAACCCTAAGATCCGCTGCACCTCCTTCACAGTGGTGGGAGTCAGCCAATTACACACGGCTGAAATGCGGTCACTCTCCATCCCCACCCCCGAGGTGGAAATGCAATACCCTGGGAAGAAGACGGACTGTTGGAAGAACAGTCATTTCTCAGCCTTGACGTACAGGTCATGCTCCAACAGGCGACCAAGCACCCTGCGCACCAGGGACTCATGCTCATGCTCCTTCACAAAAAAGAAACTCGAGGAGGCGGGTGAAGTGGAGTACCAAATGTACCCTTGACACAGGGATTCGGAGACATATGTTTCCATAGCCTCCGTTTCCGCCTGTGAGAGGGGATGCACGTGACTCCTGGGAAGTGCAGCGTCTACCAGGAGATTTATTGCACAATCGCCCCTTCGATGAGGTGGTAATTGAGTCGCCTTCTTTTTAGAGAAGGCGAGAGCCAAATCGGCATATTCAGGGGGAATGCGCACGGTGGAGACCTGGTCTGGACTCTCCACCGCAGTAGCACCAACCAACCCATAAACACCTACCTGAGCACTCTCGTGACCACCCCGTGAGAGCCCTCTGTGGCCAAGACACAGTGGGGTTATGACAAGCTAACCAGGGTAGGCCCAGCACCACAGGAAATGCAGGAGAGTCAAAAAGGAAGAGACTAATTATCTCGTTGTGACCCCCCTTCATCACCATACCCTGACCCTAATGGTCGACTATCTAAGGCGTGAACGGGGAAAGGCGCAGCCACGGGAACAATGGGGATCCCTAAACTATATGCTAACGCTCTATCATTAAAATTCCCAGCCACGCCTGAATCGACGAGCGCCTTATGCTGGGAATGCGGGGAAAACTCAGGGAAAATGACATACACAAACATATGTGCAACAGAGGGCTCTGGGTGAGAATGGTGCCGGCTTACCTAGGGTGACGCCAGAGTGCCTGCTGCCTCGATTGGAACCAACCCGGCACCGACCGGCAGTGTGACCTTTGCGGCCTCAGATGGCCGCACCTCCTCCGGTCTCCCTGCGCACCGCCCCTCCCAGCTCCATGGGTATCGGAGAGGGGGTGCGGGAGGATGGAACCACCAGACCCCGGTCAGAACGTCCGCAGGTAGCCAGCAGGTTGCCCAGCTGGATGGACAAGTCCACCAGCTGGTCGAATGTGAGGGTGGTGTCTCTGCAGGCCAACTCCCGATGGACATCCTCGCGCAGACTGCAGCTGTAATGGTCGATCAGGGCCCTGTCGCTCCATCCCACGCCGGCAGCCAGGGTCCTAAACTCCAGGGCGAACTCCTGGGTGCTCCTCGTCTCCTGCCTCAGATGGAAGAGGCGCTCAGCCGTCGCTCTACCCTTGGGCGGGTGGTCGAATTCTGCCCGGAAACGGTGGGTGAACTCCTCAAACTGGTCCAACGCCGCATCTCCCTCTCTCTACACGGCGTTGGCCCACTTCAGGGCTTTCAAGGTGAGGCACGAGATGGTGTCGCTGTGTGAGGGAGTGTTTTCTCGCTTGTCCAATTAACTTCATGGGTTAGGTGGTTAACAGTCTAGTTTCTTGCTACATTGAAAGCCAATACTAACAATAACTTGTTGAAGCTACAGTTGGCAAGTTTAGAGTTCGTTTTTGTCAAGTTGAATGGGAAAAACACGACAGAAAGACTATAGAAGATGGAATATCCAAGCCTCGAAGAAGACTGCATAGACTAGCTATGACGAGAGCCAGAGCAGCATGGATAAACAAGATGCCGCAAGCTCAAGCAAGAGAAAGAACAAGATGGACCAGGACGAGATCCTTGCAACCTCTTGTGTGAAAGAGAACATTTCCATGTCTGAACTTCTCTCTGCAATCCAGATCCTGACTACTAAACAAGACGACACGTTCTCCAAAGTGTCCATCATAGAGAGGGTAATGGAAGAAACAGATTGATAATTTGTCAGAGACTGTCCGTCAGCTTCACACAGTTGTGAGTGAGAACAAGGAAAATATAATGTTCCTATAGAATGAGCTGAAGAAACTGCAATCCCAAAATAATGAGCTGTGTGAGAATGTAGCTGAACTCCAACGGTACTCTCGAAGGTGGAATCTGAAAATCCAAGGTGTAAGAGAGATAGAGGGAGAGGACATTAGGGAAGCTGACATCAATATCCTGGGAAAGGTGGCTCCGTGCGTCAAAGACAAGCTAAGAGACGTTATCGACGTGGTACATCGACTTGGGAAATGAAGATCTGATGGACCCTTCGCAATGTCATCCTGTGCTTCATTATGTGCCACAATCATCTGGAAAATGGCCAACGGGAATACATTTCTGGATGAGAAGCTCTGCATCAGAGGCTCTGATACCGCAGGATCAGACTGCCAGGGAGGAACTGTGGCCACTTACAAAGAAGGCTCGACAAGAGGTAAAGAAGGCTGGGTTTAAGGGAAGAAAGAAGGATGAAAGATTACTGGTTAACCTCTCTAGGATAGGGGACGCTAGCGTCTCACTTGGCCAAAAGCCAGGGAAAATGCAGCACGGCAAATTCAAATAAAATTATATAAAAATCTAACTTTCATTAAATCACACATGTAAGACACTAAATTAAAGCTACACTCGTTGTGAATCCGGCCATGTCATATATACATATATTCATACACATAGCTCATATATTATACAGCGCCAAACTTATCCGCTTGACTCAAGTCATTGCACGCACCCCTGTCCAAACAGGAAGCACCCTACCCCCAACCTTAAACTGCCCCTCTCAGTTCTCCCTACCTCACGATCCTCTGACACACAAATACCTTCTTGCATAAACACACACACTCCATCCCCCCTCTACTGGTCGGGTGCCCAGAGCAGAAGATTCTGCTGTGCACCATGGGGGCTCCTGCTCTGGCTGGAGCAGATCCGCCTCCAACCCTTCGGGACCAGTCAGAAGACCACCACGACAAGACTCCACCTACATTATTCTATGTATAAAAACTGTTGTAACCTTTGTCTAAGCCCTTTTTTCAGCTAACTCCATTTTGAGTTATATGAATCAGGTCCGTGCACGTTAAAACTGCAGGACAAGATATCTTTTGACTCAATAAACTGCCTTTTTGTTACAACTGAAATCCACTCTGTCCAGCGTCCATGATTTGGTCTCACTCTCCTGTAAGTAAATCATCAACAGCCAACATGTGAGATTTAAAAAAGGCTTTTCGGCGAAAGCATAAGAAGCTATTATCTGATGATAGCACAACAGTAAACAAAGAGAGTAGCATATTTCAACCCTGCAGGCGCTACACAAAACGCAGAAATAAAATATAAATCATGCCTTACCTTTGATGAGCTTCTTTTGTTGGCACTCCAATATGTCCCATAAACATCACAATTGGTCCTTTTGTTCGATTAATTCCGTCCATAAATATCCAAAATGTCAATTTATTTGGCGCGTTTGATCCAGACAAAAACAGCTTCCAATTTGCGCATCGTCACTACAAAATATCTCAAAAGTTACCTGTAAACTTTGCCAAAACATTTCAAACTACTTTTGTAATACAACTTTAGGTATTTTTAAACGTTAATAATCGATCAAATTGAAGACTGGTCTATCTGTGTTCAATACAAGAAGACAGCAAACCAACGCTACTTTTCAAGTCTTGCGCAACTCTCAACAGTGTTACCCACCTCCTAGATGGCCATACTTCTTCATTGCACAAAGGAATAACCTCAACAAAATTCCAAAGACTGGTGACATCCAGTGGAAGCGGTAGGAACTGCAAACAAGTGCCTAAGACATATCGTTTCCCAATGAGAACTCACCGAACAGACAGAGACCTCAAAAATAACATTCTGAATGGTTAGTCCTCTGGGTTTTGCCTGCTACATAAGTTCTGTTATACACACAGACATGATTCAAACAGTTTTAGAAACTTCTGAGTGTTTTCTATCCAAATCTACTAATAATATGAGTAGCAGGAAGTTGAAATTGGGCACGCTATTTATCCAAAAGTGAAAATGCTGCCCCCTATACCTTAAGAAGTTAACTCTGGTGACATTACATGAACCACACTTGAACTGTGAGTACTGCCAAGAGTAGGTTTACTGTACTGCCACGAGTGAATGTGTCGTTCGAACTACAATTTATGAACACTTGCCAACCAAAAAAAGAAAAGTAAGGATTTGTAATACTGTTAACCACCACTAACTCAGCTGAGCATAGTTTTCCATCCGAGTAACCCTCTCAAGATTTACAGTTTGTTTTATTGTTCACATTACTACATCTGTCTAGTTTGTGTCTTTCTTTTTTAATGCAGGAGTTTGATTACAACTCACACAATATCGTTAGCTGAATGCTAGGGGTTTGAGAGATCTTACAAAAAATAAAGCCTTATTTGTATATTGTAAATGCAGTAACTCAGATTTTGTCCTTCAGGAAACTAATTTGTGTGAAAGTGACTTGAAATTTTGGATGTCACAGTGGGGAGACATGGCCTATCTCAATCATGGATTAACTTCTCAAGATACTGTAGATTTATCGTGATTTTACATAATTCTATCTGTGGCCAATGAGAGAGCCTTCTTGGATGGGCACTTCTAATGCAACTCTATGCCAACACCCAAGGGGCTTGAGTTTTCGAGCTCTACCCTTAGATTTTGCAGTGACGTAGTGCCCCCATGAGTGACAGAACACTGAGCCAATCACGGCACAACTAGAGAACATTACCCACGCCTACGCTCTGAGCAAGGCTGAAACACCTGCATTTTGGAGCTGCCTTAAGAAAGCAAAAAAAGAGACCAAGTTTGGATGCAGCTTTATTAACTCCATGATTATATATATTTTTTTACATTGTTTGCAAACTAAAATGTGACACATATTAATGCCAAAATAATATGCAAAACAGGCCCTGAATGATAGGTCGCCACTGGTTGCTAGCAATGATGAATGTGATAGCTAAAATAACTACATTTACACTAAGTATGGCATAAACATAGTGTTTGTATGGGTTTGTGTTATGGGGTTACAGGTGGTTAGATGTAGCCATATCTATGACAAAAAAGAAGAGGTTTTATAATGGAGATATAATAGATTTATTATAAAACCTCTTCTATTTATAGCCATAGATATGGCTACCTGTAGTTGTTTAGCTAATTTAGCCAGATTATCTAGCTACCTAGCTACTTAAATTAGCAAACAGAAATTATGTAAGCCAGGAATTCACAATATGGGTTTCAGTAGATAATCTAAAGTTAGCTAGCTAGGTGGCTTGCAGGAAATAAACTTACTTAGCTAGCCACCGCATTTGTCATCTGCCCTCTTGGTGCTGGCATCGGCTGTAGCTGAGCTTCTAGCTAAATCCAACTCTTTGTTTCGAATGCGCTTCACTATATTCTGTTTGAATGTCACCATGTAGCTAATAGAACATAAAAAAATGCTCCATTGTTGAATTCATGTTGATGATATCAATCACTTTAACCCAGTGCTGCCTGGTCAGTTCTTTCAGTTTTGCCCAAAGGATTATGTTAGGGTCCAGAGCATGAATCACCAGCCCAAACAAGTTCTAGTCTTTCAGAGACTGGAAAAAATGTGTCAGCTTATATATTTAGCAATGAATAATAAGATGTCCAGTGGCTTTATCAAACAAGGAAATTAATATCTACATACACAAAAACGTATAGTGCGATTAGTATGACATAGAGCCTTCACGGAATGCCCCAAAACAGGATTACATTTATTTTCAGATCTCGCCCCCCCCCCCCCCCCCCTATCAATACACTGGAAGCAGTGGAGGCTTCTGAGGGGAGGACGGCTCATAATAATGGCTGGAACGGAGGAAATGGAATGGCTTGTGTTTGATGTATTTGCTACCATTCCATTTATTCCGCTCCAGCCATTACTTCGAGCCCGTCCTCCCCAATTAAGGTGCCACCAACCTCCTGTGACCAGAAGTCATCAGGGTGTATCATTCAGTGTACGAAGCCCAGACCTGCCTTCCTCCTGGGCAATTACATGTGAAGCACATCTCACTGACCTAGAAATGCCTCAGACATGATGAAAACAAGCCCAGATTCCAGAGTGAAATTCCCCTCTATGAAACGTTTTGCAACAGAACCAACATAATGAATACACCCCAGCGGACAGCCAGTGAAAAATGCGCTCTTGCAACAGCTGCATAGTGTGGATCCCAGCCTATGGAATAAAAGTTTGACCGACTTCCTAACTTCTAAACTCCCCCGTGGTATTGTGCTCCATACAGTCAAAAACAAGTTTAATTTAAGAGTCCACAAGTGGGGATTTTATTGCTCAATCTAATTTGTGTTTATAAAACCAAAAAGCCCATAGGCCCAAGGGACACGTGCTCACACTCGATCACTTTTGATACTTAAACAGCTATTATCAAGATATCAAAGTGTCACCAACCAAAATGTAAACAAAAGGCCTATAGCAAATGTAGCATAATGGCATTCATTATTAAAATGAAAATATCACTTTTCGGTAGTGCTCAAAGCATGCCATTCCGAGAACTGCATTAATTTTTCAACTCGAAGCAATGAGCCCAATCAGTCCTCCCTGTCAACAAAATCATAAACAACAGAGTAGGCTAGTAAGTCCTTAGTTTTTAGGTTATGCCCAGGTAAAACAAGTTGGCTAATCTATATTTCCAAGTTCTATTCTTGAAGATCAAGGATTATTAAATTCATTGGGATGACTGGAAATCAGACATTTTTATTTTTATGTAAAGATTTATCTAATCATATTATCTGTAGTAGAACGTAATGGGTTAGAAGAAGCCTACATAACCAACCCATAAATTAAACTGCAACATCCATTTATGGTCAGCTATGTGAACTCTAACATTGATTTATCCTGCAATCCTGCAAGATGTATTGTAAACATTTCTGAGGGTTAGCTGACTGCTAATAGCTGTGTGTTAGCAGGTTAGGGTTTTATGACTTTGTGGCAGTGCCAGCTTGCATTAACCTACACCTCTTAAAGGGAAAGTAATCTGATTACGTTACTGAGTTTGGGTAATCCAACATTTTGGACAGGTAACTGTAACAGATTAGATTTAGAAAGTAACCTACCCAACAATGCACACACATGTGCGCACACACACAAAAGTAAAGAGGCAAGCTAACAAAGCACATATTTCATCACTTTACAAGTTTAGATTGGTTGGCATATTACCATGGATGCTGTCAGAGCTCTGCAACCATTCATTGTCCTATAATCTTTCTCAAACGTCTCCCTTTACATACTGCCATGCTCTCCACTATCCACCCACTGTCACAGGCATATGGTCCTACTGAGGATGGGAAGAAACCAGTGCATTGTAGTTATTCATCTGTTACCACTGGCAGGCCTCTGTGTAGTGTGTGGCGTTCATTAGCCCCATGCATACCCATTTACATTTAACATTTTAGTCATTTAGCAGACACTCTTATCCAGAGCTGCATTCATCTTAAGATAGCTATGTGACAGATTTAGATATAATCTGTCACATAGCTATCTTAACATGAATGCAGTGACTATGTCAGGCACAGGGCGCCTGCACGGTTTTCTATCGCTCATTTGCACGTTATGTCAATGATATCATGTCACCATGTGGGACTCTGGGTCAATTAACCTTGTTGGAGTGGGCGCCCTGATTCTAGTTTGTGAGCTAGGCAGACTACTGCCTAGGAAGGTCTCCCACTCAGAAGTACGAGATGGAACATGTTGGTTTAGTCTTGACTCTTGGTTGACAGTGTTGGGCGATGGGTTAGGTATTGATGCTCGAGTGCCAAATCAACACATTAGTTTTTACTTGTCTTTGGTACTTCTGTTTGATATTTATGAGTTTTATTTTTGTAATATATTTTTGTAATATATTTTTATATTTTTAAATGTTATGATTATTTGTCTATGTTCTAAATGTCTGAATAAAAAGTACAGTTAGTGCAGAATGATGCTGAATGGGGGGTTCGCCACTGCTAGGTGGGACAAGCGCATATATCAGTCATAGTAAGTACATTTTTCTGCAAAGTCAGTGTCCTAGCTTGAGGGGGAAGCTGGGTGGGAGGGCCAAGACATCAGAGGTGGCAGAATAGAGTACTCGGGTTGGGATGTAGCATTTGAGCTTAGCCTAACGGTAGGGAGGAACAGTTCTTCTTGCAGGCCCATGACCTGACAAAAGAAAGAAAATACAAGTTGACATGTTCCTACAGACAATAAGGTCAAAATCATCATGTCATTCCACTGATCATGACAGTACATCTTCCTATATCCACCATTTACATTCTATAATTATTATATATCCCCCCCCCCCTTTTTATCCTCAATTTCTATGTCTCATCACGGCAACTTCCCAATGGTCTCGGGAGGCGAATGTCAAGTAATGCGTCCTCTGAAACATGACCCGCCAAACCACACTTCTTAACACCTGCCAAAGGGTCGGAGGAAACACAGTTCAACTGACGACTGAGGTCAGCCTGCAGGCGCATGGCCCGCCACAAGGAGTCGCTAGAGCACGATGAGCCAAGTAAAGCCCCCCGGCCAAACCCGACCCTAACACGGACAACGCTGGGCCAATTGTAAGCCGCACTATGGAACTCCCGATCACAGCCGGTTGTGATACAGCCTGGGATCGAAGCCGGGTCTGTAGTGATGCCTCTAGCACTGCGATACAGTGCCTTAGACCGCTGCGCAACTCGGGAGGCCCCAGCATTTACATGCTGAATACTATCTTCTAATTTCAAACCAATCTAGTCAAGGTGTCCAGTGTGCATCACTCATCATAATGATGCAGAATAAAATATCATGGCCACACTTCACTCCAATGTCCTTTCCTACCATAGCCTTGTTAGGTAAGAATAGAATAGCTGCAGCATTTTAATTTACAGTTCTCATTTCAGTGTCACTCTGGCCCAGATGTCTTTAGAGTAAAGGACACATTAATTAAGATGGGTAATTAAGCTAACAGCGTGATACAGATTCAGGTTTCCTACGTCTGATGTCGTTGACGCTGTAATGAGGGAGAGGAGGAACATGTAATTTCCTGTGCCAGACTCAGATGCATCCCTAATGGCACCCTAATCCCTATGTAGTGCACTACTTTTGATCAGTGCCCATACCATACCCATGCCCTTTATAACAACTAAATTGGACTTTTTACTTTTTCATCAAAGACACATCAAATGTTTTCCTGTCAAAGTAGGAAGTTATTTATTTGTATGTGAGGAGGATTACGCATGGATGGACAGTCAGAATAGTCGCATCATATGCAGATGAAAAATGAACTGTTCTCAAAATGGACCAGACATCCATCTTATCCTGGTAGAACATACTCTGAGCACCTGTATCATACTGGTAATCACTCTTACTGCATGGGTAGAAAATGAACAATTAAACAGACAACTCATCAACCAACATAACAGATTGGATACATGTCTCAGGTGATTCAATTACTCCAAATGGACCTAACGCACCTACTGTCCCTGTATTATCTGATCACTTTTGTGGGTAGAAAATTAACGATTAAACAAACAACTTATCAACTAACCTATAACAGATTGAATACACGTCTCAGGTGATGCAGAGTCTTCAAAGGACTAGACGCAATGATACAGCACCTACCTGACTGTATATCAGACTAGAAATCACTCTTAGAGTATACCAAAGGAGCAATCACACAGACGTCCAACTTATAAACCAACCAACTAAACAGAGTGAATGCATGTCCCAGGGGAAGTCCTCTTTCTTGAAATGTTTTTTATTGTGTGTTTTCCCCTCTCGTCTGTGGGGCAGATAGGTTAGACTAGTGGGTACATCTCAGGATAAACATTTATATTATATGTTAAAATATATATAATACATTCAATGGCATAATGGTGGTTTATAGACATTCTGTTTATAATATAGACATATATTAACTCTATCTTGGCAGGCCCTACTATTCAGCTCTATTTAATGTTTTGGTTATGAGAGAGTGGCTCAGAGGGAATAGTTACACAAAAGGGTCTCCTCGGTGCACAGCCGGATATCAATAAATGACTGTGTCAATTTATGAAAAATCATGTTTTAAACATGTTATTTCAGAAACATATTGGGCAACGGAGAGAAATATAATGATTAAATATTTAAATGCTTGAATCCCGGTGCTATTTTGTACACTATCTCCCACTGACCGACCAAATGCTGGGCTGAAACAGAACCAAGAGCTGAATGACATTCGAGCAGTGGCTCAGACCTCACTTAAATGAGAGAATGTCAGTCCTGTTTCTGGGATGCTGGCGTGTCTCGCTGTTAGAACTCTCAAGGATGATAAGACCTATAGTGATGAGCTTTTCTTTATCCTTTAATTTGCTTTTACACACACTGCCAGAGGAAGGGATGCCATCTTGCCTGTACAAAATAGTATTTGTCGCACCAACTGTTCCACTCTCAATCGTGTGGATGCAAAACTCATTACTGCATAGTGATTCTATACATAGAAAATATTGTGGTTGATCTCTGTAGGCGGGCACTATGTGTGTGTCAGTCAAAGCTATAGCTGTGATGATGATACACAATTTATGGGGGGATATGAAGCATGGCAGGCTTCATAACAGGGTTATAAAAGGGTTATAACAGGGTACTTACTGTCAACTGCCAAAAGTATAAGGCTGATCGCCCCTTAAGTATGCCACAATTGTCTCCTGGTATGACAGCTGCTATGTCAGGTTCTACCTCGTTGAGTCTGCCGTCAGAAATTAGCCTCAACCTCTGAGACAGTAGAACCACCCTTTCCCGATCGACCCCCCCCCCTTAACTTTTATCCCTTCTTCCCAGATTGAGCTAACATCAACAACATGAGCTGTTCAACATCGATGGTAATCTATAATGACACCTCTTAGGCTGTTGTGAATCAATTTACTCCTGTCTGGTAGCGAGGCACGGGGGCATCACGGTCACCAAGGGAGAAAGGTTAGAGAGGTTAGCAGCAGCTTGAAACACATTCCATCTCCATTCTGTCATTGTCACACTAAAGCCCAGCACCATGTAAACCACCATGGTCCTGTGTGGTTAGTTGGTAAGATGGTGGTGTTAGCAATGCCAAAGGTTATGGGTTCAATTTCCACAGCGATCACATACAAATACTAAACATGCATGTTCTCACTGCAGTGTCTGTTGGCGCAAATATACCAAGAGGTAGCCCCCCCCCACCCCACTGAGCATCTTCACGGACGTATCACATTACCTCCAGCAGTGTTGTCACAACCTCTACACCAAGCACCCATGCTGCTGACATGTTTACAGAAAGCAATGCTGTTGTTTCTTATTAGAGGAATAGGACTTTACCCTAGAGGCTTATGTTTCAGTGTGCACTTCAGGTTATGTCTATTACATATGAACAACACTGAACTGTGTCTATCTATCCAAGCTGTCACAGGTGAACTAGTAAGGGGTTGTGAGTTGAGGTGTGTCCATGGAGATCACACTTGAAGTCAAAGTGATACATTGTGTTGCTGCTGGATGCCCAATTACCCACTAGTCTTACTGGCCAGATGGTACACAGTCTAAACACAGACTCTTAGAATATTGGAGTAGGCAAGTCCAGCTTGCTGTAGTCATATTGGGGCCAGACTAACTATCTTATCACAGACAAGGTCACAGAACAGAGACAATGCCCAGATAGGCCTGTAGTGCTCTCTCTCCCTCAGTACATATGTATTCCTCAGTGGTTATTGCATAAATAGTAAGGGTATTGCATTAATCATAAACCACCATTGAGTCATATTGACGATGCATGAAGCAGTACCGCAAAATACACCCAGGGGGCACTATTGTACTTCTTTCTCATCTCACATCCTCAGTACAAACCCAGAGCCTCATGTTACTGACTTCTTCTTCTTCATGACAGAAATGAATCACTCCAGGATATGATGATTCCTTTCATAATAAATGTCATTTAAATGAAGGATTTTAAGCTTACTTGTATATGGAAAATCTCCTATTGAGAAGCTTGAGGACATCCATTTCAACTGTAAGTTTTAATGGATGTTTGGAGCTCAGACAATGGCCTTCTCTACCTACCACAGCTCTTTCTCTCTGCCTCTGGCCTCTCTTCAGCAGCCACAGATCTCAATAACAGGAGGAATTCAGATGTAACAGACAATAGCACCGGAGAAGCAGTTATTGTTCTCTAACTGTTAAAAAGACTGCTTTTACCCAATGATTTGATACAATGGCTTAACCCGAAACACGAAGAATTGACTCCCTCTTTCGGGAATTGGGTGGCAAGTGCAACATGTATCTGAGAGATTTCAGTGGTACTTTAAGAGAGAGAGATATATTTAAGTGATAAGTAAAGTAAGTGATATGCAAATAGTCACAAGAGGGGATGTTTATTTTCCACTGGATATTTAGCCACATGAATAATGGCTTTCCCTGCTGCTTGGATCTTCACTTTAACTGAGAGGCATTAAGGAAAGAACCACAATATAGACACAGTAGCCAGCTATTAGCATCTTCACTGGGTCCCCCATTAAATGTTTCCAACAGGCTACTAGCTAGCTACATCACTGAACATATTAAGAATGTATGCCCCTCTCGTCCAGAATACATCTGAAATGAAAAGATAACTACTCTGATAAATGGGCACTCTGTTTCCATTTTGAGTTTAAGTTATATTAGTGTGAATGGTTTGAGTTACAGCACCAAGATCTTAGAATAGTGGAAATACAGGCTATAGTAGGATTCTCCATACTCTCTCTCAGTTTACTACCTTCCATTCTTAGTATGTGACATAGCTGAACATTTCATGTACATAGTCTATCAAGTTTATAGTATAATAACACATTTATCGCCATCACACGCAATAACTCTCGAAAGGTATAATATTATCAAAGGCTATATCATGGATATCTTTCTTAGTGTATGCTTTAATGAATACACTTTCAATTCATGACTTTCGAATGGACATTTTCTGTCATCTCCTCTTATCTGTTATGGGAGGGAATGGAACGGTTCACTCTTAGAAAAAGGTGCTATCTAGAATCCAAAAGGGTTCTTTGGCTGTCCCCATTGAAGAACCCTTTTTGGTTCCATGTACAACTTTTTGAACCCTTTTAGCAACTGATAATGTAATAACTGCTAATAATGTAATAACTTTTGCATTTATAATGTAATACATTGCCAATAATGTAGTACATACATTTTTTTAAACCACATTTGTATTTCTTTTGGGGGCTACAGAAACGTATACAATCTTATACTCAGTTCGCATTTTAATGTTAGCTGCCCCTCAAAAATAAAAAACATTTAAAAAAGGTACATAAATATAAAGTATTGATCATTATGATCGTATTTGAGAATCAAAAAGTAACAGTAAACCCAGCATGCAAAATAAACAAAAATTGAGCCTCCACCCCAACCTCCCATCCCATTCCCCCAACCCCACCCATCCAACATGTCTCCATACAACCACCCCCCACCCGGACTGTACCCACTGCTGAATTCCGAGAGAGTCAGGTGATTGCTATCGAAGAGACAACATCTTTTTTTTGCAGCAGTGTTGCCTGCTAGCAGTAATCGTGTGTGATTAATTGAGAGATTCAAGGTGCTATCATCATTAGGTAACATAGTACAGAAAGTATTCACATGCCACCCCTTGACCGTTTTTCTACATTTTGTTGTTACATCCTGAATTGAAAATTTATTAAGTTGAGATTTTGTCACTGGCCTACACCCCATAAGGTCAAAGTAGAATTATGTTTTTAGACATTTTTACAAATTCATTTAAAATGAAAATCAATAAGTTAAAAATGTGCTTAACAAGTCACATAAGTTGCATTTAATTTATTTACATGTTTTATTTAACCTTTTAACTAGGCAAGCCAGTTAAGAACAAATCTTATTTACAATGACGGCCTACACTGGCCAAACCCGGACAACGCTGGGCCAATTGTGCGCCGTCCTATGAGACTCCCAATCATGACCGGTTGTGATACAGCCTGGATACAGCACGGACTCACTCTGTGTGCAATAATAGTATTTAACATGATTTTTAAATGACTGCCCCGTCTCTGTACCCCACACATACAATTAGCTGTAAGGTCCCTCAATCGAGCAGTGAATTTCAAGTACAGATGCAACCACAAAGACCATCCAAAGGTTCGCAAATAAGGGCACCTATTGGTAGATGGATAAAAAACAAAAGCAGACATTGAATATCCCTTTGAGCATGTTGCAGATATTAATTACACTTTGGATGGTGTATCAATGCACCCAATACCTACAAAGATACAGGAGCTCTTCCAAACTAAGTTGCTGGAGAGATAGGAAACCGCTCAGGGATTTCACCATGAGGCCAGTAGTGATTTTAAAACAGTTACAGAGTTTAATGGCTGTGATAGGAGATAACTGAGGATGGCTAAACAACATTGTTGTCACGAACTTCGTCAGGGAAATGACCGGACCAAGGTGCGGCGTGGTGAGCGTACATTTTCCTTTAATGTTAAAAAATGTTGCCAATAAAACAAAAACTAACGTGAAGCTGACTAGGGCTATACAGGCCACTAACACAGACAACTACCCACAACTAAGGTGGCAAAACAAAGCATGCCTAAGTATGATTCCCAATCAGAGACAACGATAGACAGCTGCCTCTGATTGGGAACCACACTCGGCCAAACATACAGAAATACAAAACATAGAATGCCCACCCCACATCACACCCTGACCTAACCAAATAGAGAAATAAAATGGCTTTTCAAGGTCAGGGCGTGACAATTGTAGTTACTCCAAAAAAGTAACCTAATTGAAAGAGTGAAAAGAAGGAAGCCTTTACAGAATAAAAATATTCCAAAACATGCGTCCTGTTTGCATTAAGGCAGTAAAGTAAAACTGTGTGGCAAAGAAATTAAATTTTTGTCCTGAAAACAAAGTGTTATGTTTGGGGCAAATCGAAAACAACACATCACTGAGTACCACTCTTCATATTTTCAAGCATGGTGGTGGCTGCATCATGTTATAGGTTTGCTTGTCATCGGCAAGGACTAGGGAGGATTTTTTTTGGTAATAAAAATAAACGGAATAGAGCTAAGCAAAGGCAAAATCCTAGAGGAAAACGTAGTTCAGTCTGCTTTACACAGACACTGGGAAACCTTTCAGCAGGACAAATACCTAAAACACAATTCCAAATATACAGTGCATTTGGAAAGTATTCAGACTCCTTGACTTTTCCACATTATGTTACGCTTCAGCCTTATTCTAAAAGGGATTAAATCAATTTTTTTCCTCATCAGTCTATACACAAAACCCCATAATGACAGGTTTTTAGAAATGAAAATGTACTAAAAATAAGAAACAGATATACCTTATTTACGTAAGTACTCAGACCCTTTTCTATGAGACTCGAAATTGGGCTCAGGTGCATCCTGTTTCCATTGATAATCCTTGAGATGTTTCTACTACTTTGGAGTCCACCTGTGGTAAATTCAACTGATTGGACATGATTTGAAAAGGTCCCACAGTTGACAATGCATTTCAGAGCAAAAACCAAGCCATGAGGTTGAAGGAATTGTCCATAGAGCTCCGAGACAGGATTGTCTCGTAGCACAGATCTGGGGAAAGGTACCAACACATTTCTGAAGCACTGAAGGTCCCCAAGAACACAGTGGCATGGCATCCATAATTCTTAAATAGAAGGAGTTTGGAACCACCAAGACTCTCGGCCAAACTGAGCAATGGACAGGCGGGAGACTCTAGCAGCTCTGGACAGGCGGGAGACTTTAGCAGCTCTGGACAGGCGGGAGACTCTAGCAGCTCTGGACAGGCGGGAGACTCTAGCAGCTCTGGAGAGGAGGAAGGCTCTGGCAGCGCTGAAAAGGCGGGAGCACCCATAGGGATGAGACGGAGAGACAGCCTGGTGCGGGGGGCTGCCACCAGAGGGCTGGTGCGTGGAGGTGGTACTGGATAGACCGGCCCGAGAAGTCGTACTGGAGATCTGGAGCATCGAGCCTGCCCAACCTTACCTGGTTGAATGCTCCCCGTAGCCCACCCAGTGCGGCAAGGTGGAATAGCCCGCACTGGGCTGTGCAGGCGAACCGGGGACACCATGCGTAAGGCTGGTGCCATGTATGCCGGCCCATGGAGACGCACTGGAGATCAACCTAGCCTGGCCTATACGAGGAGCAGGAATGTACCGCACCGGGCTAAGCACGTGTATTGGGGACACCGTGCCCTCTACCGCATAACACGGTGCCTGACCAGTACATGTCCTCTCTCACTCCGGTAAGCACGGGAAGCTGGCGCAGGACTCCTACCTGCCTTGTCCACACTCCCTGTGTGCTTCCCCCCCAATAAATGTTTGGGGCTGCCTCTCGGGCTTCCTTGCCAGCCGTGTTCCCTCGTATCACTGGCTCCTCTCTCCGGCTGCTTCTGCTCTCCACCTGTTCACATGGGAGGCGATCCTTTCCCGCCAGGATCTCCTCCCATGTGTAGCAACCCTTGCCATCCAAAACGTCCTCCCATGTCCATTCCTCCCTATTTCGCTGCTCCTGCTTCCGCTGCTTGTTACCACGCTGCTTGGTCCGTTGGGTGTGGGTGGTTCTGTAACGGTTTTCTTCCGCTGAAGGAGAGGAGGACCAAAATGCAGCGTGGTTAGTGTTCAACATGTTTAATAAAGACCATAAACGTGACCACTACAATATACCAAAACAACAAATGTGAAAAACCCAAACAGTCCTATCTGGTGCATAGACACAAAGACAGAAGACAGGAAACAACCACCCACAAAACCCAACACAAAACAGACTACCTTAATATGGTTCCCAATCAGAGACAGTGACTAATACCTGCATCTGATTGAGAACCATATCAGGCCAAACAGAAATAGAAACGGGAAAACTAGACACACAACATAGAATGCTCACTCAGCTCACGTCCTGACCAACACTAAAACAAAGAAAACACAAAAGAACTATGGTCAGAACGTGACACGTGCTTCAACAAAGTACTGAGTAAAGGGTCTGAAAACTGTATATGTGATATTTCAGTTTTTTTTGTTTTATTACATTTACAAAAAAATTATAAAAACCTGTTTTTGCTTTGTTATTATGGGGTATTGTGTGTAGATTGATGAGAGGAAACAACTATTTAATACATTTTAGTATAAGGCTGTGACATAACAAAATGTGAAAAATGTCAAGGGGTCTGAAAACTTTCCGAATGCACTGTACTATGGAGTTGCTTAACAAGACAACAACATTGAATGTTCCTGTGGCCTAATTACAATTTTGATTTAAATTTGCTTGAACATCTATTGCAAGACTTGAAAATGGCTGTCTAGCAATGATCAACAACCAAGTTTAATAATGGGAAAATATTGTACAATCCAGGTGTGTAAAGCTCTTAGAGACTCAGTGTAATTGCTGCCAAAGGTGATTCTAACATGCATTGACTCATGGGGTTGAATACTATTCTAATTAAGATATATTAGTGTTTTATTTACCATAAATAAATACAATTCTTCCACTTGACATTACAGAGTATTTAGTTTAATCCAACTTTGTAACACAACAAAAATGTGGAAAAATTAAGGGGTGTGTGTCACGTCCTGACCTTAGTTCCTTTTTTATGTCTCTGTTTTAGTTTGGTCAGGGCGTGAGTTGGGGTGGGCATTCTATGTTTTGTATTTCTATGTGTTTGGCCTGGTATGGTTCCCAATCAGAGGCAGCTGGCAATCGATGTCTCTGATTGAGAACCATACTTAGGTAGCCTGTTCCCACCTGTGTTTGTGGGTAGTTGTTTTCTGCCTTTGTGTGTCTGCACCAGACAGAACTGTTTTGTTGGTTCCGCTTTGTTGTTTTTTTGTTCTAGTGTTCAGTTTCTTTATTAAATCTACCATGAACACGTACCACGCTGCACCTTGGTCCTCTTCACCTTCTTCCACCTTTGACAACCGTTACAGAACTACCCACCAAAAAAGGACCAAGCAGCGTGGTCAGCAGGAGCAGCGTGAAATGGACTCATGGACATGGGAGGACATTCTGGACGGGAAGGGTTCCTACACATGGGAGGAGATCCTGGCTGGAAGGGATCGCCTCCCATGGGAACAGGTGGAGGCAGCCAGGAGAGCGGAGGCAGCAGGTAAAGGGAGCCAGCGCTTTGAGGGAACACGGCTGGCAAGGAAGCCCGAGAGGCAGCCCCAAAAATGTCTTGGGGGAGGGCACACGGGGAGTGTGGCTAAGTCAGGTAGAAGACCTGAGCCAACTCCCCGTGCTTACCGTGGCGAGAGGTTGACCGGGCAGGCACCGTGTTATGCCGTGAGGCGCACAGTGTCCCCAGTGCGCAGGCATAGCCCGGTGCGCTACATCGCAGCTCCTCGTATTGGCCGGGCTAGAGTGGGCATCGAGCCAGGAATAATGAAGCCGGCTCAGCGCATCTGGTCTCCAGTGCGTCTCCTCGGCCCGGGTTATATGGCACCAGCCCTACGCACGGTGTCCCCGGTTCGCCAGCATAGCCCAGTACGGTCTGTTCCACCCCGCCGCACTTGCTGGACTACAGGGAGTATCCAGCCAGGACAGGTTGTGCAGGCTCGGTGCTCGAGACCTCCAGTGCGCCTCCACGGTCCGGTCCATCCGGTGCTTCCTCCACGCACCAGGCCTCCTGTGGTAGCCCCAAGCACCAGGCTGTCTCTCCGTCTCTTCCCTCCAGGTGCTCCCGCTTGTCCAGCGCTTCCAGAGCCTCCCTCCTGTCCAGCGCTTCCAGAGCCTCCCTTCTGTCCGGAGCTTCCAGAGCCGCCCGTCAGTCAGGAGCTGCCAGAGCCGCCCGTCAGTCAGGAGCTGCCAGAGCCGTCCGTCACTCCGTCGCTGCCAGAGTCGCCCTTCACTCCGGCGCTGCCAGAGTTGCCCGTCACTCCGGCGCTGCCATACTCGCCCTTCACTTCGGCGCTGCCAGAGTCGCCCTTCACTCCAGCACTGCCAGAGCCGCCACCGCGGACGGGGGGGGGGGGGGGGGGGGGGGGGGTACTGTCACTTCCTGACAATTTAGGAGGGGGCGAAATGCTAGCTCCTGGAAATACAATTTAAAGTTTGGTACACATAGTCCTACTACGTCTTTATCTCTTTGTAAGTTCGTAAATTTTATTTGGGATCGCTTACCTTGCCATATACATTTTGAAACCGCACTATGGATTTTATCCCAATAGCCAGACGGGGGAGGGGGAGACATGGGAAGCATTGAACTACAAATTCTGCCGTGGAAATATTATAACAATAGATATTCTGCCGGTTAAAGAAAATCGGATATTAGTCCATCTACTGAGGTCGGATTGAATTGATTTATAATAAATATTCTGAATAAAGCTTTTGCGCATAATGTAATAATTATTACATTATGCGTTGATTATTATATTATAAAGTGGGTAAACCGTTTTTTTTTCATTAATAGTGTAATAACTTAAACCAACAGTGTAACAACAAACTAAAATCACTCTCTTTCTTTAATGGCATGCATATTAAACACCAGTAGAAAAACATATTTGAGCTGAAAGACGATGGCCATTATTGTTTTAGTATTATATATTTGGGCTTTAAGTGGCAAATCCAAACTGCGCACTTCGTGCAAATCCGTGTGAATTTGTTGTCTTTTCCTATAAATTATTTTCAGCCTACGTTTCGTTTCAGGGCTTGGTTTTATTTGAATGTTACCACCCACCAGCTTGGCATTGTTAATTTGTCAGAAAGACCAGCAAAGATATTCTACTTTGCGATTGAGATGAGCCAAATAGCCGTGGAGCAAATTAAAATAGGGGGTGCAAATTTATGTTTTTGCACCTCCACTTTTATCCCCCAGAAAATTCTCATAATTCCATAATTGTTTTTAGCTAGTCTGTATTCAGAATATATACGTCTGATAATTTGATAAATTGTATAATTGCGTGATATTGATAGCATTTTGAAAACCCCCTCCCCCCGACCTCCCAATGTGAATGGTTTGGTCCACTAAAGTTTTGCTTCACTTCAGGCTTTACTGCTTTGATTGGTGTAACATTAGCTAGAAACCACAAGTGTCTATCCAGATAATACAAATTCAAGGAACTTATAGTTGCATGTCATTAGCAGCGTGCATGATCTACCTACCAAAGTTTGCAGTGTCCATTACAATGTAGAAAAACGCATATCAGCTATATTTCAATAGTTATGCATATTACCGGAGATTCATCTTATTTTTAACTATTTCTAATGACAGATTCACGGCCGCAATTTGAGAACGACGACAAAACTTTGTAGAAAATAATAATTGATGCCGAAGTCAAAGATTAGCCAGTGGTTTCCATCTGTGGAGAAGATTTCCCTAAATCAACCCAGCTCCATAGCCAGCTGGCTAATCTTTTGAATACAGTGTAGTTAAAAAACAACAGCAACAACATATAATATTATCTAGCTACAGTACATAAGGTTAGCAAGACAGCTGTCAGTGCCCTATTTGTTTATCAACACCACGTGGAAATTTCCACACCCAATTTGTGAATATGTATAAGAAGCCTTCATCATTTTTCGGAGGTGGAACCTAAACGTGCATTTCCTCTAAAGGACAGGAAATCATTTTGAAATAGTGGAGGCAACTTCCTCTGTGGGGGTCCTTTTAAATCTCACACACTTGAAGAACACTTTGCATTTGCATCCATGGGCACAATAGAATTGCAATGTGTGTGTGTGTGTGTGTGTGTGTGTGTGTGTGTGTGTGTGTGTGTGTGTGTGTGTGTGTGTGTGTGTGTGTGTGTGTGTGGGGGGGGGGGGGGGTGTTACTATTGCACTTTTATTCTGACCTTGAAAACATCCAGTGTTATCAGAGAAAATTAAACTCCTCAATTTGATTTGAAGACACACCTTGCAGTCATGTGATAAGCAAAATTATAATGATCACAAAAATATTCAACAGGAGTTTAACACCTCATTATCCCAGGATTGACCAGGCTACTTTGCCTTACAGAGTGGAGATGGAACCCGATTAATGTCTGGGTGGGACAACCTAATGAAGTCTTGGATGAAGGCCTGGATTGTGTTCAAGCACATAGCCTTTGGTCAATACAAAGTAATGGACTATTGGAAGAAGTGAACAGAAAACCCCAAATGGATAACTTTTTTTGCACATAATTTAATGTTTGTATTTTTCAAGCCTAGTTCATTAAAAAGTGAATTTTATTTGATACACTGCTACAAGAATAAAATATAGAAAAGATAATAGAATACCTGATTGTTAAGTGATTGTTTGGATAACGTTTTAGTTCATTTGAGTTTTTTCCAAATCCCCAAATGGAAAACGTTTTAGTTAATTAAGTGTTTTATAAGATTACTATTTTTTACTATTACTATTAAAGATTTGAGCGCAAGTTAAAATAGTGCCATATTTGATGAATAAAACTGTAATTGTTAGGTGTTGAAACATATTTGATTAAATAATATATTTTTCATAACAATTGAATTATTTCAAAGGCCTTTGTCTCTTAACAGTAACAGCAAACAGCAACTTAGGAGGTGAAGCATTTGTTTGATTATATTGGGGGAGGGTTTGTGGGTGTGCAATGGGGTGCTAATTGGGTCAATTGAAAGTCTTGATATTACTGGTAAAGTCAGTATGTGTATTCCTGAAGCATGACACTTGATATGCAGAGAAATAAAATTAATCTGTTTTTTGGGGTTGTTATTACATTATTGGTAACATTTATTACACTATTCACAAAAATATTTTACCCACTTCATAATGTGGGTAATAATCAATGAATAATGTAATCATGATTACATTATCCACAAAACTTAATTACGTTAGGCGTTCAGCAATTTATTGCATTATCAGTATTTATTACATTAGAAATGCAAACATTATTAGCAGCTATTACCTTATTGGCAGTTATTACATTATCAGTTGCTACAACCCTTTTTCTAAGAGTGTATGCGCTAAGTAAATAACTTCAAAGCTATTTGTGGAATCTTGTGATTCATAAGTCTCACCCTGATATCTAGCTACATTAACAGCATGACTTTGTGGCAATGCTTCTTGGTAGGCTCTGAATAGATGTGTTGTTGTTTGGTTGTTGGTCGATGTTGGTAGGTCATGGCTCATATGACTGGAGGGGAAATGTATTGGTTTTGTGAGGCTGGAGGATATAGGTGTGAGCTCCTGTAGTTTAGGTGTGCTTTGGGCCCTGTCTGTGTGGCTGCAGGTGCATACATCATACGACACACATTACCCTCTGTGGACAGTAGGTAACACACGGAAGGAAGCTATTCCAGAGTCAGGTCCTGCCCTTCAGTGATGGACAGACAGAAAGTGCTGAGAGGAGGGATGGAGGAAACAGAGCGAAGAGACTGAAATACAGCCTCCTGCCTAGGGCTGCGGTCAGAGGTTACTTTCCTCCCTCCACTGTGCTCTGCTTCCACCCCATCAGGCCCAGCATGCTACACCATCTCACTATGTATGTATTTCGGGTGCCATTTTGTTTCATTTCACCTGCGTGAATATCTTTGAAGTAGTGTTGAGGTAGTGTTGAGGATTATCACAATAGAGGTAACCGTTATGTATGTGTGTGTGTGTGCATGTGTGCATGTGCCTGTGCATGTGGCTGAAGATCTCTTTTCCCTCCCTAGGCCCAGCAGGTGTTTCAATCTTCAGAGAGATGACAGGATCGATCACCCAGTGGTTCTTCACTGTAACCTTGCTTCCTCCTGAAACACCTACAGGCAGGTACACTCCCCAAGGACAGAACAGCTACAGTGACAGCAGAGAAACACTTTCACCATCACACACATAACTAGACATAATAATACACCCGCACATAGCGATACAGCAGTACACAAAGCACAATAAATCAAGCTATAGAAGTCATCAAACCAATAATTCCAAGCCAATCAAAGCAATCATAAATGTGTAATGTACAGTACCAGTCAAAAGTTTGGAAACCTACTCATTCAAGGGTTTTTCTTTATTTTTACTATTTTCAATATTGTAGAATAACACATATGTAATCATGAAGTAACCAAAAAAGTGTTAAACAAATCAAAATATTTTTAATATTTGAGATTCTTCAAAGTAGCCACACTTGGCCTTGATGACAGCTTTGCACACTCTTGGCATTCTCTCAACCAGCTTCACCTGGAATGCTTTTCCAACAGTCTTGAAGGAGTTCCCACATATGTTGGGCACTTGTTTGATGCTTTATCTTCACTCTGTGGTTCAACTCATCCCAAACCATCTAAATTGGGTTGAGGTCAGGTGATTGTGGAGGCCAGGTCATCTGATGCAGCACTCCATCACTCTCCTTCTTGGTCAAATAGCCCTTACACAGCCTGGAGGTGTGTTGGGTCATTGTCCTGTTGAAAAACAAATGATAGTCCCACTAAGCGCAAACCAGATGGGATGGAGTATCGCTGCAGAATGCTGTGGTAGCCATGCTGGTTAAGTGTGCTTTAAATTCTAAATAAATCACTGACAGTGTCACCAGCAAAGCACCCCTACAACACCACACCTCCTCCTTCATGCTTCATGGTGGAAACCACACATGCGGAGATCCTCCATTCACCTACTTGGCGTCTCACAAAGACACGGCAGTTGGAACCAAAAATCTCAAATTTGGACTCATCAGACCAAAGGACAGATTTCTACCGGTCTAATGTCCGTTGCTCGTGTTTCTTGGCCCAAGCAAGTCTCTCCTTCTTTTTGGTTTCCTTTAGTAGGGGTTTCTTTGCAGCAAATCGACCGTGAAGGCCTGATTCATACAGTCTTTTCTGAACAGTTGATGTTGAGATGTGTCTGTTACTTGGTCATTGCGAAGCATTTATTTGGTCTGCAAATTCTGTGGCTAGTAACTCTAGTGAACTTATCCTCTACCTCAATAAGCTGGTTGAGAGAATGCCAAGAGTGTGCAAAGCTGTCATAAGGCCAATGGTGGCTACTCTGAAGAATCTCAAATATAACAAATAATACTACATGTTACTACATGATTCCATATGTGTCATTTCATAGTTTTGATGTCTTCACTATTATTCTACAATGTAGAGAATAGTAGAAATAAAGAACAACCATGGAATGAGTAGGTGTGTCCAAACTTTTGACTGGTACTGTATATTGTTAGGTTCCTATTTTTCAGAGTAAATAACCCACGGACAGAAGAGAAGCTTTAACCACGTTTATTCTTCCCAAAGTTTCTGTACAGCTGAAATCAGATATATGCATCCTATTTAAGACACTCCTCCTTACAGTTTATGGCTCCACAGGAAAGAAGGGGAACTGACCTCACCCCTCACCTCCTAATCCACAGATATCCATCTGTCTTCCCTATATCAACACATCACACTCCTCTCCTCCATCAAACACATTCCAAAGCCTTCTGGCTTTTTACAAACTCTTTCTTTTCAAGGCTATCATTTATTTAATATCTCAACGTTCAAAGTTTAGCCGATTCCAACAGTATGTATGCATATTTGTTAAAATCAAATGAAATTGTATTTGTCACATGCACCGAATACAGCAGGTGTAGGTAGACCTTACCGTGAAATGCTTACTTACAAGCCCTTAACCAACAATGCAGTTCAAGAAATAGAGTTAAGAAAATATTTACTAAATAAATTAAAGTAAATAAAAATTTAAAAAAACAATCAACAAAATTACATAACAAAACAAGGCTATATACAGGAGGTCCAGGGAACTGAGTCAATGTGCGGGGGTACAGGTTTGTATTACCTCGACAAAGGTAATAGTGACTATGCATAGATAATAAACAGCGAGTAGCAGCAGTGTAAAAACGAAGGGGGGGGGGGGCTCAATGTAAATAGTCCGGGTGGCCATTTGATTAATTGTTCAGCAGTCTTATGGCTTGGAGGTAGAAGCTGTTAAGGAACCTTTTGGAACTAGACTTGGCGCTCTGGCTCAAATTTAATTGGTCACATACACATGGTTAGCAGATGTTACTGTGAGTGTAGCAAAATGCTTATGTTTCTAGATCTGACAGTACAGCAGTATCTAACAGGTAATATCTAACAATTCCACAACAAAATCTAATATCTAACAAATTCCACGACAAAACCTAATACACACAATCTAGTCAAGGAATGGGAGAAGAATATATACATATATGGATGAGCAGTGACAGAGCAGCTAAGTTGCAATAGATAGTATAGAATAGATAGTGTAGTATACAGTATACATTATATACAAAAGATATGTAAACATTCTTGGAATGGATGGATATGGGGTTAACAGGAAGTGGCTCGGGTAGTTATTGTCCTTGATGGAGGGCAGGTTGTTTGCCAACGGTGATGCGTTGTGCAGGCCGCACCACCCTCTGGAGAGCCCTGCGGCTGTGTGCGGTGCAGTTGCCGTACCAGGCGGTGATACAGCCCGACAGGATGCTCGACACGATGCTCTCAATTGTACATCTGTAAAGGTTTGTGAGGGAAATTCTTCATCCTCCTGAGGTTGATGAGGCGCTGTTGTGCCTTCTTCACCACACTGTCTGTGTGGGTGGACCATTTCAGATTGTCAGTGATGTGTACGCCAAGGAACTTGGAGCTTTTCACATTCTCCACTGCAGTCCCGTTGATGTGGATGGTGGTGTGCGCACAATGCTGTCTCCTGAAGTCCACGATTAGCTCCTTCATTTTGTTGATGTTGAGGGAGAGGTTATTTTCCTGGCACCACTCCGCTAGGGCACTCGCCTCCTCCCTGTAAGCTGTCTCGTCATTGTTGGTAATCAAGCCTACTGTTGTGGGTTATGAAAAGCAGTTTTGCAGTCATGAAATCAAATGAATCCTTTTGTTGAGTGCAGAGAGGATGAAATCTGAATGGGTTTCTGAATTTCAAAAGGCTATTTATATCCAAATAACAACATAGTACTGATAGCACTTCTCAATCCCAGGTTGTGATTATACGATTATTTGGAAAACAATTGAAGATACATTAAACAATATATAGTCATGTTCTAAATGTTTACTAGTGTTAGAGGAAATGTAACTCTGATACTTCTGCCATTTCTAATGAATATGTATCACCATGATTCCTCCTTGGGTATTGTAGCTACTGTACTCTCATTTGTTTCAAGTACTCTCAAGTGGTATCCTGAGCCTCTGAACTTGTATATCCAAAATGAATAGCGTGAGTTACTATATTTGGACATATTTTTGTCTCTTGATTGTTACCCCATTGTCTGTTTTTATGTTCAATGAAAACATCCTATCCAGCCATGTGAAGCGAAACCCTTATCTTCAGCAGCAACACTCCCTGAGGAAGGAAGCCTCCAATGTTGCTCATCATTAAACTCTAACAACATTTCATTTTGAGTGGCTATTGTTTTTATTCATAATTCAGACTACAGCAAAAATCCTCCTTGTAAAATAGTGACCATTGTTTACTAGAAGTGGGTAAATATGAAATAGCTAATGCATTCTCAAAATTATACTGAACAAAAATATAAATGCAACATGCAACAATTTCAAAGATTTTTACTGAGTTACGGTTCATATAAGGAAATCAGTCAATTTAAATAAATAAATTAGGCCCAAACCTATGGATTTCACATGACTGGAAATACAGATATGTACAGTGCCTTGCGAAAGTATTCGGCCCCCTTGAACTTTTGACACATTTCAGGCTTCAAACATAAAGATATAAAACTGTATTTTTTTGTGAAGAATCAACAACAAGTGGGACACAATCATGAAGTGGAACGACATTTATTGGATATTTCAAACTTTTTTAACAATCAAAAACTGAAAAATTGGGCGTGCAAAATTATTCAGCCCCCTTAAGTTAATACTTTGTAGCGCCACCTTTTGCTGCGATTACAGCTGTAAGTCACTTGGGGTATGTCTCTATCAGTTTTGCACATCGAGAGACTGAAATTTTTTCCCATTCCTCCTTGCAAAACAGCTCGAGCTCAGTGAGGTTGGATGGAGAGCATTTGTGAACAGCAGTTTTCAGTTCTTTCCACAGATTCTCGATTGGATTCAGGTCTGGACTTTGACTTGGCCATTCTAACACCTGGATATGTTTATTTTTGAACCATTCCATTGTAGATTTTCCTTTATGTTTTGGATGATTGTCTTGTTGGAAGACAAATCTCCGTCCCAGTCTCAGGACTTTTGCAGACTCCATCAGGTTTTCTTCCAGAATGGTCCTGTATTTGGCTCCATCCATCTTCCCATCAATTTTAACCATCTTCCCTGTCCCTGCTGAAGAAAAGCAGGCCCAAACCATGATGCTGCCACCACCATGTTTGACAGTGGGGATGGTGTGTTCAGGGTGATGTGCTGTGTTGCTTTTACGCCAAACATAACGTTTTGCATTGTTGCCAAAAAGTTCAATTTTGGTTTTATCTGACCAGAGCACCTTCTTCCACATGTTTGGTGTGTCTCCCAGGTGGCTTGTGGCAAACTTTAAACAACACTTTTTATGGATATCTTTAAGAAATGACTTTCTTCTTGCCACTCTTCCATAAAGGCCAGATTTGTGCAATATACGACTGATTGTTGTCCTATGGACAGAGTCTCCCACCTCAGCTGTAGATCTCTGCAGTTCATCCAGAGTGATCATGGGCCTCTTGGCTGCATCTCTGATCAGTCTTCTCCTTGTATGAGCTGAAAGTAGAGGGACGGCCAGGTCTTGGTAGATTTGCAGTGGTCTGATACTCCTTCCATTTCAATATTATCGCTTGCACAGTGCTCCTTGGGATGTTTAAAGCTTGGGAAATCTTTTTGTATCCAAATCCGGCTTTAAACTTCTTCAAAACAGTATCTCGGACCTGCCTGGTGTGTTCCTTGTTCTTCATGATGCTCTCTGCGCTTTTAACGGACCTCTGAGACTATCACAGTGCAGGTGCATTTATACGGAGACTTGATTACACACAGGTGGATTGTATTTATCATCATTAGTCATTTAGGTCAACATTGGATCATTCAGAGATCCTCACTGAACTTCTGGAGAGAGTTTGCTGCACTGAAAGTAAAGGGGCTGAATAATTTTGCACGTCCAATTTTTCAGTTTTTGATTTGTTAAAAAAGTTTGAAATATCCAATAAATGTCGTTCCACTTCATGATTGTGTCCCACTTGTTGTTGATTCTTCACAAAAAAATACAGTTTTATATCTTTATGTTTGAAGCCTGAAATGTGGCAAAAGGTCGCAAAGTTCAAGGGGGCCGAATACTTTCGCAAGGCACTGTATATGTTGGTCACAGATAACTTAAAAAAAGGTAGGGGCGTGGATCAGAAAACCAGTCAGAATCCAGTTTGACCACCATTTGCCTCATGCAGAGCGACACATCTCATTTGCATAGAGTTGATCATGTTGTTAATTGTGGCCTGTGGAATGTTGTCCCACTCCTCTTCAATCGCTGTGTGAAGTTGCTGGATATTGGTGGAAACTGGAACACACTGTCGTACACATCAATCCAGAGCATCCCAAACATGCTCAATGGGTCTGGTGAGTATGCAGGCCAATGGAAGAACTGAGACATTTTCAGCTTCCAGGAATTGTGTAAAGATCCCTGTGACATTGGGCCGTGCATTATCATGCTGAAACATGAGGTTATGGCGGTGGATGAATGGCATGACAATGGATCTCGTCAAGGTATCTCTGTGCATTCAAATTGCCATCGATAAAATGCAATTGTGTTTGTAGTCAGTAGCTTATGTCTGCCCATACCATAACTCCACCACCACCATGGGGCACTCTGTTCACAACGTTGACATCAGAAAACCGCTCACCCACATAACACCATACACGTAGTCTGAGGTTGTGAGGACGGACATGCTGCCAAATTCTCTAAAACAACGTTGGAGGCGGCTTATGGTAGAGGAATTAACATTCAATTCTCTGGCAACAGCTCTTGTGGACAGGAATGCGCACGGTGGAAACCTGGTCTGGACTCTCCACCGTTGTCGCATCGATGGAAACTCCTAAACACCTGCCTAAACACTCATCAGACCACCCCTGGAGAGCTCCCTGTCTCTACGAAATCCTAGGATTGTGAATAGCCAGCCAGGGAATCCCCAGCACCAGCCTTATGCTGGAGAGAGGGGAAAAACTTCAGGAAACAAATTAACAAAAACATATAAACAGGAAGCTCTGGGAGAGTGTGGTGCTGACTCACCTGGGGTGACCGAGGAGATGGAACAACCTCTCACCCGCCGCTCGGCCCTCCGGAGGATGATCGAACACGGCCCAGAAACGGCAGGTGAACTCTGGGTAGTGGCCCTTGGCTGAGTCGGGCCCGTTTTCAGACGGTATTGGCCCACTCCAGGGCTCTACCCGTCAAGCAAGAGATGAGGACACTCACGCTCTCCTCGTCCGAGGGAGCCGGCCGGATGGTGGCCAGGTAGAGCTCTAGTTGTAACAGGAATCCCTGGCACCCCGCCGCCGCTCCATCGTACTCCCTTGGAGGTGTGATACGCAGAGCGCTGGCACCGGATCCCGCTGGAAGATATAGTAGAGTTGCTGGTGGGATGGTAACTGGGCTAGTAGGGAGACCACTCCTCTCCCAACGGTCCATCCTCTCCATAATTTGATCCATCGCTGATCCGATGCGATGGAGGATGGACGTATGTTGAAGGACTCTCCTCCATCGTGGGGAGAGGGGTGGTCGCTGCTCCTGCTGACTCCATGTAGTGGTGCTTGCTTCTGTAACGTCGGGAGAGTGCTGGGTGTGGAGTCAGATGCAGAGAGCAGAAGGTAGACGGGAAAAAACGCTTTAATATCCTCAAGCACAGTAACAGGTACAAACATGGGTGAAGCCCAAAACACAGGCGCAACAAACCCAAAACCACTGTTTCCAAAATACCGGACAGCAAAAACCCAAAAGTACACAAACACCACTAACATAAAATAACCACAAGCCCACACAAACGCCAGCGGGCTAAACAAACTTAAATTACGCCCATCCCAAAACCCCAACAAGGAACAGGTGAAAACAATTAGACAAAAACAAACGAAAAGGAAAAAGGGATCGGTGGCAGCTAGTAGACCGGCGAAGACAACCGCCGAGCGCCACATGAACAGGTGAACAGATGAATGAGCCAATTGGCTCTAATACTTTTCGCAGAGAAACAAAAACTGTTTAATACAGTATCTTCAGCAGCAACACTCCTTGAGTGACAACCTCTCTTATTCTTTTGAGTGGCTGTTGTTTTTATTCATGAATTGGACTATAGCACAATGCTCCTTTGAAAATAGTGAATGCTGTTTACTAGAATTTGGTCAATATTAAATAGTTAATGCATAGTAATCATTGAATAATGTATCAGGGGATTTTTATTTTGCTATAAGGTTATTCTAAATCAGTCTTATTACTCACTACACAGACTGACATATCTCAATCATTAGAGTTTGTTAATTGTTCATTTCCAGAGAACATATAAGTACCATTATTTAATATATTATATTATGCTGCCAGGATATGTGTGTTAATGGGAGCAATCACTGAACAACAACATACACAGAATGGACTATTTACTTCCTAACACAATTACTTAATTCTTTATGGACATTTTATTGCCTGCTGGGAAAGTCAAGATGAAGCTAATTTCATGTGTACAACTAAATATCATGTGTAGCAATGTAGCAGTGGTGGCCGTGTATTTAGAGTAAGTAACTAAAAGTAAACATTACGTTTCCACCATACCATAACATACAGTACTGCAAGGTCCTCAGGGCCAAATATAGCTTCCTACATTTGATCATTTTCTCAGGAGCAACTTGTATGGAAATGAAACAAAAAACAAACACACCTTCTTCATTCTACAAACAACTTTAGGAGTTGCTAGAAAT
Source organism: Oncorhynchus clarkii lewisi (assembly GCF_045791955.1). Taxonomy (NCBI): domain Eukaryota; kingdom Metazoa; phylum Chordata; class Actinopteri; order Salmoniformes; family Salmonidae; genus Oncorhynchus; species Oncorhynchus clarkii. Next base: position 27,746,977 of record NC_092171.1, read on the forward strand.
GTAAAGGTAATTAAAAAAGTATAATACTTTATTTTAGGAGGCATTAAAAAGAATGAGGACAGTCAAAATCATCTGTTTATTCCTTATATGTTTTCTGTCTGCCTCAATGCATTTCTACCCCAAATTTGTACCCTTATGTCAGTAATGTATACTTTGCTGAGTGGTTGATATGACTGATATGCAGTACATGCGTATATACCCTAATCCAGGGTTTTCCTAACTCAGTCCTGGGCCTCTCAGGGGTGCATGTTTTTGTTTTTGCCCTAGCACTACACAGTTTATTCAAATAATTAAAGCTTGATTCTAAGTTTATTATTTGAATCAGCTTTGTACTGCTTGAGCAAAAGCAAAATGTGCACCCATGGGAGGCCCCAGGACCGAGTATGGGAAGCCATGGACACTAATCCATACAGAACAGATAAACATGCATTGCTGTTTTCATATAATCTAATTGTCTAAAAATGCTGGATTGCTATTTGACTGTTGCCATGGAGTTGGGGTTTCTATTGTTCCTGATATACTGTATCATCAGTGAATATGAAAGTCTCGCCTTGAGATGTCTTACCCAGAATCTTGACATGGGTATTATGGGTTTTACCTGATAAAGCATTAAGCCTACTTTTATCAATACATTCAATCAGAATGATAAAGCCTTTTACATGGGGAGACTAAAGTCAACAATCTCTTACACACTGCTTACGCTCGAGCACACATGATGATGCGAGTAAACATGCAAATACATGGGCACATACTGACCCACACATGGGCACGCCCACCAAACCACACATGCACGCACAAACACACTAAGCACGAAAACACACAGACTTTCTTGAAGGAGCGATATGATCTAAAGAGCTATAAAAAACTAACAGTGTATAATTATAATATCTGAAGGGAGTCTATCAGAAGAATCCTGGTCTCTAATTGAAACCCATGAAGGCCGTCCAGTGATTGGATTTGATTTGGCGTGAGATTGATGATGAAAGCACAAACAAAAGTCTGTGATTGGATACGACAGTAAACTCTGTGTAAACAGGCACTGTCTGTTCTTGTAGCATTAAAGCTTTGAGTGGGGCTATACTCCTTCATCAGCACTAAAGCGCAAATGCAGTAGTCTCTCTCACTTTCTCTCTCTCTCTCTCAAATCAAGTCAACATTTTTTGGTCACATGCGCCAAATACAACAGGTGTACTCTTTACAGTGAAATGCTTACTTATGAGTCCATTCCCAAAAATGCAGAGTTATAAAAGTACAACAAATTTTGCTAAATAAAAAGGAAATAGTACACAATAAAAACAATAACGAAGCTATATACAAGGAGATCCAGTACCGAGTCAATGTGCAGAGGTACGAGTTAGTTCAGGTAATTGAGGTAATACAGTCGTGGCCAAACATTTTGAGAATGACACAAATATTAATTTTCACAAAGTCTGCTGCCTCAGTTTGTATGATGGCAATTTGCATATACTCCAGAATGTCATGAAGAGTGATCAGATGAATTACAAAGTCCCTCTTTGCCATGGAAATGAACTGAATCCCCCCTAAAATTCCACTGCATTTCAGCCCTGCCACAAAAGGACCAGCTGACATCATGTCAGTGATTCTCTCGTTAACACAGGTGTGAGTGTTGACGAGGACAAGGCTGGAGATCATTCTGTCATGCTGATTGAGTTTGAATAATAGACTGGAAGCCTCAAAAGGAGGGTGGTGCTTGGAATCATTGTTCTTCCGTCAACCATGGTTACCTGCAAGGAAACACGTGCCGTCATCATTGCTTTGCACAAAAAGTGCTTCACAGGCAAGGATATTGCTGCCAGTAAGATTGCACCCAAATCAACCATTTATCGGATCATCAAGAACTTCAAGGAGAGCGGTTCAATTGTTGTGAAGAAGGCTTCAGGGCGCCCAAGAAAGCCCAGCAAGCGCCAGGACCATCTCCTAAAGTTGATTCAGCTGCGGGATCGGGGCACCACCAGTACAGAGCTTGCTCAGGAATGGCAGCAGGCAGGTGTGAGTGCATCTGAACGCACAGTGAGGCGAAGACTTTTGGAGGATGGCCTGGTGTCAAGAAGGGCAGCAAAGAAGCCAGTTCTCTCCAGGAAAAACATCAGGGACAGACTGATATTCTGCAAAAGGTACAGGGATTGGACTGCTGAGGACTGGGGTAAAGTCATTTTCTCTGATGAATCCCCTTTCTGATTGTTTGGGGCATCCGGAAAAAGCTTGTCCAGAGAAGACAAGGTGAGCGCTACCATCAGTCCTGTGTCATGCCAACAGTAAAGCACCCTGAGAACATTCATGTGTGGGGTTGCTTCTCAGCCAAGGGAGTGGGCTCACTCACAATTTTGCCTAAGAACACAGCAAGAATAAAGAATGGTACCAACACATCTTCAGAGAGCAACTTCTCCCAACCATCCAGGAACAGGGCTGCCATCAGTCAGGATGTGGCCCAGATGTTAATTGACAGCATGCCAGGGCGGATTGCAGAGGTCTTGAAAAAGAAGGGTCAACACTGCAAATATTGACACTTTGCATCAACTTCATGTAATTGTCAATAAAAACATTATGAAATGCTTGTAATTATACTTCAGTATTCCATAGTAACTTCTGACAAAAATATCTAAAGACACTGAAGCAGCAAACTTTGTGGATATTATTAATATGTGTCATTCTCAAAACCTTTGGCCACGACTGTACAGTATGTACATGTGGGTAGGGGTAAAAGTGACTAACCAATCAGGATATATAATAAACAGAGTAACAGCGTATGTGATGAGTCAAAAAAAGTTATGACAAAAAGGGTCAATGCAGATCACAGGAGGCTGCTGTAGGGAGAACGGCTCATAATAATGGCCGTAAAGGTGCAAATGGAATGGCATCAAACACCTGGAAACCATGTGTTTCATTTATTTGTTACCTTTCCACTTAATCTGCTACAGCAGCAGCGTATTTGAAGATTGTGAAAGTCAATAGGCATGTATGTGTGAGCGTATGTAGTGTGTGTACATGTGTGTGTTGGAGTGTCAATGGAATATGTGTGAGTGTGTTGGTAGAGTCTAATGAGTGTGCATAGAGGCAGTGCAAAACAAGTAAGATAAATAAATAATAAATGGGGTCAATGTATATAGTTTGGGTAGCCATTTTAATAACTCTTCGCCAGTCTTATGGCTTGTGGGTAAAAGCTGTTCAGGTGCATTTTGGTCCCAGACTTGGTGCTCTGGTACCGCTTGCCGTGTGGTAGCAGAGAGAACAGTATATGACAATGGTGATTGGAGTCTTTTATCATTTTTAGGGCCCTCCTCTGACACCCCGCCTGGTACAGAGGTTCTGAATGGCAGGGAGTTCGGCTCATGGGATGTACTGGGCCGTATGCACTACCCTCTATAGCAGAGGTGGGACCAAGTCATTGTTTTACAAGTCACAAATAAGTCTGAAGCCTTAGTACTCAAGTCCCAAGTCAAGTCCCAAGTCAAGACAGGCAAGTCCGACAAGTATCAAGTCAAGTCTCAAGTCCTAAACTTTGAGTTTCGAGTCCTAAACAAGTCACAATGTGCTCTTCACCAAATCTAAAACCATTTCCTATTTTTAACAAGAGTAATAGTTAGTACATTACATTTACGCAAATCATGAATGCTTTTAAAAATATATTTATTACTTTCCAATTAAACTTTATATTTCCATGGAAATACATGGGTAGTCATAAGAAAGACCCCCCCCCCCAGTAGCGATCAACTATCGAGGATCGCTATGGGGTGCAATCGGGCGATGTAGGCTTGTACACAATCACCCAACCTTAACACACACACACTCTGTGTGTGTGTTTACAGTAGGCTAACATATGTCAATGGCTTTAGGAACATCAGTAACATCAGGCAGGATTTAGGCTACCAACTGCCTAGCCAGTTGTAGCTCAATCTTGGGTGCAATGATCACATTCCCGCACTGACTGACTGTGTGGAGGCTCGTTGATTTAACGTTACGTTAGCCAACATGCAAACACTGGAAAAGTTATGAATAATATAGCTATCGTCTATATTAGCCACGACTTACCGTTGTTTGTGCAGCTTCAAATGTCGAACAAAGTTGGAAGTTGTTGCGCCTCCATCTGTCATTTTCTTCCCGCATTTGTTGTTGTTATATCCGAAAATAATAACTTTGGGTATCATCTTTCCAAGGGCTCCATCTGAATTCACTCGCCAACATTCCTCTGCACTGCCACGCACAACTTTTTCTCAGCTGGCACAATTTGATTGGCTGCTGTCCGATTCAATCTGTAATCCGTTAAATGAAGAGTTGATTTGCTGCACACTTTTTTTAATAGCATCATTTTAAATATTTGGGCTTGGGGAGGGTATCAAGTCAGTTCGAGTCCAAAGGCTCAAGTCCAAGTTAAGTCACAAGTCATTGGTGTTAAAGTCAAAGTCGAGTTGCACGTCATCATATTTGTGCCTCGAGTCTGACTCGAGTCCAAGTCATGTGACCCTAGTCCACACCTCTGCTCTGTAGCACCTTGCGGTCAGATGCCGAGCAGTTGCCAAACCAAGTGGTGATGAAGCCAGTCAAGATGCTCTCAATTGTGCAGCTGTAGAACCTTTTGAGGATCTGTGGGATCATGCCAAGTCTTTTCAGCCTCCTGAGTGGAAAGAGGCATTCTCGTGCCCTTCTCACAACTGTGTTGGTGTGTTTGGACAATGATAGGTCTTTGGTGATGTGGGCATCGAGGTACTTGAAGCTCTCGAGCCGCTCCACTACAGCCCCGTTGATGTGAATGGGCGCGTGTTTGGATCTCTGTTTCATTTAGTCCACGATCAGCTCCTTTGTCTTGTGTTTGTTGAGGTAGAGATTGTTGTCCTGGCACAACACTGTCAGGTATCTGACCTCCTCCCTATAGGCTGTCTCATCGTCATCGGTAATCAGGCCTACCACCGTTGTGTCGTCAGCGAACTTATTGATGGTGTTGGTGTCACATCTGCTCCTGCCACGCCCTCTAGTGATCATCCGTTGTCTCCTTGACCTGCCGCCTCTCTCCCTCTCCCTCTCTCTCTCTCTGTGTGTGTGATTGTGTGGGCGGAGACAGGTTTGCTGGGGTCAGAGCAGATCCCCACCAGCTGCAACCTGTTCCATAATCAAGACCTCTACAAATACTCAGTCCTGCCACTTCCACACTGCCATATCGTAATCTCTGCCTAGTCAGTCCATGTTTCTAGCTGTTTGTTCCTGTTGTCCTGTTGTGCCTGTTTTCCCTTGCCTGATGCCATTTTCCTCTCGACTACAGTTCTGCCTGCTCTGACTCTGGTCCCTGTCTCTAGTCCGACTTCTCGTCAGGCCTGCTGCTCTGTCCTGGATTCCCCACTCTACGCTCCCTTGGATTCCCCTCTGGACCTGCTTACCCTGTCCCCACCCCTCTCGCTCCAGCCTCAGCCTCCGCACCTGGTTTCCATCAACCCGCCCGAGCTTCCACTGGCCTGCACTAAATCTTACCCCCGTGTTTCATTAAGTACCTTGGTTACCTCATCCAAGTTTCCTCGTCTGAGTCTGCTCTTTGGTTCCACTAACAGAATGAGCATTTTGTTGTTTGCTTATGGCCCTATCTCTCTCTTTTGTTTCATCTTCTTTGGGTGGACTTTAATTAGCAAACAAAAGGTTACATCCCTAAGCCCCCTGCTCACAGAAATGAAGACCAGGAAACAGAATGTATTAATAATAGAACACACTAGTCTAGAGCTCTTGTATGGCACAAAATGCCATGTTGGTTGATGATAAAAGGCTTGATAAGGTGTTTAAGGCCATCGTCGCGGATCCATGCTGGTGGTTTGCCATCGTAATCCACTGTCCAAATAGTTGCAGTGTTATGATGTCATCACAAGAACACAGAGTCAGTTTTCCAGATACAGAATAAGTGTAAGTCATAGACTAAGCACTTTCAAAAGTGACTCTCCAGGAAACCTGCCTTGAAAGTTCTTCTTAGTCCAAGACTATAGGCTCAATCCGTGTCTGGTGAAACTGGACAATCCTGTCTACTGTAACTAGTAAGTTTTCTCTTTTGTTTTTTGGTATCAAATGTGCAGAAGCCTAATGACAAGAGTGAATCTGAATCATTCCACTCCATCAATTTAGCTGCTGCAAAAATTCACCCCAAAAGAAGCTTCGAAGAGCTTATCAGTACTTTATCAACCTGTATATTTTTCAATGGCAGCTTCAAATAATGTGTCTACTTTAACACATCCCATCTGCAGCATTGAGTAATGTAAGTCTAGAGTGGGACGATATCCAAAGACAGATCAAATGTATTACCCCAAACATTGCTCTTTAATGAGCGCCTAGTTGTTTCAACAAAACATCATTTGCTGAGGCTTTGTCTTTCCTGGATAGAACAGCACATCGTCTCCTCACCCATTGCCCGCTCTAGTGTGGGTTTGAGATGCATGACTGTACTCTATCATGGTAGCAAGCAGAGTTGGCAGAGCTGGCACAGGAGTTTTTGTTTTATTACCCTCCAGAGCCAGGGCATGCTGACAGAAGAGGTTCCTAATGAAAACACAGTCATTTACTTCAACTGTAATCTATTTTACTCAGGCCTTGTCCACTTCCAAACACACCAGAAGGTCTTAGAACAGGAAAACATCTTAACAAGTGAAATATCCCATAAGCAAATGGTTGGTGCTGTAAACAAAAACAAGATTTTTTTTATTTTAATGTCCTACCAAAATTAATGAGCAGCCTGCCTGTCGATGTTGTGTGTTAATGTAACCATAGGCAGATTGGTGTCTGATTAGGCTATCTGTCTGTCTTTCTGTTTGACTTTGTTCCATGTACAGCTGTGTGTGGAACTCTTGGAGGTACAACCTGCCACATTTATAGAGTGAAGGGAAGATTATAAGGGATTTTCCCCTCCAAACCTCTGGCAGATAGCTTTACATCTCCAATAGGATAATGTGACATGAGATGACATATTCATTGCTATCTCTTCGCAGGTTCCCCTTATGTACCAGTCAGTGCCTTAGAAAATACATGACAATGTCTCTCCTGACATTTATATGTTCTACTGAGTGCCGAAAAGTCAGTTATCATACACTGAAGGATTTTTTTTTACGTGGTACTTTTTATCCCCTTTTCTTCCCAATTTCCTGATATCCAATTGGTAGTTACAGTCTTGCCACATCGCAATAGGGAGGAAACAGTAAAAGGAATAAAATAGATGACCAAGTAATGTTCATTGATACAATTATATTTTCTCTTAAGGCTTCTTAAAACTCCCTAGTGTAGGGATGGATTTTATAAGGTCAAGGTCGAGAGCGATGCGGGAGAGGCGAAGGTTCAAGAGCCATGCTTTCTCCTAAACACGACCCTGCCAAGCCGCACTGCTTCTTGACACACTGCTTGCTTAAACCGGAAGCCAGCCGCACCAATGTGTTTGAATAAACACTGTGCATTTCCGCTACGTGCGTTTCCTCTCTAGGACAGGAAATGACATTGAAATAGTGGCAGCACTTCCATTTTGACCTTGAAAACATCCAGTGTTGTAAAAAGGAAATAGAAGACACACCTTGCAGTCATGCGATAAGCCAAATTCTAATGATAACAAAATTATTCAACAAGAGTTTATCTCCTCCTTATCCCAGGATTGACCAGGCGGGAAGTATGTGTGCTGGAGGTGCTTGCAGTACCCCCTGGTGGTGAGATGGTAAAACTCCAAGAATGTGTAATTTCAACAAAAAAACGATTCAACAATTTTTCTGGGCAAATACTTATTTTTCACCATAATTTGCAAATACATTCATTAAAAATCCTACAATGTGATTTTCTGGATTTTTTCTCCTCATTTTGTCTATCATAGTTTAAGTGTACCTATGATGAACATTACAGGCCTCTCTCATCTTTTTAAGTGGGAGAACTTGTACAATTGGTGGCTGACTAAATACTTTTTTGCCCCACTGTATATCATTCATAACTTTGCCAGTGTAGCATGTTGGCTAACGTAATGTTAAATCTTATGAGCCTCCACACAGTCAGTCAGTGCGGGAACATGATCATTGCACCCAAGATTGAGCTACAACTGGCTAGGCAGTTGGTAGCCTATATCCTGCCTGATGTTACTGATGTTCCTAAAGCCATTGACATATGTTAGCCTACTGTAACCACACAGTGTGTGTGTGTGTTAAGGTTGGGCGATTGTGTACAAGCCTATATCGCCCGATTGAGCCCCATAGCGATCCTCGATAGTCAATCGCTATGTATTTCCATGGAAATATAACGTTTATTTGGAAAGTAATAAATAAGATCACTATGCAATGCCAAGTGTTGGCTGGAGTGATGTAAAGCTTGCCGCCATTGGACTCAGTTGCCAGGAGAATACCTGCCCCAATGCATAGTGTCAACTGTAAAGTTTGGTGGAAGAGAAAAAATGGTCTGGGGCAAATTTCCATGGTTCGGGCTAGGCCCCTTAGTTCCAGTGAAGAGAAATGTTAACGCTACATCATACAATGACATTGTAGACAATTCTGTGCTTCCAACTTTGAGACAACAGTTTGGGGAAGGCCCTTTCCTGTTTTAGCATGACAATGCAAAAAAAAAGTACACAAAGCGAGGTCCATATAGAAATGGTTTGTCGAGATCGCTGTGGAAGAACTTGACTAGCCTGCACAGAGCCCTTATCTCAACCCCATCGAACGTCTTTTGGATTAATTGGAACACTAACTGCGAGCCAGACCTAACCATGTAACCAATAATATGTGATTTGATTTGAATCGCCCAACATCAGTGCCTAACCTCATTAATGATTTTGTAGCTGATTGGAAGCAAGTCCCCGCAGCAATGTTCCAACATCTAGTGGAAAGCATTCCCAGAAGAGTGGCAGCAAAGGGGGGACCAACTCCATATGAATGAACGCCCATGATTTTGGACATATTTTAGATGCATTGCTTTTCACCGATAGCCGCATCTCAATAATCAGCTAGGCCTATTGCCATGTGTTGCCCAAATTGCGGGCTTCCCAACTAGGCATATAGGCCTATGTGCTTGTGAGTTGAAACAATCCACAGCTTAAAAAGAAGCTCCTGATCCTCTGTGGTTATGTCATGTTTTGGTGAAGTATTTTAAATATTTATACTTATTTCTGTATAGACAGGAGTTATTATATATTTTTGGCAAATGTATTTCAATTTACTTTAGGCTGCAGTGACTACTGTTACCGAATCGTGTCCTATGCTACTCAACACATCAGGAATTGTATTTTATTGTTAGCCTGCAAATACTTTTTCAGAAATGTGTTTTTTTTCTTTGGGCATTCTACAAGGTGTCGGAAACATTCCACAGGGATGTTGGTCCAGGCTGACGCGATTGCATCCTGAAGTTGCTGCAGATTGGACAGCGCTACATTCATGATGTGAACAGCCCGTTCAATCTCATCCCAAAGACGCTCTGTTGGGTTGAGGTTTGGGGACTGCGCAGGCCACTCAAGTCAACTAAACTCTGTATCACAGAAACAGCAGGGCGGCCGTATCTGTGATATGGATCCGGCACATCTGGCACCGACGATCATATCACGCTCAAAGTCGCTTAGGTCACTCATTTTGCCCATTCTAACATTCAATCGAACAGTACCTAAATATCTTGATACCTGTCTGCCTGCTTGTATAATAAGCCACGGCCTCGTGACTCACTGTCTGTAGGAGCAATCCCTTTTTGTGAACTGGGTGGTGTACCTAATAAACTGTCCAGTGAGTTCATCTACAGTTGAAGTCGGAAGTTTACGCACACTTAGTTTGGAGTCATTAAAAATGTATTGTTATTAACAAACTATAGTTTTGGCAAGTCGGTTAGGACATCTACTTTGTGCATGACACAAGTAATTTTTCCAACAATTCTTTACAGACAGATTATTTCACTTATAATTCACTGTATCACAATTCCAGTGGGTCAGAAGTTTACATTCACTAAGTTGACTGTGTCTTTAAACAGCTTGGAAAATTCCCGAAAATGATGTCATGGCTTTAGAAGATTCTGATAGGCTAATTGACATAATTTGAGTCATTTGGAGGTGTACCTCTTGATGTATTTCAAGGCCTACCTTCAAACCCAGTGCCTCTTTGCTTGACATCATGGGAAAATCAAAAGAAAAAAATTGTAGACCTCCCATAGTCTGGTTCATCCTTGGGAGCAATATCCAAATGCCTGAAGGTACCACGTTCATCTGTACAAACAATAGAAGGCAAGTATAAACACCATGGGACCACGCAGCCATCATACCGCTCAGGAAGGAGACTCATTCTGTCTCCTAGAGAAGAACATACTTTGGTGTGAAAAGTGCGAATCAATCCCAGAACAACAGCAAAGGACCTTGTGAAGATGCTGGAGGAAATGGGTACAAAGGTATCTATATCGACATAACCTAAAAGGCCGCTCAGCAAGGATGAAGCCACTGCTCCAAAACCGCCATTTAAAAGCCAGACTGCACTTCACAAAATAGATGGCATCATGAGGCAGGAAAATTACGTGGGTATATTGAAGCAACATCTGAAAACATCAGTTAAAGCTTGGTCGCAAATGGGTCTTCCAAATGGACAATGACCCCAAGCATACTTCCAAAGTTGTGGCAAAATGGCTTAAGAACAACAAAGTCAAGGTATTGGAGGGGCCATATCAAAGCCCTGACCTGAATCCTATAGAAAATTTCAGGGCAGAACTGAAAAAGTGTGTGAGAGCAAGGAGGCCTAGAAACCTGACTCAGTTACATCAGCTCTGTCAGGAGGAATGGGCCAAAATTCACCCAACTTATTGTGGGAAGCTTGTGGAAGGCTACCTGAATCGTTTGACCAAAGTTAAACAATTTAAAGGCAATGCTACCAAATACTAATTGAGTGTATGTAAACTTCTGACCCACTGGGAATATGATGAAAGAAATAAAAGCTGAAATAAATCATTCTCTCTACTATTTTTCTGACATTTCACATTCTTTAAAATAGAGTGGTGATCCTAACTGACCTAAAACAGGGAATTTTTACTTGGATTAAATGTCAGGAATTGTGAAGAACTGAGTTTAAATGTATTTGGCTAAGGTGATTGTAATCTTCCGACTTCAACTGTTCATAAGATATTTTTGGGCAGATCGTGTTGGTCTGGACGACAAAAATTACTCTACCATGAAACGTTACGTTTTGGGCCAGTAACTGAAAGGTCAGACTCGGTAAAAAATCTTAAGGAAGGCACTTAACCTTAATTGAAAAATAAATGTTATAATTTACTGTTTGTGTTTTTCCATTCTAGTTAATGAAAAAGTAACAAATGTAATACTTTATATTTTATTTGATACACTGCTAGGAGAATAAAAGGTAGAATACCTGATTGTTAAGTGTGGAAGAATGCATACATTTTAGTTTTCCCAAATGGATAACTTTTTAGTAATTTAAATAATTGTGGAGCACGTTTTGGTTAAGTGTTTTATAAGATTAATATTTTTTTTCATTAATTCTTATGGCTGGGGGGCAGTATTGAGTAGCTTGGATGAACAAGGTGCCCAGAGTAAACGGCCTGCTCCTCAGTCCCAGTTGCTAATATATGCATATTATTATTAGTATTGGATATAAAACACTCTGAAGTTTCTAAAACTGTGTGAATGATGACTGTGAGTATAACAGAACTCATATGGCAGGCAAAAACCTGAGAAGAAATCCAAACAGGAAGTGAGAAATCTGAGGTTGGCAGATTTTCAACACAGTTCTTATTGAAATCCCATTGAGATATGAATGAAGTTCCTAGGGCTTCCACTAGATGTCAAACGTCTATAGAAATTTAAACGAGGCTTCTACTATGTTGTGGGACTGAATGAGAGCAGAATGAGCCAGGTATCTGGCAGTCAGCCATTTCCTGGTCATGCGCATTCCACATGATATCCACTTGCGTTCCGTTGCTCCTCAAGACACAAGGGAATTCTCCGGTTGGAACTTTATTGAAGATTTATGATAGAAACATCCTACTGATTGATTCTGTACTTAGTTTGAAATGTTTCTTCGACCTGTAATATAACTTTTTGAAGTTTTTGTCCGAAGTAACGCTCGACCAGAACGCTAACCAAAGGAGGTATTTGGACATAAATAATGGACATTATCGAACAAAACAAACATTTATTGTGGACCTGGGATTCCTGGGAGTGCATCCTGATGAAGATCATCAAAGGTAAGGGAATATTTATCATGTAATTTCTGGTTTCTGTTGACTCCAACGTGGCGGCAATTTTTGTTCTTTTTCTGAGCACCGTCTCAGATTATTGCATGGTTGGCTTTTTCCTTTAAAAAAATGAAATCTGACACAGTGGTTGCATTAAGGAGAGGTATATCTATAATTCCATGTGTATAACTTGCATTATCATCTACATTTATGATGAGTATTTCTGTTGAATCGATGTGGCTATGCAAAATCACCGGATGTTTTTGGAACTAGTGAACGTAATGTGCCAATGTAAACTCAGATTTTGATATGAATATGAACTTTATCAAACAAAACATACATGTATTGTGTAACATGAAGTCCTATGAGTGTCATCTGATGAAGATCATCAAAGGTTAGTGATTAATTTCATCTCTATTTGTACTTTTTGTGACTCTGGCTGGAAAATCTTTGGCTGGAAAAATGTCTGTATTTATTGTGGCTTGGTGGTGACCTAACATAATCGTTGTGGTGCTTTTGCTGTAAAGCATATTTGAAATTGGGCACTGTGGTGGGATTAACAACAATATTACCTTTAAAATGGTATATAAGATACATGTATGTTTGAGGAGTTTTTATTATGAGATTTCAGTTGCTTTGAATTTGGTGCCCTGCACTTTCACTGGCTGTTGTCATATCATCCCGTTAAGAGACAAGCCATTGAAACAATTCAAGACATTTCAAAAAAGAAATACATATATATATAATATTTAATCAAATATTTTCAACACCTAACAATCACAGTTAGGTCAGGGTGTGACTAGGGTGGGTAGTCTAGTTTTTTATTTTCTATGTTGGTCTGGTATGGTTCCCAATCAGAGGCAGCTGTCTATCATTGTCTCTGATTGGGGATCATATTTAGGCAGCCTTTTCCCACCTGTTGTTTGTGGGATCTTGCTTTGTATTGTTGCTTTTTAGCCCTACAAAGTTGTGCGTTTCGTTTGTTACTCTTTCTTGTTTTGTGCCGGTTATCATAAATAAAAATTATTAACCTACCCCACGCTGCATCTTGGTCCGACCATCCTTCCAACAATGATCGTTACACTATTTTAATGAACAAAAGTCTTTAAACTTCTTAGGGCTGAAATCCCTTTAGAGTAATAGTAAACAGCAATTTAGGAGGTGAAGCATTTGTTTGATTAAATTGGCAGAGGGGTGGTGTCGTGGGTGTGTATTGGGGGGTCAACTGTGTCAATTGAAAGTCTTGATATTACTGCTAAAGTTAGGTATAGAGCTACGAATCAGGAATGCGGTTTGGTGTCTATTTCTGAAGCATGACACTTGATATGCAGGAAAATAAAGTAAAGAGTAATGTTTGCTTATTTTTTATACTATCAGCATTTATTACATTAGAAATGCAAACATTGTTACATTATTAGCAGCTGTTACCTTAGTGGCAGTTTTTACATTATCAGTTGCTACAACCTTTTTTTCTAAGAGTGTATGTGCTTAAATAAATAACTTCAAAGCTATTTGTGGAATCTTGTGATTCATAAGCCTCACCCTGATATCTAGCTACATTAACAGCATGACTTTGTGGCAATGATTCTTGGTAAAGGCTCTGAACTGATGTGTTGTTGTTTGGATGTTGGTCGATGTTGGTAGGTCATGGCTCATATGGCTGGAGGGGAAATGTATTGGTTTTGTGAGGCTGGAGTCTGGAGGATATAGGTTTTGGCTGCTCTATAGCTGGAGGCTATATACTGAGTATACGAAAAATTAAGAACACCTTCCTAATATTGAGTTGCATGTCAGTACGTTCCACATCAAACATGAGACCCTTTTCCATGTGTTTCCTCTTCAAGTAGTTCACATGTAAACATAAGTGTTTACATGTGAAAGTACTTATTAGGTTCTGACAAACAGAGTGAAAAACTAACGGACAACTAGTTTAAGCTCAAACCAAATTTATTCACCCAATGGGTCAAAGCTGAAAACACAAAGACATGTTTCCACCATCTGGTATTTATACTCTCCTATTAGGCTGAGTCTCCTCCTTGCACATTTAGAAAGCCAATACATCTTTGTTGCTAGTGTTAGGTTCTTATTTTTCAGACTAAATAACTCACGGACACTAGATAAGCTTTAACCAAGTTAAATTCTTCCTAAATGTTCTGTAGAGCTGTAATTCAGACAGCAAAACATTTCTCACCATCACAGTTATATACACTCCTCCTTCTCTCAAATCCTTACATTTTATGGTTCTACAGGAAGAGGGTAACAAGATACTAAACCCTTATTACTCCCTTAAGGGGATCTGACCTCACCTCCTGACCTCAACCCCTCCTTCACCTAATCCACAGATGTCCATTTGTCTCCCCTATATCAACACGTTGCTCTTCCCGTCCACCCAACACATTCCAAAGCCATCTGTCTTTCTTCATAGAACCATTAACATCTGACATAAAACCCAGTCTGTTTCACACCTTTGATTCTATGCTTCTTTCCTATCATTTATTTAATATCTCAATGTACAAAGTTTAGCCGATTTCAACACTAGTCAGGAAGTTAAGTGATGTGTGTAATAAAACTGTTCCTGCTCACTTCATCTGACCTGACATCGGCCCACATTCCTCACAAATCCACAGCTATCCAACCTCATCAGTGACCGCAACTACGTGATTGCCTTTTCCCTCACTTAGTAACTTTCCAGACCCCTACTTCTTATCCAACCTTCACTGACCCCACCATATACATTCCTCATACATGTAATTGTTAACTTCTAGTATAGCAAGTACCTCAAGCTAGAATCCAACATAATGCATGTTCTAATGGACTTTGTTTTCTAAACAAAGCAAGGTGAGATGTTTGAGAGGCCCCCATGAAACATCAATCATATCAAAAGGACTTTCCAAATAATAAGTGGTAGATTTGTTATTCAGGTATAGCAACAAAGCTAGGTAGGCGGGCTTAAAGTAGACCAACTAAGTAATCACAACACAACAAACATCAACAAGCAACAATTCCATTGATTTAACATCCATTGATAGCATCAACGCCCAATAGTATTGTTCTACATGCTTAATTCCTCTTGAGTGTCAGAGAAATTGGGTTTTGAAGTAGTGAAGAGGGAAGTGAAAAAGCAGGGACAAAGCAGGGAAATGTGAAAAGGCAGGGAACGAGAGGAGGTACAAATAGCCATCTTCAAACACTCTGTCACAGTAATACAGTATTTTGATCAAACTGAAATAATAAAAGGAATAAAGAGACTTCAGTTCACAAACACCAATGTACTGTAGGCCTCCTGCGGGGACTGCGTCTGGGAGTTAAATGTTTTTATATATAGGACATCCCGACAACACACATCCCGACAAGAGAGACACCACAACACTACATAAATTGAGACCTTAGACGACAACATAGCATGGCAGCAACACATGACAACACAACATGGTAGCAACACAACATGGCAGCAGAACAACATGGTAGCAGCACAAAACAGGGTACAAACATTATTGGGCACACACAACAGCACAAAGGGCAAGAAGGTAGAGACAACAATACATTATGCAAAGCAACCATAAATGTCAGTAAGAGTGTCCATGATTGAGTCTTTGAATGAAGAGATTGAGATAAAACAGTCCAATTTGAGTGTTTTTTGCAGCTCGTCCAGTTGCTAGCTGCAGCGAACTGAAAAGAGGAGCGAACCAGGGATGTGTGTGCTTTGGGGACCTTTAACATAATGTGACTGGTAGAACGGGTATTGTATGTAGAGGATGAGGGCTGCAGTAGGTATCTTAGATAGGGGGGAGTGAGGCCTAAGAGTGTTTTGTAAATAAGCATCAACCAGTGGTTGTGTTTACAGAGATTATCAGTTTACAGAGGAGTATAGAGTGCAGAGATGTGTCCTATAAGGAGCATTTGTGGCAAATCTGATGGCCGAATGGTAAAGAACATCTAGCCCCTCAATCTAGAATGGATAGGATGGTCATCTGAATCAGGGTTAGTTTGGCAGCTGGGGTGAAAGAGGAACGATTACGATAGATGAAACCAAGTCTAGATTTAACCTTAGCTTGCAGCTTTGATATGTGTTGAGAGAAGGACTGTGTACCATCTAGCCATACTCCCAAGTACTTGTATAAGGTAACTACTTCAAGCTCTAAACCCTCAGAGGTAGTAATCACACCGGTGGGGAGAGGGACATTCTTCTATCCAAACCACATATCCTTGTTATGAACACCTCTGAACAAAGGTTAAGGGCAGAGAAAGTTTTTTTCACTAAGGAAGCTTTGTTGTAGAGCGTTTAACACAACATCCGGGGAGGGCCCATTTGAGTATAAGACTATCATCTGCATATAAATGGAATGGATGAGAGAGCTTCCTACTGCCTGAGCTATGTTGTTGATATAAATTGAGAAGAGTGTGGGGCGTAGGATCGAGCCTTGGGGTACTCCCTTGGTGACAGGCAGTGGCTGAGAGAGCAGATGTTCTGACTTTATACACTGCACTCTTTGAGAAAGGTAGTTAGCAAACCAGGCCAAAGACCCCTCAGAGACACCAATACTCCTTAGCCGGCCCACAATAATGGAATGGTCTACTGTATCAAAATCATTGGCCAAGTCAATAAAAATAGCAGCACAACATTGCATAGAATCAAGGAAAATGGTGACATCATTGAGGAGATAAGGTTGCAGTGACACATCCATAACCTGAACGGATGTGACGTTCGTTATAAGGATCGGACCAAGGCGCAGCATGGTATGCGTACGTTCTTATTTATTAAAGAATGAAATACTGATCAAACAAATAACAAAATGAAACATGAAGCTATACAAACGAGTGCTGACAGGCAACTACACATAGACAAGATCCCACAAACACCAACGGGAAATGGCTACCTAAATATGATCCCCAATCAGAGACAACGATAAACAGCTGTCTCTGATTGGGAACCATATCAGGCCACCATAGACATACAAATCACCTAGACCCTGACCTAACCAAAATATAAAGAAAACAGAGATATCTCAGGTCAGGGCGTGACAGCGGAAACCAGATTACATACCAGAGAGAATACTATAGACATCAAGAAAGCCAGTCAATTGATAATTGACACGTTTTTCAACACTTTTGATGAACAGGGCAAAATAGAAATTGGCCTATTACAGTTAGGATCAGCTTGATCTCACCCTTTAAATAAAGGACCCACTGTGGCTGACTCCCAAACAATGGAACCTCCACAGAGAGGAGAGACAGTTAAAAAAATATTGAGATAGGCTTGGCGATGAAAGGGGCTGCAACCTTAAAGAAGGGTCTAAACCATCTGACCCAGATCGGGTCAAGTTTACGGAGCTCCTTTAGCACCTCAGACTCAGTGAACGCCTGTAGGGAGAAACTTTGTAGTGGGGCAGGGGAAAATAGGGAGGAGGAGCATCAATACTAGTCGCATTAGAAGGGGTGGTGGATGAGGACATGTTGGATGGGCAAGGAGGCATGGCTGTGTGAAATAAGAATCCTGACTTAATGAAGTGGTGATTAAAGAGCTCAGCCCTGTGCTCCTTGTCAGTAACAACCACATCATCAACATTAAAGGACAAGGGAAGCTGTGAGGAGGAGGGTTTATTCTCCAGGTCTTTAACCATTTTCCAGAATTTCCTGGGCTTAGACCTGCAGAGAGAGAACTGCTGCTGAAAGTAACTAACTTGGGCCTTCCGGATAGCTTGAGTGCACTTATTTCTCATTTGCCTGAACGAGAGCCAGTCAGCCTGACTATGCGTGTGCCAAGCATTTCGCCAAATGGAATTCTTTAGGTGGAGTAAGTCTGTCACGTCACGGTCGAACCAGGGGCTGAACCTGTTTTTCATTTTCTTTATGGGGGTATGTTTGATAACAATACCAATGAAAATATCAAAAAGAAAGGTCCACGCGTCTTTGACATAGGGGATCAAGCTGATTCTATAACCATTTACAGAGGCCAGGTCATTAAGGAAGGCTTGCTCATTAAAGTTTTTTAGCAAACGTCTATGACAAATCAGGACAGGTCATTTCACTGAGCAGCCACCACGAACACATACTGTAAAACAGTGTTCACTAAGGTCATTACAGAAAACACCAGAGTGATACCTAGCATGATTATTTGTTAGGATAACATCAAGGAGAGTAGCCTTTTCTGGGTGTTTGGAGATAAGGGGGATAAAAGCCTCCTTTCTGAACATAACATTGGAAAAATGGATTCCGCAAAGGGACTCCGCTTCGTCCCGCTGCGTCGACCATTATATCCAAGGCAATGTACAGAACGTTGCCATTTGTCTCTTAACAAACAACCCATCAGATATCCTAATAATAATGTAAGATTAACACAGAGCTTAAACTCTCCGCAGGGGACCTATACAGACATGAGCAGTGCTTGTCAATGGAATCAAAATTACAGAACAATTCTACAAATTTAGGGCTATTACTTCGGGAATTGGTCTTTATTCTTAAACGGGGTATTCTTAATAAACAGTGTGCTCATTGGCTGTAATAAGAATCCCTCTGGCCTTTCACACCCGAAAACATTATTCTTAAATTCTTCAAAACACTGATGCTTATAATGATGTCCTCCTCAAACCACCGTATGGTTGGAAACACAGCAGCACAGCCAAATCAGCAGAGCTTCCTATGGCATGGTGTCTGGAAATGATATCTTCTCTGCAATGCTGTAAAAAGAGTGAATGGCAAAACCTATTCTTATCTGGACAGGAATGCAGATATAAGTGCTTACTTAATAATGCAGCAAATACACAGGGAAGAAAATGGGCCTTAAATTATTATTATTATTTGGTGGAGTCCACTTCAAGTTGATTTAATTTGAGGCCTAGGCAGTTCTGTTGTGTGCTGCCAGAAATGGCTCGCTGCTGCAGCACATTAGTGTTTTTAGTCTTCCCATGTTGTAGTGATGCTGGCGTGTTGAATAGTTGCAGAGTTTAATCTGTAATACTAGAAGGAGCACTCATTAATTAAAAAATATATACACTGCTCAAAAAAAGAAAGGGAACACTAAAATAACACATCCTAGATCTGAATGAATGAAATATTCTTATTAAATACTTTTTTCTTTACATAGTTGAATGTGCTGACAACAAAATCACACAAAAATTATCAATGGAAATCAAATTTATCAACCCACGGAGGTCTGGATTTGGAGTCACACTCAAAATTAAAGTGGAAACCACACTACAGGCTGATCCAACTTTGATGTAATGTCCTTAAAACAAGTCAAAATGAGGCTCAGTAGTGTGTGTGGCCTCCACGTGCCTGTATGATCTCCCTACAACGCCTGGGCATGCTCCTGATGAGGTGGCGGATGGTCTCCTGAGGCATCTCCTCCCAGACCTGGACTAAAGCATCCGCCAACTCCTGGACAGTCTGTGGTGCAACGTGGCGTTGGTGGATGGAGCAAGACATGATGTCCGAGAAGTGCTCAATTGGATTCAGGTCTGGGGAACGGGCGGGCCAGTCCATAGCATCAATACCTTCCTCTTGCCGGAACTGCTGAAACACTCCAGCCACACGAGGTCTAGCATTGTCTTGAATTAGGAGGAACCCAGGGCCAACCGCACCAGCATATGGTCTCACAAGGGGTCTGAGGATCTCATCTCGGTACCTAATGGCAGTCAGGCTACCTCTGGCGAGTACATGGAGGGCTTTGCGGCCCCCCAAGGAAATGCCACCCCACACCATGACTGACCCACCGCCAAACCGGTCATGCTGGAGGATGTTGCAGGCAGCAGAACGTTCTCCACGGCGTCTGTCACATGTGCTCAGTGTGAACCTGCTTTCATCTGTGAAGAGCACAGGGCGCCAGTGGCAAATTTGCCAATCTTGGTGTTCTCTGGCAAATGCCAAACGTCCTGCACGGTGTTGGGCTGTAAAGCACAACCCCCACCTGTGGACATCGGGCCCTCATACCACCCTCATGGAGTCTGTTTCTGACCGTTTGAGCAGACACATGCACATTTGTGGCCTGCTGCAGGTCATTTTGCAGGGCTCTGGCAGTGCTCCTCCTGCTCCTCCTTGCACAAATGCGGAGGTAGCGGTGCTGCTGCTGAGTTGTTGCCCTCCTACGGCCTCCTCCACGTCTCCTGATGTACTGGCCTGTCTCCTGGTAGCACCTCCATGCTCTGGACACTACGCTGACAGACACAGCAAACCTTCTTGCCACAGCTCGCATTGATGTACCATCCTGGATGAGCTGCACTACCTGAGCCACTTGTGTGGGTTGTAGTCTCATGCTATCACTAGACTGAAAACACCACCAGCATTAAAAAGTGACCAAAACATCAGCCAGGAAAAATAGGAACTGAGAAGTGGTCTGTGGTCACCACCTGCAGAACCACTCCTTTATTGGGGGTGTCTTGCTAATTGCCTATAATTTCCACCTGTTGTCTATTCCATTTGCACAACAGCATGTGAAATTTATTGTCAATCAGTGTTGCTTCCTAAGTGGACAGTTTGATTTCACAGAAGTGTGATTGACTTGGAGTTACATTGTGTTGTTTAAGTGTTCCCAATATTTTTTTTTTAATCAACATTCTACAGTACAAACACCCTCTGGAGTTGCTAAAAATGTAAAGGTAATTCAAAAGGACAGTAAACATTTATTTGTCACAACTTGTATAATATTGTATTTTAGGCGGCATTAAAGAAAATGAAGACAGTCAAACAATCAGAATTGTCTGTTTGTTCGTTCTATGTTTTCTGTCTGCCTCAATGCATTTGTACCCCATATGTGTACCCTTATGTCAATGATGTATACTTTGCTGAGTGGTGTATGACTAATATACAGTATATGCATATATACCCCAATCCAGGGTTTGCCTAACTCGGTCCTGGGCCTCTCAGGGGTGCATGTTTTAGTTTTTGCCCTAGCACAACACAGTTTATTCAAATAATTAAAGCTTGATTCTAAGTTTATTATTTGAATCAGCTTTGTATTGCTTGAGCAAAACCAAAATGTGCACCCATGGGAGGCCCCAGGACCAAGTATAGGAAGCCATGGACACTAATCCATAGAGAACAGATAAACATGCGTTGCTGTTTTCATATAGTCTAATAGTCTAAATATGCTGGATTGCTATTTGACTGTTGCCATGGAGTTGGGGTTTCTATTGTTCTTGATATACTGTATCATCAGTGAATATGAAAGTCTCGCCTTGAGATGTCTTACCCAGAATCTTGACATGGGGATTATGAGTATGACCTGATAAAGCGTTAAGCCTACTTTTACCAATACATTCAATCAGAATGATAAATCCTTTTACATGGGGAGACTAAAGTCAACAATCTCTTACACACTGCTTACGCTCGAGCACACATGATGATGCGAGTAAAAATGCAAATACATGGGCACATACTGACCCACACATGGGCACACACAAACACACTAAGCATGAAAACACACAGACTTTCATGAAAGAGCTATAAAAAACAGTGCATAATTATAATATCTGAAGTGAGTCTGTCAGAGGAATCCTGTTTCTAATTCAATCCCATGAAGGCCATCCAGTGATTGGGTTTGATTTGGCGTGAGATTGATGATGAAAGCACAAACAAAAGTTTGTGATTGGATACGACATTAAACTCTGTGTAAACAGGCACTGTCTGTTCTTGTAGCATTAAAGCTTTGAGTGGGACTCTATACTCCCTCATCAGCACTAAAGAGCAAAGACAGTACTCTCTCTCTTTCCCTCTCTCTCTTTCATTCTCTCTCTCTCTCTTTTGTCTGTTTCATCTTATTTGGATGGACTTTAATTGCCAAACAAAAGGTTACATCCCTAAGCTCCCTTCTCACAGAAGAGCAGACCAGGAAACAGGATGCACTAAAGAGAGAACACCCCAGTCTAGAGTACTTGTATGTCCCCAAATGGACATGTTGGATGATGATAAAAGTCTTGATAAGGGGTTCAAGGCCCTCATTGTGGACCAATGCTTGTTGTTTGTCATCGTAATCCACTGTCCAAATTATAACCTAATCATAACAACACAAACGGTCGGTTTTCCAGATACAGAATAGACCATAGACTAAGCACTTTCAACAGAGACTCTCCACTAAACCTGCCTTGAACGTGCTTCTTAGCAGCAGTGGTGGCACGTCCTGACCCTAGTTATTGTGTTAATTGTTTGTTTTATTTGGTCAGGACGTGATTTGGGTGGGCATTCTATGTTTTGTGTTTCTAGGTTGTTTTTCTGTATTCGGCCTAGTATGGTTCTCAATCAGAGGCAGGTGTCGTTAGTTGTCTCTGATTGAGAATCATACTTAGGTAGCCTGGATTTCACTGTTTGTTTGTGGGTGATTGTTTCCGTGTCTGTGTCTTTACACTACATGGTGTCGCCGTCCCAAGGTGCAGCAGGAGAAGCAGGAGAAGCAGCAGCAGCAGCAGCAAAAGCAGCAGCAGAAGAAGCAACAGAAGCAGCAGAGGAAGCGGCATGGAATGATGTTTTGGATGGCAAGGGTTGCTACACATGGGAGGAGATCCAGGCTGGTAGGGATCGCCTACCATGGGAACAGGTGGAGGCATTGAGGAAAGCAGAGGCAGCCGGAGAGAGGAGCCATCGATACGAGGGAACGCAACTGGCAAGGAAGCCCGAGAGGCAGCCCCAAAAATGTATTGTGGAGGGACACTTGGAGCTGTTGGCGAAGCTGAGGGCTGAGTCTGAGAGGGTCGAGGAGTTATTGGACAGATTGGAGGAGAGTGAACGGATGGTAGATGAGGAGACACTCGAGGAGGTGTTAATAGAATTGGAGGAGAGTGAAGAGAGAGAGCTGTTGATTTGGCGTAGTACGCAAGGCATTCGCCCTAAGGTGCGTGTCCCCAGCCCGGTACCACCAGTGCCGGCATCCCGCACCAGGCTGTCTCTCCGTCCCATAAATACAGGTGCTCCCGCCTGTCTGGCGCTACCAGAGTTTCCGCCCCTCAGTCGAGAGGCGCCAGAGCCCCTCAGTCCAGAGGCGCTAGAGCCCCTCAGTCCAGAGGCGCCAGAGCTCCTCTGTCCAGCGCTGCCAGAGCCTTCCTCCTCTCCAGCGCTGCCGGAGTCTCCCGCCTGTCCGGCGCTGCCAGAGCTTCCGCCCTTCAGTCCAGAGGCACCAGAGCTCCTCTGTCCAGCGCTGCCAGAGCCTTCCTCCTCTCCAGCGCTGCCAGAGTCTCCAGTCTGCCCAGCGCCGCCTGAGCTGTCCGTCTTTCCAGAGCTACAAGAGTCTCCGGTCTGTCCAGAGCTGCTAGAGTCTCCCGTCTGTCCAGCGCTGCTAGAGTTTCCCGTCTGTCCAGAGCTGCTAGAGTCTCCCGTCTGTCCAGAGCTGCTAGAGTCTCCCGTCTGTCCAGAGCTGCTAGAGTCTCCCGTCTGTCCAGAGCTGCTAGAGTCTCCCGTCTGTCCAGAGCTGCTAGAGTCTCCCGTCTGTCCGGAGCTGCTAGAGTCTCCCGTCTGTCCGGAGCTGCTAGAGTCTCCCGTCTGTCAGGAGCTGCTAGAGTCTCCCGTCTGTCATGATCCGCCAGAGCCGGCAGTCTGTCATTAGCCGTTAGAGCCACCAGTCAGCATGGAGCCGCCAGAGCCGCCAGTCAGCGTGGAGCCGCCAGTTCCGCCAGTCAGCGTGGAGCCGCCAGTCAGCGTAGAGCCGCCAGTCAGCGTGGAGCCGCCAGTCAGCGTGGAGCCGCCAGTGCCGCCAGTCAGCGTGGAGCCGCCTGTCAGCCAGGATCCGCCAGTCAGCCAGGATCCGCCAGAGCCATCAGTCAGCCAGGAGCTGCCAGAACCGTCAGTCAGCCAGGAGCTGCCAGAGCCGTCAGTCAGCCAGGAGCTGCCAGAGCCGTCAGTCAGCTAGAAGCTGCCAGAGCCGTCAGTCAGCCAGAGCAGTCAGCATGGAGCCGCCAGAGCCGCCAGTCAGCCAGGATCTGCCAGAGCCGCCAGTCAGCCAGGATCCGCCAGAGCCATCAGTCAGCCAGGAGCTGCCAGAACCGTCAGTCAGCCAGGAGCTGCCAGAGCCGTCAGTCAGCTAGAAGCTGCCAGAGCCGTCAGTCAGCCAGAGCAGTCAGCATGGAGCCGCCAGAGCCGCCAGTCAGCCAGGATCCGCCAGAGCCGCCAGTCAGCCAGGATCCGCCAGAGCCATCAGTCAGCCAGGAGCTGCCAGAACCGTCAGTCAGCCAGGAGCTGCCAGAGCCGTCAGTCAGCTAGAAGCTGCCAGAGCCGTCAACCAGCCTGAGCTACCCCTCAGTCCTGAGCTACCCCTCAGTCCTGAGCTACCCCTCAGTCCTGAGCTACCCCTCAGTCTTGAGCTACCCCTCAGTCCTGAGCTACCCCTTAAGTCCAGAGGTGTCCCTCAGTCCGGTGGGCCTGTTGTTTAGGGTTCCCAGGTCAGGGTCGGCGGCAAGGGTCGCCATTCCTAGGAGACCACAGAGGCGGACCAAGACTATGGTGGAGTGGGGTCCATGTCCAGCACCAGAGCCGCCACCGCGGACAGATGCCCTCCCAGACCCTCCCCTATAGGTTCAGGTTTTGTGGCCGGAGTCCGCACCTTGGCAGGGGGGTGCTGTCACGTCCTGACCCTAGTTATTGTGTTAATTGTTTGTTTTATTTGGTCAGGACGTGAGTTGGGTGGGCATTCTATGTTTTGTGTTTCTAGGTTGTTTTTCTGTATTCGGCCTAGTATGGTTCTCAATCAGAGGCAGGTGTTGTTAGTTGTCTCTGATTGAGAATCATACTTAGGTAGCCTGGGTTTCACTGTTTGTTTGTGGGTGATTGTTTCCGTGTCTGTGTTTTACACCACACGGTACTGTTTTCGGTTTTCGTTATTCACAGTATGTTTATTGTTTTGTATGGAGTGTTCAGTTTATGTGTTTAAATAAATACCATGGACACTTACCACGCCATGTACACTTGGTCCTCCGATCCTTCTCGCCTCTCCTCTTCAGACGAAGAGGAGGAAAACCATTACAGGTGGCACGCCCATTAGGGTGTTATGTGCAGCTCCTCACTTGTGATTGGTTATATAATTCATGGACTGTTTTAAATGCTCATAAAAGTGTGGTAAATTTCTACATTTTCCTCTTTAAAAAATATATTGTTCAAAACAAGCTGTTCAGTTACTCTCCCCCTAAGTGACTGCTGGCAGCAGCAGCTCTGCCTCCCTGAGCGCACAGACCATTTGAACATTGCTTGGGTTGTTTTGTCAGCTATTTGCTATGAGTGGGAACTGCCCCAATGAAATCGCAGGATTTCATTACATAAATGATTACAAAGTAAATGGACCATCCTGAGGTGCTCAAATGTGCGTCCATTCAGTCAGAATTTCTGGGTCTGCTCTAGACTCCTTCCCAATCAGTCTCTTGTGCCAGATGGCTTACTTCCACATGTGAGACTAGATCTGCTCAGGTACAGATGGCGCTAATGCAAAAAGCCAATTGCAATTAATTTATAACATATAAATCATCATAACAGTCATGGGAGTTGATAAACCGGACAACTACACCCAGCAAGAGTCGAAGGACAGAGGGGTTAGGACCGTGAGATGGCAGAAGCAGAAGTGTCATTATAAGCTGAAAGTACGTAGAGTACACCTAGCGAGAAAGATTAGTGGACAACAGTGAAGTCCAAGAATGATACAAAAAGGGCAAACATTAGGGGCGTTTGTGCAAAACCCGATGCAATGCAAGAAGTGTAAAAGTTTTGTCATGTGTCAAGTGTATGCGACGGAAGGAATAGGTTATTGAAGAGGGCAAACATCGTCTGAATGTAACATTTTGCAACTGTGGTGGATCATATTTCCGAATTTCCTGTACACAGCCCATCTGTAAAGAGCACACCCAACTTCCTCATCCCCATATTGTTATAATTTTTTTTTGCTCTTTTGCACATCATTATCTGCACATCCATCACTCCAGTGTTAATGCTAAATTGTAATTATTTCACAACTATGGCCTATTTATTGCCTTACCTCCCTACTCTTCTACATTTGCACACACTGTACATTGATTTTTCTATTGTCTTTTTGACTGTACGTTTGTTCTCAACTGACCTACCTGCTTAAATAAAGGTGAAATAAAAATAAATAAATAAATGAATAAAACATTTCCTGAGTGCCCTGTTAGGGTGAAAAATGTTGAGGTGTCAAGGATCCGGGCTCAACAGCAAATCTCCTATGTGGAGGAGCGTTGAAGGGGCAAGAGGCCACAGTTCTAAAGAAGATACCAGTTGTAAATGTTAAACTTCAAACAAGTAATCTGGATACACTTATTGTGAAAAAGGTGGATTTTGTACCATTTACAATGCATTAGGATAGTATTCGGACCCTTGACTTTGTCCACATTACAACTACAAGCTTGGCACACCTGTATTTGAGAAGTTTCTCCCATTCCTGTCCGCAGAGCTCTCAAGCTCTGTCAGGTTGGATGGGGAGCGTTGCTGCACAGCTATTATCAGGTCTCTCCAGAGATGTTTGATTGGGTTCATGTCCGGGCTCTGGCTGGGCAACTCAGGAACATTCAGAGACTTGTCCCAAAGCCAATTCTGCGTTGTCTTGGCTGTATGCTTAGGGTCGTTGTCCTGTTGGAAGGTGAATCCTTGTCCCAGTCTGAGGTCCTTAGTACCTTGGAGCAGGTTTTCATCAAGGATCTCTCTGTACTTTGCTCCGTTCATCTTTGCCTCAAACCTAACTAGCCTCCCAGTCCCTGCCGTTGAAAAACATTCCCACAGCATGATGCTGCCACCACCATGCTTCACCGTAGGGATGGTGCCAGGTTTCTTCCAGACTTAAAACCTGTTGGGACAAGGCGTTCCCCTAAGGGAACTCCACCCCCCGTTCAGCTGAAAAGGTGGTGCATGGAATTCAAAAATATTCTTTAGAAATATTTAACTTCCACACATTAACAAGTCCAATACCTCAAATTGTTTTACAGTGAAAACACAACATATATTTATGTTAGACCACCACCAAACCAAAGAAAAAACGCAGCCATTTTTTCCAGCCAAAGATAAAATCACAAAAGCAGGATTAGAAATAAAATCAATCACTTACCTCTTGAAAATCTTCATCAGATGACAGTCATATGACATGTTACACAGTACATTTATGTTTTGTTCAATAATATGTATTTTATATCCACAAATCTCGGTTTACATTGACGCCACGTTCAGAAATTCCTCCAAAATATCCGGAGGAATTATAGAAAGCTATGCCAGATAACAGAAATACTCATCATAATCTTTGACTAAAGATACATGTTCTACATATAATTAAAGATACACTGGTTCTTAATGCAACCGCTATGTCAGATTTTTTTTTTACGTTACGGAAAAAGCCTACCATGCAATAATCTGAGACGGCGCTCAGACGTAACAATATTTCTCCGCCATGTTGGAGTCAACAGAAATACAAAATTACAACATAAATATTCCCTTACCTTTGATGATCTTTCATCAGAATGTAGTGCAAGGAGTCCTAGTTCCACAATAAATCATTGTTTTGTTCCATAATGTCTAATACTGGTGTCCAAGTAGCAGCATTTGCTATCACTTTCAGCTCACATAACCAAAAACTGACTGCTGGTCCAAGATAACTTGCATGAAAACTTCCAAAAGATATATTAAAGGTCGAATAAACTGGTCAAACTAAGTACAGAATCAATCTTCAGGATGTTATAATCATATCTATCCAATAACGTTCCAACTGGATCATTCGTTTTCATCTGGGGCTGATTGGAACAGCCGTAGCACAGAGAAATGCGCCACAGCAAAATGGCATTCTCTTGCGACACCGACTATTTTCCCTCCCATTAGGTCGAAGTTCACAGCAAATGCTCCATTACACTTTCTACTGAATGAGGACATCTAGTGGAAGGCGTAGGAAGTGTTTCCAGATCCATATCTTGTTGGAAAAGGAGGGGGCGATGACGTCAAAGTTGCCCCAACTTTCAGAATTTCAAAACTTGTTTGGAAGATCGCCTGCCCTACTCACACACATAATTCAAACAGTTTTAGAAACTTCAGAGTGTTTTCTATCCAGTAGTAATAAAAATATGCATATATTAGCAATTTAGGACAGAGTTTGATTCAGTTCACTATGGGCACACAATTCATCCAAAGTGAAAATACTGCCCCCTATCCCCAACAAGTTTTAACGCTTGGCATTCAAGCCAAAGAGTTCAATCTTGGTTTCATCAGACCAGAGAATATTGTTTCTCATGGTCTGAGAGTCATTAGGTGCCTTTTGGAAAACTCTAAGTGGGCTGTCATGTGCCTTTTACTGAGGAGTGTTTTAACAAGGCTAATCTGAAAACAAGACTCCCCAAATTTTATCAGCATATCGATTGCGCAACCAGGGGAGGAAAGACCTTGGACCATTGTTACTCTAACTTCCGCGACGCAAAGAAGGCCCTGCCCCGCCCCCCTTTCGGAAAAGCTGACCACGACTCCATTTTGTTGATCCCTGGACAGAAACTAAAACTGTCCGACCAAGCTGACTCCACACTCCAAGACTGCTTCCATCACGTGGACTGGGAGATGTTTCGTATTGCGTCAGATAACAACATTGACGAATACGCTGATTCGGTGTGCGAGTTCATTAGAACGTGCGTTGAAGATGTCGTTCCCATAGCAACGATTAAAACATTCCCTAACCAGAAACCGTGGATTGATGGCAGCATTCGTGTGAAACTGAAAGCGCGAACCACTGCTTTTAATCAGGGCAAGGTGTCTGGTAACATGACCGAATACAAACAGTGCAGCTATTCCCTCCGCAAGGCTATCAAACAAGCTAAGCGCCAGTACAGAGACAAAGTAGAATCTCAATTCAACGGCTCAGACACAAGAGGCATGTGGCAGGGTCTACAGTCAATCACGGACTACAGGAAGAAACCCAGCCCAGTCACGGACCAGGATGTCTTGCTCCCAGGCAGACTAAATAACTTTTTTGCCCGCTTTGAGGACAATACAGTGCCACTGACACGGCCTGCAACGAAAACATGCGGTCTCTCCTTCACTGCAGCCGAGGTGAGTAAGACATTTAAACGTGTTAACCCTCGCAAGGCTGCAGGCCCAGATGGCATCCCCAGCCGCGCCCTCAGAGCATGCGCAGACCAGCTGGCCGGTGTGTTTACGGACATATTCAATCAATCCCTATACCAGTCTGCTGTTCCCACATGCTTCAAGAGGGCCACCATTGTTCCTGTTCCCAAGAAAGCTAAGGTAACTGAGCTAAATGACTACCGCCCCGTAGCACTCACATCCGTCATCATGAAGTGCTTTGAGAGACTAGTCAAGGACCATATCACCTCCACCCTACCTGACACCCTAGACCCACTCCAATTTGCTTACCGCCCAAATAGGTCCACAGACGATGCAATCTTACCTATGTGAGAATGCTGTTCATCGACTACAGCTCGGCATTCAACACCATAGTACCCTCCAAGCTCGTCATCAAGCTCGAGACCCTGGGTCTCGACCCCGCCCTGTGCAACTGGGTACTGGACTTCCTGACGGGCCGCCCCCAGGTGGTGAGGGTAGGCAACAACACTGAGGAGTGTCCACATCGATGGAACAGTAGTGGAGAGGGTAGCAAGTTTTAAGTTCCTCGGCATACACATCACAGACAAACTGAATTGGTCCACTCACACCAGCGTGGTGAAGAAGGCACAGCAGCGCCTCTTCAACCTGATTTCGGCTTGTCACCAAAAGCACTCACAAACTTCTACAGATGCGAGAGCATCCTGGCGGGCTGTATCACCGCCTGGTATGGCAACTGCACCGCC
The DNA here is from genome assembly GCF_045791955.1 of Oncorhynchus clarkii lewisi. Lineage (NCBI taxonomy): Eukaryota > Metazoa > Chordata > Actinopteri > Salmoniformes > Salmonidae > Oncorhynchus > Oncorhynchus clarkii. The sequence continues at coordinate 27,776,895 of NC_092171.1, forward strand.
CTTGCTCTCCAGAGGGTAGTGAGGTCTGCACAACGCATCAGGTTGCCCTCCAGGACATACACCACCCGATGTCACAGGAAGGCCATAAAGATCATCAAGGACATCAACCACCCGAGCCACTGCCTGTTCACCCCGCTATCATCCAGAAGGCGAGGTCAGTACAGGTGCATGTCAGAGTGACCATTGGGTTGTGGCTGCTGTCAGCTCCAGCCACTATCACTAGCCACTTTAAACAAGGTTACTTACCCTACATTATTCATCTCATACGCATACGTATATACTGTACTCTATATCATCGACGGTATCCTTATGTAATACATGTATCACTAGCCACTTTATACTATACTATGCCACTTTGGCGGCCTAGTATCTTGCCTATGCTGCTCTGTACCATCACTCATTCATATATCCTTAGACTGTGTACAAGACTTGGTGGTTTGAAACTTCTTCCATTTAAGAATTTTGGAGGCCACTGTGTTCTTGGGGACCTTCATTGCTTCATAAATGTTTTGGTACCCTTCCCCAGATCTGTGCCTCGACACAATCCTGTCTCTGGACTCTACGGACAATTCCTTCGACCTCTTGGCATGTTTTTTGCTCTGACATGCACTGTCAACTGTGGGACCTTGTATAGACAGGTGTGTGCCTTTCCACATCATGTCCAATCAATTGAATTTACCACAGGTTGACTCCAATCTTGTTGTAGGAACATCTCAAGGATGATCAATTGATACAGGATGGACCTGAGCTCAATTTGTCCTTACCATGTGGTAGCAGAGAAAACAGTCTATGGCTTGGGTGGATGGAGTCTTTGACTATCATGGCAAATCATGGTAGCAAGCAGAGTTGGCAGAACTGGAAGAGTGAGAGAGTTTTTGTTTGATTTCCCACAGTGTCCTTCCAGAGCAAGGGCATGCTGACAGAAGAGGTTCCTAATGAAAACACACTAATTTACTTCAACTAATTTATCCCACTGGGGCCTCGTCCACTTCAACACACACCAGAAGAACATGTAAATATGCCATAAGCAAATGGTTGGTGCTCTATATGAAAAAAAGATTTTGAAGAAGATGAAGTCCACTTTGTTCTTTTTTATTTTAATGTCCGTCCTAAATAAATCAGCAGCTGCCAGTCGATGGGTTGTGTGTTGACCCATAACAGTCTAAGCCCTGCCTAATGGTGGTGGTGGGGGGTTATACTATGCTATATGCAATTGTTTTAAGGTCACACCAAGGATCATTTAGATATTTTGAAATTTAAGACCCCTTGAAGTATCAATTTTAAATATATACACTGTGCCTTCAGAAAGTATTCAGACTGACTGTAATGCTCCGGGTGTCGTGGGTGTGGAGTCAAATGCAGGAGACAGAGAGTTCAATGCTGCGCGTCTTTTAATCGCACCAATGCACCACAGGTTGCTCACAAAAACGTTACGTTCCCAAAACACAGGGAATCAAAATGTACAATGGGAAACAATCCCGACCGGACACTAACACGTGCCTATACCACAGAGCCGAAGGTTACATAGAAATAATCCCGCACAACAACCAGGCGGGCCGGCTGTCTAATAAAGACAAACGAATTAAACATTCACAGGTGCTACCACTCAACATACAAGGAGGGGAAGGAAAAACAATCAGTGGCAGCTAATAGGCCGGTGACGATGACCGCCAAGCGCCACCTGCCCGGGAAAGGGAAACACCCTCGGTCGGACTCGTGACAGTACCCCCCCCCCCTAAAGCGTGGCTCCCGCAGCGCGCCGACACCGGCCTCGAGGTCGCCCCGGAGGACGAGGCGCAGGGCGATCCGGATGGAGGCGATGGAAATCCCTCAACATGGAGGGATCCAAGATGTCCCCCACCGGTACCCAGCACCTCTCCTCCGGACCGTACCCCTCCCAGTCCACGAGGTACTGCAGGCCCCTCACCCGGCGTCTTGAGTCCAGAATGGCCCGGATCGTGTACGCCGGGGACCCCTCGATGTCCAGCGGGGGGGGAGGGACCTCCGGTACCTCACTGTCCTGCAGGGGACCAGCTACCACCGGCCTGAGGAGAGACACATGAAACGAGGGGTTAATACGATAATAGGAAGGGAGTTGTAATCGATAACACACCTCGTTTATCCTCCTCAGGACTTTAAAGGGCCCTACACACTGCGGACCCAGCTTCCGGCAGGGCAAGCGGAGAGGTAGGTTTCGGGTCGAGAGCCAGACCCTGTCCCCCGGTACAAACACGGGGGCCTCACTGCGGTGGCGGTCAGCACTCCTCTTCTGCCGTCCACTCGCTTGTCGTAGAGATTCCTGGACGGCCCTCCAGGTCTCCTTGGAGCGCTGTACCCATTCCTCCACCGCAGGAGCCTCGGTCTGGCTCGGATGCCATGGTGCCAGGACCGGCTGGTACCCCAACACACACTGAAAAGGGGACACGTTAGTAGAGGAGTGGCGTAGTGAGTTCTGAGCCATTTCAGCCCAGGGAATGTATCGTGCCCACTCCCCTGGCCGATCCTGGCAATACGACCGCAGAAACCTACCCACCTCCTGGTTCACTCTCTCCACCTGCCCATTACTCTCGGGGTGATAACCGAAGGTCAGGCTGACAGAGACCCCCAAACGTTCCATGAACGCTCTCCATACCCGGGACGTGAATTGGGGGCCCCGATCAGAAACGATGTCCTCCGGCACCCCGTAGTGCCGGAAGACATGGGTGAATAACGCCTCCGCAGTCTGTAGGGCTGTAGGGATACCGGGCAACGGGAGGAGACGGCAGGACTTAGAGAACCGATCCACAATCACCAGAACCGTGGTGTTCCCCTGAGACGGCGGGAGATCGGTTAGGAAATCTATGGACAGATGTGACCATGGCCGCTGTGGAACAGGGAGGGGTTGTAGCTTCCCTCTAGGAAGGTGCCTAGGAGCCTTACTCTGAGCGCACACTGAACAGGAGGAGACATAACCCTTAACGTCCTTAGCCAACGTAGGCCACCAATACCTCCCCTGAAGGCTCCCCACTGTCCTCGTCACCCCAGGGTGACCCGAGGAGGGTAGGACGTGAGCCCACCGAATCAGTTTGTCCCGAACACCAAGCGGCACGTACCTTCGCCCCGCTGGACACTGAGGAGGCGCGGGTTCAGCCCGTAACGCCCGCTCGATGTCCGAGTCCACCTCCCATACCACTGGGGCTACCAGCTTCGAGGCGGGAAGGATGGGAGTAGGTTCGGTGGACCCATCCTCCGTGTCATAAAGGCGGGACAGTGCGTCAGCCTTCACGTTCTGGGAGCCCGGTCTATAAGACAAAGTAAATCGGAACCGGGTGAAGAACATGGCCCACCTTGGGTGGGTTAAGTCTCCTAGCTGCCCGAATATACTCCAGATTCTGGTGGTCGGTCCAGATGAGAAAGGGGTGTTTAGCCCCCTCAAGCCAGTGTCTCCACACCTTCAGAGCTCTAACCACCGCTAGCAACTCCTGGTCCCCCACATCATAGTTACGCTCCGCTGGGCTGAGCTTCCTTGAGAAGAAAGCGCAGGGTCGGAGTTTTGGTGGCGTACCCGAGCGCTGTGATAGCACGGCACCCACCCCAGCCTCGGACGCGTCCACCTCCACTATGAATGCTAGAGAGGGGATTCCGGATGCGCCAACACGGGCGCATCAGTAAACAGCGCCTTCAACTTGTTGAATGCTCCGTCCGCCTCTGCTGACCACTGCAAACGCACCGGGCCCCCCTTCAGCAGTGAGGTGATGGGAGCCGCTACCTGGCCAAAACCCCGAATAAACCTCCGGTAGTAGTTGGCAAAACCCAGAAACCGCTGCACCTCCTTTACCGTGGTCGGAGTCGGCCAATTACGCACGGCCCTAATGCGGTCACCCTCCATCACTACCCCCGAGGTGGAAATGCGATATCCCAGAAAAGAGACGGCTCGTTTAGAGAACACGCATTTCTCAGCCTTGACGTATAGGTCATGCTCCAGCAGTCTACCAAGCACCTTGCGCACCAGAGACACATGCGCGGTGTGAGTGGCCGAGTAGATCAGAATGTCATCGATATAAGCCACCACTCCCTGCCCGCACAGGTCCCTGAGAATCTCGTCTACAAAGGATTGGAAAACGGCTGGAGCATTCTTTAACCCATACGGCATGACGAGGTACTCATAGTGGCCTGATGTAGTACTAAATGCGGTTTTCCACTCGTCTCCCTTCCGAATACGCACCAAACTATACGCGCTCCTGAGATCCAGTTTTGTGAAGAACTGCGCTCCGTGGAACGATTCCACCGCCGTAGCGATGAGAGGTAGAGGGTAACTATACCCCACTGTGATGGCGTTTAGACCTCTATAATCGATACACGGACGCAAGCCTCCCTCCTTTTTCCTCACAAAAAAGAAACTTGAGGAGACGGGTGAAATGGAGGACCGAATGTACCCCTGTCCCAGCGCCTCCGTGACATATGTCTCCATTGCCAACGTCTCCTCCTGGGACAGCGGGTACACGTGACTCTTGGGAAGCGCAGCGTCTACCTGGAGATCTATCGTACAATCCCTTCCCGGTCGATAAGGTGGTAATTTAGTCGCTTTCACTTTACTGAAAGCGATTGCCAAATCGGCATACTCGGGGGGAATGCACACCGTGGAACCCTGGTCTGGACTCTCCACCGACGTGGCACCGATGGAAACTCCCAAACACCTTCCAGAACACTCCTCTGACCACCCCTGGAGAACCCCCTGTCTCCACGAAATTTTAGGATTGTGCCGGGCCAGCCAGGGAGTCCCCAGCACCACTGGAAACGCAGGCGAGTCAATAATAAAGAAACTGATACGCTCCCTATGATTCCCCTGCGTCACCATGTCCAGTGGGACCGTGGTCTCCCTGACCATCCCTGACCCTAATGGCCGGCTATCTAGGGAGTGCACGGGGAAAGGAGAATCTATCGGCACCAGCGGAACCCCTAACTTAAACCTCTTACTTCTACCCCTTCCTTTTTCGAAAATTCTGTTAAAAATCGCGCAACTTTTCAGCGTCCTGCTACTCATGCCAGGAATATAGTATATGCATATGATTAGTATGTGTGGATAGAAAACACTCTGAAGTTTATAAAACTGGTTAAATCACGGCTGTGACTATAACAGATCGTGTGTTTCATTGAAAAACGCAAGAAAAACTGCTCTCTGAAAGCTAAAAATAATTTCCATAAGTCACTTCCACCAGTTGTTAAAAGAGAACAGAATTTAATGGCAATCTGCCTGCAATTCATACAAATTCCGCACGATGGCGCCATTGTCCTAATTTTCAATTGAATTAATTGTTGGAAAATCCTTCTATCTGAACTCCATTTTCCCAGTCTTCACCCGGATGCAGTTGAGGGAGATATCAGATGTCATTGTTTTTGAAGTGAAGACCTATTGAAGAGACATCGCCCTGTAATCATTTTGATAGATTATAAACGTTTACTAATACCTAAAGTTGGATTACAAAAGGATTTCGAAGTGTTTTGTGAAAGTTTATCGTCGACTTTTTTAATTTTAAAAAATTACGCAGCGTTTAAAAACGATGAGTTTTTCTGAATGACACAGCTTCCATACAAAGCTATTTTGGGTATATATGGACCGATTTAAACGAAAAAAAGACCCAATAGTGATGTTTATGGGGCATATAGGAGTGCCAAGAAAGAAGCTCGTCAAAGGTAATGAATGTTTTATATTTTATTTCTGCGTTTTGGGTAGCGCCGGCTACCGCAAAATCTGTTGTTTACGTGTCGTGCTGGCATTTTGGGGGGTGCATGCTATCAGATAATAGCTTCTGATGCTTTCGCCGAAAAGCATTTTAAAAATCTGACTTGCTGGCTAGGTTCACAACGAGTGTAGCTTTAATTCAATACCCTGCTTGTGAATTTTGATCAAAGATTGAGTTGTAACGAGTACATTTAGCATTTAGCGTAGCGCATTTGCATTTCCAGGGGCATACTTGAGACGTCTGCGTCTCAAGTATGGTCAAGAAGTTAAGGGCGAGTCCGCGATCCATAAAGTTCCCAGCTGCGCCTGAATCGACTAGCGCCCTATGCTGGGAAGAGGGAAAAAAGCGAAGGAAAAAAGTTAAGACAAACATGTGGCCAACAGGGGGTTCTGGGTGAGTTTGATGCTGACTCACCTGGGGTGACCGAGAAGCGTTCCGCCTGCCATCTCTACTCCCAGACGGACCCCCCCGGCACCGATCAGACGTGTGTCCTCTCCGACCACAGTTGGTGCAGGGAAGGCCTCCTCCTCCGGTACCCCTCGGCGCAGCCCCTCCCAACTCCATCGGAATGGGAGCGGAGGGGCTGGGTGGTGGAACGCACAGGACCCTCTCTGAACGCCCGCGGGCAGCCAGCAGATTATCCAGTCGAATGGACATGTCAATCAGCTGATCCAGTGACAGAGTGGTGTCCCGACACGCTAACTCCCGGCGGACATCCTCTCGGAGACTACACCTGTAGTGGTCCATGAGGGCCCTGTCGTTCCACCCAGATCCGGCTGCCAAGGTCCGGAACTCCAGCGCGTAATCCTGGGCGCTCCTCCTCTCCTGCCTGAGGTGAAATAGTCGTTCTCCCGCCGCTCGGCCGTCTAGAGGGTGATCAAACACGGCGCGGAAGCGACAGGAAAACTCTGGGTAGTGCTCCCGCGCTGAGTCTGGACCATTCCAGACCGCGTTCGCCCATTCCAGGGCACGACCCGTGAGGCAGGAGATGAGGACACTCACCCTCTCTTCTCCTGAGGGAGTGGGTCTGATGGTGGCCAGGTATAGCTCCAGCTGGAGCAGAAACCCCTGGCAACCCGCCGCCGCTCCATCATAAGCCCTCGGTAGCGTCAGACGGAGGGTGCTGGAGTCGGGAGATGGGGAGTCCGGAACCGTGGGTGCCGAAGGTGGAGAGAGGAGCCCACTCCTCTCCCATCTGTCCATTCTCTCCATCACTTGATCCATCGCGGATCCGATCCGATGAAGGACGGTGGTGTGGTGGAGAACCCGTTCCTCCATTGATGGGAGAGGGTTGGCTGCTGCTCCTGCTGACTCCATTCAATTTGATAGGTGCGGGATTCTGTAATGCTCCGGGTGTCGTGGGTGTGGAGTCAAATGCAGGAGACAGAGAGTTCAATGCTGCGCGTCTTTTAATCGCACCAATGCACCACAGGGTGCTCACAAAAACGTTACGTTCCCAAAACACAGGGAATCAAAATGTACAATGGGAAACAATCCCGACCGGACACTAACACGTGCCTATACCACAGAGCCGAAGGTTACATAGAAATAATCCCGCACAACAACCAGGCGGGCCGGCTGTCTAATAAAGACAAACTAATTAAACATTCACAGGTGCTACCACTCAACATACAAGGAGGGGAAGGAAAAACAATCAGTGGCAGCTAATAGGCCGGTGACGACGACCGCCGAGCGCCACCTGCCCGGGAAAGGGAAACACCCTCGGTCGGACTCGTGACACTGACTGACATTTTCCACATTTTGTACCTTTACAGCCTTATAAAATTGAATAAATAAAACAAAATCCTCAGCAATCTACACACAATGCCCTATAACGACAAAGCGAAAACAGGTTTTGAGAAATGTATTACATGTAATATACAGAAATACCCACCCTTTGCTATGAGACAAGAAATTGAGGTCAGGTGCATCCTGTTTCCATTGATCATCTTTGAGATGTTTCTACAACTTGGAGTCAACCTGTGGTAAATTCAATTGATTGGACATGATTGGAAAGGCATGCACTTGTCTACACAGTATAAAGGTCCCACAGTTGACAGTGCATGTCAGAGCAAAAACCAAGCCATGAGGTGGAAGGTATTCTCTGTAGAGCTCCAAGACAGGATTGTGTCGAGGCACAGGCACAGATCTGGGGAATGGTACCAAATAATTTCTGCAGCATTGAAGGTCCCTAAGAACACAGTTGCCTCCATTTTTAAATGGAAGAAGTTAGGAACAACCAAGACTCTTCCTAGAGCTGACCGCCTGGCCAAACTGAACAGATGGGGAGAAGGGCTTTGGTCAGGGATGTGACCAAAAACACTTTTGTCACTCTTTCAGAGCTCTAGAGTTCTTCTGTGGAGATGGGAGAACCTTCCCGAAGGACAACCATCTCTGCAGCACTCCAGCACTTATATTTTTCTAAAACCTGTTTTCACTTTGTCATTATGGGTTATTGTGTGTAGATTGATGACATTTTAAAAATACATTTTATTATTAGACTATAACATAACAACATGTGGAAAAAGTGAAGGGGCCTGAATACTTTCCGAATGCACTGTATTTTTGGTCTTACCGCTATTAGCCCATGCAAATGCATTGGATGACAGATTCACTACATGGAACAACAGATAGTCCCCCCAAAAATCAAAAATAAGTTTCTTCTGAATCAGGAAACATTTGTTTATTATTTTGACATGTATTTAACTCCATATATATTGTACTTCCATTATTTTTTTTCAACTGGTACCTGGGGACCTTCAGACGAGTCTTGTGATGCTTGTGGGCAACTTAGAACACAACAACCAAATCTACGTGTTCGTCTCACCTTTACACAGATGGGTCCCATTAGTTTGTAGCCCAAATGGTTCGGACGCTACAGACAGAAGTTGGCAGATGGGTTGTATCGACTTCAGACGAGTCTTAAGACGCTGTGTGTGGAATTCCTTGAGGTACAACTGTCTGAATTGTCTATTTCTTATCTTGCCATTAAACAACATGCCAAGTTTCAGGTTTTATTAGTCGTAAGTACAGGACACATGGTATACATCGTCCAATAAAATGCTTACCTGCAGGTTCCTTCTCGACAATGCAACAACAATAAGAAATAACAAAAGATAAGAATATGAGCACAAAGTAGATTGCTCAGTAGAATAGAATAAACATTTTAGCATAAGTCTAATACAAGAAGGCATAATTTATAGTCCAATATTTACACATGTATCAGGGAAGGGGGTTCGGGAAGCAAGTGTTTAAATTGTGCAGTATTAGCATTTGCAGTATTAGTGACATTCACATAGTGAGAGGAAGATTATAAGGAATTTTCCCTCGAAACCCATGGCAGATTTACATCTCCACTAGGATCATGTGACATGACATATTCACTGCTAACTCTTGGCAGATGCCCCTTATGTACTAGCGCCTTACAGAATACTTGACATGTCTCTTATGACATTTATATGTTCTACTAGGTCCCGAAAAGTCTGTTATCGTACACTGAAAGATTTTAAGGGATTTCTTGGTGTGAGAAATGATTTCCATAATTCCAACATAGTCAGTTTCACAGCATAGCAAAAGTATTTCACTGGTAAAATCTTTGAGGGTGTTCATTGGAAAACAATATGCTTGAATACAATGTGGCTTCAATCTCCCTATTCACAATTAAATAGAAATGCTGTTATCATTAGAGTAGAGTATCTACAGTATCTTTACATAATTGTATTCACTCATAACTAAACAGAAACAACAATTAATACGAAGCATTAATTGTGCAGGGAGAGGAAAAAGACCAGTGTCCTCGCCCTTACAGTTTGGCTGCAGAGAAAGTCGTTGGAGTGCTCCAAACATCATCACCATCTTGGTGTGTGAAGGAGAGAGAGGAGAATCACACTTGCTGCCTAATTGAGTTAGGTGTTTACTGCAAATTAATTACAAAACAACCTGGTAATTAGATTCTGAATCTTTCCCCTCAAGACCGAGACAAACACACAAGAACATGTGTGACAGTGTCAGAGCAGAGCAGAGACGACAGCTTTGAGAGGAGAGCGCCAGGCAGGCAGGGAGGGAGGGAGGGAGAAAGAGAGAGGGAGCGAAGGAAAGCTTTGGGAGGTAGGCAGGAAGGGAAGTAGGGAGGAAAGGAGATGGAGGCTATAGGAAAGACGGAGGAAGGGAGGGAAACTATGGGAGTTGGGTTTGGAAACTGGGAGATGATACTCCATGGATGAGGATCTGGATGAGGAACAAAGGAACACATGGAGGGAGATAGAGAGAGAGATGGGGAGAGAAAGAGAGTCTTGACCTCGGGCAGTGTGTTGTTGTTCACGGGACTATTCATCACTGAACAGGTGGCTCTTCCTCTCTCTCGCTCCATCTCTGTGTTTATTTACCTTGAACATGTCACTGTAGAGAGCCATTGTTTCCTGCCATTATTACCGCTCTCCTCCCACCACACATAGAAGAGGCTCACAATGCCGTGGGTGGAAATATAAAACCCGTTGAAGTATCTCATGGTAGTAAACTAACATACTAATGGCCTGGTAATCATTAACCTCAACTTCCCCATTGATAAAAACAGAAGGCCCAGAGCTCCCTAACTCATTAAAAATAATACAAATTACTTGAGGAAAACATTTGGGTGTATAAGTATAAAGCTAAATCCAGCATACTGTACCTCTTTGTAGAGTGCCAAGTAATACATTAGATAAAAACATCAATATGGTGACAAAAAGTTACTGTGAAGCACCATGTGTATAAGATCAAAACAAACAGATTAAAAATTGAGTAAGGACTTAAAAATGAGATTTTGCTGGGTGTTTCCTGGCTGCGTACAGTACTTTTGTTATTGAGCATTTCATGGCAGGTAATCCACCTGATTGAAAACCCAAGCAAACAAACCAACCAAAGACCAGACCCAGCTCGTTACAGTCCTTTGTGACCCTCTTCTAGCTGCTAAAGCATGAGACCAATCTTTGAGCTGTCTGTAGCTAAGTGCTCTGAGGGTCAGTCAGCTAGCTAGCATTATCGCTGGCCTGGGATAGGCTCCACAGTGCTCTGTCCATACGGAGCCTGTCTTTAAGTGGACCCCAGTGAGTGCACCCAATAGATCCTTCGCTGGTGATGGCTGTCAATCCAATGATTGACCCGGTCTGTCTCTTATCATCCCTTGGTCCCCGCCAGTGGCTTGGGAAGGTACAATATTAGGGGCCATTTGTGACTTGAAAGCGGTCTTTAAGTGTGGGCTGCAACAACACAAGGTCATTGCACATTAAGAGTTGAAAACTTTACACATACTATACATCGGGGCTCTCCAACCCTGTTCCTAGAGAACTACCGTACTGTAGGTTTTCGCTCCAACCCTGATCTAGCGCACCTGATAATCATAATTAGCTGGCTGATAAACTGAATTAGGTTAGTTACAACTGGGGTTGAACCTACAGTAGGGTAGCTCTCCAGGAACAACGACTGAGAGCCCTGCTGTACATATAACGCTTCAATATGCAGAACTAGTTCTAAGAATTCACACTGGGTGAAAGTGCAGTCATGAAGAAACTCGTCCTTGGGAAACTCCAGCCGACCCCAGAAGATGAGTCTTATCTATCTATCTACAGTGCCTTCGGAATGTATTCAGACCCCTTGACTTTTTCCGCATTTTGTTATGTTACAGCCTTATTTTAAAATGTATCAAATTGTTTTCCCCCCTCATCAATCTACACGCAATACCACATAATTACAAAGCAAAAACAGGTTTTTAGAAATGTTTGCTAATTTATCATTTAAAAAAAACGGAAATATAACATTTACATAAGTATTCAGACCCTTTACTCAGTATTTTGTTAAAGCACCATTGGCAGCAATTACAGCATCAAGTCTTCTTGGGTATGACACCACAAGCTTGCACACCTGTATTTGGGGAGTTTCTCCCATTCCTCTCTGCAGATCCTCTCACGATCTGTCAGGTTGGATGGGATGCGTTGCTGCACAGCTATTTTCAGGTCTCCCCAGAGATGTTCGATCGGGTTCAAGTCCGGGCTCTGGCTGGGCCACTCAAGGACATTCAGAGACTACTCCTGAAGCCACTCCTGCGTGGTCTTGGCTGTGTGCTTAGGGTTGTTGTCCTGTTGGAAGATGCATCTTCCCCCCAGTCTGAGGTTCTGAGCGCTCTGAAGCAGGTTTTCATCAACTTTGTACTTTGCTCCCTTCGTCTTTGCCTCAATCCTGACTAGTCTCCCAGTCCCTACCGCTGAAAACATCCCCAAAGCATGATGCTGCTACCACCATGCTTCACCGTAGGGAGGGTGCCAGGTTTCCTTCAGACGTGACGCTTGGCATTCAAGCCAAAGAGTTCAATCTTGGTTTCATCAGACCAGAGAATCTTGTTTCTCATGGTCTGAGACTCTTTAGGTGCCTTTTGGCAGACTCCAAGGAGGCTGTCATGCACTTTTTTCCACATAGGAACTCTAAAGCTCTGTCAGAGTAACTGTCGGGTTCTTGGTCACTTCCCTGACCAAGGCCCTTCTAACCCCGATTGCTCAGTTTGGCTGGGTAGCCATCTCTAGGAAGAGTCTTGAAGAGAATGATGGAGGCCACTGTGTTCTTGGGGATCTTCAATGCTGCAGAAATGTCTTGGTACCCTTTCCCAGATCTATGCCTCGACACAATCCTGTCTCGGAGCTCCCTGGATGATTCCTTTGACCTCATGGTTTGGTTTTTGCTCTGACATGCACTATCAACTGTGGGACCTTATATAGACAGGTGTGTGCCTTTCCAAATCATGTCCAATCAATTGAATTTACCAGAGGTAAATTTACCCGTTTTGCTTTGTCATATGGGGTATTGTGTGTAGATTGCTCAGGACATTTTTAGTTTTGATCCATTTTCGAATAAGACTAATGTAACAAAATGTGGAAAAAGTCATTGGGTCTGAATACTTTCCAAAGGCACTGTCTAATCTATCTACCTAATCTCGTGGTTAGTAAAGCCTAACAGCCAAACCCTGCCTGCCCCACACTTCATGATTTCAGCAGGGGATATCTTTCATGGTTGAAAGGAGCACACTAATATTTTTCAGATGCACAAAGTAGATTTCAATGTACTTCAAAATGTTAAGGCGCTAAAACCTATTTATTTCCGTCATGCTCAGGGAGAAGCAGGCTGCCACTCCGGCTTCCAGCAGAGGATTGTTAACCAAGTGAAAATATTAATTTGACATAATTACCCACTGCAGTCTCCCGCTCTCTGTCTCTGTCTCACCAAAGTTTCTCAACTTCTATTGTTCCTGCTCCTTTTCTCTACAAAATGTAATTTCATTCCCTTTCATCTCTCTCTCTCTCTCTGTGTCTCTGTCTCTCTTTCACCCCGATATCTTTGGTAAATCATGGTTAGAGGAAGAAAAACAGAAAGAAAGTATTATGTGAAGACTACTTTAATAATAGAGACCACTTTCTTTATTCCAACATTTTGTATTTGTTATACTTTGTATGCTTTCTGTATTCAGGTCTACTGAAATCATTAGAATATACTTAACTTTCCTCATTCCTCATGAAACTATTTTACCTGCAGAGACATTTTAATTATGCAGATTCTATTTATATTCATGAGGTGTGACCTACTTGGAAAGCTGTGATCACTCAGGGAGTCTTTATTTACTCACAAATGTGATGCTATACTTCCAAAGATAGACTGTACCTCCACTGTTTGTGTGTGTTTCTTATGTCACAAGTGAGACGGTGGGTGGTGCTTTTTCGTCTTCATCCCCCTCACAATCAACACCACATTGTGCCTTGTATCAAGGATGACTCAATCTGTACAAAGCATGAGCCACAATACACAAAATACAACACATTGTCCTGAGGTAAATTCTGACTTGGCTTCCACAGCCTGTAGGCCAGGGCTGAAGGCTACAGCGATACAGACAGACACACAGTTCCTACAGTACTGCATGGCTTTTTGTCATAAGGCCCCTCTTATACTGTAATGAAGTGAAAAGCATCTCTGGCTCTTCTGACCCCACCCCACTCCCGTCTATCATTTCAATTAACAGGTCACAAATCTTCCTGCTGTGATTGCACACTGTGGTATTTCATCCAATAGTTATGGGAGTTTATCAAAATTTGGTTTGTTTTCTAATTCTTTGTGGGTCTGTGTAATCTGAAAGAAATATGTGTCTCTAATAAGGTCATACATTTGTCAGGAGGTTAGGAAGTGCAGCTCAGTTTCCACCTCATTTTTTGGGCAGTATGCACATAGCCTGTCTTCTCTTGAGAGCCAGGTCTGCCTTCGGTGGCCTTCCTCAATAGCAAGGCTATGATCACTGAGTCTGTCACGTTCTGACCTTAGTTCCTTTGTTTTGTCTTTGTTTTAGTATGGTCAGGGCGTGAGTTGGGGTGGGCAGTCTATGTTCTTTTTTCTATGTGGTGTTTTTGTGTTTGGCCTGGTATGGTTCTCAATCAGAGGCAGGTGTCGTTAGTTGTCTCTGATTGAGAATCATACTTATGTAGCCTTTTCCCACCTGTGTGTTGTGGGTGATTATTTTCTGTTGAGTGTTTGTATTCTGCACCAGACAGAACTGTTTCGTTCACGGTGTTGTTGTTTTGTATTTCAGTTTGACTCATTAAATATTAACATCATGAACACATAGCACGCTGCGCATTGGTCCTCACCTTCTTCCACCTACGACGAACGTGACAGAGTCTGTACATAGTAAAAGCTTTCCTTAATTTTGGGTCAGTCACAGTGGTCAGGTATTTTGCCACTGTGTACTCTGTTTAGGGCCAAATAGCATTCTAGTTTGCTCCGTTTTTTTGTTAATTCTTTCCAACCAATCTTTGTTCTCCAGTAGACTCACTAGATAGCAAGGTTGAGACATTTTTGTTCAGTAGACTCACTAGATAGCGAGGTTGAGACGTTTTTGTTCAGTGGACTCACTAGATAGCGAGGTTGAGACGTTTTTGTTCAGTGGACTCACTAGATAGCGAGGTTGAGACGTTTTTGTTCAGGGGACCCACTAGATAGCGAGGTTGAGATGTTTTTGTTCAGTGGACCCACTAGATAGCGAGGTTGAGACGTTTTTGTTCAGTGGACCCACTAGATAGCGAGGTTGAGACGTTTTTGGACCCACTAGATAGCGAGGTTGAGAGTGTAGACCCACTAGATAGCGAGGTTGAGACGTTTTCAGTGGACTCACTAGATAGCGAGGTTGAGACCCACTAGATAGCGAGGTTGAGACGTTTTTGTTCAGTGGACTCACTAGATAGCGTGGTTCTATTGAGTTGATTTCATTAATTAGTTTGCTTGTCTGATCCAATGCAGTTGATCCAAGGTTCCTGAAGAAGTGTTCATAGGTCCTGTAGGGTTAATACACCTTCTAATATCACCATTCCTCCCTAGTTCTGATTCCACCCATGTAATTTGTTAGGCTCGCTAGATGGTTTTATATGCAAAATAGGTCCGGAATAAGAAAAAGAGGAAAATAGGAAACCGGAAAATAATTAATGTCAGATCCATAGTCCATCTTCAGTTATGGCAAATATAACTGAGATAAATGACAATGAAGGGAGAGAAACAGGAGGGGAACACTGGGTGACTATTTTATACCTGCTATCAGTGCCTACCATAACATTCGAATTTAACATTTAATAAAAATGTTTTTTTTTTTATTATACGGTAAATGTGCAACTAGTGTAACAAGAGTTATTCAATTATGCCACATACTGTAATTACTATGTCAACCTATACATCATGCATAGCAAGGCTATAGAGATGCTACATTGAATTTGCAACCCCCTTGAGTAGAGTGCAGAATAGTGATTAAACGGTAAATACAAAATGTTTACAAACAAAACCTGATCAACGAGAGCAACAATGGGATGCGATCAATTTACGAGTTCACCTGCAACAGAAAACAAGTAGGAGCAAGACAGCAGCTTGTTTGGAGCGTGCTGTGCTATGTGGTCTACTACTCAGTTGGTGCCATGTCTTGTGTGACTGAATCAATGTTATAATGTGAAGAGCAGCAGGATAATCTTGTCCTCTTTATGGTTTCTGTATTTCCTTGTTCTGGGACATTTATGTGATGTGATGCTAGAATACATATCTATTTCAGTGTGGTAGCTATATTACCAATACCTCAAGGTCAGAATACTTTTGATGCAGACTATCACTTACTCAACCAAATCACGTACTGATGAGACGTATAAAACATATCCGATGTAACATGGTAACAATTGTCCAAAAGATTATTAATCTTCTAAGAACATGTTCCTTAGGGCATCACATTGATGCCTATTGACAGAGTGGAGACACCAAGGCTCTGTGCAGCTATACTAAGATATAGCAGCGGATACAGAGACAACATGATCAAAGGACAGAAACATTCTCAGGGAATGTGTTCTTGTCTGGCCCAGTCTGCTGCAGGTGCTAATCTCCTCATTTCCATGTGAAGTCAAATATAACAATGGTTGTGTAACTAGGCTACTGTTTCAGTTGATCTGTCTCAGGCTAAGAATAGGGAACTACGTCAAGCTGAATGTGTTTTTCATAGAGAATCAGTGGTGATTGCAACTTCAGATTGCCAGAGGTCAAAATGTCTTCCTGGTTGTCATAGAAAGTAGTCCTATCAGCTGGCTAATTAAGGCATGCAGTTTTTCATGGACCGCTACTTTTCATGGACCACTACTCCTGCAGCTCAACAAGTCCCTGAGCAAGGCACATGCACGCATGCATGCATGCATGCACACACACAGACACACGCACACACATGCCTCCAACGGAGCCTCGAGCACTTTACACCACTGAGCTGTAAAAGACCGACCTCTAAAGCTAAACGGCCAGAAAAACGAACAAACTAACTTGAAAAGTGCCTGAATCTATTATGTTTCCTCACATTACGTCACATTGAGATCAACCCAGACACAGGGGCCCTTCAGGGCCAGTGGTATTTGGCATAAACCACAAACATAGCCTAGTCAAGGCCCTTCAGTTAGTCTGAGACACGCCAGATAAAATGTCAGACCAGCGATCCATATGCAAACGTTCCCATGTTCCAGAAAAAAAGGAGAAAAGGCTAGTCATTAAAATCCCATGATACACTTCACTGCAAATTTCTGTCCATCTATTATGGCAACTTCTCACTGTGTGGTATTAGTGGGGGTGTTGGCGTGTACACACGTTTGCAAGCCCGGTCCTGGCCGATATGCCACACTAGGCGAGACAATTTTTTTTTGCCGTCCTTCTTCTTCCTTTCGTCCTTCTCCCTGCAAAGTAGAATAGTAGCCTAGGCTATACAATGTCGGTGCGCAATGCACTTTTATGAATGCCCATCCATGTTGTAGCCTACCATTTGTAAAACAGGCAGTTTCAGTTGCATTGGCTTTACAGTCATGATATCTGACAAAGACTTAAGACTAATCATTTTGGCTATTCAGGCTATGAATATCAATTAGGCGGTACTAAGCTTCCCCTAAAGTAAATTGAAATAAATCTGCCAAAATTATATAATTACTCCTGTCTTTACAGAAATAAATAAAATAATTTACTTCACCAGAGAGCATGACTCATTAGCTTACTCTAAAAAATAGTTGTGTACTGTTTCCAATCATAAGCGTGTAGGCCTATGCCTATGGGAAGCAGGCAATTTGGGCAGCAAGTGTGTCAATAGGCCTAGCTGATCATTGAGTTACGGCTGTCAGTGAAAAGCATCTAAAATATGTGTGAAGATGATGTGCCTTGAGTATAATAATTTGAAATGTTGAGACAAGAAGAAGGGGAGGGGTGTGTGGGAGAGATATAGGCATGTCTCTCTCCAGAATGTACTCAGCACTCCAGAATGCACTCCGCTGTCTCTTGCCAATTATTGCACATTCATTGTTTCATTGTGTGAATTGTTTGCTCTTAGATGGTTTATTTTGATCAACTCACCATTACATACAGTACCAGTCAAAAGTTTAGACACACCTCCTTTTTGAAGGGTTTATCTTTATTTTTTACTATTTTCTACATTGTAGAATAATAGTGAAGACATCAAAACTATGAAATAACACATATGGAATCATGTACAGTCGTGGCCAAAAGTTTTGAGAATGACACAAATGTTAATTTTCATAATGTCTGCTGCCTCAGTTTGTATGATGGTAATTTGCATATACTCCAGAATGTTATGAAGTGTGATCAGATGAATTGCAAATAATTGCAAAGTCCCTCTTTTCCATGCAAATGAACTGAATCCCTCAAACTTTTTTCCACTGCATTTCAGCCCTGCCACAAAAGGACCAGCTGACATCATGTCAGTGATTATATCGTTAACACAGGTGTGAGTGTTGACGAGGACAAGGCTGGAGATCACTCTGTCATGCTGATTGAGTTTGAATAAGAGACTGAAAGCTTCAAAACGAGGAGGGTGGTACATGAAATCATTGTTCTTCCTCTGTCAACCATAGTTACCTGCAAGGAAACACGTGCCGTCATCATAGTTTTGCACAAAAAGGACTTCACAGGCAAGGATATTGCTGCAAGTAGAACTTCAAGGAGAGCGTTTCAATTGTTGTGAAGAAAGCTTCAGGTCGCCCAAGAAAGTCCAGCAAGCGCCAGGACCGTCTCCTAAAGTTGATTCAGCTGCGGGATCGGGGCACCACCAGTACAGAGCTTGCTCAGGAATGGCAGCAGGCAGGTGTGAGTGCATCTGCACGCACAGTGAGGCAAAGACTTTTGGAGGTTGGCCTGGTGTCAAGAAGGGCAGCAAAGAAGCCACTTCTCTCCAGGAAAAACACGAGGGACAGACTGATATTCTGCAAAAGGTACAGGGATTGGAATGCTGAGGACTGGGGTAAAGTCATTTGCTCTGATGAATCCCCTTTCCGATTGTTTGGGTCATCCGGAAAAAAGCTTGTTCGGAGAAGACAAGGTGAGCACTACCATCAGTCCTGTGTCATGCCAACAGTAAAGCATCCTGAGACCATTCATGTGTGTGGTTGCTTCTCAGCCAAGGGTGGGCTCACTCACAATTTGGCCTAAGAACACAGCCATGAATAAAGAATGGTACAAACACATCCTCTGAGAGCAACTTCTCCCAACTATCCAGGAACAGTTTGGTGACAAACAATGCCTTTTCCAGCATGATGGATAACCTTGCCATAAGGCAAAAGTGATAACTAAGTGCCCCGGGGAACAAAACATTGATATTTTGGGTCCATGGCCAGGAAACTCCACAGACCTTAATCCCATTGAAAACTTGTGGTCAATCGTCAAGAGGAGGATGGACAAACAAAAACCCACAAATTCTGACAAACTCCAAGCATTGATTATGCAAGAATGGGCTGCCATCAGTCAGGATGTGGCCCAGAAGTTAATTGACAGCATGCCAGGGCGGATTGCAGAGGTCCTGAAAAAGAAGGGTCAACACTGCAAATATTGACTCTTTGCATCAACTTCATGAAATTGTCAATAAAAGCCCTTGACCCTTATGAAATGCTTGTAATTATACTTCAGTATTCCATAGTAACATCTGACAAAAATATCTAAAGACACTGATGCAGCAAACTTTGTGAAAATTTATATTTGTGTCATTCTCAGAACTTTTTGCCACTTCTGTAGTAACCAAAAAAGTGTTAAATAAATCAAAATATTCTCTCAACCAGCTTCATGAGGAATGTTTTTCCAACAGTTTTGAAGGAGTTCCCACATATGCTGAGCTCTTGTTGGCTGAGCACGTGTATCACTGCAGAATGCTGTGGTAGCCATGCTGGTTAAGTGTGCCTTGAATTCTAAATAAATCACAGACAGCGTCACCAGCAAAGCACCACTACACACCATTACACCTCCTTCTCCATGCTTCACGGTGGGAACCACACATGCGGAGATAATCCGTTCACCTACTCTGCGTCTCACAAAGACATGGCAGTTGTAACCAAAAATCTCAAATTTGTACTCATCAGACCAAAGGACAGATTTTCACCGGTCTAATGTCCATTGCTCGTATTTCTTGGCCCAAGGAAGTCTCTTCTCCTTATTGGTGTCCTTTGGTAGTGATTTCTTTGCAGCAACTCAACCATGAAATCCTCATTCACGCAGTCTCCTCTGAACAGTTGATGTTGAGATGTGTCTGTTACTTAAACTCTGTGAGGTGCAGTTAAATTCCAATTTCTGCATCTGGAACTCTAATGAACTTATCCTCTGCAGCCTCTGGGTCTTCCTGTGGCCACCCTCATGAGAGCCACTTTCATAATAGTGCTTGATGGTTTTTGCACTTGAAGAAACTTTCAAAGTTCTTAAAATTTTACACATTGACTGATCTTGTCTTAAGGTAATGATGGACTGTCATTTCTCTTTGCTTAGTTGAGCTGTTCTTGCCATAATATGGACTTGGTATTTTACCAAAGAGGGCTATCTTCTGTACATCACCGCTACCTTGTCACAACACAACTGAGCGCATTAAGAAGGAAGTAAATTCCACAAATTAACTTTTAAGACAAACAGTCTTACCACCACTTGGACAAAGTAAAATGCTGTGTGTGTGTCTCCAGTGTGTGTGCGTGTGTGTGTGTGTGTGTGAGTTCATGTGTATTCCTCAATGACTGCCTACTCTTCTGCTTACCGCTACAGTGTGGACCATGGTGGAGAGAACACAATGAAACCTGGGCTTAGAAAATGTGAGTATTGACTGCTGTGAAGAATGACTAAGAATAAGTCAAACCAGTTCTATTACAGCTCGTAGAAACATGTCAAACGATGTATATCAATCTTTAGGATGTTTTTATAATAAATCTTCAATAATGTTTCAACCGGACAATTCCTTTGTCTTTAGAAATGAAAAGGAACGCAGCTCGCTCTCCCGGCCACTCATGGCCTTCTGCCAGACCTCTTAGTCAAATAGCTCTTATTCGCTCCCCCTTCACAGTAGAAGCCTGAAACAAGGTTCTAAAGACTTGACATCTAGTGGAAGCCTTAGGAAGTGCAATATGACCCCATTTACACTGTATATTAGAAAGGCAATGAGTTGAAAAACTACAAACCTCAGATGTCCCACTTCCTGGTTGGATTTTTCTCAGGTTTTCGCCTGCCAATTCTGTTATACTCACAGACATCATTCAAACAGGTTTAGAAACTTCAGAGTGTTTTCTATCCAAATCTACTAATTACATGCATATCTTAGTTTCTGGGCCTGAGTAGCAGACAGTTTACTCTGGGCACGCTTTTCATCCGAACGTGAAAATACTGCCCCCTATCCCAAACAGGTTAATTAACAAGGCACACCTGCATTCCAGGTGACTACCTCATGAAGCTGGTTGAGAGAATGCCAAGAGTGTGCAAGGCAAAGGCTGGCTACTTTTAAAGAATCTCAAATATATTTTTATTTGTTTAACACTTTTTTGGTTACTACATTATTCCATGTGTTATTTCATAGTTTTGATGTCTTCACTATTATTCTACAATGTAGAAAATAGTAAAAAGAAAAACATTTAACAAGTAGGTGTGTTCAAACTTTTGACTGGTACTGTATGTCACCAGTGGTACATTTACCGTTTATCCCCTTCATTTGGTTACATACATTTCTGTTAATGCATGTATTAATTACAGTAATTTACCTTTCTCATTCTTGGAGTGGAGATGTTAGAGTTCACAACCTGCTATACTTGTGAGAAATATTTACGACTATTGTACATTGTTTTGTTTGGAGCCCTTCATCTGAGCAAAAAACACGTGTCTGGTTTCTCTGCCCTGTTAATGTTGACGGAGACTGCGCGCCTGAGCATGCATACAAATGCAGGAAAGTGCCCAATTGGGGATGTCTGATTTATGATTGTCTACTCACCACCACTAATAAGATGAGATTCTCAGTCATTTTTTCTTCACCTCATACAGTAATTTAACAAAGTCAATTTTTTCATACATCCATTGCAAATGATAATAGTTCCTCACATTTGATAAACCTTTCCAACACTCTCTCCCTCGATAATCACCAGGCCTCAGTGTTATGAAACAAAATGTCATGCTCTGATGATCCCATATATCCAGTTGAAACGTCATAGTTGATGCAATGTTGCAAGTTCGCCATAGCAATAGCTTTTTTGTGGACACAGTTGATTGATTTTCATGTACATAGATTAATTAATCTTGTGCTACTCAAATAAATAGCATACATTTTTCTAAACTAATCCGATCTGTTATTTGGACCCATAACTAAAATGTTTGGTCCCAGTGTAGATGGTTTAGGTAGTCTCATATCTTAGCCACTCTGGATGCAGGTTAAAAAAAAACAATTCTGAATGCAGGTTGCATTTGCATAAAAATTCAAAATGTTGGATATCCCCATTCTGCCTGGATTCCAATAGGAATTACGAGTCCCTTTACAAGCCATCATAATGTGAGTTTCAGGCCACTTTATTGGGGGAAAACTAGGCCCTTAAAATAAAGCCTAATGAAATACTTGTTGTATTGTGTTGAAGAATTACATTTTAATGATAACATATTCACTTCAGATCTCACTTGGTGATAGCACATGACTGAAAATGGATGAATGTTGTACACAAAAAACTGTCACTAACAACCCCGTGGAGTGAAAGAGGTATGTGATTGCAGGTGCGAGTAAGGATGACAGAGGCAGAGAATATTACTGTTTACTGGGAATTGATTTCCTTAACACGGTAATGTGGGGAAAAGGGGCTGGACGGAACCAAAGCAAAGAAAGTTCAAGTTAAAGAGTCCCCTTTCCTACCTTACCTACCTACCCACTACTTACCTACCGTAACGCCACCTGGCACTAACCAAAATACAGGGGGTGGTCTGCCCAGGTCTTACCTAGTGTGCATAGACAGAGTCCATACTATGGGTATATGTAATCCCGCAGGCCTCTTGCCTAAACACTCCCAAGGTGCCTTCCCCCTGGGAACAAAAACAGAATAATTACTAACGTAAAGTGAATAATTTCAATAATCACAAATGCAGTCATTTTGACATACATCTGCAGGATCAGCTACTAAATACTTTACAACAATTATATAGACCAACAACAAAACACAGGACATACCAAGAGGCTCTCTCTTTCCTAAAGAAAGGAACACTGGCTTTTATCCAGCTGTATCCCCTAACGAGAGGGCGGGATCAGACCTCCAATCGTCGATGGGGCCGACCAATCAGCTGCTTGGGGGAATCCAGGAAATTCCTTAAATATACACATACATATACACAAACCCACAACATAGAAACTGGGGAACGTTATATTCCCCTTCTTAGCTGATTATTTACCCTCATCATGTCCTCTGAATGCTAATTCTTGCTTCCCTAAAAACACAACCGTATGTATAAGGCGCTTTCTTCCTGTTGTGCCTGACTTCATCATTGTGAGCAAGTGTCTCATTCTGCCGCTGCTCGTTAAGAAGAAGGTCTACTCTTGTTTCCCCAAATGTTTTTAAACTCACTGTAGCTCGCAGGTGTGAAGTTGAGTTCTGGTGTCGAAGTGCTTACTTTCTCAAACAGGCTAAATCTTTGAAACCAGTTGTCCAGGTTGAGCTATTATCGGTGCTGAAGAATAGGTAATTCCAACAGTAAAGCTTTTTTGTCAGCTCACAGCCGGTTACCACGGATAGTGCTCATAATTATTAACTTGAAAATGCCTTTCAAAACTCTTTCCTCATTCCACCAAATCAGACCGGTGTCCCGGTCTGTACAAGATTGAACTTTTCATTAAAAGTTAGTCTTGAAAAGGGCGATGCTAACTATTTAGCCACCACATTGTCCTTGATTACTCTCTCTGCAGTTGCCACCGCCATCATTACATACACTCACTGCAAAAAGCTAGCCAGCTAGCTAGGCTCAAGCGTGAGAAAACAAGATAAGGCTCTCTATTGGCTCTGAATTAGTGACATATATTTAGGCCTCTAGAGGGCCTTGAGGAATCATACAATTGTCCCACCTATTATAAGATGATTTGTGATTGGTTGATTCTACTGTCATTCCAAAATTCTGCTCTAATTGAAGTCAATGTCAATGACGTTGGCTGGTGCCTTTATTTAAAGTCTGAGGGCCTAGCCAATGAGCGTTGAGCCCAGCTAGAATATTTCTACCAAGTCTACCAAAGAAAAATTCTGATTAGATATTTTTCTCTCTTGGATATTACCCCTTACTCTCCCAACACAAACTGAAGAAATTCAATAGGAAGACCATTACAATTAATGAAATCAATGAAACATTATGATATATACAGATTTGTATCTATCCTTAGACCCTCTCTGAGGGTGTAGAGGGCCCTGACGGTTCCCCACTAGTCAAGTTCATGTGTTTGATACCGTTCCATTTATACTACTCTAGTCTTTACAATGAGCACGTCCTCCCACAAGCATCCTATTCATTGTTCCCATACACATTCATCTCAGACAAATGTCTCCCTAGTTTATCACTAGATGGTACTATAGCCGTCAGTATCCTGTAGTCAGTTGAGCTGTATGTATGAGCGTGCTGATTGATCTCTGGAAATTTGGATCATTCGTTTTTTCATAAACCAGGGCTTCATAGAAAATGTCCTTGTGATTTTGTGCTTCTTGAGATTTGGTGTTAAAAAGTATATATATATATATACTGTATATTTGTTATGTACTCCTTCATATCAGATATCTCCAAAAGCTATAATTTATCAATTTGAAAATTATGGAAGAAGGTTCAATCCAAACAGGCTATATTGAGGCTTATTTTCAACAACAACATTTTTTACATATCATATGGTGATATAATTGGGTAGACATACGTGCGAGAAGCATGAAGTCAGCGTTTGCTTTGCCTGAGGAACTGACAGTGACGGACAGATATGCCGGAGGAGCTAAGGGTCCTGGATTTGATCTAATTTCAAGAAAAAGAGATGAGCCGACAGCCTTCAGCTTTAATGGTCCATTGGTTCTCACTGAGAAGAAGTGGCTGAACAGCACACAGCAAATTCTCCACTGTTAAATCAACACTGACAGTGTGAGATTTAACACTGGTCCAGTTTCCATATCGGTCCACACTTTTCAGTGTTAAATTGACACACTCCATAGTGTAAAGCCTTATTTGCATATTTCCCAGCCTTTTGAGTGAATTGTAAAGTTAACACCCATGACTGTATTTGTTAGTATATTGGTGGCCTAGCAGCATTTTTCTGAAGATCTGTCAAATGAACAAAACTACTTTGTAATATATGCCAGCGAAGACTATCCAAAGTGGCACCAACACGATGGAACTCACCCTTAGTTTGCGCTGTGTATGAAAAAAAAAGGCGGAACTCATTAAACTCTTTGAATACCTAGTGCACCATCACGGTGACTCTGAAGACACCAATCACAGCGCAGATCGATACATGATGCACCTGACAAGCTTCGAGTTCTGCTTCCTGCTATCCGCATTCTACTCCATATTTGCATACTCCGACGTGCTGTTTGGAAAATTGCAGAAGTTTGACATGAAGTTCATTTGGGACATCATGTCTCGCTCCATCCACCAACGCCATGTTGCACCACAGCCAGTCCAGGAGTTGGCGGATGCTTTAGTCCAGGTCTGGGAGGAGATCCCTCAGGAGACCATCCGTCACCTCATCAGGAGCCTGACCAGGCGTTGTAGGGAGGTCATACAGGCACATGGAGGCCACACACACTACTGAGCCTCATTTTGACTTGTTTTAAGGACATTATATCAAAGTTGGATCAGCCTGTAGTGTGGTTTTCCACTTTAATTTTGAGTGTGACTCCAAATCCAGACCTCCGTGGGTTGATAAATTTGATTTTGTTGTCAGCACATTCAACTATGTAAAGAAAAAGGTATTTAATAAGAAAATTTCAGTCATTCAGATCTAGGATGTGTTATTTTAGTGTTCCCTAACAAGTACAAGTATTTGATACACTGCCGATTTTGCAGGTTTTCCTACTTACAAAGCATGTAGAGGTCTGTAATTTTTATCATAGGTACACTTCAACTGTGAGAGACGGAATCTAAAAAATCCAGAAAATCACATTGTATGATTTTTAAGTAATTCATTTGCATTTTATTGCATGACATAAGTATTTGATCACCAACCAACCAGTAACAATTCTGGCTCTCACAGAATTAGTGAGAAACCCCCCTGTTCTCCACTCATTACCTGTATTAACTGCACCTGTTTGAACTCGTTACCTGTATAAAAGACACCTGCCCACACACTCAATCAAACAGACTCCAACCTCTCCACAATGGCCAAGACCAGAGAGCTGTGTAAGGACATCAGGGATAAAATTGTAGACCTGCACAAGGCTGGGATGAGCTACAGGACAATAGGCAAGCAGCTTGGTGAGAAGGCAACAACTGTTGGCGCAATTATTAGAAAATGGAAGAATTTCAAGATGACGGTCAATCACCCTCGGTCTGGGGCTCCATGCAAGATCTCACCTCGTGGGGCATCAATGATCATGAGGAAGGTGAGGGATCAGCCCAGAACTACACGGCAGGACCACAGTCTCAAAGAAAACCATTAGTAACACACTACGCCGTCATGGATTAAAATCCTGCAGCGCCCGCAAGATCCCCCTGCTCAAGCCAGCGCATGTCCAGGCCCGTCTGAAGTTTGCCAATGACCATCTGGATAATCCAGAGGAGGAATGGGAGAAGGTCATGTGGTCTGATGAGACCAAAATAGAGCTTTTTGGTCTAAACTCCACTCGCTGTGTTTGGAGGAAAAATAAGGATGAGTACAAGCCCAAGAACACCATCCCAACCGTGAAGCATGGAGGTGGAAACATCATTTTTTGGGGATGCTTTTCTGAAAAGTTGACAGGCCGACTGCACCGTATTGAGGGGAGGATGGATGGGGCCATGTATCGTGAGATCTTGGCCAAGAACCTCCTTCCCTCAGTAAGAGCATTGAAGATGGGTTGTGGCTGGGTCTTCCAGCATGACAACGACCCGAAACACACAGCCAGGGCAACTAAGGAGTGGCTCCGTAAGAAGCATCTCAAGGTCCTAGAGTGGCCTAGCCAGTCTCCAGACCCGAACCCAGTAGAAAATATTTTGAGGGAGCTGAAAGTCCGTATTGCCCAGCGACAGCCCTGAAACCTGAAGGATCTGGAGAAGGTCTGTATGGAGGAGTGGGCCAAAATCACTGCTGCAGTGTGTGCAAACCTGGTCAAGAACTACAGGAAACGTATGATCTCTGTAATTGCAAACAAAGGTTTCTGTACCACATATTAAGTTCTGCTTTTCTGATGTATTAAATACTTATGTCATGCAATAAAATGCAAATTAATTACTTAAAAATCAAACAATGTGATTTTCTGGATTTTTGTTTTAGATTCCGTCTCTCACAGTTGAAGTGTACCTATGATAAAAATTCAGACCTCTACATGCTTTGTAAGTAGGAAAACCTGCAAAATTGTCAGTGTATCAAATACTTGTTCTCCACACTGTATATATGGAAACGCCAAACTTTCCAAATGCTGCGTTCTCAAGTCTCGAGGAAAGCTATGGCTCTAATTTTGATTTGCCACGCCTTAAAACAGAACTCACCATTATGTACTCAATGTCTGACTTCGATGGTAAGAGCCCAGCTGATCTGCTCTACTTTCTCCAGCAGAAGAGACAAATTGATGGTATGCACCAATTGCATCTGCTTACCTGTCTAGTTATGACCATTCCAGTGTCCACTGCATCAGAAAGAATTTTTTTCTGCTCTAAAAAGGATCAAGACATATTCCAGGAACACCACTGGATTTGTCAGTCCTGCCTTTAATATCAATCAAAAAATACCTTATTCCGGATTTAAAATCAAAAGACAAGCTATATAAACCTGTCATTGCCCATTTCATAATGAAGGACAGGAGAATGGGCTTTGTTTTTAAATGATAATCATAATGGTGAGTGGACTTTTTGTTTTTATCTACAGCTTGCTTTTTGTTGCTATCTCGTTCATATCATTTTGATATAATGTGTATAATATTACTTCAACTTTAGATTACTGGTTGTGTGGTAAAAGAAAAAGGTAATGACTTTGCAATTGGAAGTACTGGGTACATTACATTTTTTTTTATTGTTGCATGCTGGAGATAAAACATCGAATACAGTCCAACTTTTTTTTCTCTCTGACAGCAGCCGTGGTCTTGAAACAATGTGAGTGGTTGTGTGGTGGAATTTATTCCACCTCTATTTGAGGGACTGTTTGTTTTGGCAACCGTATTGTCTTCTAACGTGGTTCCTGCTATCGATATTTGCAACCGTTGCGTACGTGTGCTACTTCTGTGAGCCACAGCCGAGACGTGGCTTAGGACCGTTTGACTCTGTCATCAAATAATTTATTATCCTACATAGGTATGCAAAATCAAATCAAATCAAATCAAATTTATTTATATAGCCCTTCGTACATCAGCTGATATCTCAAAGTGCTGTACAGAAACCCAGCCTAAAACCCCAAACAGCAAGCAATGCAGGTGTAGAAGCACGGTGGCTAGGAAAAACTCCCTAGAAAGGCCAAAACCTAGGAAGAAACCTAGAGTGGAACCAGGCTATGTGGGGTGGCCAGTCCTCTTCTGGCTGTGCCGGGTGGAGATTATAACAAAACATGGTCAAGATGTTCAAATGTTCATAGATGACCAGCATGGTCGAATAATAATAAGGCAGAATAGTTGAAACTGGAGCAGCAGCACAGTCAGGTGGACTGGGGACAGCAAGGAGTCATCATGTCAGGTATTCCTGGGGCATGGTCCTAGGGCTCAGGTCAGTTGAAACTGGAGCAGCAGCACAGCCAGGTGGACTGGGGACAGCAAGAAGTCATCATGTCAGGTAGTCCTGGTGCATGGTCCTAGGGCTCAGGTCCTCCGAGAGAGAGAAAGAGAGAAGGAGAGAATTAGAGAACGCACACTTAGATTCACACAGGACACCGAATAGGACAGGAGAAGTACTCCAGATATAACAAACTGACCCTAGCCCCCCGACACATAAACTACTGCAGCATAAATACTGGAGGCTGAGACAGGAGGGGTCAGGAGACACTGTGGCCCACTCCGAGGACACCCCCGGACAGGGCCAAACAGGAAGGATAAAGTCATGCTCTGTATACACAGGCATCTCAGTTCTCAATCTATATGTATGACGTCTTGTTCCGCAACTGAAGGCCTAGCTCCAATAGTCCCGGTTCGCCACTGCATTTGACTCTTCCATTTTGTTCCATTCCAGCCATTACAATGAGTCCATCCTCCTATAGCTCTGTCCACCAGCTTCCTCTGGAACAATGCTAAAGAGGGATCCTCTGTCTGAGATGTCGAGGAGGGTATGACTAGCACACTCCCCCAAACAAGGTCCAACAGGGGGTAACAGGGGGTCAGCCAGCAGACAGTATCATGTAATTGACTGACGGCTAGTTTAATC
Organism: Oncorhynchus clarkii lewisi; assembly: GCF_045791955.1. Taxonomy (NCBI): domain Eukaryota; kingdom Metazoa; phylum Chordata; class Actinopteri; order Salmoniformes; family Salmonidae; genus Oncorhynchus; species Oncorhynchus clarkii. Next base: position 27,805,961 of record NC_092171.1, read on the forward strand.
CATACACTAAACTAATCTCTCTAAATCAGAACCTGGAGCCGCTGACCGAACGTCTTCCTATTTTTGCCCCGTGAAATTTCAGGATGAAGACAAGTGAATTCCAACAAGTTCCCTGGGCTCGTGGAGGGAGGAGAGGGCAAGAGGAGAGTAAAGAGCAATCTATTACTAACACCCCAACCTACTATAAATGCATATATCTTCTCCCAGTTCATATAGACTGAGCTATAACAGCCAGACCAACACATCAGGTGAAGGAGCCTACCAGTACTGAGTAATATGCTTCTTAATATGCACACAGTGGTTACCTTCTCTCTGAGGCCATCTCTTTGTGTTGTACACAAGAATGAACTCCACAATATTCCTTTAATACTTTCAATGGCTATAGAGGCTTCATCCCTTGGAGACATGTGGACCTGAGGGAAATATTTAATATTTTTCCTCGACTCTCCCCGAAGCCCCCCACATGATCGGGCTTTTGCCTTCTGCTCTCAGAGACAACACTACGGGAAGATTCGATCCCTCTCACACAGCGTGCCATGAACCATAACAGGGCTTGTCCTGTCTAGTCTGGAATCATCAGATGAAATTACAGTCACAAGCAGATATCCCACTGCTCCTGTGAACCTTCAACTGGACCGTGTAAATATCGCTTCCATTGTCTATCTGCACACTCCTGGAGTACTTCAGAGCTCCTGAGCTAGTCTCTGTCTGCCATTTGCTCTTTCTCTCATTTCAATGGGCTTTATTGGCATGGGAAAAAATATATTTACATTGCCAAAGCAAGTGGAATAGACAAACAAAAGTGAAAAGCAATCACCAGTAAACATTACATACAGAAGTTTCAAAATAAGAGATTTTTCAAATGTTATATCACTGGCATTGTAACAATGCAGAGTCTTAATTTGCTGTTAGTCCCATTTTGTGAATTATTGGTTGGTAAGTGGACCCCAGACCTCACAACTGTAGAGGGCAATGGGTTCTATAACTGATTCTATAACTGAAGTTATTTGGCCAGACCCTAATTGGGTTGTCAAGTTGTATGATCTTTTTGATGGCGTAGAAGGCCCTTCTTGCTTTGACTCTCAGATCGCCTCCAATTGCTCCTCCCACCAGCCTCCTCTGAAACAATGCCAATGAGATATGCGTCTAACTCTCACGGGGATCCTGTGTCTGAGATGTTGAGGAAGATATGACTAGCACACTCCTCCAACCAAAGTCCAATTACTGCCCTTCAAACCCTCTAAAGCAGCCAGATAACAGGGGGTCAGCCAGCACCATGCAATTGACCTACGGCTAGTTTAGTTCATACATGAATCTAATCTCTCTAAATCAGAACCTGGAGCCGCTGACCGTACGCCGTCCTTCTTTTGCACTGTGAATTTTCAGGATGAAGACAAGTGGGTTCCAGGTAGTTCCCTGGGCTCGTGGAGGGAGCAGAGGGCAAGAGGAGAGTAAATAGCATTTTATTACTAACACCATTACCTGCCATAAATGCATATCTCTTCTCCCAGTTCATATAGCCTATTGCGCTATAACAGCCAGACCAACACATTAGTTGATGGAGCCAGTAAGTCATAAGACACCAGATATGCTTCTTATTTAATATGCACACAGTGGTTACCTTCTATCTGAGGCCGGGCTACCACTTTGTATTTACTTTCTCATTGGCTGTGCCTGAAATGGTACCCTTATTAGTTGTGCACTACATAGGGAATACTGTACATTTTGATTGCAACCAATATCTCGCTTTTAAAAATAATTGTACAACACTGCCTGTCATTCCCTTATGGTATTCAAAGGGATGGTTTGAGAGTGTTGAATGAGGCAATAAACTGATGATAGAAATCATGTATACTGAACTAAAATATAAACGCAACATGCAACAATTTCAAAGATGTTACTGTGTTAGAGTTCATACAGTTTGAGGAAACCAGTCGTTTGAAATAAATGCATTAGCCCCTAATCTATGGATTTCACATGACCGGGAATACAGATGTGCATCTGTTGGTCACAGATACCTTAAAAGAAATGAACCTCTCAATGGGCCTCAAGATCTCATCACGGTATTTCTGTGCATTCAAATATCCATCGATAAAATGCAATTGTGTTCGTTGTCTGTAGCTTATGCCTGCCCATACCATAGCCCCACCGCCACCATGGGGCACTCTGTTCACAAGGTTGACATCAGAAAACCGCTCGCACACACGACGCCATACACGTGGTCTGCGGTTGTGAGGCTGGTTGGACATACTGCCAAATTCTCTAATACGACGTTGGAACCAGCTTATGGTAAAGAAATTAACATTCAATTCCATGGCAACAGCTTTGGTGGACATTCCTGCAGTCAGCATGCCAATTGCACTCTTATCAAAACTTTAGATATCTGTGCGATTGTGTTGTTTGACAAAACTACACATTTTAGAGTGGCCTGTTATTGTCCCCAGCACAAGGTGCACCTGTGTAATGATTGTGCTGTTTAACTTTTAATGGCTGGGGGGCAGCATTGTGGTTAGAGTGTTGGACTAGTAACCGGAAGGTTGCAAGTTCAAATCCCCGAGCTGACAAGGTACAAATCTGTCGTTCTGCCCCTGAACAGGCAGTTAACCCACTGTTCCTAGGCCGTCATTGAAAATAAGAATTTGTTCTTAACTGACTTGCCTAGTTAAATAAAGGTAAAATAAGGTGCCCAGAGTAAACTGCCTGCTACTCAGGCCCAAAAGCTAAGATATGCTTATTATTAGTAGATTTGGATAGAAAACACAAGTTTCTAAAACTGTTTGAATGATGTCTGTGAGTATAACAGAACTCATATCGCAGGCAAAAACCTGAGAAAAAATCCAACCAGGAAGTGGGAAATCTGAGGTTTGTAGTTTTTCAACTCTTTGCCTATCCAAGATAGTGTAAATTTGGTCCGATTGCAATTCCCAAGGCTTCCACTAGATGTCAACAGTCTTTAGAACCTTGTTTGAGGCTTCTACTGGGAAGGAGGAAAGAATGAGAGCTGAGGTATGACTGAAGGCCATGAGCTGATCACGCGCGCTCCCGTGAGAGGTAGCTGCGTTCCATTGCATTTCTTAAGACATTATTGAAGATTTATGTTAAAAACATCCTAAAGATTGATTCTATGAACTGTAACGGAACTTTTTGACTTTTCGTCTGGACCTAGTGCTCGCTCCTCATGAATTTGGATTTGTGAACTAAACGCGCAAACAAAAAGGAGGTATTTAGAAATAAATTATGGACTTTATCGAACAAAACAAACATTTATTGTGGAACTGGGATTGTGAATATTTAATATTTAAAATGCTATTTCTGACTTTTGTTGTGTCTGAGCGCTGTACTCAGATTATTGCATGGTGTGCTTTTTCTTCTTCTTCTTTATATCCTTCCTGTTTGGCCCTGTCCGGGGGTGTCCTTGGATGGGGCCACAGTGTCTCCTGACCCCTCCTGTCTCAGCCTCCAGTATTTATGCTGCAGTAGTTTATGTGTCGGGGGGGCTAGGGTCAGTTTGTTATATCTGGAGTACTTCTCCTGTCCTATTCAGTGTCCTGTGTGAATCTAAGTGTGCGTTCTCTAATTATCTCCTTCTCTCTTTCTTTCTCTCTCTCGGAGGACCTGAGCCCTAGGACCATGCCCCAGGACTACCTGACATGATGACTCCTTGCTGTCCCCAGTCCGTGCTGCTGCTCCAGTTTCAACTGTTCTGCCTTACTATTATTCGACCATGCTGGTCATTTATGAACATTTGAACATCTTGGCCATGTTCTGTTATAATCTCCACCCGGCACAGCCAGAAGAGGACTGGCCACCCCACATAGCCTGGTTCCTCTCTAGGTTTCTTCCTAGGTTTTGGCCTTTCTAGGGAGTTTTTCCTAGCCACCGTGCTTCTACACCTGCATTGCTTGCTGTTTGGGGTTTTAGGCTGGGTTTCTGTACAGCACTTTGAGATATCAGCTGATTTACGAAGGGCTATATAAATAAATTTGATTTGATTTGATTTTAAAAAAGAAATCTGACAAAGCGGTTGCATTAAGGAGAAGTATATCTATAATTCCACGCATAACACTTGTATCTTTCATTGATGTTTAATATGAGTATTTCTGTAAATTAATGTGGCTCTCTGCAAAATCACTGGATGTTTTGGAAGCAAAACATTACTGAACATAACGCAGCAATTTTAGATTTTTGGATATAAATATGAACTTTATCGAACAAAGCATACATGTATTGTGTAACATGAAGTCCTATGAGTGTCATCTGATGAAGATCATCAAAGGTTAGTGATTCATTTTATCTCTATTTCTGCTTTTTGTGACTCCTCTCTTTGAAAAATGGCTGTGTTTTTCTGTGACTAGGTGGTGACCTAACATAATCGTTTGGTGTACTTTCGCTGTAAAGCCTTTTTGAAATCGGACACTGTGGTGGGATTAACAACAAGTCTATCTTTAAAATGGTGTAAAATACTTGTATGTTTGAGGAATTTTAATTATGAAATTTCTGTTGTTTGAATTTGGCGCCCTGCACTTTCACTGCCTGTTGTCATTTAAGCCGTAAGAAGTTAATCAGCTTCTTGATACGCTACACCTATAAAGTGGAGGGATTATCTTGGCAAAGGAGAAATACTCACTAATAGGGATGTAAATACATTTGTGCACAACATTTTAGAGAAATAAGCTTTTTGTGCGTATGGAACATTTCTGGGATCTTTTATTTCAGCACATGAAACATGGGATCAACTAAAAAGATAGTTATTTGTACACAAATAGACAAACTCCAAAATAGTTGTCTCTAATACGATCATATATTTGGCAGGAGGTTTGAAAGTGCAGCTCAGTTTCCACCTCATTTGCAATGGGTACATAGCCTGTCTTCTGTCGAGAGCCAGGTCTGCCTAAGGAGGGCTCAGTGTACTCTCTGTTTAGGGACAAATAGCATTCCAGTTTACTTCAGTTTTTGGTTAGTTCTTTCCAATGTGTCAAGCAATTATCTTTTTGTTTTCTCATATTTGTTGGGTCTAATTGTGTTGCTATCTTGGGACCCTGTGTTTGTGAACAGAGCCCCAGGACCAACTTGCTAAGGGGACTCTTATCTAGGTTAATCTCTTTGTAGGTGATGGCTTTGTTATGGAAGGTTTGGAAATCGATTCCTATAAGGTGGTTGTAGAATTTAATGGCTCTTTTATGGATTTAGATTATTAGCGGATATCGTCCTAATTCTGCTCTGAGTGCATTATGTGGTGTTTTATGTTGAACAAAGAGGATGTTTTTGCAGAATTCTACATGGAGTCTCAATTTGGTGTTTGTCCCATTTTTTTGGGCCAGATTCTAATTGAGATATCGAGTTTTATGTTCCTTTTGGTGGCGTAGAGGGCCCTTCTTGCTTTGTCTCTCAGATCGTTCAGAGCTTTGTGGAAATTACCTGTGTTCCTGGGCGGTAGGTCGCCTAGCAGTTAAGAGCGTTGGGCCAGTAACTGAAAGGTTGCTCGTTTTGAATCCCTGAGCCAGCAAGGTGGAAATATTAGCCGTTCTGCCCTTGAGCAATGCAGCTAACCCCCAACAACTGCTACCCTGGCTCTGATGACATCGAATTAGGCTTCCCCCCCGCACCTCTTTGATTCAGAGGGGTTGAATTAAATGTGGAAAGACACATTTTGGTTGAATGCATTCAGTTGTGAAACTGACTAGGTATCCCCTATCCCTGATGTTTAGGCAGAGATAAGTATAGGGCAGGGTTCCCCAACTGGCAGCCAGTGGGTGGTTTTATTCCCCCCCCAAGTGTTCTGAACAAAAGCATCCAAAACCAATATATACATTTTAGACAGAAAGACTGTAAAAACACCAGGATATCAGCTCCAAGTATTCCCACACATAATAGAAAGACGCGTGATCGTAAACAAATGTAAGCAAGATTTGAAATTATTATTTTTTTGTCAAGTATTATATCTGTTGGGCTTCTTGCGGTCTACAAATTATTTGTAATTATGACCCCCGACCAACTGCTCAAGGAAAAAAAATCAGCCGTGGCTGAATCTAGTTGATGATCCCTGCTCTTGGGAAACGGTGTCTAAATGGAATTTGTATTTGTGCTCCTGGCAACTGGACCTTTTTTGGAACACAGTTATTTTTGTCTTACTGAGATTCACTGTCAGAGCCCAGGTCTGACCAAATCTCTGCAGAAGATCTAGGTGCTACTGTCGGCCCTCCTTGGTTGCGGACAGAAGCACCAGATCATCAGCAGAGATTTGGTCAGACCTGGGCTCTGACAGTGAATCTCAGTAAGACAAAAATAACGGTGTTCCAAAAAAGGTCCAGTTGCCAGGAGCACAAATACAAATTCCATTTAGACACCGTTTCCCAAGAGCAGGGATCATCAACTAGATTCAGCCACGGCTGATTTTGTGTCTGTGACCGACCACCTCTATTCAGTCTTGTGTTGCAATTTTATATTTGTTTATTTTTTTACATTGGATAAAAGACTCAGAGCTACAAAATTGTATATAAAATTGTATACAAAATTGTATATTGTGTATATATATATACACTGCAATTGAGGAACAATGGGAAAGTAATTCTGTTTTGAGATTTGATAAACTTGTAACCACACTTTTGAGAAAATGGCCCTTGAATGTTTTGGTACACCTACGGGAGTGCTGCTCTTTGTCTACAACTATTCAGCATTGTTCACACCCTCTTAAGATTTAGCCCCACCCATCTCTTTAAGAATTCACATGTGATGCCATGTGCTAAACAGAGTATTATAGTAAACAACTAAAAGTGGTGAAAGTAGCAGCCTACAATAAGGAAAAACTCCTGGTAAAAATACACTTATCTAGTCCTTGCCTATATCCTAATCTGACTTTGGGGCAGGTCATGTTGTTCTTCACATTACTGTCTCTGTTAAACACACTCTATATCAAATAAAAAAAAGTGTATTTGTGACATACTGTCACGACTCCGACCGACGGTGGCTCCCGGCGGTCGTCGTCGCCGGCCTACTAGCTGCCACTGATTATTTCCTCCCCCTCCTTATGTGTTTATTGAGTGCACCTGTTTTGAGTTGGGTATAATTAGTGAGGCTTTATTAGTCAGCCGGCCCGCCTGGTTCCTTGTGCGGGATTCATTATTGTGACCTTCTGTTTTGTGTAAACTTGTGTGCACGTCTATGGGATACGTGTTTTCCCATTTCGTGGGTTTTGCTGGACAGTTTAAGTCCCCCTGTTTGGGGCGTTTGTTGTATTATACGCCCTGTGTTTTCGTGGGGTTGGCTTGTGTTTGCCGTTTTTTGTGCATTAAAGTAGCACTCCCCTGAACTCTCTGCTTCCTGCGCCTGACTTCTCACCCATCACACTCAGAACGTTACACATACACAAGATGCAGAAGGTGTAATGGTTACAGTGAAGTGGGTACTTGCATATTTGCTTATTAATAGCAATATACAAGTGCCCAGTTAAAAATATTGTATAAATATTTAACAATTATTAGATGATGCTTACCCAGACACACTTTGCTAGATGTGGCTGGGGAGTGGTTATAGAATTTCTTTCACATGACCCATCAATTTAGACAAGTGGATGGGTCACTATTGTCTAGACATGTACACATGCTAGCTAGCTAAACAATGACCCATAATCCCAACCCATACAGTACTAGAACTACAAACAGATTGTCATAGCTAGCCGCCATGTATGAATCTGCAGGTAGCTAAAGCTAACCAATTAGGTTCAATGTTGGCTAGCTAGGCTATAACTAGCAATGAAAATTATTTTCTGAAATACTAGTAATATTACTACACAGATCTTGCTAGTGAACAGTACGCTTTAACTTGCAATGAAAACAATTTTCTGACAAAATTAGAAATATATATTATCTGAAAATATAGCTCAACTCTTACCCGTATACATGGATGAGCGCTTCACAGAAGACTGGAACCCATTTAACTATCCTGTGACGTCCTGTGTCATTTCCATTTTGTTTGTACAGCTTGTTTGGCTCGTGTCAAGTCACTCAGGTTCACACTGACCATTTGAGAAAGTAGTCCATAACAACTTTTCCCCAGTGATCTTTGTCGATAGCGCCTGCTATATTCAGGGCAGCAATGTTGTTGAGAGCAGTAGCAACACTTTAGCAGTTCCCCATGGCTAACGTTATATCTTTCAAAAAAGACGCAGTAGCAAGGATTATCTACACATACAGAGCTGCTCATGTTATAGACAGAAGCATGCTACATGGCAAACCAATCCGAACGCATCTCTCGGCATGTCCAACCCATCCATTATCTCAGACAATCATGGCCAGCGGGAAGGTTCCTGTCTTTCCCGTGGCTAAACCAACTAGGCTCGTAATTTAACAATTTTATTCATACTTACAGATGGCATGCAAGTTTTTAACTTAAGGCACATTAACATTCACATATCCCCGAAGGCATTTCTTTCAAATGCCTCTCCGGTGAAGTAGTGATGTGCGACATACCCTGAAATGGGTCATATTTGACTTCAGATTCTTGCAGGGTGAGGTCGGGTGCTGCAGACGATTCTAGTGCCCTTGCCAATTTGTTGATAAACTAGACAGTGCCCTCAGAAAGTATTCATACCCGTCACACCCTGATCAGTTTCACCTGTCCTTGTGATTGTCTCCACCACCCTACAGGTGTTGTCCACCTTCCCCATTATCCCCTGTGTTCTCTGTTTGTCCGTTTGTCTTGTTTGTCAAGTCAACCAGCATTTTTGTTATCAGCTCCTGCTTTTCCCAGTCTCTTTTGTTTCTCGCCCTCCTGGTTTTGACCCTTGCCTGTCCTGACTCTGAGCCTGCCTGCCGACCTGTACCTTTGCCCCACCTCTGGTTTACTGACGCCTGCCTTGACCTGTCTATTGCCTGCCTCGTTGGAATATTAAACCATTGTCAAATCGACATGTCTGCATCTGGGTCTTACCTTGATTCCTGATACATACCCCTTAATCCACATTTTGTTGTGTTACAGCCTGAATTCAAAATGGATTAAATATACATTTTTCCTCACCCATCAAGACACAATACCCCCTAATGACAAAGTGAAAACATGTTTTAATGAATTTTTGCTAATTTATTCAAATTTAAATACCTCATTTACAGATGTATTCATACTCCTGAGGCAATACTTTGCAGAAGCACCTTTGGTAGCGATTACAGCTATGGGGTCTTTATGGGTAAATCTCTAAGACACCTGAATTGTACAATATTTGCACATAATTCTTTTTTTTATTCTTCAAGCTCTGTCAAGTTAGTTGTTGCCATAGATTTTCAAGCTGATCTAAGTCAAAACCGAAACTCGACCACTTAGGAATATTCAAAACTGTATATTTGGCCTTGTGTTTTAGGTTATTGTAGTGCTGAAAGGTGAATTTCTCTCCCAGTGTCTGGAAAGCAGACTGAACCAGGTTTTTCTATAGGAGTTTGCCTGGGCTTAGCTCTATTCCGTTTCTTTTTATCCTAAAACAACTCCCAGTCCTTGCCGATGACAAGCATATCCATAACACAATGTAGCCACCACAATGCTTGAAAATATGAAGAGTAATGAGCTGGAGTTGCCCAAAAATAACGCTTTGAATTCAGGACATAAAGTTAATTTTTTTGTCACATTTTTAGCAGTTTTAATTTGGTGCCTTATTGCTTATTTTGAAATATTTGTATTCTGTAAAGGCTTCCTTCTTTTCACTCTCATTTAGGTTAGTATTGTGGAATAACTACAATATTGTTGATCCATCCTCCTGTCTCCTATTACAGCTGATCACTGTTATAAAGTCACCATTGGCCTCATGGTAAAATCCCTGAGTGGTTACCTTCCACTCTGGAAACTGAGTTAGGAAGGACGCCTGTAGCTTTGTAGTGACTGGGTGTATTGATACACCATCCACATTGCAATTAATAACTTTACCACACACAATACCCCATCAAATCATGTTCAACACTATTAATGCACACAGTGAGTCCATGCAACGTATGTGGCTTGTTAAGCAAATATTTACTTAATTAGGCTTGGCATAAGAAAGGGGTTGAATACTTATTGACTCAAGACATTTCAGCTTTTCATTTTTTATTAATTGCTAAAATTCTAAAAACATGATTCTGCTTTGGTCATTATGGGATATTGTGTGTAGGCCAGTGACACAACTCAATTTAATCCATTTTAAATTCAGGCTTTAACACAACAATGTGTAGAAAAAGTCAAGGGGTATGAATACTTTCTAAAGTTACTGTATATGTTGAAGAGGGTGGGGCTCAAGCTGCATCCCTGTCTCACCCATGGCTCTCTGAAAAGATGTAGGGTGTTTTTGGACAATTTTAACCGCACACATTTTCTTTGTGTACATTAATTTGATACCAATTTCTATAGCAGACACTCATGCCAAATTGAGTCAAAATCTTTTTTGAAATCAGCAAAGCATTATAAGTGTCACGCCCTGACCTTAGTATTCTTTATTATTTTGGTTAGGTCAGGGTGTGACATGGGTGATATGTGTGTTTTTGTCTTATTCTAGGGTGTTTGTAGATTTATGGGGTTGTTTTCATCTAGGTGTTTATGTTGGTCTATGGTTGCCTAGATTGATTCTCAATTAGAGGCAGGTGTTTATCGTTGTCTCTGATTGGGAACCATATTTAGGCAGCCATCTTCTTTGGGTATTTCGTGGGTTATTGTCTATGTTATGCGTTAGCACATTGTTTATATAGCGGTCACGGTCGTCTTATTCGTTTTGTTGTTTTTGTTTAAGTGTTCTTCATTAATAAAGAAGAATTTGGTCTACTCCATACGACGATCTTGACAATAAGACTGCTTTTGGTTTGTTTGTTTTGGGGCGGCAGGTAGCCTAGTGGTTAAAGCGTTGTAATCGAAAGGTTGCAAGATCAAATCCCCGAGCTGACAAGGTAAAAATCTGTTGTTCTGCCCATGAACAAGGCAGTTAACCCACTGATCCTAAATCATCATTAAAAATAAGAATTTGTTCTTAACTGACTTGCCGAGTTAAATAAAGATAACAAATAAAAAAGTGCTTGAATGGGATATGGTAGTAGTGTGACAAGAACTACAACGCCACTCAACAGTTTCCCGTGTGCATCAAGAATGGTCCACCAGCCAAAGGACATCCAGCCAACTCGACAACATGGGACACCATCCCTGTGGAATGCTGTCGACACCAGCCCCCGATTCATTGAGGCTCTTCTGAGGGCAAAAGTGTTCAAATGTGTTCATCGCTAGAGTTTGCTGCGTAAAAACACAGCAAGTTCTAGAATCAACATCCTCTTAGATTTTTTTCTCATGCATGCCAATATATTGCCAGAACGGAAGAATTTCATACTTAGTCAAATCAAATGTGAGACCGCTCTTGCATCTTTAAAACAGCCTTTGAGCTCATTAACTTCTTGGTTACAGGGGGCAGTATTTTCACTTCCGGATGAAATGCATGCCCAAATTCAACTGCCTGCTACTCATCCCCAGAAGATAAGATATGCATAGTATTAGTATATTTGGATAGAAAACACTCTGAAGTTTCTAAAACAGTTTGAATCATGTCTGTGAATATAACATAACTTATTTAGCAGGCGAAACCCAAAGGACAAACCAGATGTTTTTTTGAGGTCACTCTCAAATAAATGGACATTTTGGATATATATCGACGGAATTAATCGAACAAAAGGACCATTTGTGATGTTTATGGGACATATTGGAGTGCCAACAAAAGAAGCTCGTCAAAGGTAAGCATAAATTATATTTTTATTTCTGCGTATTGTGTCGCGCCTGCAGGGTTGAAACATGCTTTCTCTCTTTGTTTACCAAGGTGCTATCCTCAGATAATAGCATCGTTTGCTTTCGCCGAAAAGCCTTTTTGAAATCTGACATGTTGGCTGGATTCACATTCACATCTTGCATGTGTAATTTAATGAAAGTTGGATTTTTATAGTAATTTATTTGAATTTGGCGCTCTGCACTTTCCCTGGTTAATACGAGATGATTCCCATAACTGAAAAATATTGGTTGCTTGCATATTCACCATCACGTAAGCTAAGTGTTCGTTATACAGCGCATTCGGAAAGTATTCAGACCCTTTGACATTTTCCACATTTTGTTACTTTACAACCTTAATTCTAAAATTAATTAAATAAAATATTTCCTCATCAATCTACACACAGTACCCCATAATGACAAAGTTATTTTTTATAACATTTTTTATAACATTTATAAGAATTCAGACCTTTTCTATGAGACTCGAAATTGAGCTCGAAATTGATGCACATCCTATTTTCATTGATCATCCTTGAGATGTTTCTACAACTTGATTGGATTCCACCTGTGGTAAATTCAGTTGATTGGACATGATTTGTAAAGGCCTGTCTATATGAGGTCCCACTGTTGACAGTGCATGTCAGAGCAAAAAACCAAGCCATAGGTGCTTCAACAATGTACCGAGTAAAGGGTCTGAATACTTTTGGAAATTTGATATTTCTGTTTTTTTTTTTTTTTTTTTTAATTAGCAGAAATTATTTAAAAAAAATCCTAATCACATTTAGAATAAGGCTGTAAGGTAACAAAATGTGGAAAAGGTCAAGGAGTATGAATGCTTTCCTTAAGGCACTATATATTGTTGTGGAAATATTAATTCAATAATATTTCTCAAATACCGGAGCTTGTGAGATCAAATAGACTTCATCACAAAGTAACAAAAGCCGAGCTGGTTCATGAAGCAACTGATCTTTCCAGTCTCAGAACTCTCCTATTATACAGTTTTACCCATACATAACATAGTCACTCCACTTTATGTAAATGATTAATACCCTTTAGCCTTGGCCACCCTTATCTTTTTGCCTTGCTTAGTTTCCATTCTCCATCTAAGTGTGCGTTCTCTAATTCTCTCCTTCTCTCTTTCTCTCTCTCGGAGGACCTGAGCCCTAGGACCATGCCCCAGGACTACCTGACATGATGACTCCTTGCTGTCCCCAGTCCACCTGGCTGTGCTGCTGCTCCAGTTTCAACTGACCTGAGCCATAGGACCATGCCCCAGGAATACCTGACATGATGACTCCTTGCTGTCCCCAGTCCACCTGACTGTGCTGCTGCTCCAGTTTCAACTATTCTGCCTTATTATAATTCGACCATGCTGGTCATTTATGAACATTTGAACATCTTGACCATGTTTTGTTATAATCTCCACCCGGCACAGCCAGAAGAGGACTGGCCACCCCACATAGCCTGGTTCCTCTCTAGGTTTCTTCCTAGGTTTTGGCCTTTCTAGGGAGTTTTTCCTAGCCACCGTGCTTCTACACCTGCATTGCTTGCTGTTTGGGGTTTTAGGCTGGGTTTCTGTACAGCACTTTGAGATATCAGCTGATGTACGAAGGGCTATATAAATAAATTTGATTTGATTTTGATTTGATCCTATTGTCTCAGACATTAGGGCATAGATTCTATTTGTGGTGTGACCATAGCAATGACACAAAAATAAACAAACATGCACACTCCTACTGCAGGTGTATGTCTAATAGGGCCTATAACTGATTAACTAATGCTTCTGTCCAAAGGCCTTCTTAAGACCAAGGCTGACCCAAAATGACTAGGCCTGTGTTGGTCCAGTTTTGCACAATCACATGGATTCTGCTTAAATTCTGTTTACACATGTATAATGATTAACCCTATATTGATTCTGCTTACTACTTCTAACAGTATAGGTACTGGAAAATTCTCAAGGTACTGGTAATTCCCACAATATCAAGTGATATCTCAAAATAACTTTAACAAGGTTATTTTTATTCAATTTAGGTCTTTGTAGTAACTCTAAACTTCAGGTGTCCAATGTGTATGTAAGGCACATTCGTCAACAAGGGTCAATCTCCTGAGGAGTTCAACTGTGTGTCAGTCCATCTCTTTTGTCATCAATGAAACAAGCAAATGAAAGCGTAGTAAACATAAAATGGCAGTCTATGTCGAAGAGCTTCCTCATTATTAAATGGAAGTACTTTATTCAACTGAATGGAACTCTAGTTAACTGGGGGGGTCATTAAAAAATTATCACGTCCTTGAGAGGCTTGACAGCTATTACAACCCTGATTGTATTGATTATGCAGACAGAGAGCATCCAACTGACTTCAACAATGTGTCCTCCCTTATACACCCATGACCATGTACGGGCAAGTCCCATAGGAACATAATCTGCTCCCGATGTGGGAACAATAACCACTATGTCCTCGCTGATAAGCACTTTTAATAATGAGCAGCAGGTGGTCATTGTCAGAATCACACCCTCGTCGTTGTGTTTCCATTAGTGAATGGATGCGGCATTACAGTGGAATGACTTATCATAGTGACACTGACTCACATGCACAGCACAGCTGTGGGTTGTTTTTCTTTGTCTATTTGGGCTATATTACATAATGGCAGGTACAGCTATTATTATTGAGAAGTATGACATAATGGCTTTGAGAGTGTATAGTCAGATTTGTATGACCTCAATGAAGAAATGTTGTGAAGAGGCCTAAGGTGAGTTACTTTTAACCTTATACGTATGTTATTTAACCTCAAATCACCAACGCAATACCTCTCCATTGTTTTTATACCGGTGTGCATAAATTAACATTTGCAATATTTCAAAGAAACTCTACACCTGTCACAGCAAAGTGTTCTGATTGTTGTCACATTTTTTTTCAAGCCAATGGATTTACATTCAACTTATATGACCGGAGAGGGGTTCTTCTGCAGTAAGGTGAATTCCATTTCCATAAATGTTCATAACCTTTCATGGCAGTAAACCCATATTACATTTTCCTTAAGAGAATTAGATACGGTCTGTCTCTCTCCTTTATGGTGCATCAGCTCTCATCAGTGTTGGGATTTAGGTCAAGGTTTCTTGGCAAGTGATAGAAGGACCAGAGTAATTGCTGTGGACATGTTTCGATTATCCGCAGCAATCTTTATTGCAAGTTTTCCTTTAATCAACAGAGAAAATTACATGTTCTGTGGGTTTAGAGAGGCTACCAAAGCATCAGCTGGAACTTCTCCTCTGTGACTTCCCAAAAACTGTGCAACAAATATCTGGCAAAATATTTTTTGGGGTCTTGCCAAAAAGTACTGCAAAAATGAAATAGAGTACATACACTAGAGAAGGGCCCTTGTCCTGAAATGCCTGAGGAACACTTGCTCTTTAAACTCTTATTGCAAAATGAAAATCTTCAGGACAAAAAGTTGAATAATAACATTTCTCAAACTTTTAGCAAGAATGAGAACCTTGTTTAGGGAAATACGCTGTGTTGTGAGTATTGCTGACCTAACGCTGCTGCCCTGAGGTGGAGCAAGGGAGGGGTGGCAACCTTCCTTAGACTGGGTTGCTTCCTGCCTGGGTCCTGATCTTTCACTAGTCACTTAAAGCAGTGGTTCCCAACCAGGGGTACAGGACCCCTGGGGGTACATGGCCTCAAGTACCCACTATGGATAGAAGACTGATGAGACCATAGGCCTACTGGTGAAATGCAGATGAGGGGCTACTTCAGTGGTACTCCAGGCAGAGCAAAATTCTGTTGGGAACCACTGATTTAAGGTAACAGTCTCTGTGGAGGTTGCAGCTCTGATGTATGAGACCAGGCAGGTGTGGATTTAACATGGGACTAGACAGGATGGGAAGAAGAGGATTAGGGAAAGATTTGACTCGTTATTGAACTGCTTTTGTGAAGGTGATCCACTGCACTGTGCAGACCGCCCCTCTCCTTGTTCTTTTAGTCAACTAGCAGTATTGTAAATTTTACCCTCTCTCAGGGAAACTCCCATCCAACTTGTCATTCAATCATTACAGGAAATCGTCTTCTGAGCTGCTTTCTGCTTGACAGAGATCTTTGGCAGAGACTTGTAAAGGACTTTGAAAACTTGCAACTCATCTCTTTCAATGGAGAAATGATAGTACGACCAGTGACATTATCGACAAGAGATAAGTCTTTCCCTTGACAGGTCCCTTTGGTTTTGTGAAACAGGCTGTCATGAGCTCGTTGGGATCAATTTAATCAATGTTATAATTTTTCCTCCAAAACATCCTCTCCATCTACTCTCCGATTGTTTTCCTTTCTTCTCAGGAGACAAGTGTAGATGTAAATTCTTCAATACAACGAAGTTACTCTGGGTGTGTTCCAATAATATCTCCTTTCTCCTGAAGTATACGATTGTTCACAAAAAAAACAACTTTTGGATTGTTGGAGGCATGGGATAAAGGGAGTTTACACCATATTTACTTTCAAATCAGTGAAGGGAAGTGAACAAGTGCACACTTTGGGAGGACGGAGAGATAATTGGGCCGTAGTCCGTGTTATATATGTTCCACTTTTTCCCATTTGTCTTCTTCTTCTTGCAATATTAGTGAGTTGTAAGGAGCAGCCAGTTGTGGAAGGTTTTGAAATGCAGACCCTTTCACATCCCCAAGAACAGAGGATAATGATGTCTACAGGGAGACACCCACAATATTTCTGACTGCTGTCTGTGGTAAAACATTCATTCTCATTATTTTTGTACTTTCCTTAGAATAAAGACTGAGATCAATGAGACATTAGAACACAGAACATTGAGACTGTTGTATGAGAGGCATTCTTTGTACTAGGCTTAAGTTTCTGGCCTTCAATATTGGAAAAACATGACATATTAATCAGTAGTACCTGCCAAGGTGTTCAATATGATAGCTGGTATATAGAGAGCTATTTGGTCGAGGCAAATATATGCATTTCCAAAAAATGATGGGCACACTTAGACAAAAAGGTACCATCTAGAACCTAAAAGGGTTTGTCGGCTGTTCCCATAGGGAAACACTTCGAAAAAACGCTTTTGGGTTCCATCTTGAACCTTTTCCACAGAGGGTTCTAAACTCAGCAAAAAAAGGAACGTCCCTTTTCAGGACCCTGTCTTTCAAAGATAATACATAAAAACCCAAATAACTTCACAGCTCAAACACTGTTTCCCATGCTTGTTCAATGAAACATAAACAATTAATGAACATGCACCCGTGGAACCGTCGTTAAGACACTAACAGCTTACAGATAGTAGGCAATTAAGTTCACAGTTATGAAAACTTAGGACACTAAAGAGGCCATTCTACAGACTCTGAAAAACACCAAAAGAAAGATGCCCAGGGTCCCTGCTCATCTGTGTGAAGATGCCTTAGGCATGCTGCAAGGAGGCATGAGGTCTGCAGATGTGGCCAGGGCAATAAATTGCAATGTCCGTACTGTGAGACGCCTAAGGTAGCGCTACGGGGAGACAGGACAGACAGCTGATCGTCCGCGCAGTGGCACACCACGTGTAACAACACCTGCACAGGATCGGTACATCTGGACATCACACCTGCGGGACAGGTACAGGATGGCAACAACTGCCCGAGTTACACCAGGAACCCACAATCCCTCCGTCAGGAATAGACTGAGAGAGGCTGGACTGAGGGCTTGTAGGCCTGTTGTAAGACAGGTCCTCACCAGACATCACCGGCAACAACGTCACCTATGTGCACAAACCCACCATCGCTGGACCAGACAGGACTGGCAAAAAGTGCTCTTCACTGACGAGTCACGGTTTTGTCTCCCCAGGGGTGATGGTCGGATTCGCGTTTTTCGTAGAAGGAATGAGCGTTACACTGAGGCCTATACTCTGGAGTGGGGTCGAGGTGGAGGGTCCTTCATGGTCTGGGGCGGTGTGTCACAGCATCATCGAACTGAGCTTGTTGTCATTGCAGGCAATCTCAACACTGTGCGTTATAGGGAAGACATCCTCCTCCCTAAATGTGGTACCCTTCCTGCAGGCTCATCCTGACATGACCCTCCAGCATGACAATGCCACCAGCCATACTGCTCATTCTGTGCGTGATTTCCTACAAGACAGGAATGTCAGTGTTATGCCATGGCCAGCGAAGAGCCCGGATCTTAGCACGTCTGGGACCTGTTGGATTGGAGGGTGAGGGCTAGGGCCATTCCCCCCAGAAATGTCCGGGAACTTGCAGGTGCCTTGGTGGAAGAGTGGGGTAACATCTCACAGCAATAACTGGAAAATCTGGTGCATGAGGAGGAGATGCATTGCAGTACTTAATGCAGCTGGTGGCCACACCAGATACTGACTGTTACTTTTGATTGTGACCCCCCCCCCCTTTGTTCAGGGACACATTATTCAATTTTTGTTAGTCACATGTCTGTGGAACCTGTTCAGTTCATACAAACATTTATAGATGTTAAGTTTGCTGAAAATAAACTCAGTTGACAGTGAGGACATTTCTTTTTTTGCTGAATTTACATGGAACCCAAAAGTTGAAAAACAAATGATAGTCCCACTAAGCATAAACCAGATGGGATGGCGTTTCGCTGCAGAATGCTGTGGTAGCCATGCTGGTTAAGTGTGCCTTGAATTCTAAACAAATCACAGACAGTGTCACCAGCAAAGCACCCCCACACCATCACACCTTGGGGTGGGAACCACACATGCGGAGATCATCTGTTCACCTACAATGTGTTTCACAAAGACATGGAGGTTGGAACCAAAAATCTCATTTGTACTCATCAGACCAAAGGACAGATTTCCACCGGTCTAATGTTCATTGCTCTTGTTTTCTTGGCCCAAGCAAGTCTCTTTTTCCTTGTTGGTGTCCTTAAGTAGTGGTTTCTTTTCAGCAATTTGATGATAGAGGCCTCATTCACGGAGTTTCCTCTTAACAGTTGATGTTGAGATGTGTCTGTTACTTGGTAACTCTACGGAATGTATCCTCTGAAGCAGAGGTAACTCTGGGTCTTCCTTTCCCGTGGTGGTCCTCATGAGAGCCAGTTTCATCATAGCTTTTGAGGATTTTTAAGACTGCAATTGAAGAAACGTTTAAAGTTCCTGAACTCTTCTGGATTGAGTGACCTTCATGTCTTAAGGTAATGAGTTGTTTCTCGTTGCTTATTTGAGCTATTCTTGCCATAATATGGACTTGGTCTGATTGGCTCAAACACAAAGAAGGAAATAAATTCCTAAAATTAACTTTTAACAAGGCACACCTGTTGATTAAAATGCATTCCAGGTGACTACCTCATGAAGCTGGTTGAGAGAATGCCAAGAGTCTAAAAAGCTGTCATTAAGGCAAGGGGTGGCTACTTTGAAGAATCTTAAATATAAAATATATTTTGATTTGTTTATCAATCTACATAATACCCCAGAATGACAAAGCGAAAACGGGTTTGGACATTTTGCAAATGTATTACAAAAAAATACAGAAATCCCTTATTTACATAAATATTCAGACCCTTTGCTATGAGACTAAGCTCTGGTGCATGCTGTTTCTATTGTTCATCCTTGAGATGTTTCTTCAACTTGATTGGAGTCCACCTGAGGTAACCTGTATTGATTGGACATGATTTGGAAAGAAACACACCTGTCCCACAGTTGACAGTGCATGTCAGAGCAGAAACCAGGACATGTTTATTGCGCTCCGAGACAGGATTGCATTTAGGCACAGATCTGGGGATGGGTAATAAAACATTTATGCAGCATTGAAGGTCCCCAAGAGCACAGTGGCCTTTCCTAAATTGAAGAAGTGTTACAAACTTCACTCTTGCACCCATTTCAGCAAAAAGGTAGCCATCACCCACTCTATATTTATTTTACCTTCATTGAACTAGGCAAGTCAGTTAAGAACAAATTCTTATTTTCAATGACAGCCTAGGAACTGCCTGTTCAGGGGCAGAATGACATATGTGTACCTTGTCAGCTCGGGGATTTGAACGTGTAACCTTCCGCTTACTAGTCCAACACTCTAACCACTAGGCTACCCCGCCGCCCCAAACCAAAGCCACAAAGTGTTCAGTGAATTAGCCCAAGCATCCCTGTGTTGTGCTTACTTAACAGTGACAGCCCATCACATTACCCTGGAGTGCTACAGACACTGGAGTGAACCGTCAACATCAGATCCTTAAAAATAAAAACAGTGGATGGCATGAAAAATTGCAAAAATAATGATAATAATTGAGATACTGGAACGAGTTCCCGACATCTCCATGACCAGGAGGAACAATCTCAGCTGCCGAGAGATGAGATTCAATGACTTTATCATACAGGCAATATATAAAAAATACAAATACTCACAATATAAAGTGACTGGGTAGTGTCGTGTGTTGACTGCGACCTGATCTTGTTGAAGGCCCGGATGGCAGTGGGCAAAAAGGTTTTAATTCATATTGATATTAATGAATTTGACTCTCTCTCTGCCAAAAACACAAATTGCTCTCTAGCACACACAAACACAACCTATTAAGTCATCATTCTTACCATAGCTGAGTGCTCCATGGTGAAGACCACCTTTGATCCAGCGCTGGTCACCAGATCCATGAGCCTTCACCATCTTACCCTGAAAGAAAAAAACATGTTTCAGTGCTTTATCAGGCTTGTTTACTTGGGTCCACAATAAAGTCATTTGTAATGTAGACCCAAATGTAAAAACACACAAAGATGTAAACTTAAAGATTGCCCTTGATTTATTGATAGACAAAACTATTATGCAGTCAAACAGACTTTTCATGCTGTTACGTGAAACTGAAATGCCTTATTGTTTTGCTTTTATAGGAGAGGTTATGATTTTCTGAGAAAAGTGATCGGACCAGCGAATATACTGTTGGGAGAAACTCCAGTCAATCCATTTCAACTTAAAATATGTTGAAGTGTTCTGTTTTCTGCAAGGCATTGTAAATTAGTTCAGACTATTGTATTCATCACAATACACAAGAGGACATTTTTAGTTTTCCAATCTAAAAACAAGGCTAATAGAATACGTTATTTCTTGAAATGCTTGCATTGCTGGGAAGCAAAATATATTAAGTTTACTATGCAGTCATAACTTATCCTATGGAGTCACCAGTGGTGGAAAAAGTACCCAATTGTCACACTTGAGTAAAAGTAAAGATAACTTCAAAGAAAATGACTCAAGTAAAAGTGAAATTCACCCAGTAAAACACTTAGAGTGATGGTCTAAAAATATTTAGTTTTAAATATACAAGCATGAACTCCTCGCCAACAGCCAATGAAATTGAAGGGCGCCAAAAACAAATCAACAGAAATCTCATAAATTATATTTCTCAAACATACACGTATTAGGCAGCATTTTAAAGATACAATTCTCGTTAATCCAGCCACAGTGTCTGATTTCAAAAATGCTGTACAGCGAAAGCTCCACAAATGATTATGTTAGGTCACCACCAACTCACAGAAAAACCCAGCCATTTTTCCAGCCAGAGAGAGGAGTCACAAAAAGCACAAATAGAGATAAAATTAATCATTAACCTTTGATGATCTTCATCAGATGACTCATAGGACTTCATGTTACACAATACATGTATATTTTGTTCAGTAAAGTTAATATTTATATCCAAAAATCTTATTTTACATTGGCGTGATACGTTCAGTAGTTCCAAAACATGCAGTGATATTGCAGAGAGCCACATGAATTCACAGAAATACTCATAATAAACGTTGATGAAAATACAACTATTATACATGGAACTTTAGATACACTTCTCCTTAATGCAACCGCTGTGTCAGATTTTTTTCAAACTTTACGGAAAAAGCATAATCTGAGAACGGCGCTCAGAGCCCAATGTTGGGTAGTCAACGTTATTCATAAATAGCAATTTAAATATTCACTTACCTTTGATCTTCATCAGAATGCACTCCCAGGAATCGCAGTTCCACAATAAATGTTTTGTTTGATAATGTCCATTATTTATGTCCATTTATGTCCAATATCTTCTTTTGTTAGGGCGTTGGGTAAACAAATCTAAAAGCGCGATCTGGTCCATTCGGACGAAACGTTCAAAAAGTTATATTGCAGGTCGAAGAAACTTGTCAAACTAAGTATGGAATCAATCTTTAGGATGTTTTTAATCATAAAAGTTCAATAATGTTCCAACCGGAGAATTCCATTGTCTGTAGAAAAGCCACGGAACGCAGGTCGCTCTCATGTGAAAGCGTGTGACAGAGAACAAGGCTGCAGGCAGACCCCTTAGTCAAACAGCTCCCATCTGGCCCCCCTTCACACGAGAAGCCTGAAACAACGTTCTAAAGACGGTTGACATCTAGTGGAAGCCCCAGGAAGTGCAACATAACCCATATCCCACTGTGTATTCGATAGGGGTGACTTCAAAAACTACAAACCTCAGATTTCCCACTTCCTGTTTGGATTTTTTCTCTGATTTCTGCATGCCATATGAGTTCTGTTATACTCACAGACATCATTCAAATAGTTTTAGAAACTTCAGAGTGTTTTCTAACAAATACTAATAATAATATGCATATATTAGCATCTGGGACTGAGTAGGAGGCAGTTCACTCTGGGCACACTATTCATCCAAAAGTGAAAATGCTGCCCCCTATCCCAACTAAGAAAACCAGACAGCACCATTTTAGTTGTATGTTTTTAATTTTACAGATATCCAGGGACACACTCCAATACTCAGACATAATTTATAAACAAAGCGTGTTTAGTGAGTCCGCCAGATCAGAAGCAGTAAGGATGACCTGAGATGTTCTCATGATAAGTGAGAGAATTTGGCAATTTTCCTGTCCATAACCATTCATAATGTAATGTGTACTTTTGGGCGTCAGGGAAAATCTATGACGTAAAAAGTACATTATGTTCTTTAGGAATGTAGTGAAGTAAAAGTAAATGTTGTTAAAATTATAAATATAAAACAAAGTACAGATACCCCCAAAAAACACCTTAAGAGTACTTTCAAGAATTTTGACACCACTGGGAGCCACTTGAGGAGAGTTAGGACACACACCAGTGCGTGCATTTTAATGGTTGTAGTGAAATTAAGATTGTTACTTAGGGTTTCTCCAATTGATCAGATGCCCTAAATAAAAGATGTTTCCAATTCACACCTGTTGTACATCGTAGCATCAATGCTACAAGGAATATTTCTGTTAAACAACTGATACATAATATAAACCGTAAATGTACCTTAACCACCTCATCCAGCCATGATTCTAGATTGGAGACTCCTCCTTTACCCTCCGTTCTACTGGAAAACGTGCAAATTCAATGGAGAAAAAATGGATGAGCTCCATTCGAGACTATTCTATAAACGGGACATTAAAACTTCTTAGGGCTGCAATCCTGTTAACGGGATTGATATGACAACAGCCAGTGAAAGTGCAGAGCGCCAAATTTAAACAACAGAAATCTCTTAATTAAAATTCCTCAAACATACAGTGGGGAGAACAAGTATTTGATACACTGCAGGTTTTCCTGCTTAAAGCATGTAGAGGTCTTGAAGTTGAAGTGTACCTAGGTTTTATCATAGGTACACTTCAACTGTGAGAGACCGAATCTAAAACAAAAATCCAGAAAATCACATTGTATGATTTTTAAGTAATTAATTAGCATTTTATTGCATGACATAAGTATTTGATCACCTACCAACCAGTAACAATTCCGTCTCTCACAGACCTGTTAGTTTTTCTTTAAGAATCCCTCCTGTTCTCCACTCATTACCTGTATTAACTGCACCTGTTTGAACCCGTTACCTGTATAAAAGACACCTGTCCACACACTCAATCAAACAGACTCCAACCTCTCCACAATGGCCAAGACCAGAGAGCTGTGTAAGGACATCAGGGATAAAATTGTAGTCCTGCACAAGGCTGGGATGGGCTACAGGACAATAGGCAAGCAGCTTGGTGAGAAGGCAACAACTGTTGGCGCAATTATTAGAAAATGGAAGAAGTTCAAGATGACGGTCAATTACCCTCGGTCTGGGGCTCCATGCAAGATCTCACCTCGTGGTGCATCAATGATCATGAGGAAGGTGAGGGATCAGCCCAGAACTACACAACAGGACCTGGTCAATGACCTGAAGAGAGCTGGGACCACAGTCTCAAAGAAAACCATTAGTAACACACTACGCCATCATGGATTAAAATCCTGCAGCGCACCCAAGGTCCCCTTGCTCAAGCCAGAGCATGTCCAGGCCCGTCTGAAGTTTGCCAATGACCCTCTGGATGATCCAGAGGAGGAATGGGAGAAGGTCATGTGGTCTGATGAGACAAAAAATAGAGCTTTTTGGTCTAAACTCCACTCACCGTGTTTGGAGGAAGAAGAAGGATGAGTACAACCTCAAGAACACCATCCCAACCGTGAAGCATGGAGGTGGAAACATCATTCTTTGGGGATGCTTTTCTGCAAAGGGGACAGGACGACTGCACCGTATTGAGGAGAGGATGGATGGGGCCATGTATTATGAGATCTTGGCCAACAACCTCCTTCCCTCAGTAAGAGCATTGAAGATGGGTCGTGGCTGGGTCTTCCAGCATGACAACGACCCGAAACACACAGCCAGGGCAACTAAGGAATGGCTCCGTAAGAAGCATCTCAAGGTCCTGGAGTGGCCTAGCCAGTCTCTAGACCTGAACCCAGTCGAAAATCTTTGGAGGGAGCTGAAAGTCCGTATTGCCCAGCGACAGCCCCGAAACCTGAAGGATCTGGAGAAGGTCTGTATGGAGGAGTGGCCAAAATCCCTGCTGCAGTGTGTGCAAACCTGGTCAAGAACTACAGGAAACGTATGATCTCTAATTGCAAACAAAGCTTTCTGTACCGAATGTAAAGTTCTGCTTTTCTGATGTATCAAATACTTACTGTATGTCATGCAATATAATGCAAATTAATTACTTAAAAATCATACAATGTGATTTTCTGGATTCCGTCTCTCACAGTTTATGTGTACCTATGATAAAAATTACAGACCTCTACATGCTTTGTAAGTAGGAAACACTGCCGATTTTGCAGGTTATCAAATACTTGTTCTCCCCACTGTACCTGTTACCTGTATGTGCTTGTGATAAAATATAATCCACAGTTATTTTTTTGAAACTATTGATCCTCTATAGTTAAATTATGCTCTCTGGTATATTTTGAACATTGAGAGTGGGCTCTTGTGGATGGATAAAAAAAACAAAAAAAACGTTATTTTATTGATTGATTTATTTTGCCTCTTGGGCCCCACATTTATTTAATTAGCTGTTTATTTTCATGTTATTTATTAATCAGTTACCCAATCAAGGCAGGTCCCTCCAGTTAACCACTTGGACCCTGTACCTACTTTCCTCATCTTATGATTAGCAGAGCAGCAGCAGACTGTCTACACTCATTGTGAGCGGGCCCCGTAATCCTCCTGTGGTTGGCAGTTGCAGTAAAAGAAAATATATATATACTGTATATATTTCCTTATAAAGAGACAAATTATTATTATTTATTTATTTTTCAAACATTTGGCCCCCCCACAGGCCTGGCCCCAGGGACTTCAGCCCCGGTAAGCCCCTGCATTAATCCGGCCCTGAATGAGGTCCTCCAGGGATCCGTTTCAAATCTCTTGCCTACAAAGGGAATGGTGTCCAGCCTAGTCACAGTCGCCAAAGGGTTAACAGACTTCATCATTATATCTAGGCTTGGTGCTATAGGCATCTCCGAAGGGATTAATAAAATACAGTGTGAGTTTATTAGACGCTCTAAACGCATTAAAATTCATAATTAAATCTTGCAATAATCAGGGGCTCTGCATGCTTCCAGTCACTGCCAGTCTTTTTCTCCTCTCCTCTCCTCAAACCACAGAGCTTTGGTGTTGCAATGGAGTGCAGTGCTGGGCGACAGACAGCCGCAATGGCTGGAGAAATTTGGTCAATCTTATGGCAGTGACTCAGTTGGGGGGGCCTGTCTTGTGTGTGTGTATGTGTGTGTTTGTGAGAGGGGGCATTGCATTGATATGGGCATATGGTTGCTAAGCTGAGAAGTGTTGCATGTCATCTCCACTTGCTGTTCCTGTTCTAATTATGCCTGCATTTCACACATACAACTGAGATCACCGCACAGGTGTTTCTTTCACCCTCTTCCCCAATTAAAAAAGATGAAAACATATACAGTATACCATTCATGTATTACGCACATGTTGCGGAGATCACTGACGGCAAAGTTGTCTTTGTCACTCTCTCCCTTGTTGAAAAGATGTGAACATTAAATGCTCATACAATAGTTGTTTGTTCGTTGAGACGAAGTACAAACACAATTGACCTGAAATCAAACTAAATCAAAAAAGTCCTCTGTCCTCTGTGTTCTACAGTAGCTACAGTTTGTGTCAGAGCTGATGATTATTGTTGGGTGTTGCATACCTACAGACCTCTTTCCCCCTAGACCAGGCTTTATTAAACCACTTGAAATCAGTATATAAGCACTAGCTTCCTTGATTAGCGCAGGTCAGGAGTAACTTTGGTTGTCTAGTTTCTAACCTTTCTCTGCCCAACTCCCATAAATCATTTTCTAATCCCAGCCAGCTAGCACTGCAAAATGCGCAGTTATGATTAAAGGAAGAGAGGCTCATAATGGAATGCTGGCTGTCGCTCATCGGGGGAAAGGGAACGAAGGCCATTGCCGTTGCCATCTACGAACAGGCACAACCTGGCGCTGCCGATCATAAGATAATCATAATATGAGGAGAAATAATGACTTTTCCCACCTTGCCACTTGCTGGCAGGTAATTAGGGGAGATTAACTCAGACCCTGGGAACCATTATCGGGACAGAGGGACAAAGTCTACACACTGAAATGTAGTTAATGAGGGAGTGCTAGCAACATCGGTTAATATTTGTGCAACGCTGATATTGGTGGGGTAGGTTGGGGCGAGGACAGAGCATTCTGGTAAATATTAACAATATATTTTGAAAAATAGCTCCCATGGATACAATGTTTTGATATCTGTTTCTATGTAAATAAACAATTGCAATTAAATATATATATTATTAGCTCCACCCTTAATAATTTAGCAAATGCTCTATATTTTTTTCCTGTAGATACTATATATCGTATACACAGCCAGTTTGGTATGGTTAACTAAAGAATGGATTAAATCAAAACGACATGAAGCTGCCATGAGGTTGCCACGCTATATCGCAGGTGGTCAATGGTTGTCATTTCCCATCACCTAACACAGCTAAGAAAATAACAACGTCTCCATGGATGTAGCTATAGTCTCCATGGATATAGCTATAGTCACAGTCGATGACGTTCAGCTCATCCAGCACTGTGAATGTATCTACCTCACCAGTCTCACACACACAAAGTGGCCAATTTAAATGTCATTACAATCAGTTGACAACTAATTTTAAACCAGAAGTGGATGTTGTCTGGTTGTAGATAATTTTGCCCCACTAGGTATTCTCATGCAGTCAAACCAGAGGTTCTTCTTACCATACAAAAGATCCATCATTATCATACACCAGTGAATGGAATACATTATGATGATTGATGATGCTATCTATCCCTTACCCTCCAGGAGAACCTGTGAATGTCTCAACTTTTGATGGCCTTACCTAGCTGCTGCTCTCTCACAGAAGCCTTGTGATTGCCTGCTCTCTGATTAATTGTTGTGTTCTCCCAGGCTGATTTCACCTCCCCTCTCTCTCTCTCTCTCTCTCTCTTCATCCAGCTCTGTCCTCTCCTTTCCTCTTCCCTGCTGCTTCTCTCCAGACACATAGCATGGCACCGGCACCATCACCTTTGAGAAGGAAGACTCCTTTCCACACCCAAACTGCAGCCTCCATGCTCACCTGCTGACCCCAGAGCCTTTGAAATGGATGAGGCTGGGGCTGGCTGTCAGGCTGGACTGGAGGGAAAGATATAAAGCATCATTCAGTTTACCGAGCCTGTATGGATTACCTTTGAATACAACGTCTATGAGAGGTGTGGAAGCCACAGAGGGGATGAAAACAAACACACAGGATGAATGCTAATAACTTGATGAGTCATAGGTGGTACACCATGGATGATCATTAGATTATTTGTTATTAGCATTTTTGTCCGAGCACTAGTAGTGCAATTTGTTACACATTTGTTTTTAAATTGCATATAAAACCCCAATTATGATAATTGTTTTGTAAAAATGTTGGTCATACACTGGAAATGATTAATGTCATATCATTGTTCGGTAGAGGCCAGGGCCTAAAGGAAGAAGAAGGCCTAACTGGAAAATATTTGATAAGACATGAGACCAGACCATGACTCCCTTGTTGTGCTGTGAGAGGTGGATGGTGGATGGCCTTAGGGTACACCACTCTAGATCTCCTGCTGCGAGGCTGTAAGAGGTGGACAGTCTCCGTCTTCAGTCTTTCTGCTGTTCATAGCTGGCTGCTTGTTTCTTCCCGGCTGTCTCTTTGCCTTTAAATACAGACAGGAGATCTAGAGTGGTTTCTCCATAGGGAGCTTCCCCCATCACCTCGCCTGCCTGCCTACAAGCTGCTTGCTGCAAGTACGTCGCCTGTCCGGCTGAGTCGAACACAAGATCACATCATGGGTAATGAAGGAAAAATGAAAATGGTGAGGAGCGAGGCAGTGCTACAGTTAAGCAGTCGAGGAAATGTTACCCACCACAAAGCCTTAATGAGCTCTGCACCACAAAGTGCGATTTGTAATGGTGGAAATTCTCCATTAGCCTGTCTGAGATGCCTGTGACCCGATAACCCTCACTAAGTGTAAATAAAATGCAGATTCAGCTGTTGCTGGGTATTGCCTGTTCTAGCCTGCCTCATAGCAAGCTACAGTGCCTTCAAAAAGTTATTCCACATTTTGTTGTGTTACAGCCTGAATTCTCACCCATTCTCACACAATACCCATAATGACAAAGTAAAAAAAGGTTTTTAGAAATGTTTGCCAATTTCTTCAAAATTAAATGTCTAATTTACAAACAGTAAGTATTCACACCCCTGAATCAAAACATTGTAGAAGCACCTTTGGCAGGGATTAGAGCTGTGCGTCTTTCTGGGTAAGTCTCTAAGAGCTTTCCACACCTGGATTGTGCAACATTTGCACATTATTCTTTTCAAGATTTTTCAAGCGCTGTCAAATGGGTTGTTGATCATTGCTCCGACCTGTACAACTATCATCTGTAGTAAATTAAGTGCTTTGAAAGGCTGGTTATGGCTCACATCAACACCATTATCCCAGAAGCCCACTCCAATTTGCATACTGCCCCAATAGATCCACAGATGATGCAATCTCTATTAAACTCCACAATGCCCTTTCACAACTGGACAAATGGAACACCTATGTGAGAATGCTATTCATTGACTACAGCTCAACGTTCAACATCATAGTGCCCTCAAAGCTCATCACTTAGCTATGGACCTTGGGACTAAACACCTCCCTCTGCAACTGGATCCTGGACTTCTTGCTCAGTCCCCTCCTGTACTCCCTGTTCACTCACTCATGACTGCATGGCCAGGCACAACTCCAACACCGTCATTAAATTTGCCGATGACACAGTGGTTGGCCTGATCACCGATAACGACGAGACAGCCTATAGGGAGGACGTCAGAGACCTGGCCATGTGGTGCCAGGACAACACCCTCTCCCTCAACATGATCAAGACAAAGGAGATGATTGTGGACTACAGGAAAAGGAGGACAGAACACGCCCCCATTTTCATCGACGAGGCTGTAGTGGAGCAGGTTGAGAGCTTCAAGTTCCTTTGTGTCCACATCACCAAGAGAGTCGTAAAGAGGGCATGACAAAACCTGTTTCCCCTCAGGAGACTGAAAAGATTTGGCATGGGTCCTCAGATCCTCAAAAGGTTCTACAGCTGCACCATCGAGAGCATCACTGGTTGCATCACTGCTTGGTATGGCAACTGCTCAGACTCCGACCGCAAGGCACTACAGAGAGTAGTGCGTACGGCTCAGTACATCACTACGGCCAAGCTTCCTGCCATCCAGGACCTTTATACCAGGCGGTGTCAGAGGAAGGCCCTAAAAATTAGTCATAGACTGTTCTCTCTGCTACCGCAAGGCAAGCGGTACCGGAGCGCCACATCTAGGTCCAAGAGGCTTCTAAACAGCTTCTACCCCCAAGCCATAAGACTCCTGAACATCTATTTATTATATATGCATAGTCACTTAAATAACTCTACCTACATGAACATATTACCTCAATTACCTTGACGAACCAGTACCCCCTGTATATAGCCTCGCTATTGTTATTTTACTGCTGCTCTTTAATTATTTGTTACTCAGATTTTTTTTTGTGTGTATTTTTTCTTAAAACTGCATTACTGGTTAAGGGCTTGTATGTAAGCATTACACTGTAAGGTCTATATACCTGTTGTATTCGGCGATTTGATTTAGACAACAATTTTCAGGTCTTCAAATAGATTTTAAGTGTACAACTCCAGTGTACATTTGGCCTTGTGTTTAAGGTTATTGTACTGCTGAAAGGTGAATTAATCTCCCAGTTTCTGGTAGAAAGTAGACTGAACCAGGTTTTTCTCTATGATTTTGCCTCTCCTTAGCTCCATTCCGTTTCTTTTTTACCCTGAAAAACTTCCCAGTCCTTAAATGATTACAAGCAGACCCATAACATGATGTAGCCACCACTATACTTGAAAATATGGAAAGTAGTACTTGTTGTATTGGATTTGCCTCAAACATAACACTTTGTATTCAGGACAAAATGTGAATTGCTTTGCCACATTTTTTGCAGTACCACTTTAGTGCCTTGTTGCAAACAGAATAAATGCTTTGGAATATTTTTATTCTGTAAAGGCTTCCTTTTTTCACTCTGTCAATTAGGGTAGTATTTTGGGGTAACGACAATGTTGTTGATCCAGCCTCAGTTTTCTCCTATTACAGCCATTACACCCTGTAACAGTTTTAAAGTCAGCATTGGCCTCATGGTGAAATCCTTGATTGGTTTCCTCTCCGGCAACTGAATTAGGAAGGACCCATGTGTCTTTGTAGTGACTGGGTGTTTTAATACACCATCCAAAGTGTAATTATTAACTTCTCCATGCTCAAAGGGATACTCAATGTCTGCTTTTATTATTTTTACCCATCTACTGTAACGAGTGCACTGAGAGTCAGGAAGCAAGTTCAGGGAGTGAGTGTTTTAAGAAATAATGAACACAAAACACAAACAATGCACCGACATGGAAACAGAGTCAATAACATCTGAGGAGAGAACCAAGGGTAGTTCAGGTATATGTCATGAGGCACAGGTGCGGAAGACAATGCTGACAGGTGTGTGGGATAATCAGCAGCCTGATGACCTAGAGGCCGGAGAGGGAGTATACGTGACATCGACCAATAGGTTCCCTAATTTGCAAGGCATTGGAAAATCTCTCTGATCATTGTGGTTGAATCTGTGTTTGAAACTCACTGCTCAACTTGGGGACCTTACAGATAATTGTATGTGTGGGGTACAGAGATTAAGTAGTCATTCAAAAATCATTTTAAACACTATTATTGCACACAGAGTGAGTCCATACAACTGATGTGCCTTGTTAAGCACATTTTTACCCCTGAACTTATTTAGGCTTACCATAAAAAAAGGGGTTGAATATGTATTGACTCAAGACATTTAAGCTTTTCTTTAATAATCTTTTTTTTTAAATCTCAAGAAACATTATTCCACTTAGACATTATGGAGAATTGTGTGTAGACAAGTGACAAAAAAAATCTATATTTAATGCATTTTATTTGCAGACTGAAATAACAAAATGGGGAAAAAGTCATGGCATGTGAATGCTTTCTAAAGTGACTGTATATGGTAAATATGAGCAATTAAATGCATTTGTGTAGTGCTGTTATCTAAAAGGTATGATGTGCCTCATATTCCTTGTATTGTAATTTTTATCATTGGGAGTACAGTGCTCCTTCAATCCAATGTTTATTTTTTGGGAATACAGTATGCCGAAAGCCCAAAAAATAAATGTCTTCTCACTGTCAACTGGGTTTATCTTCAGCAAATGTGTAAATCTTTGTATGAACATAACAAGATTCATCAACAGAGACATAAACTGAACAAGTTTCACAGACATGTGACTAACATAAATGGAACAAAGTGTCCCTGAACAAAGGGGGGTCACAATCAAAAGTAACAGTCAGTATCTGGTGTGGCCACCAGCTGCAGTAAGTACTGCAGTGCATCTCCTCCTCATGGACTGCACCAGAATTGCCAGCTCTTGCTGTGAGATGTTACCTCACTCTTCCACCAAGGCACCTGCAAGTTCCCAGACATTTCTAGGGGGAATGGCCCTAGCCCCCACCCTCCAAACCAACAGTTTCCTGATGTGCTCAATGGGATTGAGATACGGGCTCTTCGCTGGCCATGGCAGAACACTGACATTCCTGTCTTGCAGGAAATCACACACAGAATGAGCAGTATGGCTGGTGGCATTGTCATGCTGGAGGGTCATGTCAGGATGAGCCTGCAGGAAGGGTACCACATGAGGGAGGAAGATGCCTTCCCTGTAACTCACAGCGTTAAGATGGCCTGCAATGACAACAAGCTCAGTCCGATGATGCTGTGACACACTGGCCCAGACCATGACGGACCCTCCACCTCCAAATCGATCCCGCTACAGAGTACAGGCCTCGGTGTAATGCTCATTCCTTCGACAATATATGCGAATCCGACCATCACCCCTGGTGAGACAAAACTGCGACTCGTCAGTGAAGAGCACTTTTTGCCAGTCCTGTCTGGTTAAGCGGACGGTGGGTTTGTGCACATAGGCATCGTTGTTGCCGGTGATGTCTGGTGAGGGCCTTCCTTACAACAGGCCTACAAGCCCTGAGTCCAGCTTCTCTCAGCCTATTGCGCTCAGGCTGAGCACTGATGGAGGGATTGTGCGTTCCTGGTGTAACTTGGGCAGTTGTTGTTGCCATCTTGTACTTTCCCGCAGGTGTGATGTTTGGATGTACCGATAGGTGTTGTTACACGTGGTCTGCCACTGCGAGGACGATCAGCTGTTCATCCTATCTCCCTGTAGCGCTGTCTTAGGCATCTCACAGTACGGACATTGACATTTATTGCCCTGGCCACATCTGCAGACCTCATGCCTCCTTGCAGCATGCCTAAGGCACGTTAATGCGGATGAGCAGGGACCCTGTGCATCTTTCTTTTGGTGTTTTTCAGAGTCTGTAGAATGGCCTCTTTAGTGTCCTAAGTTTTCATAACTGTGACCTTAATTGCCTACCATCTGTAAGCTGTTAGTTTCTTAACAACCGTTCCACAAGTGCATGTTCTATAACTGTTTATCAAATCAAATTGTATTTGTCACATGGTTAGCAGATGTTAATGCGAGTGTAGCGAAATGCTTGTGCTTCTAGTTCCGACAATGCAGGAAAAACCAACGAGTAGTCTAACCTAACAATACCACAACTACTACCTTATACACACAAGTGTAAAGGGATAAAGAATATGTACATAAAGATATATGAATGAGTGATGGTACAGAACGGCATAGGCAAGATGCAGTAGATGGTATCGAGTACAGTATATAGATATGAGATGAGTAATGTAGGGTATATAACCATAAGTGGCATAGTTTAAAGTGGCTAGTGATGCATGTATTATATAAAGATGGCAAGATGCAGTAGATGATATAGAGTACAGTATATACATGTACATATGAGATGAGTAATGTAGCGTATGTAAACATTATATTAACTTCCTGAGTGTAGGGGACAGGATTTTCGTTTTTGGCTAAAAAAACATACCTATTTGAAACTAGAATATGCATATAATTGTCAGATTAGGATAGAAAACACTCCAAAGTTTCCAAAATATTGTCTGTGAGTATAACAGAACTGATATTGCACCCGAAAACCTGAGGAAAATCAAACCAGGAAGTGGCTTCTATTTTGAAAGCTCCATGTTTCATAGCCTGCCTTCGCTCCATTTAAAGGGATATCAACCAGATTCCTTTTCCTATCGCTTCCTCAAGGTGTCAACAGTCTTTAGACATAGTTTCAGGCTTTTATTTTGAAAAATTAGCGAGAAAGATAATGTCGCGTCAGTGGATAGCTGGGTGTTTGCATGAGTTTTGCTTGCGCAACAGAGTGGGGCAGGTCTCCTATTGAAAAAGTGACAGTCCCGGTTGATATATTATCAATTATATATTTTAAAAACAACCTGAGGATTGTTTATAAAAAACGTTTGACATGTTTCTGTGGACATTATGGATACTCTTATGAATTTTCGTCTGCGATATCGTGACCGCTCGCGCATGTGGATTTCTGAATATAAAGCGCCAAACAAATGGAGGCATTTTGGATATTAAAATAATCTTTGTGGAGCAAAAGGAACATTTATTGTGTAACTGGGAGTCTCGTGAGTGAAAACATCCGAAGATCATCAAAGGTAAGCAATTTAATCTAATGCTTTTCTGACTTTCGTGACCAATCTACTTGGCTGCTAGGTGTTTGTAATATTTTTTCTACTGAGAGATGTTCTTACATAAACGCCTGTTATGCTTTCGCCGAAAAGCTGTATTGAAATCTGACACGCCAGGTGGATTAACAACAAGCTAAACCGTGTTTTGCTGTATTGCACTTGTGATTTCATGAAAATTAAATCTGTTTAGTAATTTAATTTGAATTTGGCGTGCTGCAATTCAGCGGGTGTTGATGAAAATGTAGGTGTCCTGGAGGGCAGGTAGTTTGCCCCCGGCATTGTGCAGACCTCACTACCCTCTGGAGAGCCTTACGGTTGTGGGCGGAGCAGTTGCCGTACCAGGTGGTGATTCACCCGACAGGAAGTGATGTGTACGTCGAGGAACTTCAAACTTACTACCCTCTCCACTACTGTCCCGTCGGTGTGGATAGGGGGGTGCTCCCTCTGCTGTTTCCTGAAGTCCACAATCATCATCTCTGTTTTGTTGACGTTGAGTGTGAGGTTATTTTCCTGACACCACATTCCGAGGGCCCTCACCTCCTCCTTGTAGGCCGTCTCGTCGTTGTTGGTAATCAAGCCTACCACTGTAGTGTCATCCGCAAACTTGATGATTGAGTTGGAGGCATGCATGGCCACGCAGTTGTGGGTGAACAGGGAGTACAGGAGAGGGCTCAGAATACACCCTTGTAGGGCCCCAGTGTTGAGGATCAGCGGGGTGGAGATGTTGTTACCTACCCTCACTACCTGGGGGCGGCCCGTCAGGAAGTCCAGTACCCAGTTGCTCAGGGCGGGGTCGAGACCCAGGGTCTCGAGCTTGATGACGAGTTTGGAGGGTACTATGATGTTAAATGCTGAGCTGTAGTCGATGAACAGCATTCTCACATAGGTATTCCTCTTGTCCAGATGGGTTAGGGCAGTGTGCAGTGTGGTTGAGATTGCGTCGTCTGTGGACCTATTGGGGCGGTAAGCAAATTGGAGTGGGTCTAGGGTGTCAGGTAGGGTGGAGGTGATATGGTCCTTGACGAGTCTGTCAAAGCACTTCATGATGACGGAAGTGAGTGCTACGGGGGCGCTAGTCGTTTAGCTCAGTTACCTTAGCTTTCTTGGAAACAGGAACAATGGTGGCCCTCTTGAAACATGTTGGAACCGCAGACTGGGATAAGGATTGATTGAATATGTCTGTAAACACACCAGCCAGTCTCTGAGGACGCGCCTGGGGATGCCATCTGGGCCTGCAGCCTTGCGAGGGTTAACACGTTTAAATGTATTACTCGCCTCGTCTGCAGTGAAGGAGAGCCTGCAGGTTTTGGTAGCAGGCCGTGTCCTCAAAGCGAGCAAAAAAGTTATTTAGTCTGTCTGGGAGGAAGACATCCTGGTCTGCGACGGGGCTGGTTTTCTTTTTGTAATCCGTGATTGACTATAGACCCTGCCACATACCTCTTGTGTCTGAGCCGTTGAATTGCGACTCTACTTTGTCTCTATACTGACACTTAGCTTGTTTGTTTGCCTTGCGGATGGAATCCACCGTTTCTGGTTTGGGAATTATTTAATTGTTGCTGTGGGTATAACATCGCCGATGCACTTTCTATTGAACTTTCTCACCGAATCAGCGTATTCGTCAATGTTGTTGTTGGACGCAATGTGTAACATATCCCAATCCACGTGATCGAAGCAGTCTTGAAGCATGGAATCAGATTGGTCGGACCAGCGTTGAACAGACCTGAGCGCAGGAGCTTCCTGTTTTAGTCTCTGTCTCTAGGCTGGAAGCACTTTAGTGTCCTAAGTTTTCATAACTGTGACCTTAATTGCCTACGTTCCACAGGTGCATGTTCACTAACTGTTTATGGTTCATTGAACAAGCATGGGAAACAGTGTTTAAACACTTTACAATGTAGATCTGTGAAGTTATTTTAATTTTACGAATGATCTTTGACAGACAGGGTCCTGAAAAAGAGACGTTTATATGTAAACCTTTCTAATAGAAATCATTGTTAGTATAATCCTAGGTTCAATTTGGATGTATCTTTTAATTTGCGCTAGTGCCTTAATCTTGATCATCCTAATTGGACATTGTGTGCAATAATTCGTTTTCAAATAGAGCGTTCTAAAAGGCAATGGGATAGCTTAATTAATAAGTCACATCGGGAGCTTCCATAGACTGTATAAAAACACTGTTTCTTTAAAAATTCTTGCTCGGGACCATCTGTTTGTACAGTGCTAAATGGTATGGACATTCCCTGATTTAATTAACATGTCGAAAACATGTTACAACCGTCATTAATTTGAATTCCTATTCTACACAGGTCATAATATTGTTAGCATATATCGTTCATGTTGTTAAGGCGTCTGCATGCTTCCCAGCCGAAACAGTTCGGAAGAGTTTGTGCATATATTATGACCACATTATGTGACGTTTTTGTTCATTTTGGACTTTGGTAAGGGTTTTTTCGGCTGTTCGGGCACATCAAACATTTTCTTGAGGCAAGCCAAAGTCGGTAGCCGAAGTCAACGTGCTTTCATCGATGATTGGTCAACAGTAGGGATTCTTCAATAAAGTATTTGTTGTCATTCAACGAGAGATAAATCCTTGTCATGCACATTTTTTTCATAGAGAAATACTGCACCAAACATCTTAGTTAGATGTTAAATTGCGCAACTAAGATCTCCCCTGCAAAAATGTCAACGTTTCTTGAGATTACTTCTGACTATTTTGAGGAAGTTTATACAGGGTCTCAAAATGGACAAACAGTACTATTGCCACAATTTTTATTTTTAGGTAGTTTGGAGGTCTTTTTAAATTTATTTTTTAGGTAGTATGCAAGCACACTCGTTCGGTTCACCTTGGCGAGTTTGGCCAGGCGCCAGCCAAACTGAAGCATGCTGATGCCTTTAGTGTAAGAGTTAAGAACGTACCGTAAACTCACTCCACAGCTAGCTTGACATCTTATGGATGGAGCCATCCAATTGGATACCTTTGGGTGGATCAACACGTTAGAATGTTGTCAAGGAGGGCGGTCATGTGTGTTAGCAAAGCAGAAGTCCTAGTTCGAGCCAGGTACGAGCCTAATTGCGGGAAGTGGTACTCACGTGAAGTCTGTAACATTAGCAAACATTGTGCCCCCACAAAAAAAACACGGCAAATCATTTTATACATTTGTTTTTATATATTCTTATGCTTCTAATTTCAAGACAATCTAATCCATTCTGGTTTTCAGATCTGTCTCTCTCGTCTAACTGACTCACTGTTTTAGAATGCCACTCAGTGTCCTGTAGACTGGCACTTAAAGGGCAACTCCACTGCTTTTCAACCTTATTTTCATTATCTCCAGCACAATACCAGTGTCAACGGCGCATTTCTAAGTTTTGTCGAAAGTAAATAACAAGTTAAAAAGTTCTACCTGATGACATCATCAAAAGTTAAAACATTTGAAAAACAGTGAGATTCGCGGTGATGTGGGGAGCAACGTTTTTTATTGTACCCTGTGATCTCAGAGTAGCATTTTTTTAGGACTTTTCTTTTTATCTTTTTAACCCCAGTGTCACGACTTCCACAGAAGTCGGCTCCTCTCCTTGTTCGGGCGGCGTTCGGCGGTCGACGTCACCAGCCTTCTAGCCATCGCTGCTCCAATTTTCATTGTTCCATTTGTTTTGTTTTGTTCCCTGCACACCTGGTTTACATTCCCTAATCACATTGTATATATATATATATATATTCCTCTGTCCCCCCCCCCATGTCCTTGTGTGGAATTGCTTTGTTTCATGTTCAGTGCGACGCGCCAGGCTGGTTATTTCCCCCCATGGGTATTCTTGTTTAACCCATAGAAGGTTTGATTATTAACGGTAGTTTTGTGACTGCAGTTTGCACATTTCACAGGTTTGACGCAGTAGCGACCGTTTGTTGTGCTTCTGCCCAAATAAAGAGTGCGCCTGATCACAACTCTCTGCTCTCCTGCACCTGACTTCAACACCAGTAGCGCATACGCTGACACCCAGATCATAGAAACATGCTGTTTTCACATAGGGGAGAATGAGGTAAATTGAGCCAAAGGGGTAAGTTGAGTCACTCTTGTTTCTTGGAAACCAAACACAATTATTAATTTGATCAAATATTGAGAAAGAAACCACACAGAAAAAGTGGGAAGCAAGTTAAGTCAAATTAATGTGAATGTTTTAAAATCAAAATAGAGAATTGTAAGATAGTTCTATACATGAGTTGGGGTCTCTATAAGCTTAAATAGGAGGTCATAAACCTAGTATTAAGCGCATCCTTGTAGCTGTGTGGGCTAATATAGTCAAAATGTTTGCCTTGGGGTAAGTTGACCCAATGGCCAAGGAGTAAGATATGGCAAGGTGAGCAAATTGAAGTGTTTTCTTTCCAGGTGTAATGCAAGACATTGGGATATGAGATAACAATAGGGCCCGGCCTATGATACAAGTGTAAAAGAAAAAGTAAAAAGTGTTTGTCAGGTGTTAAGCCTGTGTTCAAAGATGCTTAAAATTATTAAAAGACAAAAAGTGATTGTGTTTGAGAAATAAAGATAGACATGGTTTTAAAAATGTAGTGGTAATATAATTCAGTACATAAATGTGTAGGCGTCAAAACCTAGAGACAACTTTTTTGGATGAATGTTAACATGTATTCTGATTATTTCCAGGAATAAACAACATAATATATTAAGATTGATTTATTAGAAATAATTATATATTTTCCTTTAAAGAGTGATGTTGATTGTACAAATTTGGCTCAATTTACCCCAGTCTCCCCTATGTAGACAATGAGCTGGTGCTGGAGATTATGAAAATGAGGTTGAAAAGTGGCAGAATTGCCTTTTACGTCTCTGGTCAATAAGGGAGGAGTGTCAGCCCCAGCAGCTGTATCAGAGGGTGGGAGTGTGTTGGGGTAACAGAGACATGCCTGACTAGGCATGGATCTGTCATTAGGGACAATGCCAGCAGGCAGTCTCTCATATCCAGCTGTTATGTCCCTCTCCCATTACACTGATTGACTAATAGCACCACATCCTCATTCCTGACAAGCCTCACTAATCCCAGAGATGTTGGTGTCTCTCTGTGTGGACGATGGACACTGTGGAGATATCCCCCTCCCGGAGTGCAAAGAACCTTAGCTTGACCCTGGAAAACATCCTGTCCTTTTTCTGCATACATCAAAGCAGTGACTCACTCCTGCAGGTTCATGCTCTACAACATCCGTAGAGTATGACCCTACCTCACACAGGAAGTGGCACAGGTCCTAATCCAGACTCTTGTCATCTCTTGTCTGGACAACTGCAACTCGCTGTTGGCGCGGCTACCTGCTTGTGCCATCAAACCCCTGCAAATGATCCAGAACGCTGCAGCCCGCCTGGTTTTCAACCATTCCAAGTTATCCCATGTCACCCCAGTCCTCTGCACACTCCACTGGCTTCCAGTTTAAGTTCACATCCACTACAAGACCATGGTATTTGCCTACTGGGCAGCAAGAGGAACTGCCCCTCCTACTTTCAGGCTATGCTAGAACCCTACACCCCAACACGAGTACTCCGCCACCTCTGGTCTCCTGGCCCAACCACCCCTTTGGGAGGACAGCTCCCACTCAGCCCAGTGAAAGCTCTTCTCTGTTCTGGCACCCCAATGATGGAACCATCTTCTCCCTGAAGCTAGGACA
Source organism: Oncorhynchus clarkii lewisi (assembly GCF_045791955.1). Classification (NCBI taxonomy): domain Eukaryota; kingdom Metazoa; phylum Chordata; class Actinopteri; order Salmoniformes; family Salmonidae; genus Oncorhynchus; species Oncorhynchus clarkii. The sequence continues at coordinate 27,845,842 of NC_092171.1, forward strand.
GCAGAGTCCCTGCCCATCTTCCGAAAACATCTGAAACCCTACGTCTTCAAATAGTATCTTAAATAATCCCACACCACTCAGTTCAATCATAACATCAGCTGTGGTCGATTTGACTGGACTAGGCAATGGCCCATCACATAGCTGGTCAAATCCAGGGAGTGTGGAGTATCCAACAGAATCCTAACCCATTACTGCACATGCTTGCCATACGTCAGTTTTGAGTGTGACATTCTGTTTACACCAAGGGACAGGTTTGTTACAAAACCAACGCAAGGACTGTTAACACTGTGCACTAGTGGTGGCTTATACAGGGGTACAAAACTCTGCCTTGGTTACATTTGTCATATTCAGATGTACAAAGGGAGACAATACCCAATTTAAAATTACATGTGTATTAGAGAAAGTGGCATCACCTTCTCCAATCCTGCTGAGTTCAAACTCAAACTATTTGTCTTTCACTTCATCGTGTACAATGTAGATTCTAAAAAACATCCAACAGTACATTTTAGTAGCAACTTAATACTCAGTGCCTTGATTGGCTATTCATGAGAATTAACAAGTGTGGGTGTGTGTTCCTTTAATAAATCAAACAAAAAACATTTACTGTTTGGCCACCTCTTTTAACAACGCCCTGCAGGTCATATCTTTCATCTGTTGATAGAAATGACATACAAATTCAAAGTCGAACAACCAAGCAAGATCTTCCCTTGTCTTAAGAATCTGAACAACTTGGTGGTAAAAAATCTGTAGTCGAATGTTGCTGCCTGATTGATGTCAAACTAAACAATACATTTACAGTGAACAGTAGGGAATGGTTTCAATCAAATACATTTCAACAAGAGCAACTTAACGAGCTCGTCTGGCAAAGATGGCCGCCTGAGGAGAAGCGAGTCAAATTGACCTGAGGAGAAAACCAGGCTAGAGTAATCATGTCCATATTAGGACAGTCACACTTTCTAGCGACACCAACTCCAAACTCTAAGTGACTGACAACTTCCATGGATGTGTGACTCTGTCCTAATATGGATACCGTACTTGTCCATGCAGCAGACGACCTAGCATGCTGTCTTATAGTATGCAGAGAGAGATAATTATGCATTTCGTATTTCTTTTGAATCAAACCCAAAATGAAAGCCAATTCAACACTCCTCGGGTCTCTAGATGAAAACTGTGTTAATTTGGCTTTATCGACTACTATGCCCATACATTTCCCCTATTTATCCTACTACCCTCAGGAAATAGTCTCGATTAGTCATATCTACAAGGACAAGCTGTCCTACCAGCTGTAGTATAACTACATGCCAACTCAGCATTTATGAACGACATTATCCTTAAACTGACATAAATGCCTGTTTTCTATAGTCCCGTCAGCGTCATGTGAATTGATGCCAGATCGTTCCTCAACTGGTTAGTGAATAATCCTGGAGCTGAAGCCCCATCCAGGTGGTCTTCAGGGTCCCTCCAACAGGCCTGTTTATAGATCTAACTCAGAATTTCTACAGAGCCTGTAGTAATAGTCAAATAACCAATAATCAAGTCTTAAATTCCACTTGTTTTGGCACTGGAGTGCTAATGATTTTTTGGGTGGAACAAATACATTATTGAAAAGCAGCTTCTGGGTAAAATCCCCTGGAGTGTTGCTTGCATGACTGACACGCTTTAGTTTCCAGTGTGAAGAAAATTGACGAGACCTCTCATGGTTGATGCATCCATTTCCTTATAGGACAGCTTGTAAGGAATGCTTTCCTATAGCTGACATGTTCACGATAACGTATCCCAGTGAATACATCACTGATGATTAGGGAGATGGCCTAGTGTTGCTCTGGAACAAATCATTAGCAGTTAGTGCTTACACCTAGCATTGTATAACCGTCCTGACACATTGTAAGCTTGCGAGATAAGGATGGTTATTTGAGGTTAGCTAACACCCACACCTTAGTTTAAAAACTGAGAACAAATGTCCATTGCGGGTCATTATGGATAATTGAAACAGAGATTGAGTGTGATTTTAAGAACAAGCTAACCATAATGACTTAATGTCTGGTATGCATTTATTTGATTGTGAATACCTCAGGATGAATACATTCATGGTACTGTATAGTGAGAGATTTGGAAACAGGTTAAAGAAAAAAAACTATTTGCATTATTATTATTACACATCTATAAAGCCGTTGACTTTGGGGCGCACACGTTAAACTCTCCTGCTATTATCTCTCTTATGGAGAGATTTCCTTTACTACCTTGTGTAGGGATGAAAAAAAGTTCTCACTCCCATGGAGCTCCTGTATGGTCCTCCCACTTTCTCAGTAAATGGAAATGTACCGTCTGAAAGCCTAATGGCACTCTATTCCCTACAGGGCCTTCAGAAAGTATTCACACTCCTGGATTGTTTCCACATTTTGTTACAGCCTGAATTTAAAATTGATTAAATTGAGATTTTTTTTGTCACTGGCCTACACACAATACCCCATGACCCCCTACAGTCGACCAATGCACCGGTTTGTCAATCTAAGTTACATAACAAGTCAATGTGCCAACTTCTGTTTGGTAGTGTCCGAACTGTTTGGGCTACAATCTAATTGGACCCCACAGTGGAAAGGGGAGATTCTCGACCCCCGTCTGAAGGTAAACAGTACCATTTGAACTCGAGAGAGACAGAGACATTTTTTATATTCATTAGATTTTGAATTCAGGCTGTAACACAACAACATTTTGAAAAAGTCAAGGGGAATAAATACGTTCTTATGGCACTGTATATATTGCCCTGGTGAAAAGTAGTGCACTGTATAGGAAATAGGGGAAATAGGGTGTTATTTATTTATCACTGTACGTTATATGTAAATGAGTGTATTTCACCTTGAGGCAGTGATTCCAATAGTAAAATTGTAATGATGGGACATTTATTGAATAACATCCTTTTTCTTGCCAGGCCTTTTATGTCAGAGCACGATGTAGTTGCAATGAAGGAGCACGTGCCTGGAATTTCTCCAGTGTATTATAGGTAGTTATAACTAGGAGTGAGCCGAGCGGAAACCTCATTATGGAGAAGTTTATATTATGGAGAAGTTTATACCCGACAACGGATTGCTACGGATTATAAAACATTTAGATCCGGCTGTGCAATTTCATTGGTCAATTTGCATTCAAGCTGTGCTAATAATTGCAGAATACCTAGCCTAATCACTGTGCACTAGACTACATGTATCAATACGCCTTTGTTCATAATGTACACCTGCTTTTGAGGCAAAATGGATAGACTCAGGCAACATTAAAATGGATAGACTCAGGCAACATTAATGGATTTATTTACTAATCCAATGGTGAAAGTGCTATATCATACAAAATATACACGGGCAATAGCCCAAAACAAATATCCTCTGTATCAGGTTTAAAACTTCTTATGGCTTAGATCCCGCTAACAGGAAAATTCTAAAAACATAATTTGACTGTGACATTATGAGGTATTGTGTGTAAGCCAGTTTCACAAAATATCAATTTAATCCATTTTAAATTCAGGCTGTAACACAACCAAATCGATAAAAAGTCAAGGGGTGTGAATACTTTCTGAAGGCAATGTAGCTACAAAGAGAGGGAGCTATTTTGTTACAGTGTTACGGAAATATTTATATGTGATTAATCTGTTAGCCTACCTATCTTAAAGGTCACTGCACTAGCTACAAAAATATCTTAAGACTTAACCTCTCTAGGGTACGTAGCGTCCTACCTCTCAACAGCCAGTGAAAGTGCAGGGTGCCAAATTCAAAACAACAGAAATCTCATAATTAAAATTCCTCAAACATACAAGTATTTTACACCATTTTAAAGATAAACTTGTTGTTAATCCGACCACAGTGTCCGATTTCAAAAAGGCTTTACGATGAAAGCACACCAAACGATTATGTTAAGTCAGTACCTAGTCACAGAAAAGCACAGCCATTTTTCCAGCCAGAGAGAGGAGTCACTAAAAGCAGAAATAGAGATAAAATGAATCACTAACCTTTGATGATCTTCATCAGATGACACTCATAGGACTTCATGTTACACAATACATGTATTTTTTGTTTTGAAAAAGCACACCATGCAATAATGAGTATGGCGCTCAGATACAAAAACAAGCCATACAGATATCTGCCATGTTGTGGAGTCAACAGAAGTCAGAAATAGCATTATAAATATTCACTTACCTTTGATGATCTTCATTAGAATGTACTCCCAGGAATCCCAGTTCCACAATAAATGTTTGATTTGTTCGATAAAGTCCATAATTTATGTCCAAATACCTCCTTTTTGTTCGCGCCTTGAGTTCACAAATCCAAATTCACGACGCGCAGGCCAGACGAAAAGTACAGAAATTCCATTACAGTTCGTAGAAACATGTCAAACGATGTATAGCGATGTAAATCATTAGGATGTTTTTAACATAAATCTTCAATAATGTTTCAACAGGAGAATTCCTTTGTCTTTAGAAATGCGATGGAACACAGCGACCTCTCACGGGAGCACACCTGAATGAGCTCATGGCACTCTGCCAGACACCTGACTCATTCCCCTCTCCTTCACAGTAGAAGCCTCAAACAAGGTTCTAAAGCCTGTTGACATCTAGTGGAAGGCCGTAGGAAGTGCAATCGGACCAAATTTACACTGTATCTTGGATAGGCAAAGAGTTGAAAAAATAACACAGTAGAAAAAAAGAAGAAAAAGTCTATATACATTGTGTGCAAAAGGCATGAGGAGGTAGGCGAATAATTACAATTTAGCAGATTAACACTGGAGTGATAAATGATCAGATGGTCATGTGCAGGTAGAGATACTGGTGTGCAAAAGAGCAGAAAAGTAAATAAATAAAAACAGTATGGGGATGAGGTATGTAAATTGGGTGGGCTATTTACCGATGGACTATGTACAGCTGCTGCGATCGGTTAGCTGCTCAGATAGCAGATGTTTAAAGTTGGCGAGGGAGATAAACATCATCAGAACATCTGCTATCTGGATTTGGGTAAAGGAGAAGGTGGGGAGACTTGGGCGAGCTGTTGGCCGGGGGGGGGGGGGGGGGGGGGGGGGTGTGTTACCTAGCCTCAGTGTTACCTAGCCTCAGTGCAGTGGGCAGCTGGGAGGAGGTGCTCTTGTTCTCCATGGACGTTACAGTGTCCCAGAACTTTTTGGAGGTAGAGCTACAGGATGCCAATTTCTGCTTGAAAAAGCTGGCCTTTGCTTTCCTGACTGACTGCGTGTATTAGTTCCTGACTTCCCTGAACAGTTGCATATCGCGGGGACTATTCGATGCTATTGCAGTCCGCCACAGGATGTTTTTGTGCTGGTCGAGGGCAGTCAGGTCTGGAGTGAACCAAGGGCTGTATCTGTTCTTAGACAAGCATGCTCCGTTCAAAAAATGCAGAACTAAGATGGTGAGGAAGTTACTTTTAAAGAATGACCAGGCATCCTCAACTGACGGGATGAGGTCAATATCCTTCCAGGATACCTGGGCCAGGTCAATTAGAAAGGCATGCTCGCAGAAGTGTTTTAGGGAGCGTTTAACAGTGATGAGGGGTGGTCGTTTGACTGCGGACCCGTAGCGGATAAAGGCAATGAGGCAGTGATCGCTGAGATCCTGATTGAAGACAGCGGAGGTGTATTTGGAGGGCCAGTTGGTCAGGATAACGTCTATGAGGGTGCCTTTGTTTACAGATTTAGGGTTGTACCTGGTGGGTTCCTTGATGATTTGTGTGAGATTGAGGGCATCTAGTTTAGATTGTAGGACTGTTAAGCATATCCCAGTTTAGGTCACCTAACAGAAAAAACTCTGAAGCTAGATTCACAAATGGTGTCCAGGGCACAGCTGGGAGCTGAGGGGGGTCGGTAGCAGGCGGCAACAGTGAGAGACTTATTTCTGGGGAGAGTAATTTTAAAAATTAGTAGTTCGAACTGTTTGGGTGAGGACCTGGAAAGTATGACATTACTTTGCAGGTTATCTCTGCAGTAGACTGCAACTCCGCCCACTTTGGCAGTTCTATCTTGACGGAAAATGTTATAGTTGGGTATGGAAATCTCTGAATTTTTGGTGGCCTTCCTAAGCCAGGATTCAGACACGGCAAGGACATCAGGGTTGGCAGAGTGTGCTAAAGCAGTGAGTAAAACAAACTTAGGGAGGAGGCTTCTGATGTTGACATGCATGAAACCAAGGCTTTTTCGATCACATAAGTCAACAAATGAGGGTGCTTGGGGACATGCAGGGCCTGGGTTTACCTCCACATCACCCGCGGAACAAAGGAGGAGTAGTATGAGGTTGCGGCTAAAGGCTATCAAAACTGTTCACCTAGAGCATTGGGGAGATTTCTGGGCATGGTAGAATATATTTAGGGCATAATGCGCAGACAAGGGTATGGTGGGGTGCGGGTACAGCGGAGGTAAGCCCAGGCACTGGGTGTTGATAAGAGAGGTTGTATCTCTGGACATGCTGGCTGTAATGGGTGAGGTCACTGCATGTGTGGGAGGTGGTACAAAGGAGGTATCAGAGGTATGAAGAGCGAAACTAGGGGCTCCATTGTAAACTAAAACAATGATAACTAACCTGAACAACAGTATACAAGGCATATTGACATTTGAGAGAGACATACAGTAATATTAGGTGTTGATTGGGAGAGCTAGCTAAAACAACAGGTGAGACAACAACAGCTAACCAGCTGACACAACAACAGCAGGTAAAATGGTGATGACTAGGCAGAGAGGGTCGGATTAACTACACACAGAGCCTGAGTTCGCGGCTGGGGCCTACAGATAAAAAATAAATTAACAGAATGGAGTACCGTGATTAATGGACAGTCCAGCAGGCATCAGCTATGTAGGCAAGTGATCATAGTGTCCAGAGGGCAGCAGTAGATGGAACAGGGGAGCCACCACTACGCTAGCACTCGGGCGACACGGCGTTTAAAGTTAGTAGTCCTCCAACGGAGGCCGGTTGAAGGCACAGCGGATGGAGTATTCGTTGGCAGACCAGTCATGGTGGTGTGGAGGGGGGGGCGTGTCGACAGAGAATCCAAGCCAGATGGCGAAAGAGGTATTGTAGAATTTAGTTTGCTAGCCTGGAGATGCGCCTGGCTCACGGCTAACTGGTGCTGGCTTAGTGGCAGTGGCATTAGCCACTATAGCCAATCGGTAGCAGCGGTGAACCGGTGCCAAGGTCCAGAGTTTACAGCAAGGATCCGGTGGAGTATTGGGCTCTAGCCGTGTATGAGTGGGGTTCGGGTGAACAGCTGAGTAGGCCGGGAGGTGGGCCTCAGGGATAGCTTCGGTACTGGATGCCACAGTGAGTGAGCTAGCTAGCTGCAAGCTAGCTGTGAAGATCAGAAGTAGTGGTCCAGGGATTACGGCAGGAGTCTGGCGTTGTTGTGGAGAGACAGTCCGATACTGGTAGACTGGCGAGTATTATCCAGGCTAAGAACAGGGCTGGTATCTGTACAGAAGGTAAAAGCCGCTAGCATTGGCTAACAATGACTAAATAGCTGGTTAGCTTCTGGAGGTTCTTGAATGTGTTCTAAAGTTAAAAAAAATAGCGATACCGTATCACATTGGGTGAGGCAGGTTACCGGAAGGTATAATCAAATAAAAAAATTGAAAAGAGATTGAAAATAAAGTTGAAAAATACAAAAGTACACGAGACACGAACAAAACACATCTTCACTGCTACGCCATCTTATGGAGTGGTGTAAAGTACTACTAAAGTACTTTTTGTGGGTATCTGTACTTTACTACTTATATTTGACTACTTTTACTTTTACTACATTCCTAAAGAAAATAATGTATTTTTTACTCCATACATTTTCCCTGACACCCCAAAGTAATTGTGACATTATGAATGGTTAGCAGGACAGGAATATGGTCCAATTCATGCACTTATCAAGAGAACATCCCTGGTCATCCCTACTGACACTGATCTGGCGGACTCACTAAACACACATGCTTCGTTTTTTAATTATGTCTGAGTATTGGATTGTGCCCCTGGCTTTCCGTAAATTAAAAGAACGAGAAAATTGTGCCGTCTGATTTGCTCAATATAAGGAATCTGAAATTATCTATACTTTTACATTTGATACTCAAGTATCAAAAGTAAATGTAATGCTAAAATATACTTAAGTATATTTAAAACCGAATACTTTTAGACTTTTACTCAAGTAGTATTTTACTGGGTGACTTTTACTCTTTCTCAAGTATGAAAACTGGGTACTTTTTCCACCACTGCACTTATGCATTTAAACGTGTGAAAGCAACAGCAAACATATCAACAAGAAAACAAAGCAATATCCACTGGCAGGAGTTGAGAGAGCAAGTGGAGAGTGCGCCAATGGTTCGTCTTCACCAAAGTAATAATTCATTTGAAAAACAAATTCCAAATACAAGCTTTATAGGTAAATTATGAATTTCAAGCTAATTTTGACATATCAGAAGACAAGTATGGCTATGCTTGTAATTGTTGCTTGATGCCCTATTGCTTTGTGAGCTTGCAAAGTAAACAATTCATATTCTTGATAACCAAACAATTTTTGGAGCAGCATATTTATTTATTATGGCAATCCTATCTCCCTGTTATGTTTGCGCTGCAAAGCACATTTAAGATCAGAATTTGAACAACCAAACTGTTAAATTGGGCACTTTCTTAGAAAATATATCTGAGGTTGTAATGGCCGTTGTTGGTGGAAAAAGAGGAGGACCAATGCGCAGCGTGGGAAGTGTCCATATTGATCATTTATTATCATGAAAACAAAATAACGAGAACAAAATGAAGCAATAATCACCCACAACTCAAGGGTGAAAACAGGCTGCCCAAGTATGGTTCTCAATCAGGGACAATGATTGACAGGTGCCTCTGATTGAGAACCATACCAGGCCAAACACAGAAATACCAAATCATAGAAAAAGGTACATAAACAACCCACCCGACTCACGCCCTGACCATAATAAAACAAAGACATAACAAAAGAACTAAGGTCAGAACGTGACAGAGGGATCATTTAGCTATTTCATTTAGGTATAAATAAATATTTACTTTAAAAAAAAAATATTGAATTTGGCTTTTAGTATTATAGCCCAAGAAAATACAGTCAAAAAATAAATCATAATGAACAAGGTTCTGAATTGTCTGTCCTATAACTAGGATATATAAAAAAGCTCAGGAACTATATATATACTTCCATTCATTTTTAAAAACCAGTACCGGTTTCCTTCAGACAAGTCCTGTGACACTTGTGGGGCCGTAGAGCAAAACTGAGATTTCCACAGTGGGGTCACATTAGTTTGTAGCCCAAACGGTTTGGATGCTACAAACAGAAGTTGGCACATCGATTGTACCGATTTCAGACGAGTCACCTGACACTTGTAGACCACCATCGTCTTCGTGAGAGTCTCATAATAGTTTGTAGGTCAGACGTTTTTGTGAGAAGAGCGATTGTTGGGATGTCTCATGGTCTGACAAACACGATCTAACTCTGCAGAAGTGCAACATAGGCGGATGTGGTGAATTGAGACGCATCCAATGCAAAAAACAAATATCTCTAGCTTTGACATATTTCTATGGGGATTTTTGCATTATGTTACTCAGATTGACGCACCGGTGCATCAATCAACTCTAGGGAGTTATGAGGTATTGTGTTTAGGTCAGTGACAAAAAATCTCCATTTAAACCATTTTAAATTCAGGCTAAAACACAACAAAATGTGGAAAACAAGTGACATCAATAAGGGATCATAGCCTTCACCTGGACTCACCTGGTCAGTCTATGTCATGGAAATAGCAGGTGTTCTTATGTTTTGTACACTCGGTGCATATTATACATTTAAAAAGGCCTTTAGTTATGGCCTAGTTATCCTCAACATTGTGGTCTGAAACTATTGGCTCAAGGATCACATCAGACCTGCAAGTCACAATAAGATATTTTGTGAAGAAATTAGTAATCCTCGGAGACTCTGTGGCACAAAGTGAGTGACAAAATGTAAAACAACCTGGCCAGATAATTTCAAGTAATCAGTCTCAAGTCAAAGTTGAGTCCCGAGTCTTGATACTCGAAGTCCAAGTCAAGTCTCAAGTCATCAGATTTGACTCGAGTCCACAACCCTGTTATTTAGTTTGATTTCTTTGGAGGAGTGGGTGAGTACTACAGGCTGATGCTGCCACTGAAACAGATTGAAGAGAGATCAAAAGTAAGAAAATTGGCAAACTTTCCATTCATGCCTCCTTGGAAAATTCAATCAATACAGACAATGAAATACTGCTTACAGACACCACCGAAACACATGTTCCAGTCAATACTTTTATCTCATTTTACCCAGCCTATTGTCATCTAATAATACTAATACTGCATCTACTGCCTCATCCACCTATTACTGCCATCCATCACAACCTGCAGCACAATAATCTATTCATCACTCTATTCATTCTGCTATTTTGATCCATGCTTTTCCATTTCTACCATCTTTATGATGCAGAATCACCCTGGACTCTGGACCTGTATTATTCCTCTACACATCATCTTTTGTAAATCCTATTTCGTAATGCTCCTATTGTAACAATCAGACTGTTTGTAGCCCACCACTTATCCTCTGTTGTGCTTTTATGTTTTAGACCACCGTCTGTTGTAGGTTATGTAACACAGGTACCATTGCTATGGCTGTGCTGCGGTCAAACGCGTATCATGTGTATTATTGCTTTAATTAAACAGACCATTTGCTTTAAACAATAATTTCATGTAATCTTCCCAGTGTAACCTTTTATTTAACCTTTATTTTATTAAGGAATCAAACTGAGACAAAGGTAACTTTTACAGATGAGCCCTGAATAACAGAAATAACAGAAATACAGTCTCCTACAGTATCACAAGCCTGGAACCTGAGGCTCTCTTCAGCCTCCTCTCCTTGATCTTTAAATCATTCTGCCAGAGAGTAATCACACATTGTATGTCTAGCCTAACTCTGATTTGTGCTGCTTGTATCAAGCATCTGTGCCATATTACCATAGCCAGATTGCATCTTCGGTCCGAAGTCTGGAAAGATAGCACTTGGCTATTAGCACTAATTAGCCAGCCAGTGCTAGCTCGCTAAACTGCCTACTTCATCAGTGCGGAGGAAAATTCAGAAGCAATGACAGAACCAAGCCACAGACAAAGATATTCTAGGTCATGAAACTGTTAAAGGGCATGTATTTAGTGTTGTCCTACTCCTACATAGTTTTATTGTAATTTTATGATTTAATGTCTATTGACTTTAGTGATGAGCAAAACCCGGAAATTGCTTCTCCGTGACATTTTCAAGTACGATCCCTGAGATGACTAATACAAAAATTAAGGACAGTCATTTTCAGCTATCTACAGTATATGACTGTAGTTTTCTGATCACATTGGAACTCCCTGCTACATGTTAGACTGGCTACATTGAAATCAAATGTTATTTGTCAACAGGTGTAGTAGACCTTACCGTGAAATGCTTACTTACACGCCTTTAAACAACATTACAATGTTAAGAAAATATTTACCAAATAAACTAAAGTAAAATAAAAAAATAAAAAAAGGTTATTTGTACAGTTGAAGTCGGAAGTTTACATATACTTAGGTTGGAGTCATTTAAAGCTCATTTTTCAACCACTCCACAAATTTCTTGTTATTAACAAACTATACTTTTGTCAAGTTGGTTAGGACATCTACTTTGTGCATGACACAAGTAATTTTTCAACAATTGTTTACAGACAGGTTATTTCACTTATAATTCACTGTATCACAATTCCAGTGGGTCAGAAGTTTACATACACCAAATTGACTGTGCCTTTAAACAGCTTGGAAAATTCCAGAAAATTATGTCATTGCTTTAGAAGCTTCCGATAGACTAAATGACATCACTTGAGTCATTTGGAGGTGTACCTGTGGATGAAGTTCAAGGCCTATCTTCAAACTCAGTGCCTCTTTGCTTGACATCTTGGGAAAATCAAAATAAATCAGCCAAGACCTCAGAAAATAAATTGTAGACCTCCACAAGTCTGGTTCATCCTTGGGAGCAATTTCCAAACACCTGAAGTTACCACGTTCATCTGTACAAACAATAGTATGCCAGTATAAACACCATGGGACCACGCAGCTGTCATTCCACTCAGGAAGGAGACGCGTTCTGTCTCCTAGAGATGAACGTACTTTGGTGCGAAAAGTGTAAATCAATCCCAGAACAACAGCAATGGACCTTGTGAAGATTCTGGAGGAAACAGGTACAAAAGTATCTATATCCACAGTAAAACGAGTTCTATATCAAAATAACCTGAAAGGCCGCTCAGCAAGGAAGAAGCCACTCCTCCAAAACCTTTTTGGAGAAATGTTCTCTGGTCTGAGGAAACAAAAATAGAACTGTTTGGCCATAATGACCGTCGTTATGTTTGGAGGAAAAAGTGGGAGGCTTGCAAGCTGAAGAACGCTGTCCCAACCGTGAAGCACAGGGGTGACAGCATCATGTTGTGGGGGTGCTTTACTGCAGGAGGGACTGATGCACTTCACAAAATAGATGCCATCATGAGGCAGGAAAATTATGTGGATATATTGAAGCAACATCTCAAGACATCCGTCAGGAAGTTAAAGCTTGGACGCAAATGGGTCTTCCAAATGAACAATGACCCCAAGCATATTTCCAAAGTTTTGGCAAAATGGCTTAAGGACAGAAAAGTCAAGGTATTGGAGTGGCCATCACAAAGCCCTGACCTCAATCCTATAGAACATTTGTGCGCAGAACTGAAAAAGCGTGTGCGAGCAAGGAGGCCTAAAAACCTGACTCAGTTACACCAGCTCTGTCAAGAGGATTTGGCCAAAATTCACCCAACTTATTGTGGGAAGCTTGTGGAAGGCTACCAGAAACGTTTGACCCAAGTTAAACAATTTATAGGCAATGCTACAAAATACTAATTGAGTGCATGTAAACTTCTGACTGGGAATGTGTTGAAAGAAATAAAAGCTGAAATAAATAATTCTCTCAACTATTATTGTGACGATCCTAACTGACCTAAAACAGGACATTTTTACTGGGATTAAATGTCAGGAATTGTGTATTTGGCTAAGGTGAAATGTAAACTCCCGACTTCAACTGTATGAGCCTTTTGGACCGAGACTTGGCGCTCCGGTACCATGCGGTAAAAGAGAGAACAGTCTACGGCTTGGGTGACTGGAGTCTGACAGTTTTTTTCTTTGACACCGCCTAGTATATAAGTTCTGGATGGCAGGAAGCTTGGCCCCAGTGATGTACTTGGTAGTACGCACTACCCTCTGTAGCGCCTTATGGTCAAATGCCGAGTAGTTGACATACCAGGCGGTGATGCAACCAGTGCTCTTGATGGTGCAGCTGTATAACTTTTTGAGGATCTGGGGACCCATGCCAAATCTTTTCAGTCTCCTGAGGGGAAAAAGGCATTGTCGTGCCCTCTTCACAACTTTCTTGGTGTGTCTGAACCATAATAGTTTGCTCTCACTTGCCTCAAAGCGAGCATAAAACCCTTGGCGAATAACATTTGTAAACATTTTAAATAGATATAGAATTATATTTAGTCAGTTAAGGGAGATTTGGTTTTGTAGTGATTTGCCTGTATAGTTCAAAATAAATGCTCTAACAGGCCTAAATGTTGTTTGGACAATTTTTTGAAACATTCACTAAGATTAAACTCTGCTGTTATTGTTGCAAACACTATTATTTTGGATGTAGTAGTCAGGCTATCAAGCATGCTAGCTAACTATCAGATACAGTAACTTACGGTTAGCATTCATTAGTATCTAAATACTTTTTTTGGTGTAATGCAGTTGATTGGTGACACTAGCTAGGTTTCCATCCAATTTGCGACAGATTTTCATGCTAATATTCAAATATCTGCATAAAACAATATGCACATTTTCCCACCAGAGCTGTGCTTCCATCAAACATACTTTTTGAGCAGAAAAGGCTGATGTTGTAGTGCACATAAAAATAACTTTCAATTCAACTGTACCAAATGAAAAATACAATTTACCACCTAGAGTCGATGTCCGCACCCCACGAGGAGATCTAATTAGCATAATACAAAAATGTCCATAAAAATCTGTAATTTTATGCTAGACATATCTTTAAATTTGCATTTGATATGTGTCAATCCACCTCATCCGCTGTTGTCGCACTTCTGCATCTAGGGTGAAAGGTGATAGAGCTAGAGCAGTGTTTGCCAGACCATTAGACATCCCGAAAATCACTTCTCACATAATCATCTGTAGCGTCTGAACGGTTTGGCATACAAACTATTATGCTACCCTTAAAGGAAAGATGAAACTCTCGCGAACACAATGGGTTTCTCCGTTTTGCTCTACAACCCCCACAAGTGTCTTGGGACTAATCTGAAGTTGGTAAAGACGATTGACCAACTTCTGTAGTGTCCGAACAGTTTGGGCTACACACTAATTTGACCCCTCTGTGGAAAGGTGAGATTTTCACGAATGTGTGCGTACATGTCGGTTGTTTTGCTCTAGGACACCCACTGTCTTCACAAGACTAGTCTGATGGTCCCCCGGTACCATTTACATTTTTATGGAAGTATATACGTATCTGGTTAAATACATGTAAAAGACAACAGCAAATGTTTCCTGATCATTCTTACTGTATATGGGCTAATATCAGTAAGGCCTCCCAAAAATGTTCATCAAATAATTGTTTTATATATTTTCTTTATACTTCAAGGGGTCTTAAACTGTCAAATCAAATAGCAAAATGATCCTTGGTATGACCTTCTTAAAACAATTCCGTATAGCTTATTGGAAAGGAGCATCAAGCTGATCACCTTACACATTCACCACCCTGTGAAGTTCATCGTAACTTATTTAATCTATAGCATAATAAATTGCATGCTTTTCCCAGTCGTAGTCGGAGGACCACACAACATATCATCGCATAACTCCAAGTTTACTGTGATATGATGGTTATTAAATCAATATTTGCACATAAAGGCGTTTCCACCGTCATTTCTCTGATATTTAGTTTTACAGACTCAAAAAGATTCCACCTTGTCGAACAAACAAATTGTCTGTCGGCAGAATTGATAAAATTCCACTGCCGTTTCTGTCAGCCTGGTCGTGACTGTTTTAATGGGTAAGGTAATTCATCCACATCTAATGGTTTGATGGAAACGTGGTTACGGACATGAGCATATATTCAGCATGATATTCATGCAAGCATTACAAAACGATTACAACCCAAAAGTAAGGTGAAATGCACTCATAATTTATGACACAAGCTTTGTCTGGGCTTGCAAGAATGCTAAGCTAACTGCAGACTGGGTGGATCATTGCATCCGGGAGGTGAAATGGAACCTGTGGTTTGTAGTCAATCAATCAAATGTATTTATAAAGCCCTTCTTACATCAGCTGATGTCACAAAGTGCTGTACAGAAACCCAGCCTAAAACCCCAAACAGCAAGCAATGCAGGTATAGAAGCACGGTGGCTAGGAAAAACTCCCTAGAAAGGCCAGAACCTAGGAAGAAACCTAGATAGGAACCATGCTATTTTTTTAAACCTTTATTTAACTAGGCAAGTCAGTTAAGAACAAATTCTTATTTTCAATGACAGCCTAGGAACAATGGGTTAACTGCCTGTTCAGGGGCAGAACGACAGATTTGTACCTTGTCAGCTCGGTTTGAACTTGCAACCTTCCGGTTACTAGTCCAACGCTCTAACCACCCTGCCGCCCCTATGAGGGATGGCCAGTCCTCTTCTGGCTGTGCTGGGTGGAGATTATAACAGAACATGGCCAAGATGTTCAAATGTTCATAAATGACCAGCAGGGTCAAATAATCACAGTGGTGGTCGAAGGTGCAACAGGTCAGCACCTCAGGAGTAAATGTCAGTTGGCTTTTCATAGCCGATCATTCAGAATATCTCTACTGCTCCTGCTCTCTATAGAGAGTTGAAAACAGCAGGTCTGGGACAGGGAGCACGTCCTGTGAATAGGCCAGGGTTCCATAGCCGCAGGCAGAACAGTTGAAACTGGAGCAGCAGCACGGCCAGGTGGACTGGGGACAGCAATGATTCATCACACCAGTTAGTCCTGAGGCATGGTCCTAGTGCTCAGATCCTCCGAGAGAAAGAAAGAAAGAGAGAAAGAAAGAGAGAAAAACAGAGAGAAATTACAGAGAGCATACTTAAATTCACACAGGACACCGGATAAGACAGGAGAAATACTCCAGATATAACAGACTGACCCTAGCCCCCCGACATAAACTACTGCAGCATAAATACTGGAGGCTGAGACAGGAGGGGTCGGGACAATATCCCCGGGCAGGTCCAAACAGGCAGGCTATAACCCCACCCACTTTGCCAAAGCACAGCCCCCACACCACTAGAGGGATATCTTCAACCACCGACTTACCATCCTGAGACAAGGCCGAGTATAGCCCACAAAGATCTCCGCCACAGCACAACCCAAGACGTCAAAATGTGTATCAAATCTTACACTAGTGCATATATGCTAACAGCATAATAACTGGTTATAAAATGGTGGAATTGTCCTTTAAATGTATTTTAGAAGAGTGAGTTGATCTCCCATTGATTAACCTATTATATGATTGTTTTTATTTTATTGCCTTAGCATGTCAGAGTCATGAACAGTAAATGTAAAGCATATGCACATGTTTACATAAATGGTAAGTTCCACTGACATGCATTTCACTGAACATGATTGTAAATAAAGCTTCTCTCTTTGGTGATTGCTGGTGATCATTGAACGCAAGTATTTGAGACTACTCTTCTATCAAAGGTTTGGTCATTCCTCACAGTGGACGTCTTGACAAATAGGAATTCATACTTCCTTCAGTTGAATAAGATGTATTTAAATGAGCAGAATTTATTTGACTACTTACAATAGTCCAGATAGAGCTATTTATCTTGTGCACTTCTTTCTCCACTTTCCATTCTGAATGAAACCTTTCATCACAAAGGGCTGTGGAGGGGAGTCCTTTGTTGGATGTATTCTTTAGGAAGTATTTTCAAGTGTCGATCACGATGAAGACAGGAAGAGCCCTTTACAGCATGTTTCCTTTCAGAGAATAACATTTTCATACATTAAGCATTTAGCAAAAAATCAACTTAATAATTACATGAGGTAATGACGGTAAACAACAGTCCTGTCAAGAAGGAAGCTCTCAGTATCACCCCCCGCTCCTTATTTTATCCTATGAGCAATTAATTCAGATCACTTGCCAAGTGAAAGGACATTATGCAAAAATCTTGCAACTGCTGGTTTCAGGTAAGCAAGACCTCTCCTTGATTGTACCAATTATTCCGCCACATGCTTTGCATGACCTCCGCTGATATACTCATTAATCAGTGAACGGCAGCCAACAGAGGGAGGAGGGAGGGCTACCACGGGCTGGGCACCGACCCCTGGGTGGCAAAATGTGAGTCATGCAGCCACAGCATCTCACAACACAAACAGCCATAGCACAGCACAACCCACACAGCCATAGCACATTTCCATAGATGGATCCTTTCCAAGTTCCGAGCACGCGCACACACACACACACACGTACACACACGCTCAAGTACAGCTCCTTTGCAATGAAAGGAGTGTTATAGCATAGCAGCTGTGTCCATAATGACGGAGGGCAGAACAGATGAACTGTGACACACAAATAATATGTAAATGATAATGATCTACTTCTTTATTCAATTACCCACGTCCTACTTCTGAATAGTTGGCTAGTTAGCAAGCAACATTTTCTGTGACAAAAACTAAAGCTAAAACTTGCCTTTTGTGAACTAACACTCGCAGTTGCCCCCTCCCTATTAGCACTGGCTATTGATCACTACACTGAACAAAAATATAAACACAACATGCAACAGTTTCAAAGATATTACTGAGTTACAGTTCATATAAGGAAATCAGTCAATTTAAATAAATTCATTAGGCCCTAATCTATGAGATTCACATGACTGGGAATACAGATATGCATCTGTTTCTCAAAAATACCTTTAAAAAAAGGTAGGGGCGTAGCTCAGGAAAGCAGTCAGTATCTGGTGTGACCACCATATGCATCATGCAGCATGACACATATCCTTCGCATAGAGGGGCTAAGGCTGTTGATTGTGGCCTGTGAAAAAGTGTCCCACTCTTCTTCAATGGCTGTGCGAAAACTCGGTACCAGAGGGACCTAGAGGAACCTCCCCAGCAAGGACCGGCAGTGTGCCTTCTGCGGCCACAGATGGTATATGGATCGGCCCCTCCTCCGGTCGCCCTAATTGCAGCATCTCGCAGCTCCATGGGTGTCGGAGCGGTGGTGTTGGCGGATGGAATCGGCAGACCCCGATCTGCACGTCCGCGGGTAGCCAGCAGGTTATCCAACCTTATGGATATGTCCACCAGCTGGTCGAAGGTCAGAGTTGTGTACCTACAGGCCAACTCCTTACGGACGTCCTCATGCAAACTACAACGGTAGTGATTGATCAGGGCCCTGTCGTTCCTGGCCGGCGGCCAGGTTCCGGAAGTCCAATGCAAACTCCTGTGCGCTCCTTGTCCCCTGCCTCAGGTGCACGAGACTTTCCTCGAGTTTGTCCTGCACCTCTCTTCCTTCCTCCCATATGGTGTTGGCCCAATCCAGGGCTTTCCCTGAGAGACAGGAGACGAGGGCGGACACGCTCTTGCGGCCCGAAGGAGCCGGGTGCACGGTCGCCAGGTAGAGCTCCAGTTGGAGTAGCAAACCCTGACATCCTGTTGCCTTCCCATCGTACTCCCTCGGAAGGGTCAGGCTGTGGGTAACTGGTGCATGGAATCAGGTGCAGGAGAGCAGAGATGAGTGTACAAGGTAATTTATTCCACGAACAGCACCAGTATAAAACAAATACTAAAAGGTGCGTGAAATTATCATTCATTTGTAAATAACGGGCGTAATAACGAACCCAGCAAACAATACCAGCCATCAAGTAACGACCTGAACATTATATACAAACACGCACACAAACATGGGGGAAACAGAGGGTTAAATAATGAACATGTAATTGGGGAATAGAAACCAGGTGTGTAGAAAACAAAGACAAAATAAATGGAAAATGAAAAGTGGATCGCGATGGCTAGAAAGCCGGTGAAGTCGACCACCGAACGCCGCCCGAACATGCAGAGGGACCGACTTCGGTGGAAGTCGTGACACTATTTCTAGTACTCAGTACACAAAACTTGAAAACCATATTTGGAGCCATGAATGTTATGTGCTAAAACTGAGTTCTGTCATTTTCTCAGTGGAAAATAAAGTTGCTTTGAAATAAGATCAGTAGAGCACGGGAACTCAGACTACCTTTGAGCCATGCTGAGTCATACACTGAGCATACAAAACATTATGAACACCGGCTCTTTCAATTACATAGACTGACAAGGTAAATGATGATCCCTTATAGATGTCACTTGTTAAATGAACTCAAATCAGTGTAGATGAAGGGGAGGAGACAGGTTAAAGAAGGATTCGTAAGGTTTGAGACAATTGAGACATGGATTGGGTATGTATGTCACTCAGAGGTTGAATGGGTAAGACAAAATATTTAAGTTCCTTTGAACGGGGTATGGTTGTAGGTGCCAGGCGCAACAGTTTGTGTCAAGAACTGCCACACTGCTGGGGTTTTCATGCTCAACATTTTCCCACGTGTGTCAAGAATAGTCCACCACCCAAAGGACATCCAGCCTTCCCTGAGGGTAGCTTTCGACACATTGTAGAGTCCATTCCCGACGAATTGAGGCTGTTCTGACTGCAAAAGGGGGGTGCAACTAATGTTCCCTCTAAAAGCCAATTTATGCTTGATCCGAAAATGTGGTCGGAGGCTACCTATGGAGGCTGTGATTCAGTCGCGGAGCTTCTGGAAGCATGCAGAGGCCAAATCAAGCTCAGCACTGCTTTGCCGTGCGCCCCGTGCACCTCTCAAAATTTGTAACAATGCTGAGGGCTAAGTATACTGTAGCTCCGCATGGATATGATTGGTTGACAATAGGTGAGGTCCTGTATAAACACAAACTCACTTCCTTGACAACTTCTTTCACAACAGCTCTGTGCTGCCCCACAAAGCACAAGAAGTATGAAAGCCCTGACTTCTGCAGAGGCCTAATCGCCATAAATGCTGCACGACCAATGCAGACCTTGGATTGACCATGCCCCGCCTTTTAGCTGCTAGCGGGTGCTCAGCTCCCCTAGCTGTTGCACAGAACAAAAATATCAGCCTGTGCAGAGAACAAAAGATTGAACTGCACTCACTTTCTAGAGTTTACCCCTTTGGTTAACACTATCAACGTTTCGCTCTGTGGGAATTGTGCTGGAATCAACACAATATTAGCCACTTTCAATATAACACACCGAAACAAAACTATGAAATAATTAGTATGCAAAACTAACTGAGATTTTCTTGTAGGCAGAATGCATTGGAGTAGGATTCTATTGTAGACCGGTGTGCCATAAATAATCAGAGGCTATATAGGCCCATATTCAAATAGCCATATATGGATCTGTGCCATCTACTTTGAACTGGACTATGTTTACAGCACGAGCGGTCGTGAGTAGATGCACTTGTTTCAAGATCAAAGTGAGAGCTGCATATGTGCACATTTGTTCATATTCATTCCTAGTTAGTGAGTTATTAGCCCAGTTATATCTAATTTCTAGTCAACATTGGAGGAGGAGTGGTTGCTTCCTACAAGAGCACAAAATGTGTGCATTTCTAGCCATCTTTGAAAAGCCAGTCAGGTAAATAACAATTGTTTATGTCTTGAGGGGCAGTGTTGTATTTTGAGAAGGTCTTGAATAAGCTAAGTAGCCAATAGGCAGAGGGTAGCATAATTTGTCAGATTTTCTGTTATAATGGTTTGGTAATAATAATGAATTGTATTTTATCTTGTAAAGTTTCTTGCATCAAACAACAGATTTTCAGTCCCTTCCTTGTCTGAAGGATAAGTGGATAAACAGGTTAATGTCAAGCCGTGCATGATTATTTTTGTTAATCTCATGGAATGTAAGCCTTTATTGAATATAACACATTTGCTGCTAGAACAGCTGTGTAAAATGTCCATGTAAAAATGTTATGGGATGCATTTTTCTGTCATTGTTTTTGATGGTAGGCCACTCTGGTAGGCCTATATTATGATCAAATAGCCACAGTAGCCAACTTGGCCACTGTTAAAACTGTAATTTAAAGCGGGTACAGCCTCAGTGTTCACAGTAAATGTATGCCGGAAGTTGCACCCTAATTTTCACAATGATCAAGTGGCGAATAACATAACATTTGAGGGAACATTGGGTGGAACTCAATATTAGGAAGGTGTTCTTAATGTTTTGTACAGTCAAAAAGGAAGGAGAGGGAGAATATAAAGGCACTGAATTAGAAGAGTTCTGTGAAAGGTTACCAGCGATGGGGGTAAACATTTTGATCAAGAGAGACCTTTAACAGTAAATCTACAAATATGTATGTTACACTTATAAAGAAGGTTGTATTCATACAGTTTTGTTGAATAGAAAATATATCATATAAAATATTTAATATATTGTTCAATATTGTTACTCGCGATTTTGATCAATGTATGCTGACATGTAAGACATGGCAATGGTGGTCTGTTAGATGAATTGATTCAATATCCATTACCTTAAGGGTTACTTATTTAAATGTAACTAAATGTAATTAAAATGTAATCTATGTAATCCCCATAATACATATTTACAGTAGAAGAAGTCTACCACAGAAGGCTGCTGAGGGGAGAACGGCTCATAATAATGTCCGGAACAGAGCACATGGAAGGGCATCAAACACATGGAAACCATGTGTTTGATATATTTGATACCATTCCACTAATTCCACTCCAGCCATTAACACTAGCGTTTGCCACCAACGTCCTGTGAGGTCTACACTATATATACAAAAGTATTTGGACACACCTTCAAATAAGTGGAATTGGCAATATCAGTCGGTTAACCCAAAATATACGCTTGTTTTACTCCAATCCTTGTAAACAAAGAAATTGTAAACAAACAGGATTTCGCCTCAAAACATGGTTAAAACTATAATTTTATATCATGGATGGTCAATCCTTGCAACCACAGCTCTATGAATTGGATAGTGATTACATTTCTCCTGCTCCATCCCTCAGATTTTTACCGAAACAGGGTTGGGGAGTGTACTCTGTTTTTGTTTCTACTGCTGATTGCTTTAAATACCATTGCTATCGGGAAACCGGGCCCTGGATATTACTTCACAGACATGGGTATTTGCATTCAAGCAAAACATATGGATTCTCCCTTAAAGAGGGGAGAGGGGTGAATATCAACAGCTGCTTTACATTAAGCACATTCCAGTTCCTTTAAGTGACTCTCAAAGCACGTAATTTGGAAATAAATAAAAGTATGGGGAAGTCCCACCAGAACATCTTCCAATTTTTCACTTGGTGATGGCTACTTCCCACTAAGGGGACCTACGCCTACGTCTTTTTTTGGTCGTGTCTGGACCGGGCGTGTTTTTTTGTGCGGTCTGGACCGGCCTTGATTTCAATGTCCACAGATGGGACTCCTTAAAAACATGCTACTTCAATACAAGTGACTTTTCGTAGCAGACTAGGAGAGCATTTTTGTTAACCCTAAACCTTTTCCTAACCATAACCTAATTATCCTAACCTGCTACGTTAATCCTCCTAACCTGCTGCGTTAGTTATCCTAACTTGCTGAATAAGCTCTCCTAACCTAACCTGCTGAATAACCTAACCTCCTAACCTGCTAACGTCTCGTCGGACGTAGGTTTTTGGTCTGGTCCAGACCAAATCTAAACCAATCATAGAAGTCTATGTTTGTTTTAGATTTGGCCCAAACATAGACATCTAAGTTTCACAAGTTTCGATAGCACAATAGAGTAGGTCTGCACAAGTCTATGTTTGTAGTGGCCCAAACATAGACATCTAAGTTTCACAAAACACTCTCAAACCTCTCGACGGTATCCCGGGGACCCAAGGCCGTTCCATGTAATTCCAGAACTAGCACACCTGATTCAAGTTGTCAACTAATCTTTAAGATCTTGAATAACTAGTTCAGAGCTGCATTCAAATTGTGAAACATCTGGGGGTCCCCGAGGAGAGATTTGAGAACCAGTGGTAGAGCACAGCTGAATCCATTACATTCCAATACAGTAAAAAAAAGTAAATATATTTTCAATCTTCTTTCAGAAGCAAAAATTGACCTGATTTCAATGTCTGGAAAATACATATTTTAAACTACCTGAAAGTACGTATTTTCACCTTTCATTCAGAACCTAACTTCAATGTTTGGATTATACATGTTTTAAATGTAATTTTTCTTACTGGGTAAGGGTTCCGATTTTGGAGAGACACTGAAACACACTGAAAAGTAACTTGACACTGTTGATCAGTCAGTGCACATTTGGATTAAAATGTCATGAAGAAAATTGCATTGAGAGAAGAGGGTGTACTGAATTAATGCATCATAAAGCAAGGGCTGGAATTTGTTCTCGATGCTCGAACAGCGACGTGTCTGTCTCGTGTGTTGATCTAGCATGTGTAACATTACACTCACGACAATGTGCTACTTAGCTAACTGTTTCTTTGCAAGACAGTTCATTTTATCAGCTACAGTTTGTGTTGTGAGAGGCTAGTCTTGGTTATGGAAATGTAGGCTCGCTAGCAGTGTTTGTGCTGAAACTTGACATCTAGCTGCACACGTCCCTAATCTAGCCACGTTCCTAATCTAGCCATACTAGCTAGATTAGGTAGATTAGCTACCTGTGAACTTTACTTAGTTTTATGGATGAATATAGTTAGCTAGGCTATGTTGTCAACATTGAGTTGTGGTTGGTAGACAATCTATACAACTATGGTACAGTTATTTTGGCTGGTAGCTAAGGGCTAGTTGGCTAGCTAACTGGCTATAATGAAAGCCAAGTACATTAGCTAGCTCATTTGTTTGTGCTCTGATTTAGTTTACTCAGATGACTTCAGCAATATAAAAAAACTTACATAGCAAAATATACCTAACTTCCTAGCTTCCTTTGCTTGTAGCTTGCTTCTCTTTTGACCGGTGTAAGCTAGCTAGCTACAGATGCTAGCCTACTATTAAGAAGCAGCTAACGGTGCTGTACCTCGAGAAGTCCTATATCTGCTGTTCCTGCTCTTATTCCATGTGGGAGGTAATTAAACAGGAGGACATGGTGGCGAGGAAGTGTCACCCATAGGGCCAGAGGCTGTTTAACCAGCCCAAAAGTCAGCTAAATAACTAAAACCTTATTGACCTCCCTGCTGTGATTCATGCAAGCTGAGTTATTAGCTAGAGAAGCTAAATCATAAAACCAATTGTGTCACTTAAGTTGATAGGTATTATACATTATGATGCAGTGATAATGTATTATCATCTCATATTGAACCTAACTACATAACAACTGTAATAACATATTAACACATGTAATAACGCATTCACTGACTGTTGTCTGCCTGTGGCCTAACCATGCAATTATAGCTTGCACTCTGTGTCATAACCTCCCCCCTTTCCCTGTTTTTCAGTAGATACTAACCGCACTGGAAACCCCCCGCACAGGTGGCTGACTAAGATAACATACACACACTCAAACCCCCTTCGGGATGGGCTCCAAAGATAAAGAACTCTGTTGAGAACCAATGGGATACTGACACCAGGCTGGAGGGGACTGTCTATCACCTACAAGCAACCTACCAGAAGCCAGGACTACCAGAATCGACCTACGTCATTTCAATGTATAAAATGAACTGCACATCATGTTTCAGGTCTCTTCTTCCGATAGTTCCCTAAGAGCTAGACGAACGAGGCCGTGCAGCACGCTTTGCCAGATATCATTACTCTTGAATAAACGGCCTTTACTATACCTTATCCGCCTTGTCCAGAGTCTCAACTTGGTCTCGTTTCTCATGTATCTATTCATCAACACAACCATAGTCAGGAATCTTCAGGTTAACCAAAACCCTTCTGGATTCCAATGGTCTGCCCAAATCTATCATAATCTTAAACAGTGGCTGTGTTTGATTAAATCTGGATTATTCTAGACAAGAGAAAACCTTTGTCCTGATCATGTTCCCTGTGTTTCTCTGAGATCAGTTTGTCAGTGTGCGAGACAGGTTATGTAAGAACAGGACTTCGAATCCTAACTTGCACACATAACTTGAATTATAGCACAAATCTCCAATCGATCTTACAAATCCTACACACGGTATCTCAAGCAAATTGTTCCGTCTCTGTGCGTCAGGTGAATAATATACAGCATATGCATATAGTCAAATAGACCTCCTGTTTCAATTACTGTGGGACCTTTGTTCTGAGAGATCATTGTCTCTCAGCACTCAGGGCTTCATCAGCATGCAGCTCCTCCATGGATCCACAGGGTTAGCTGCTTCTCCGAACATCATTAAAAATAGTTCAGACTGTTGCTTCGCCGACTACATAGACTGATTCAATTAGCTCCGTGGATCTGAGAGACAGAGGCCAACCAGGTGTATGAGAGAGAGAAAAGGGGAAGGTGGTGGTTCTCCACTTTAGTATGGCTCTCTGGCTGGTTCTGGTTCTTTCTGGTCTGGGTTATGCCTGCAGGCTCTGGGAGGTTTCCTCTTCAGCTACCTCAAATCAAATGTTATTTGTCACATACACATGGTTAGCAGATGTTAATGCGAGTGTAGCGAAATGCTTGTGCTTCTAGTTCCGACAATGCAGTAATAACAAGTAATCTAACTAACAATTCCAAAACTACTGTCTTGTACACAGTGTAAGGGGATAAAGAATATGTACATAAGGATAAATGAATGAGTGATGGTACAGAGCAGCATAGGCAAGATACAGTAGATGGTATCGAGCACAGTATGTACAAATGAGATGAGTATGTAAACAAAGTGGCATAGTTTAAAGTGGCTAGTGATACATGTATTACATAAGGATACAGTCGATGATATAGAGTACAGTATATACGTATGCATATGAGATGAATAATGTAGGGTAAGTAACATTATATAAGTTAGCATTGTTTAAAGTGGCTAGTGATATATTTACATCATTTCCCATCAATTCCCATTATTAAAGTGGCTGGAGTTGAGTCAGTGTCAGTGTGTTGGCAGCAGCCACTCAGTGTTAGTGGTGGCTGTTTAACAGTCTGATGGCCTTGAGATAGAAGCTGTTTTTCAGTCTCTCGGTCCCAGCTTTGATGCACCTGTACTGACCTCGCCTTCTGGATGATAGCGGTTTGAACAGGCAGTGGCTCGGGTGGTTGATGTCCTTGATGATCTTTATGGCCTTCCTGTGACATCGGGTGGTGTAGGTGACCTGGAGGGCAGGTAGTTTGCCCCCGGTGATGCGTTGTGCAGACCTCACTACCCTCTGGAGAGCCTTACGGTTGAGGGCGGTGCAGTTGCCATACCAGGCGGTGATACAGCCCGCCAGGATGCTCTCGATTGTGCATCTGTAGAAGTTTGTGAGTGCTTTTGGTGACAAGCCGAATTTCTTCAGCCTCCTGAGGTTGAAGAGGCGCTGCTGCGCCTTCTTCACGATGCTGTCTGTGTGAGTGGACCAATTCAGTTTGTCTGTGATGTGTATGCCGAGGAACTTAAAACTTGCTACCCTCTCCACTACTGTTCCATCGATGTGGATAGGGGGGTGTTCCCTCTGCTGTTTCCTGAAGTCCACAATCATCTCCTTAGTTTTGTTGACGTTGAGTGTGAGGTTATTTTCCTGACACCACACTCCGAGGGCCCTCACCTCCTCCCTGTAGGCCGTCTCGTCGTTGTTGGTAATCAAGCCTACCACTGTTGTGTTGTCCGCAAACTTGATGATTGAGTTGGAGGCGTGCGTGGCCACGCAGTCGTGGGTGAACAGGGAGTACAGGAGAGGGCTCAGAACGCACCCTTCTGGGGCCCCAGTGTTGAGGATCAGCGGGAAGGAGATGTTTTTGCCTACCCTCACCACCTGGGGGCGGCCCGTCAGGAAGTCCAGTACCCAGTTGCACAGGGCGGGGTCGAGACCCAGGGTCTCGAGCTTGATGACGAGCTTGGCGGGTACTATGGTGTTGAATGCCGAGCTGTAGTCGATGAACAGCATTCTCACATAGGTATTCCTCTTGTCCAGATGGGTTAGGGCAGTGTGCAGTGTGGTTGAGATTGCATCGTCTGTGGACCTATTTGGGCGGTAAGCAAATTGGAGTGGGTCTAGGGTGTCAGGTAGGGTGGAGGTGATATGGTCCTTGACTAGTCTCTCAAAGCACTTCATGATGACGGATGTGAGTGCTACGGGGCGGTAGTCGTTTAGCTCAGTTACCTTAGCTTTCTTGGGAACAGGAAAAATGGTGGCCCTCTTGAAGCATGTGGGAACAGCAGACTGGTATAGGGATTGATTGAATATGTCCGTAAACACACCGGCCAGCTGGTCTGCGCATGCTCTGAGGGCGCGGCTGGGGATGCCGTCTGGGCCTGCAGCCTTGCGAGGGTTAACACGTTTAAATGTCTTACTCACCTCGGCTGCAGTGAAGGAGAGACCGCATGTTTTCGTTGCAGGCCGTGTCAGTGGCACTGTATTGTCCTCAAAGCGGGCAAAAAAGTTATTTAGTCTGCCTGGGAGCAAGACATCCTGGTCCGTGACTGGGCTGGATTTCTTCCTGTAGTCCGTGATTGACTGTAGACCCTGCCACATGCCTCTTGTGTCTGAGCCGTTGAATTGAGATTCTACTTTGTCTCTGTACTGGCGCTTAGCTTGTTTGATAGCCTTGCGGAGGGAATAGCTGCACTGTTTGTATTCGGTCATGTTACCAGACACCTTGCCCTGATTAAAAGCAGTGGTTCGCGCTTTCAGTTCCACGTGAATGCTGCCATCAATCCACGGTTTCTGGTTAGGGAATGTTTTAATCGTTGCTATGGGAACGACATCTTCAACGCACGTTCTAATGAACTCGCACACCGAATCAGCGTATTCGTCAATGTTGTTATCTGACGCAATACGAAACATCTCCCAGTCCACGTGATGGAAGCAGTCTTGGAGTGTGGAGTCAGTTTGGTCGGACCAGCGTTGGACAGACCTCAGCGTGGGAGCCTCTTGTTTTAGTTTCTGTCTGTAGGCAGGGATCAACAAAATGGAGTCGTGGTCAGCTTTTCCGAAAGGGGGGCGGGGTAGGGCCTTATATGCGTCGCGGAAGTTAGAGTAACAATGATCCAAGGTCTTTCCACCCCTGGTTGTGCAATCGATATGCTGTCTTGTTTTCAGATTAGCCTTGTTAAAATCCCCAGCTACAATGAATGCAGCCTCCGGATAAATCGTTTCCAGTTTGCAGAGAGTTAAATAAAGTTCGTTCAGAGCCATCGATGTGTCTGCTTGGGGGGGGATATACACGGCTGTGATTATAATCGAAGACAATTCTCTTGGTAGATAATGCGGTCTACATTTGATTGTGAGGAATTCTAAATCAGGTGAACAGAAGGATTTGAGTTCCTGTATGTTTCTTTCATCACACCATGTCACGTTGGCCATGAGGCATACGCCCCCGCCCCTCTTCTTACCAGAAAGATGTTTGTTTCTGTCAGCGCGATGCGTGGAGAAACCCGTTGGCTGCACCGCTTCGGATAGAGTCTCTCCAGTGAGCCATGTTTCAGTGAAGCAAAGGACGTTACAGTCTCTGATGTCCCTCTGGAATGCTACCCTTGCTCGGATTTCATCAACCTTGTTGTCAAGAGACTGGACATTGGCAAGAAGAATGCTAGGGAGTGGTGCGCGGTGTGCCCGTCTCCGGAGTCTGACCAGAAGACGCCTCGTTTCCCTCTCTTTCGGAGTCGTTTTTTTGGGTCGCTGCATAGGATCCACTCCGTTGTCCTGTTTGTAAGGCAGAACACAGGGTCCGCGTCGCGAAAAACATATTCTTGGTCGTACTGATGGTGAGTTGACGCTGATCTTATATTCAGTAGTTCTTCTCGACTGTATGTAATGAAACCTAAGATGACCTGGGGTACTAATGTAAGAAATAACACGTAAAAAAACAAAAAACTGCATAGTTTCCTAGGAACGCGAAGCGAGGCGGCCATCTCTGTGGCTCCCAGACAGACAAGACAAGGACCTGACCTGGGGAATTGCAAAGAACTGTGTGTGTGTGTGTGTGTGTGTGTGTGTGTATGAATAGAAAGATCCGTATGGTTCAAGCCAGGCCTCTGAAGTAAAATATAGTGAAAAATAATAGAAAGTTGTCCAGAGAGAGAGAGAAAGGAAAGACAGAATCACTGAAGAGCTAATTTCAGCCGGCCCAAGTTCACGTGGCCCAGTTTGTTTGGATCATAAGCCTGCTTCCCTAATTAATCACATTTTAATTAATGAGTGTGTAACAGACAAAACAGCAGCAGCACTCCACACTGCAGAGTCATCCAGCTATGAATAATCGCCTGAGCATTTACACACACTGACACACACACTGACACACACACCCACACAAACATGCAAAGGTGCATACACACCCATACACCCATTGATACTCAGAGATGCACTACATAGCAAAGGTGACAGGTAATTTTACTGTCCCCTGAGAATCTAATTGATTATCTCCCAGTTCGTTGATGAGCACTACATGCATTGAACAAGACTGGTGAAGAGCTGCAATATGCTGTACTTCAGAGGGCTGCTGCACATTCTGATGGAGCTAAGCTACTCTGTCGGTTAATTAATCACACAGACACATTAAGTGTGAAGACAACACTGATACTTAGGAATCAACCAAGAGAAAAAAGAGTGGGGAGTGGCATCCTTTTAAACACAACCCTGAATAATAGATGAATAGGCTCTCCATCTTCTCTTTCCCTCTGTCTATAGTTCAATCACTATCTGTTCAAAGATACAAATAAAATTGTATTCGTCACATGCGCCGAATACAACAGGTATCTTACAGTGAAATGCTTAAGAAAGTATTTACTAAAATATTGAAAAATACCAAAACAAAGCAATGTACAGTAAGTAGAGGGAATTTTCTTTGGGAGAGGAGAAGGTACAGTTTGCTACCACACCAGGGAATACAGGGAATACTGCAGGACTTGACTGTGGTCTGAAATGCATTTAAGTGAAGATACCAGTGGAGAGTCCACTGTCCTGCAGCCCTGCGGTGCCCTTACAAACCTTGCTCTTTTCTCTCTTCTCCCTACTGTGACTCTTGAATTAAACACGTGTGGGAAATCGCCTGGCAATTTGCTTCTGGTGCTGGAATGTGAGCCGCCACACACCAAACACTAAATGTCCCCCCAAAATGACTCTGGGAGGCAGGTGGCTGCGTTGGTTGCATCGGACACAGCCAGTGGGACACATTATTAAATTATTCATTGGGCCCAGATGAGTTTAGTCTCTTGTTAGGCAGATTGGTGGCGGTGGTATTTGTCCTCATGCTGTACATCCCGCTGATTTGGGATAAGCCACTTTCCCCTCGGTAAAAAGCGCTGCTTCAACATCTTTCAACGGTTTTTATTAGTTTCCCCCTGACAGGTACATGGCTCTCTCTCTCTCGCTATCTCTCGCTCCAACTTCTGCAGATGACAATCTATCTTGCAAATAAAAATGAGACTACTGTAAATGATCTTCCTTCAGTTCAAAGGAAAATTCAAGAAAAAATTTAAAACATTAACGCCTAATGCCACCTGGTGAGATCCATGGCACAATAAATTAGGGAAGTTCTCTTTTCCAGGCACATTGTCGTCATCAGGCAGGAGCCTTTCTACTTCTTTATTGTAGCCTGTGGACACCATGCACAGTCTGAGCAGGGAAAAACCTTGACACTTAACCAGCCTCCAATGTCCTCTCAAGGTGAAATCTCATGTGGTGCTGCAGGAATGCTCTCTGTCTCTCTCTCACATGCACACACACACACACACACACACACACACGTGAACTTGGACGGAAGTTCTTATCGTCAGGGAGATTCTATTATCTTTTTGCCTGACAAAATACCAGTTATGAGAATGTCAGGTAGGCTAGTGTTTAAGAGCTTTGGGCCAGTAACCAAAAGGTCGCTGGTTCGCATCCCATAGCCAACTAGGTGAAAAAAAATCTGTCGGTGCCCTTAAGCAAGGTACTTAAACCCTTAACCCTCCAGTGAGTCGCTCTGGATAAGAGTGTCTGCTCAATGACTAAAATGTCAAATCTAATGAAGAAATAAGTGTCTCCTTTGAACTGTTTGGACCAAGAAACGAGGCCTTTTTCAGGGCCGACATGTCAGTCCATTTAACTATATAACAGTAGCTCTGAACTTCAACTACAATGTGATGATTCAAAAGTGATGTGACAGCTTGTTCAAATGAAAATTAATTATTCAGTGAGACGGCAACGCACAATGCAATTCAAATGGAGAAGGTCAACACAGACTAAAATACAACTCCGGGAAAAATGCCAGCTCCATGAAAAATGAAAAAGGCTGCAGATGACGACATTGGAGAAAAAAACAAATTGACGTATTTATGAACCAGTCTGTGTCCAAACCACATTTTTATACATAGAGGTAATTTTGCTGAAGGTTAAACAAAGACGTGGAGCAATATTCACTCAAAATATTAACGTCTGTTTGTGCTTCTCTTGCTAACTGAGCTATAGTATAGATTTTCTATATGATAACCATATAACCAGACTTTAGCCCATCTCAATCAGTGCAATCCCAGCAGAAGCATGCACGCTAAGAGCAAAGCATATGAGAGAAATCTATTTGAAAATGGTTGTTTTCTTTTCTTAGTTGTAAAACTTAGCTAAACGTTTGAGGTTGGATTGAAAAGTCAAAAGAAATGGGAAAATGGTATAATGGCCAACTACTCACTTTTCTCATTGAGTATTACTCCACTTTCCCATGCACATCCAAACATATTTTAAAGCAATGTTTGATGTGCAGTTCCTTTAATCTTATGATAAATTCAAACTAAAAACAGGTGCCGGAAAAACTCGTGTCAGGTAACCTCTTGTCCTACCCCTCTGTTGTAATGACGTTCGTCTGTATGAGAAGGAGAGTCGGACCAAAATGCAGCGTGATTATTGCGATTCATGTTTAATGAAAAAAACACACTAAACACAAACACTACAAAAACAATAAACGTAACAAAAACCTAAACAGCCTATCTGGTGAAAACACATAGACAGGAACAATCACCCACAAACACACAGTGAAACCCAGGCTACCTAAATATGGTTCCCAATCAGAGACAATGACGAACACCTGCCTCTGATTGAGAACCATATCAGGCCGAACATAGAACTAGACAAACTAGACATGTAACATAGAATGCCCACTCAGATCACACCCTGACCAACCACAACATAGAAATATACAAAGTAAACTATGGTCAGGGTGTGACAGTACCCCCCCCCAAGGTGCGGACTCCGGCCGCAAAACCTGAACCTATAGGGGAGGGTCTGGGTGGGCATCTGTCCGCGGTGGCGGCTCTGGCGCTGGACGTGGACCCCACTCCATAATAGTTTTAGTCCACCTCCTTAGCGTCCCTAGATAGGTTACCCTCCTTAATGACCGCTCGGGACAGAGGGGCAGCTCGGGACAGAGGTAGCTCGGGACTGATGGGTAGCTCAGCACTGAGAGGAAGCTCAGCACTGAGAGGAAGCCCAGGCAGGTAGTTGGATCTAGCAGATCCTGGCTGACTGGCAGATCTGGAAGAGTCTGGTCGACTGGCAGATCTGGAAGAGTCTGGTCGACTGGCAGATCTGGAAGAGTCTGGTCGACTGGCAGATCTGGAAGAGTCTGGTCGACTGGCAGATCTGGAAGAGTCTGGTCGACTGGCAGATCTGGAAGAGTCTGGTCGACTGGCAGATCTGGAAGAGTCTGGTTGACTGGCAGCTCTGGCTGCTCCATGCTGATTGGCTGCCCCATGCTGACTGGCAGCTCTGGCTGCTCCATGCTGACTGGCTGCTCCATGCTGACTGGCAGCTCTGGCTGCTCCATGCTGACTGGCTGCTCCATGCTGACTGGCGGCCCTGGCTGCTCCATGCTGACTGGCGGCCCTGGCTGCTCCATGCTGACTGGCGGCCCTGGCTGCTCCATGCTGACTGGCGGCCCTGGCTGCTCCATGCTGACTGGCGGCCCTGGCTGCTCCATGCTGACTGGCGGCCCTGGCTGCTCCATGCTGACTGGCGGCTCTGGCTGCTCCTTGCAGACTGGCAGCTCTGGCGGCTCCTTGCAGACTGGCAGCTCTGGCGGCTCCTTGCAGACTGGCAGCTTTGGCGGCATCCTGCAGACTGGCAGCTCTGGCGGCTCCTTGCAGACTGGCAGCTCCTTGCAGACTGGCAGGTTTATGCAGACTGGCAGGTCCTTGCAGACTGGCAGCTCCTTGCAGACTGGCAGCTCCTTGCAGACTGGCAGCTCCTTGCAGACTGGCAGCTCCCTGCAGACTGGCAGCTCCTTGCAGACTGGCAGCTCCTTGCAAACTGGCAGCTCCTTGCAAACTGGCAGCTCCTTGCAAACTGGCAGTTCTGAACAGGCGGGAGACTCCGGCAGCGCTGTAGAGAAGGAAGGCTCTAACAGCGCTAAACAGGCGGGAGACTCCGACAGCGCTGAAGAGGAGGAAGGCTCTGGCAGCGCTGGACAGGCGAGGCGCACTGTAGGCCTGATGCGTGGTGCTGGCACTGGTGGTACTGGGCCGAGGACACGCACAGGAAGCCTGGTGCGGGGAGCTGCTACCGGAGGGCTGGGGTGTGGAGGTGGTACTGGGTAGACCGGACCGTGCAGGCGCACTGGAGCTCTTGAGCACCGAGCCTGCCCAACCTTACCTGGTTGAATGCTCACGGTCGCCCTGCCAGTGCGGCGAGGTGGAATAGCCCGCACTGGGCTATGCAGGCGAACCGGAGACACCGAGCGCAAGGCTGGTACCATGTAAGCCGGCCCAAGGAGACGCACTGGGGACCAGCTGCGTAGAGCCGGCTTCATGGCATTAGGCTCGACGCTCAATCTAGCCCGGCCGACACGCGGAGCTGGAATATACCGCACCGGGCTATGCACCCGCACTGGAGAC
The DNA here is from genome assembly GCF_045791955.1 of Oncorhynchus clarkii lewisi. Lineage (NCBI taxonomy): Eukaryota > Metazoa > Chordata > Actinopteri > Salmoniformes > Salmonidae > Oncorhynchus > Oncorhynchus clarkii. The sequence goes on from NC_092171.1 coordinate 27,879,857, forward strand.
ACCGTGCGCACCACTGCATAACACGGTGCCTGTCCGGTCTCTCTAGCCCCGCGGTAAGCACAGGGAGTCTGCCCAGGTCTCCTACCTGGCGTAGCCATACTCCCTGTTAGCCCCCCCCCAATAAATTTTTGGGGCTGCCTCTCAGGCTTCCATCCGCTACGTCGTGCTGCCTCCTCATATCTGCGCCTCTCAGCTTTCGCCGCCTCCAGTTCTTCTTTGGGGCGGCGATATTCTCCTGGCTGAGCCCAGGGTCCTCTTCCTTCTAATTCGTCCTCCCATGTCCATACCTCCTCTTTGGGCTGCTCCTGTTGCCTCTTCTCCTGCTGCACCTTTGGGCGGCTACACTCCCCTGGTTTAGCCCAGGGTCCTCTCCCGTCGAGGATTTCCTCCCATGTCCAGAAATCCTTATTGCGCATCTCCTCGCGCTGCTCCTGCCTGTTGACACGCTGCTTGGTCCTTTTGTGGTGGGTGATTCTGTAATGACGTTCGTCTGTATGAGAAGGAGAGTCGGACCAAAATGCAGCGTGATTATTGCGATTCATGTTTAATGAAAAAAACACACTAAACACAAACACTACAAAAACAATAAACGTAACGAAAACCTAAACAGCCTATCTGGTGAAAACACATAGACAGGAACAATCACCCACAAACACACAGTGAAACCCAGGCTACCTAAATATGGTTCCCAATCAGAGACAATGACGAACACCTGCCTCTGATTGAGAACCATATCAGGCCGAACATAGAACTAGACAAACTAGACATGTAACATAGAATGCCCACTCAGATCACACCCTGACCAACCACAACATAGAAATATACAAAGTAAACTATGGTCAGGGTGTGACATCTGTCCTATTGTCCTGTCTTCTATCCTCTTACACATGCACACAGACATGTGACAGGCATAACTGTCTCTCACTGACTACATCATAGTGTGAGTTCAAACGACACGTTTCATTTTGATAATTAAACAAATTAAACTCTAGCCACTGTACCCTACAAACAACAAAGAGACTGATATGTGAACATAAAAAGAAAGTAATGAATTCCAAATAATTGATCAAAGAATGCTTTGAGTGCTCCCTACGCTCCCGAGACACTTGCATGCAGTAGAAGTGGTGGAGCATCACGCACACTCTCAATATTTGATAGCACACAGGCTGTAATGGAAACCCCTGGGTGCGAACAAGTCCCCTTGCAGCGTAATGAAGGAGCCTGAAGAAGATGCTATGTGAAGTTTACCCTCAGAAGTGCTCTAAAGCCAATGGTATGGCACGGAGAGGAGAGGAGCTGCTGCAGTGAAAATACACAGTCATATAGTATTGCATTAGAGGGGGAAAATAAGAGTTTTGTCGTAGAAAACAAGGTATGGCGTTCATTGAGTGCCTCCTTCCTTTGACACTAAATCAGTGATATAGGGAGATACTGTATTTCCAAGCCTGTCTATGATGAGATAGAAATTAAAGAGGAAGAGCACGTAACAGGAAAGAAGTTGGCCCCTCAGGTCAAAACAGACACGTTTTGGAAGCATGGTGTCGGTTTGACATACACACTTGCATCATACAGATGGTGATATCAGATCTGTTTCCCCACTGCAGGTGCTATAACCGATACGCACACTGGATATAACTGTTCATCTGGCCAAGTGGGCTTGATAAATGTGAAGTTAATCAAGAACATCACATTAAGTGCAATCGAAGGCTGACTTAATGGAGATAAAATACATACAGTACCAGTCAAAAGTTTGGACACACCTACTCATTCAAGGGTTTTTCTTTATTTGACTATTTTCTACATGTAGAATAATAGTGAAGACATCAACACTATGAAATAACACATGGAATCATGTAGTAACCAAAAAAGTGTTAAACAAATCAAAATATATTTTATATTTGAGATTCTTCAAAGTAGCCAACCGTTGCCTTAATGCCAGATTTGCACACTCTTGGCATTCTATCAACCAGCTTCACCTGGAATTGCTTTTCCAAAAGTCTGGAAGGAGTTCCCACACATGCTGACCACTTGTTGGCTGCTTTTCCTTCACTTTGCGGTCCAACTCATCTCAAACCATCTCAATTGGGCTGAGGTCGGGTGATTGTGGAGGCCAGGTCATCTGATGCAGCACTCCATCACTCTCCTTCTTGGTCAAAAAGTCCTTACACAGCCTGGAGGTGTGTTAGGTCATTGTCCTGTTGAAAAACAAATGATAGTCCCACAAAGCACAAATCAGATGGGATGACAAATCGCTGCAGAATGCTGGTTAAGTGTGACATGAATTCTAAATAAATCACTGAAAGTGTAACAAGCACCCCCACACCATCACACCTCCTCTTCCATGCTTCACTGTGGTAAATACACATGCAGAGATCACCCGTTCACCTACTCTGCGTCTCACAAAGACACGGCGGTAGGAACCAAAAATCTCTCATTTGGACTCATCAGGACAGATTTCCACCAGTCTAATGTCCCTTGCTCGTGTTTCTTGGCCCAAGCAAGTCTCTTATTATTATTGGTGTCCTTTAGTAGTGGTTTCTTTGCAGCAATTCGACCATGAAGGCCTGATTCACTCTGTCTCCGCTGAACAGTTGACGTTGAGATGTGTCTGTTACTTGAACTATGTGAAGCATTTATTTGGGATGCAATTTCTGATGCTGGTAACTCTGGGTCTTCCGTTCCTGTGGCGCTCCTCATGAGATACAGTTTTATCAGGGAGCTTGATGAGCTCCGACTGCACTTGAAGAAACTTTCAAAGTTCTTGAAATGTTCCTGATGAACTGACCTTCATGTTTTAAATTAATGATGGACTGTTGTTTCTCTTTGCTTATTTGAACGGTTCTTGCCAACATGGACTTGGTCTTTTATCAAATAGGGCTATCTTCTGTATACCAATCCTAACTTGTCACAACACAACTGATTGGCTCAAACACATTAAGAAGGAAAGAAATTCCACAAATTAACATTGAACAAGGCACATATGTTAATTGAAATGCATTCCAGGTGACTACATCAAATCAAATTTTATTGGTCACATACACGTGTTTAGCAGATGTTAATGCGAGTGTAGCGAAATGCCTGTGCTTCCAGTTCCGACAATGTAATATCTATCAAGTAATCTAACAAATTCACAACAACTACCTTACACATGCAAATGTAAAGGGATGAATAAGAATTTGTACGTATAAATATATGGATGAGCGATGGCTGTGCGGCATAGGCAAGATGCAGTAGATGGTTTAGAATACAGCATATACATATGAGAGTAATGTAGGATATGTAAATATTATTAAAGTGGTGTTATTTAAAATGACTAGTGATACCATTATAAAGTCAATTTATTAAAGTGGCCAGAGATTTGAGTCTATATGTTGGCAGCAGCCTCTATGTTAGTGATGGCTTTTTTACAATCTGATGGCCTTGAGATAGAAGCTGTTCTCCAGTCTCGGTCCCAGCTTTGATGCACCTGTACTGACCTCGCCTTCTGGATGATAGCGGGGTGAACAGACAGTGGCTCAGGTGGTTGTTGTCCTTGAGGATCTTTATGGCCTTCCTGTGACATCGGGTGCTGTAGATGTCCTGGAGGGAAGGTAGTTTGCCCCGGTGATGCATTGTGCAGACCTCTACCCTCTGGAGAGCCTTGCGGTTGAGGGCAGTGCAGTTGCTGTACCAGGTGGTGATACAGCCCGACAGGATGCTCTCGGTTGGGCATCTGTAAAGGTTTGTGAGTGTTTTAGGTGACAAGCCAAATTTCTTCAGCCTCCTGAGGTTGAAGAGGCACTGTTGCACCTTCTTCACCACACTGTCTGTGTGAGTGGACCATTTCAGTTTAAATGTGATGGTTACACCGAGGAACTTTCCACCTTCTCCACTGCTGTCCCGTCGATGTGGATAGGGGGCTGCTCCCTCTGCTGTTTCCTGAAGTCCACGATAATCTCCTTTGTTTTGTTGACATTTAGTGAGAGGTTATTTTCCTGACACCACACTCCAACGGCCCTCACCTCCTCCCTGTAGGCCTTCTTGTCATTTTTGGTAATCAAGCCTACCACTGTAGTGTCGTCTGCAAACGTGATGATTGAGCTGGAAGCGTGCATGGCCACACAGTCATGGGTGAACAGGGAATACAGGAGAGGGCTGAGAACGCACCCTTGTGGGGCTCCAGTGTTGAGGATCAGCGGGGTGGAGATGTTGTTTCCTACTTTCACGACCTGGGTCGGCCTGTCAGAAAGTCCAGGAACCAGTTGCACAGAGCGGGGTCGAGACCCAGGGTCTTAATGATGAGTTGAGAGGGTACTATTTTGTTAAATGCTGAGCTGTAGTCAATGAACAGCATTCTTACATAGCTATTCCTCTTGTCAGATGGGATAGGGCAATGTACAGTGTGATGGTGAATGCATTGTCAGTGGACCTATTGGGGTGGTAAGCATATTGGAGTGGGTCTAGGGTATCAGGTAGGGTGGAGGTAATATGATCCTTGACTAGTCTCTCAAAGCACTTCATGATGTCAGAAGTGAGTGCAATGGAGTGGTAGTCATTTAATTCAGTTCTCATAGCTTTCTTGGTCTGCGCATGCTCTGAGGACACGGCTAGGGATGCCGTCTAAGCCGGCAGCCTTGCAAGGGTTAACACGTTTAAATGTTTTACTTACGTTGGCCACAGAGAAGGAGAGCCTATAGGCTTTAGTAGTGGGCCGTGTCAGTATTGTCCTCAACGCGAGCAAAGAAGTTGTTTAATTTGTCTGGGTGCAAGACGTCGATGTCCACGACGGGGCTGGTTTTATTTTTGTAATACGTGATTGACTGTAGATCCTGCCACATATCTCTCGTGTTTGAGCCGTTGAATTGCGACTCTACTTTGTCTCTGTATTGACGCTTGGATTTTTGATGGCCTTGTGGAGGAAACAGCTGCACGCTGCACTGTTTGTATTCGGTCATGTTTCCAGTCGCCTTGCCATGATTAAAAGTGTTGGTTCACGCTTCAGTTTTGCACAAATGCTGCCATCAATCCACGGTTTCTGGATAGGAAGGTTTTTATAGTCACAGTGGGTACGACATCTCTGATGCACTTGCAAAGTAACTCGCTCACAGAGTCAGCGTATATGTCAATATTATTGTCTGAGGCTATCCGGAACATATCCCAGTCCTCGTGATCAAAGCAATCTTGAAGCGTGGAATCCGATTGGTCAGACCAGCGTTGGATAGACCTAAGCACGGGAGTTTCCTGTTTTAGTTTCTATCTATAGGCTGGGAGCAAAAAAATGGAGTCATGGTCAGATTTGCCAAACCTTAGGGCGGGGGATAGGGCTTTGAATGCATCACGGAAGTTATAGTAGCAACGATCCAGAAAGCTACCAGCTCCTGTCGCGCATTCGATAGTCTGATAGAATTTAGGAAGTCTTGTTCTCAGGTTAGCTATGTTTAACCTGTTGCGACGACCAAACCCGGATCCGGGATTCTATTTATAGACCTAAGCTCATTACCATAACGCAACGTTAACTATTCATGAAAATCGCAAATGAAATGAAATAAATATGCTATCTCTCAAGCTTAGCCTTTTGTTAACAACACTGTCATCTCAGATTTTCAAAATATGCTTTTCAACCATAGGAAAACAATCATTTGTGTAACAGTAGCTAGCTAGCGTAGCATTTAGCGTTAGCATTAGCATTTAGCAGGCAACTATCACAAAAACAAGTAAAGCCTTCAAATAAAATAACTTACCTTTGAAGAACTTCTGATGTTTTCAATGAGGAGACGCTCAGTTTTTCCAAAAATATTCTTTGTGTATTAGAAATAGCTCCGTTTTGGCTACCAAAAAAAAAAAAAAAAAAAAAAACGAAAATTCAGCCCTCAAAACGCGAACTTTTTTCCAAATTAACTCCATAATATCGACTGAAACATGGCAAACGTGGTTTAGAATCAATCCTCAAGGTGTTTTTCCACATATCTCTTCGATGATATATCCTTCGTGGAAGCCTGGTTTCTCCTTGCTCTCAAATTGAAAAATAATTGCACCTGGCTTTGCGCTCCAATTTCGACGCAGGGACATCAGGCGGACACTTGGAAAATGTAGTCTCTTATGGTCAATCTTCCAATGATATGCCTACAAATACTTCACAATGCTGCAAACACCTTGGGGAAACGACAGAAAGTGTAGGCTCATTCCTTGCGCAATCACAGCCATATAAGGAGACAATTGAAAACAGAGCTTCAGAGATTCTGCTCATTTCCTGGTTGACGTATCATCTTGGTTTCGCCTGTAGAATGAGTTCTGGGGCACTTACAGACAATATCTTTGCAGATTCTGAAACTTCAGAGTGTTTTCTTTCCAAAACGGTCAATAATATGCATAGTCGAGCATCTTTTTGTGACAAAATATTGCGCTTAAAACGGGAACGTTTTTTATCCAAAAATGAAATAGCGCCCCTAGAGATCCAAGAGGTTAAATCCCCAGCTACAATAAATGCAGCCACAAGATGTATGGGTTCCAGTTTACATAGAGTCCAGTGAAGTTCTTTCAGGGCCGACAAGGTACCTGCTTGGGGGAGGTAACGGGTGCGGTCAGCATTTGATTGTAAGGAATTCTAGGTCAGGTGAACAAAAGGACTTGAGTTCCAGTATGTTGTTGTGATTACAACATGAGTCGTTAATCATAAGTCATATAACCCCGCCCTTCTTCTTACTAGAGAGATGTTTGTTTCTGTCGGCGCTAATGCATGAAGAAACCGGGTGGCTGTACCAACTCTGACAACATATCTCAAGTGAGCCATGTTTCCGTGAAACAGAGAATGTTACAATCTCTGATGTCTCTCTGGATGGCAACTCGTGCCCTAATTTCGTCCACCTTGTTAACTAGGGATTGGACATTGGCGAGTAATATGCTCGGAAGCGTTGGATGGTGTGCTCACCTTCTGAGTCTGACCAGTAGGCTGCTCTATCTACCTTTCCTGCGGCGACCGCTTTGTTTTGGGTCGGCCTCCGGGATAAGATCCCATGTCCAGGGTGGAGGTCCGAACAATGGATCTGCTTCGGGAAAGACGTATTCCTGGTCATAATGTTGGTAAGTTGATAGCGCTTTTATATCCAATAGTTCTTCCCGGCTGTATGTAATAACACTTGATATTTTCTGGGCTAACAATGTAAGAAATAATATATAAAAAAACTAATAACTGCATAGTTTCCTAAGGACCTGAAGCGAGGCGACCATCTCTGTCGGCGCCATCATGCTGAAGCTGATTGAGAGAATGCAACCAGTGACTACTTTGAAGAATCTTTTTTGGTTACTACATGATTCCTTAAGTGTTATTTCATAGTTTTGATGTCTTCCCTATTATTCTACAATGTAGAAAATAATATAAATAAAGAAAAACCCTGGAATGAGTAGGTGTCCAAACTTGACTGGTACTGTATTTGTAGAATAAGTTCAACCCATGGAGACAGGGAGTAAATCAAGCTTTCTGTTTATGACTGAAATTAATGACAAAGGAATCAGGGCCTGGTGATCTCGAAACAACCCAAACGTGTCTCCTTCTCATGGCAAAGCACAGACAACTTTCATGGGGAAAGACAAGAGCAAAGACCGTGATCTAATCATCGTAACTTAAGATCAAAATACATGGCCAATAACCGGAGGGCACTCAGTAACCAATGGAATAATGTAATGTTCATGTACCTTGATGGGTAATGATGGGTAACTCCAAGACCTGAGCGAATGGGAACTCTTAGGAACAACATGGTAACCAATCATAGCTGAGGAAATACAATGAAAAGCTTTAGGCCTGGTGCACATGCAACTGACCCGGTGCACATGACCAAGGTAAGCACTCATTGGTGGATTGGTGGAACATATTTGCAGAAAGGTGAATCAAGAGCCAAATTGTTTTTGTACTCTGACCTGGATGGAAGAGAGAACATAAGCACAGCTATGTACTATACCACTCTATTGGGCAGCATGTTTCTTCATTCTAACAAAGACACCGGTTGACCTTTCTGTGATGAATTAAGATGTACCTTTCAAGGAGCTCCCTTGTCTCTGATTTGAAGGTAATTGTATTTCACTGGATATTAGGTATGCATGGCTGGAAGATTTCAAAACCGCTGTATTAAATTGCTATGAGTCATTCTGACGAAGATGGCTGTCAGTAGGAATAGTCTCTCTGGGAATGTAAGTGAGAAAACAGCTTCTCAAAACTAAGTATTATCACTGGCAGCTCTACATTGATTACCGGGGCCTTAGTGAACACAGAGGTTGACCTCTACGTCAATCATGGGGTTATTTGTCTATCCAAAGTCACCCTTCATTTAGCCAGTCTTATAGGCGAGAGGAGTACTGTTCATTACAGACATCCTGAGTGAAAGTGGTTCGACATGTCAGATCATTCATGGTTAGAAAGAGAGCCCACCCGTGTTACTAACCCTTCCTCCTATATAGTGTCAAATTGAGATTCCGAATGGGATTATAGGCTGGTATGACGCGGCTGCCATTTAGCTGAATCCCAGATTGTAGCTTTCAATGAGAAAGAAAGGTTCTCAATTGACTTACCTGGTTAAGGAACTGGTTAAATAAGTATTTCTAGAGTCCAACAGCATAATTTCTGAAACATTTTTAGAAACACGGAGTATACAAAACATGGATCTTTCCATGACATAGACTGACAAGGTGAATCCAGGTGAAAGCTATGATACCTTAGTGATGTCACTTGTTAAATCCACTTCAGTCAGTGTAGATGAAATGGGAGGAGACTGGTTAAAGAAGTGTTTTTAAGTCTTGAGCCAATTGAGACATGGATTGTGTATGTGTGCCATTCAGGGGATGATTGGGCAAGACATAAAATGTAAGTGCCTTTGAACGGGGTATGGTAGTAGTTGCTAGGCACACCGGTTTGTGTCAAGAACTGCAATGCTGCTGGGTTTTTCACTCTCAACAGATTACCATTTGTATCAAGAATAGTCCACCACCCAAAGGACAACTTGACACAATTGTGAGAAGCATTGGAGTCAACATGGGCCAGCATCCCTGTGGAACGCTTCCGACACCTTGTAGAGGCATATATACTGTAAGTTATATTCTTCAAGAATCAATTGGCATTTATTATTAATCTAAATGTACCCAAAAAATATTTAGCAATTGCAGATTGCCCCTTTAAATTTCAACTGAAAAATTACTTCAAATTTTTCCCAATATGTTGAGACTGGATAAGTCTGTACAGTCCAGCAGCACAGCTGTGTCTCTTGAAGATGAACAGTGAGGAATGGATGTGAGATGACAGCAGCAGTGAAGGGACTTCAGATATTTGATTGCTGGATGATCATCTTTAAGCGGCTCATCTATTGGAAGGAATCAGTGCTGTCACTTGAGATCTAAAGCCATCGCAGGAAGCAGTGAGGATCTGATAGAAGGGTCTCAGTTAGGAGCAGAATGTGCTCTGAGCAAAAGTAGTGCAAATTATGGAGTATATTTTTCTGAACAATAAGTCTTCAAATGAACAAAATCAAAAAGGGTCGTTTTGAGATATTCATATTAATAGTTTTAATGTTGAATAAATGGAATGTGAAAATGTGTATTTCAGAATTTAGACATACTCCATATGTTAGAGCACACTGTAAGTGTCAGAGTCGTGTGTATAGGTGGCAGGGAAGTCAGGTGCAGGAGAATCAAACTTAGTGGAATGGAGTTGTTTAATAACTTCAAAACAAACATAACTCCAAAACCATGAATACAATAAAACAAAGTGGGTACGAGGACCCGTCGCGCACCAATGCAAACAACATGAATACTGAACAACGGCATGAGGGGAAACAGAGGGTTAAATACACAACAGGTAATGAATGGGATTGAAACCAGGTGTGTAGGAAGACAAGACAAAACCAATGGAACATGAAAAATGGATCAACGATGGCTAGAAGACCGGTGGCATCGACCGCCGAGCTCCGCCTGAACAAGGAGAGGCATCGACCTCAGCAGAAGTCGTGACAATAAGGACACCAGGATGTCGTCTGTATCATGTACGGTTCACAGATCATTGGGTCCTACAGGAGGCATGTATAGGTCTAAAAACACGTGTCATTCAGCAAATGCTCTTATCCAGGGACTTAGGGTTAAGTGCCCAGCTCAAGTGCACATCGGCAGATTTTTCACTTAGTCAGCCCATGGATTTGAACCTGCCGCACCTAAAATGACCTAAAATGGCCACTTTTATCATGATTTTCATGTTTTTTTTTATAAAACAGGGGTGGAAACGGGTGGTATACCCTCCAAATTGCATTGTGTTTTGACTAGTAGACAAAGATTTGTGTAGTCAGCGTAATGACAATCACCGAATGTCATTACACTTTTAGTGTTTTTGTAACAGATGTCTCTTTCCACTCATCAAATTGCAGGTACACGTTGGTGTGGAATCACCCCTTTAGTGAATACTGGACATGAAATCAGACATTATGACCACCCAACACACCTTTCCCATACACAATAACAATATTCTGGTTGTGTTCATGTACCAATGCCTTTCACCACTACATACTGGCGTTAAGGAAAATGGACACTGGATGAGGACAGGTTACTAATGAAGTCATATTATATATTGAAATGCTTCAGATCAATGAGCTATCTGCTAATTAGAGCTCTTCAAATCCTTTGCTACAAAAGCACCGCCAACGCCGTAACCATGGAAATAGAGAGACAGCCATGCTGATACTGGCTAATTAACAGTGAAAGATAATGCTTAATTAAAACCTCATAAAGTCAAACCTTTAAGTGAGACATAATTTCAAGGGCCGTCTCCCCCCTTCTCTCCTCTCTCCCTCTCTCTCCCTCTCCTCCTTTCTCTCTCTCTCTCACACACACACACACACACACACACACACCCATGCACCCCCCACCACCCCTCTCTATCGTTCTCATTCTCCCTCTGTCTCTGTATCTTTGTTCTCTCTGTTACGCAGCTGCTCCAGGAGAATCCCTGGTAATTGTTATGTGATCAGTGTAAGCTGTGTGAGTCTCAGATAAGACATGGCTGGGAATAGGCAGCACAATATTAATAATAACGATGATGGCACTGATGGAAACTGGCTCGAAGAGAGAGACAGAGGGAATGTGAACAATATGTCCTCAGGTAGGAGGGGTGTGTGTGCGCACATTCATGCGTGTACTGTTCTCTGTTGCCTCAACACACAAAGAATTGTATCTGGGGTGTCAGGAAGGGAGAGGAGGAGAGACAGGCCACCTGTATCAGTTTAACTTATAACATTATGTGCGTGTGAGAGAGAGGGAGAGAGAGGGAGGGAGAGAGAGAGAATCCCCCATTATCCCAGGGGAGGGTTAGTTGATGCCGGAGCAGTGACAGTTTTTTCCTCACAGGATGCAGTCCACCAAGCTGCCATATCACTTCCCTTGCACAGAAAACCACACACAACACGTTATCTTCACAACGCTAAGACCAACAGAGTAGACCTCCACAGGGGCCATATCTTTTTGATGAAATATGTCTACAACAAATGTCACTTACTTTGCTCATACAGGGACTCATGTGAAAAGCATGTCACCCACACCTGTGGTGGGTGTAAATATAAAAAGTCAGCATAGATGACTGGAGTGATAATCAACATGCTCCAGTGGGGGTTGAAATAGACAGGACAAGAGGAGGAGAAGAGAGGGGGTGGAGGGAGATGGAGTAGTGTTGTCAGGCTGACAGGCATGGGACATTCCTGCTGACAAAGCTCTCTCTCTCTCGCTCTCTCTCTCTCAAATTCAATTCAAAGGGCTTTACTGGCATGGGAAACATGTTTACATTGCAAGTGAAACAGATAATAAACAAAAGTTTATCTTTCTCTACTTGTCCAAGTGAGTTCTGGTCGGTGCAATCGTCCCCCTGCTAGCCATTAAACACAGTAACAAACTGGAATAAGAAAATTGAGCTTGTCAGCTGTCCCACTTCTCTCTCTCTCTCCAGTCTTTGTCATAGCCCACCTCTCCCTCCCCCTATCATCCCTTGCTCCAGAGTGCCACTGAGTGGGACTGGGACTTTCAGGAGCATGAAGGGTGTCCTTAGACACCAGGGGCCTCATTTATAAACTGTGTGTATGTACAAAATAGACCCCAAAACATGCGGCCACCAGTTTTTACTGCAAAGTTGGCATTTATAAAAACAGAACTGTAAAAATGTACTCACCTTCCCACAAACCTTAGATCATGCATACACAAAGTTTCTAGTGGTTAAGTATTGCATTGCAAGCAGGCAAGTAGATTAGTATTTTGTGCAAATGTGATGACACGCTTACTCATAACAGTAAACAGGTTAATAACAAGATGCAATCATTTGCTGTTAGTGGGAAGAGAGAAAATCTATTCAGTTTATCTTTGCATTTTCAAATGATTAGATATAGGCAACTATTTCCTAGTCGATAATTTATTTAATTCCTCAACTTTTCTGGCCATGATTGGTTCATATTCCGGAATTAACCATAGCCTACAACAAATTACCATGCACATTTTTCATTTAATTGGTCCTATTAAATATGTAATTTTGTAAAATATTTTGCTCTATGCATCAGAAAGGAATTGTGGTTTATAACATATGACATCTATGACATCCGATACGGAACGCAGTTTATTAGATGAAACAGACGGAATTTTACTTCTGTAGCTTATGTCTGTGTAACGGTTTTCTTCCGCTGAAGGAGAGGAGGACCAAAACGCAGCGTGGTTAGTGTTAAACATCTTTAATAAAGACGATAACCGAGAACACTACAAAAATACAAAACAATAAATGTGAAAACCGAAACAGTCCTGTGTGGTGAAACAAACACAGAAACAATCACCCACAAAACAACAGTGAAACCCAGGCTACCTAATTATGATTCTCAATCAGAGACAACTAACGACACCTGCCTCTGATTGAGAACCATACTAGGCCGAACACAGAAAAACAACCTAGACACACAAAACATAGAATGCCCACCCAACTCACTTCCTGACCAACTAAAACAAACAATTAACACAATAACTAGGGTCAGAACGTGAGAACATTTCTTGAGTAGACAATATTGCATTTTTACACATAATCCATCTTTTCATAACCATTGCAAAATAAATTCTTCACCTTTTCTGGCCATGATGGATTAATAGTCCAGAATTAGCCACAGCCTACAACAAATTACCATGCGCCTACCTAATTTAATTGGACCTAATAAATACGCAATTTTGCCAAGTGTTTTGCTCTATGCATCAGAAAGGAAGTGTGGTTTATAACATACAGTTGAATTTAACAGGTGCATTAAAGTGTGTATAGCTACCACTGTGAGTATACAATGTTTGAGAATTCGGGAAGTGCAGCATGCAGTGGCTTGAGAAAGTATTTACCCCCCTTGGCATTTTTCCTATTTTGTTGCCTTACAACCTGGCATTTTTGGGGGGTTTGTATCATTTTATTTACACAACATGCCTACCACTTTGAAGATGCTAATACATTTTTGGGGTGAAACTGAAGTTGACTATTCACCCCCCAAAGGTCAATACTTTGTAGAGCCACCTTCTGCAGCAATTACAGTTGCAAATCTCTATAGTCTCTATAAGCTTGGCACATCTAGCCACTGGGATTTTTGCCTATTCTTCAAGGCAAAACTGCTCCAGCTCCTTCAAGTTGGATGGGTTCCGCTGGTGAACAGCAATCTTTAATTCATACCACAGATTCTCAATTGGATTGAGGTCTGGGCTTTGACTAGGCCATTCCAAGACATTTAAATGTTTCCCTTTAAACCACTCAAGTGTTGCTTTAGCAGTATGCTTAGGGTCATTGTCCTGCTGGAAGGTGAACCCCCGTCAAAGTCTCAAATCTCTTGAAGACAAACAGGTTTCCTTAAAGAATTTCCCTGTATTTAGCGCCATCCATCATTCCTTCAATTCTGACAAGTTTCCCAGTCCCTGCTGATGAAAAACGTTCCCACAGCATGATGCTGCCACCATCATGTTTCACAATGGGGATGTTGTTCTCGGGGTGATGGGAGGTGTTGTGTTTGGGCCCGACATAGCGTTTTCCTTGATGGCCAAAAAGCTCAATTTTAGTCTCATCTAACCAGAGTACCTTCTTCCATAGTCCTCCCCTTCCGGCGCCGACAGAGATGGCCGCCTCGCTTCGCGTTCCTAGGAAACTATGCAGTTTTTTGTTTTTTTTACGTGTTATTTCTTACAGTCGAGAAGAACTACTGAACATAAGAGCAGCGTCAACTCGCCATCAGTAACGACCAAGAATATGACTTTCGCGAAGCGGATCCTGTGTTCTGCCTTTCACCCAGGACAACGGGAAATGGATCCCAGCCGGCGACAAAAAAAAACGACTTCGTAAAAGGGGGAAACGAAGCGGTCTTCTGGTCAGACTCCGGAGACGGGCACGTCGTGCACCACTGGAAAAACCTTGGATCATTGCTATTCTAACTTCCGCGACGCATATAAGGCCCTGCCCCGCTCTCCTTTCGGAAAAGCTGACCACGACTCCATTTTGTTGATCCCTGCCTACAGACAGAAACTAAAACAAGAAGCTCCCGCGCTGAGGTCTGTTCAACGCTGGTCCGACCAATCTGATTCCACACTCCAAGACTGCTTCCATCACGTGGACTGGGAGATGTTTCGTATTGCGTCAGATAACAACATTGACGAATACGCTGATTCGGTGAGCGAGTTCATTAGAACGTGCGTTGAAGATGTCGTTCCCATAGCAACGATTAAAACATTCCCAAACCAGAAATCGTGGATTGATGGCAGCATTCGCATGAAACTGAATGCGTGACCCACTGCTTTTAATCAGGGCAAGGTGACTGGAAACATGACCGAATACAAACAGTATAACTATTCCCTCCGCAAGGCAATCAAACAAGCTAAGCGTCAGTATAGAGACAAAGTAGAATCTCAATTCAATGGCTCAGACACAAGAGGTATGTGGCAGGGTCTACAGGCAATCACGGATTACAAAAAGAAAACCAGCCCCGTCACGGACCAGGATGTCTTGCTCCCAGGCAGACTAAATAACTTTTTTGCCCGCTTTGAGGACAATACAGTGCCACTGACACGGCCCGCAACTAAAACATGCAGACTTTCCTTCACTGCAGCCGACGTGAGGAAAACATTTAAACGTATCAACCCTCGCAAGGCTGCAGGCCCAGACGGCATCCCCAGCCGCGCCCTCAGAGCATGCGCAGACCAGCTGGCTGGTGTGTTTACGGACATATTCAATCAATCCCTATCCCAGTCTGTTGTTCCCACATGCTTCAAGAGGGCCACCATTGTTCCTGTTCCCAAGAAAGCTAAGGTAACTGAGCTAAACGACAACCGCCCCGTAGCACTCACTTCCGTCATCATGAAGTGCTTTGAGAGACTAGTCAAGGACCATATCACCTCCACCTCCACCCTACCTGACACCCTAGACCCACTCCAATTTGCTTACCGCCCAAATAGGTCCACAGACGATGCAATCTCAACCACACTGCACACTGCCCTAACCCATCTGGACAAGAGGAATACCTATGTGAGAATGCTGTTCATCGACTACAGCTCGGCATTTAACACCATAGTGCCCTCCAAGCTCGTCATCAAGCTCGAAACCCTGGGTCTCGACCCCGCCCTGTGCAACTGGGTACTGGACTTCCTGACTGGCCGCCCCCAGGTGGTGAGGGTAGGCAACAACATCTCCACCCCGCTGATCCTCAACACTGGGGCCCCACAAGGGTGCATTCTGAGCCCTCTCCTGTACTCCCTGTTCACCCACGACTGCGTGGCCACGCACGCCTCCAACTCAATCATCAAGTTTGCAGACGACACAACAGTGGTAGGCTTGATTACCAACAACGACGAGACGGCCTACAGGGAGGAGGTGAGGGCCCTCGGAGTGTGGTGTCAGGAAAATAACTCAACGTCAACAAAACTAAGGAGATGATTGTGGACTTCAGGAAACAGCAGAGTTAACACCCCCCTATCCACATCGATGGAACAGTAGTGGAGAGGGTAGTAAGTTTTAAGTTCCTCGGCGTACACATCATAGACAAACTGAATTGGTCCACCCACACAGACAGCATCGTGAAGAAGGCGCAGCAGCGGCTCTTCAACCTCAGGAGGCTGAAGAAATTCGGCTTGTCACCAAAAGCACTCACAAACTTCTACAGATGCACAATCGAGAGCATCCTGTCGGGCTGTATCACCGCCTGGTACGGCAACTGCTCCGCCCACAACCGTAAGGCTCTCCAGAGGGTAGTGAGGTCTGCACAATGCATCACCGGGGGCAAACTACCTGCCCTTCAGGACACCTACACCACCCGATGTCACAGGAAGGCCATAAAGATCATCAAGGACAACAACCACCCGAGCCACTGCCTGTTCACCCCGCTATCATCCAGAAGGCGAGGTCAGTACAGGTGCATCAAAGCTGGGACCGAGAGACTGAAAAACAGCTTCTATCTCAAGGCCATCAGACTGTTAAACAGCCACCACTAACATTGAGTGGCTGCTGCCAACACACTGACTCAACTCCAGCCACTTTAATAATCGGAATTGATGGAAAATTATGTAAAATATATCACTAGCCACTTTAAACAATGCTACCTAATATAATGTTTACATACCCTACATTATTAATCTCATTTGTCTACGTATATACTGTACTCTATATCATCTACTGCATCTTTATGTAATACATGTATCACTAGCCACTTTAACTATGCCACTTTGTTTACATACTCTTCTCATATGTTCATACTGCACTCAATACCATCTACTGTATCTTGCCTATGCCGCTCTGTACCATCACTCATTCATATATCTTTATGTACATATTCTTTATCCCCTTACACTTGTGTCTATAAGGTAGTAGTTTTGGAATTGTTAGCTAGGTTACTTGTTGGTTATTACTGCATTGTCGGAACTAGAAGCACAAGCATTTCGCTACACTCGCATTAACATCTGCTAACCATGTGTATGTGACAAATAAAATCTTATTTTATTTGATGTTTGGGGAGTCTCCCATATGCCTTTTGGCGAACATCAAACGTGTTTGTTAATTTTTTTCTTTAAGCAATGGCTTTTTTCTGGACACTCTTACGTAAAGCCCAACTCTATGGAGTGTATGGCTTAAAGCGATCCTATGGACAGCTTTGCAGCTCCTTCAGGGTTATCTTCGGTCTCTTTGTTGCCTCTCTGATTAATGCCCTCCTGGCTTGGTCCATGAGTTTTGGTGGCAGGTTTGTTGTTGTGCCATATTCTTTCCATTTTTTAGTAATGGATTTAATGGTGCTCTGTGGGATGTTCAAAGTCTCTGATATTTTTTTATAACCCTGATCTGTACTTCTCCACCACTTTTTCCCTGACCTGTTTGGAGAGCTCCTTGGTCTTCATGATGCCGCTTGTTTGGTGGTGCCCCTTGCATAGTGGTGTTGCAGACTCTGGGACCTTTCAGAACAGGTGTATATCTACTAAGATCATGTGACACTTAGATTGCACACAGGTGGACTTTATTTAACTAATTATGTGACTTCTGAAGGTAATTGGTTGCACCAGATCTTATTTAGGGGCTTCTTAGCAAAGGGGGTGAACACATATGCACAAGCCTCTTTTCCGTTTATACATTTTTAAATGTAATTTTTTCACTTCACCAATTTGGACTATTTTGTGCATGTCCATTACATGAAATCCAAATAAAAATACATTTAAATTACAGGTTGTAATGCATCAAAATATGAAAAATGCCAAGGGGGGTGAATACTTCTGCAAGGCACTGTAGGTTCAAGGAAAATGTAAATGAAAAACATTAGGCCCTATTCAATTCAAACGGTCTGTTTACAGGTCCACAACAATTTACAATTGTTGTTGTCTTTCATAGACTAATTGCCTGTCAGATAGAATTGGCCTACAGGAAATGTCACTACAAAAGTGTCATATTCTGCCATCGCCTACAAAGCCATTTGATCAAGTTTGTTGTTGCTATTTCCTTTAGAAAACTGCCCCGGCCTAATACGAATAATTCCAAAATATACAGACAACAAGGGCGTTATCGTAACCATGAAAGGTGAATGATGGGTGTTTTTCAGGCGGAGTTTTAATGCTTGTTTAGTGGGAAATGTACACAACAGTCATAAATGAGGCCTCAGCACCACATAGCCAACACTCAAATTATCTTGCTGGGCTGCAAAACCTGACTTGACCCTGTACCAAATTCAATAAAAATGTTATACTCCTTTTCCATAGCCCACAACGTTTCGTTTTCAAATCAGCTACCAAATGTCAATGGCATTGCTTGTCAAGAGCAGAAAGGAAGGAGCTATAATATTTTTAATTGTAAAATATAATGACTTTAGTGAAGTTAGAGATACTTAATAGCCAAACTGATCACTGTCCCAACAAATCCAGCAGCAATTAAAAACACATTGTGAGTCCTCAGGGAACGGCTTTGACAAAACAACAACATCAGAAGGCAGTTTATATCATTCTTGTTAGCACACTATTTATGCCACTTACTGTAAAAAAAAAAAACTGTCATTCAATGACAACAATGCTGAGAATTGTTTAGTAGTGAATCAGCTACTCAATGCCCAAGGAAGATAGGGCAGCCAAACAAACACTGTGTGTCTGGTTTTCACCCTAGAGTAAATTATATAGTTAGATGTGGAAGAGTTGTTGTGATATAACAACATACAATGTTTACTATTACAGAGCCCCCAAAATAGTGTGTTGCAGTATATAATTCTCCTAATGAATTATTCTGGTGTGTAGGCTGTTTAAGAGCCGTGTTTATCATGATTGTAGTGTACAGTACTGTAATGCAGTGGTTCCCAAACCTTTTATAGTCCCGAACACCTTCAAACATCCAACTGCATGCCCACTCTAGTACCAGGGTCAGCGCACTCTCAAATTTTGTTTTTTTGCCATCATTGTAAGCATGCCACACACACTATACAATACATTTATTAAACTCCTCAATAAAAATGACAGCCCGCTTGGAGTTTGCCAAAACGCAACTAAAGAATCTCAGACCATGAGAAACAAGATTCTCTGGTCTGATGAAACCAAGATGAACTCTTAGACCTGGATGCCGAGCATCACGCCTGGAGGAAATCTGGCACCATTCCTATGGTGACGCATGGTGGTCACGCATGCTCTTTAATTACTTAGTTAGTTTTATTTCTTATTCTTTATCAGTATTTCTAAGTTAAACGTTATTGTTGTTTAGGGGCTCGTAAGTAAGCATGTGACTAATACAATTTGATTTGATTTGCTATAGGTTTTGCAAGGGAGAGGGGAGAGTTGGCCACAAGTTGAATGAATAATACATAATACTCGCTTTTGTGATAACAAAATAAAATCGGCCAGTATAGACCCGGAAATGACTCGACGTTGGTATTGGAAATAAAGAAGAAAAAAATAGAAAGGTAAAAAAATATCCCTCTCTTGACAACATCTTGTAATTACGGGCTCTGAAATGAGAACTTTAATATGATCACATTTAGCTCTATTTGCTTTGACAAATGTATGCAGTGTTTCAGTTTTTTTTACTGTCATAACACATTTACCGTATCAGCACATTGAACACTTCCTGTCACAGTTCATTGTATGAATATTAATACCTGTGCACTACAATATACTAAGATGGGATGGTTAAGCATGTGAGAAAACATGATACTGAGGCTGTTATGTGATACCAAGGCTGCATCTGTTTAGAGGATTCCCAGGATTTCTGGAAAAACCTGGGATTTTTTTCAAAGTTTCCAGAATTGTTCAACCCTATGTCCTACAAGTACATCACATTTCCAGAGTGGGCTCTCTGCTAATTCTGAACTTCTGATGCATTTTTTAAGAGCACCACCAACAAAGTGAATGGTAAATGGATTCATAGGGAATTGCTGCTGGTTATTTGCTGAAAATGCAACCCTAAAGGATGGCTGTGATTGGTTAACGACCAATAATGACAATTTCTATCTATAAAATGGGTTATATGATTATAAGTACCAGTGAGCCCACGCATAGTATAACATTCTGTATACAGTCGAGGACAAAGGTTTTGAGAATCACACAATTATTAATTTTCACAAAGTTTGCTGCTTCAGTGTCTTTAGATATTTTTGTCAGATGTTACTATGGAATGCTGGAGTATAATTACAAGCATTTCATTGACAATTACATGAAGTTGATTCAAAGAGTCAATATTTGCAGTCTTGACCCTTCTTTTTCAAGAGCTCTGCAATCCGCCATGGCATGCTGTCAAGTAACTTCTGGGCCACATCCTGACTGACGGCAGCCCATTCTTGCATAATCAATGCCTGGAGTTTGTCAGAATTTGTGGGTTTTTGTTTGTTCACCCTCCTCTTGAGGATTGACCACAAGTTCTCAATGTGATTAAGATCTGGGGAGTTTCCTGGCCATGGACCCAAAATATCAATGTTTTGTTCCCCGAGCTACTTAGTTATCACTTTTGCCTTATGGCAAGGTGCTCCATCATGCTGGAAAAGGCATTGTTCATCACCAAACTGTTCCTGGATGGTTGGGAGAAGTTGCTCTCATAGGATGTGTTGGTACCATGCTGTGTTTTTAGGCAAAATTGTGAGTGAGCCCACTCCCTTGGCTGAGAAGCAACCCCACACATGAATGGTCTCAGGATGCTTTACTGTTGGCATGACACAGGACTGATGGTAGCGCTCACCTTGTCTTCTCCGGACAAGCTTTTTTCCGGATGCCCCAAACAATCGGAAAGGGGATTCATCAGAGAAAATGACTTTATCCCAGTCCTCAGCAGTTCAATCCCTGTACCTTTTTCAGAATATCAGTCTGTCCCTGATGTTTTTCCTGGAGAGAGTGGCTTCTTTGCTGCCCTTCTTGACACCAGGCCATCCTCAAAGTCTTCGCCTCACTGTGCGTGCAGATGCGCTCACACCTGCCTGCTGCCATTCCTGAGCAAGCTCTGTACTGGTGGTGCCCCGATCCCGCAGCTGAATCAACTTTAGGAGACGATCCTGTCGCTTTCTGGACTTTCTTGGGTGCCCTGAAGCCTTCTTCACAACAATTGAACCGCTCTCCTTGAAGTTCTTGATGATCTAATAAATGGTTGATTTAGGTGCAATCTTACTGGCATCAATATCCTTGCCTGTGAAGCCCTTTTTGTGCAAAGCAATGACGACTGCATGTGTTTCCTTGCAGAGAACCATGGTTGACAGAGGAAGAACAATGATTCCAAGCACCACCCTCCATTTGAAGCTTCCAGACTGTTATTCGAACTCAATCAGCATGACAGAGTGATCTACAGCCTTGTCCTCGTCAACACTCATACCTGTGTTAACGATAGAATCACTGACATGATGTCAGCTGGTTCTTTTGTGGTATGGTTGAAATGCAGTGGAAAATCAGGATGTTAATGTTAAGTTAATGTTTCTTGGACTTGCTGAGTTCCAGGCAGGCAACAACAATGTTGCTTTCCCAGCAGGGTACGGACAATATTCAATTATATTTCTTCACATTTTAATTACACTCAGTACACCTAGAGAGATTTATGGAATCTCTAAAAGATCCATAATGCCAAACAGCACCACACTACCAATCAGAACATCAACTGATTTGGTCCTGCCATACATACCTACACGTACGCTATGGTCTCAAGATGCAGGCCTCCTTATTGTCCCTAGAATTTCTAAGCAAACAGCTCGATGGCTGCAGGGCTTTCACCTATAGAGCTACATTTTTATGGAATGGTCTGCCTACACATGTGAGAGACGCAGACTTGGTCTCAACCTTTAAGTCTTTACTGAAGACTCATCTCTTCAGTAGGTCATATGATTGAGTGTAATCTGGCCCAGGAGTGTGAAGGTGAACGGAAAGGCACGGGAGCAACAAACCGCCCTTGCTGTCTCTGCCTTGCCGGTTCCCCTCTCTCCACTTGGATTCTCTGCCTCTAACCCTGTTACAGGGGCTGAGTCACTGGCTTACTGGTGCTCTTCCATGCCGTCCCTAGGAGGGGTGCGTAACTTGAGTGGGTGGAGTCACTGACGTGATCTTCCTGTCTGTGTTCCTGTCTGTGATATCCCTCTAGTGGTGTGGGGGCTGTGCTTGGCAAAGTGGGTGAGGTTATATCCTGCCTGTTTGGCTCTGTCCCGGGGTATCGTTGGATGAGGCCACAGTGTCTCCCGACCCCTCCTCTCTCAGCCTCCAGTATTTATGCTGCAGTAGTTTGTGTCGGGGGGCTAGGGTCAGTTTGTTATATTTGGAGTATTTCTTCTGTCTTATCCGGTGTCCTGTGTGAATTTAAGTATGCTCTCTCTAATTCTCTTTCCCTCTTTCTCTCTTTCTTTCGTTCTTTCTCTCTCTCGGAGGACCTGAGCTCTAGGACCCTGCCTCAGCACTAACTGGCCTGATGACTCCTTGCCGTCCCCAGTCCACCTGCTGCTGCTCCAGTTTCAACTGTTCTGCCTGCGGCTATGGAACCCTGACCTGTTCACCGGACTTGCTCCCTGTCCCAAACCTGCTGTTTTCAACTCTCTAGAGAGCAGGAGCGGTAGAGATATTCTGAATGATCGGCTTGAAAAGCCAACTGATATTTACTCCTTAGGTGCTGACCTGTTGCAACTTCGACAACCACTGTGATTATTATTATTTGACCCTGCTGGTCATTTATGAACATTTTAACATCTTGGCCATGTTCTGTTATAATCTCCAGCCGGCACAGCCAGAAGAGGACTGGCCACCCCTCATAGCCTGGTTCTTTTCTAGGTTTCTTCCTAGGTTCTCGCCTTTCTAGGGAGTTTTTCCTAGCCACTGTGCTTCTACACCTGCATTGCTTGCTGTTTGGGGTTTTAGGCTTGGTTTCTGTACAGTACTTTGTGACATCAGCTGATGTAAGAAGGGCTTTACAAATACATTTGATTGATTGATTGAACTGCCTTTCTCTCCGGAGACAGAAAAAAGAAAACCATTGAGTGGTGAGAGGGCCGGCGCAAACTTCATACTTTTAACAAAATCAGACTCGGCAGACATTGAGTTCTCTGAGGAAATGCTTGCATCTGAGTGGAGGGATATACATGCCTGTTTCTGAGACGAAACAGAAGTGATGAACTTCATAGCAGAGTAGTTTGCTCTGTCTTCTCCGGTCTGTCACTGTGTGTGGTCGGTCAGTCCACTGAGCCTGGAGCCATTCTGTATCACCAACGTGAACATAATCCATCTCTCTCTTTGAGGGCATGACAGCTCGTTCCTCCAAGGGGGGCAGACTGACTGGCTCTGTTCATGAATCGATGAACTGTCAATACCCCAGTCTCAGAGGCTCAGACAATCAGCCCATCTCTAGGAACTCTTTGGCTTAATTGTTTGTAATGTTGACTCTGCTTTTCCGACCTTGCTGACTGACAGAGAGAGAGAGAGAGAACAGTTGTCAGGCACTGTTTTATCAATCACCAATAACTCAGTCTCCCAGGAGCACAAATGACTAGCCATGCAGACAGATTGAAATGTCTGTCACATAGTTGGGAAGGACGGCTAAACTTTAATTCCTTTTGATGGATGAAGGCCAGTGACAAGTGAGAGTGAACCCCTCCTCTATTGATAAAGTTTGCTTTGCTCAAGCGATAGCATAGCAGAGATGAATGAGGAGACTTCCTATTCTTTAGTCTTCCCTAATGTTGCAATGCATTAAAATTAGAAACAACTTTTAAATCAGAACTGATTACTACCATTAAGTCATTTTTGACAAGCATCATCATGATAGATGCTTGGTTTGTTCACTAAAAGTAAGTGTAAAGGACAGCTCCTTGAGTGTGTGGGAGGAGAGGGTGATAAGGGGAAGGGATATGTGTGTGTGTGTCTGAAGGGAGTGTATATGTGTGTGCGTGGTGGGTGGGGGGGGTGTATTGAAGCAAGTGACATCTGTGGAAGACGCTGAAAACATAAAGGTCAGGGGATGACAGCTCTGGCACCAGGAACAAAGAGAACAACTAGACAGCACTACCATGTTTTGAAATATAGAAATATATGGCCTACTCTTGCTCTGCCATTTTCTTCAAATGCGTGTTCAAGAACTCATATTCTGCTTTCCAGTTACGTACATTAGCTACATTTTTGGTCCCCTGTGTTAGCTTCACTAAAGCAGAGGCCAGTTGTCCAGACAAAGTATTTCAACCATAAGATAACAAAATGTCTCTGAGTTTCTGAAGTAGGTGTTGGGACTCAAAGACCGATATACATCCACCCTCAAATACTAGTTCAGCTTGTTACAGAGCGATTTCATGGCTCTGTGGTGAGAGTACAGAGGCGAGTGTCGAGTCCTTTGACCTGCTCATTGAGGATTCTGATGGTGGACCCAGGCAAAAGGCACCGAGATAGGGCTGTCTGAGAGATATATACAGCCAATAAAAATTCATGATTGTGGGTAATATGATGGAGGAACCTGCATGCAGAGCAGCTTCCACAGTCAACACTATGGGAGGAATGACAAAACACACCTGTCTCTTTTCTTTATTTTTGTTATTGTACGTATGCTCAAGGGAATATGCAGTATAAGTCTACATTCACAACTTTAGAGTTATAACATATTCAGAGGCGTTGTTGACATCAAAACATGTACTATTTCAACAGGTGGTCCCGTTTGTACAGCTGAATGTGTCGGCTTATATGTTGGAATGTGAGTGACTGGACTATAGGGCTTCTTTTCTTCCATGAACATCTAGTTCCGATTCAGTAGTTATTCATATAAGAGTGAGCAACATTTTAGCTCAAATTAAGAAACTGTAACACTTTGTGGCTTATTAAAAATGCACACCAGTATTTACCTATACTTTAGACAGGAAGTGTATGAAAAACCGTTATTGTACACTGGAATTGCATGATCCCACATGACAACACTATACTTATTTAGCTCTGCATTATACACAGTATAATGAGAATCAGGACACCAGAATAGGTATTCCAGATTGGATAATGTTGTCTAATTCACTTTAATTTATTCCCCCCCCACCCCTATAACATATCTGGTTGGCTCCATCTACTGTAGGTGATGGGAATTATTTATTCCTGAGTGCTCATACATTTCTGTTAAGATTTTTTATTTTTAGAATAAGGATTCTCCTCAAAATATATTTTTGTTTTAAATATGTAAACATCTCAAAGGCTTATTTGCATATGGGTCAAAGTTAGTTAATTCTCATTAATCTTAATAAAGGGAAACCTAGTCAGTTGTACAACTGAATCCATTCAACTGAAATGTGTCTTCCAAAATCTTGGTATTCTATGAATTAATGTGTTTGTTGCTTACACACCATCTTGAAGGTGGTCTTAGCCGTTCTGAATTTTCTGTATATTGTGAGCCGTAGCCAGAAAAATACCTTTCTAAATAAGCAACAAAAAATATATATATTCCAAACTGATCTTTTAGTAAAGTCAAAGAAATGTTTTCCTAAATGTTCTTTCATTTTCTTTAAATGGCTACACAACCTTGATTTTACCTTGACTGAAACATTTTAAAACCTTGTCAGTTTATAAAGGTCTCCATCCTGTAAATTTTCTGACCTTACTCCTCAAGTCCTTTGTAAAGTGCCAGAGCTAACTCTTTTCCTGCCTACAGTACCTGGGCTTTCTGTGAAGTCAGTGTTGCGTTCAGAGAATGAGAAAGAGGAGTGTTAGTGACCTTAAACTCCCTCTACTGAGGATGAAACGCTTGTTCTTTGGGGTAAGTGTAAGGACCTACACTTTTCTCCCTGGGAATTATAAGCAATGTTTCACCTTTCTCTGGATTATTTCTGCACAGTTTCTTAATTCACACAGCTGTGAAAGTTCTCCAGGTATCGCAGAGGGCTTTCCGTAACGCTATCTTGATATCTATCTTTTCAATAAGACCTGATATATAATTTGTTATTGTAAAGGTATACTGCGCATTCATTTATCAACACTGAGCATTGTCAACTATGGATTCAATAAAACCTCATTAGATTTCATATGCAGCGGAAACGTGCATATTAGAGCACACATAGTGCTCATTCTTGTACTTGTGTGAGTCTCTCAAGTCACAATTACTGTTCAAGTTCTCTCATGAATCCTGTTATAATCACCTGCATTCTTGTGTAGGTGGCCCAAACCCGGCCCTGATTCATGGTTGAATGAACACATGGTATCCTATAGTAGCATTCAAAGACCTATCTTCATCCACAGATTTTCCAGTATATGATGTGTGTGGAAAAATACCCTTTGTTGAGCTGTGATGAATGTAGATAAATCTGTTTATGTTCAGTAAAGACCCCACAGCAGAGTGGGCAGTCAAGAAAAAGGGTGACATACAAGGACAAACATGGGCTAACCTTTGCCAGCTAGTCACCATCATTAGGATTCTACCATAGTTTCCATGCTAGTATTTCTCCTGCAAGGCAAACAATGTGGTCCAGGAGGACCAGAGGATGTTGCTCTAAGACAGTGATGGATATGGGAGAGGTCAGCAGCCATGCCTCAGTGGTGAGCGCTGTGGAAGCCATGTGGTGTCTAGGACCATAAACCCACGGGGAATGAATTAAGGTAATGATAGAAGTAAGGGTCAAATACTTCCGGGAGGCTTCGGTGCTCGGCCTGGATCCCGTTACAGTCAATTCATAGAACATGAGTACAGTTACCACATTAAAGTACATATTACTAGGCAGCGGGAAGTGTAGGAGTATTCATTGGTTGCACCTCCGTCACTCGGCCGGTCATGCCATTGTTATGAACGCTCCATAGACGTCTTAGCCATAGTTAAATCCAGTCATGCTCAGTCATTCTGAATGGGGGCTAGTGACAGTTGTGTCTAAATTGCAATAAAGTGGCCTGTAAATACAATAGGATTGTTAAAGAAGGCAAGTAGGAAGTAGGAAACAACTTTGCCATCATTATAATGTCATCCAATTTACTTTAGATGGAAATGTTGCCGGTAGCTAGCAACGTTAGTCAAAAATAGCTTAGCAATGCTAACGTTAGCCAGCTAAAATTCTGCGCTGTTCCCTCAATCTTAGCTAGCTAGCTAAGTTATCCTCTATGGGATAGGTGTCCCTATACCGGGACGGTTGGGCTAACGTGCGCTAATGTGATCAGTATGACGTTGAAAGTAACAACAAACTTTCCAGGACATAGACATGTCTTATATGGGCTGAAAGCTTAAATTCTTGTTAATCGAACTGCACTGTCCCAAAAACTTTTATTATGGCAACTGGTTTGATACATTCACCTCAGAAGGTAAATAATGTACTAATATTCAGTAATCTTGCTCTGATTTGTTATCCTGAGGGTCCCAGAGATAAAATGTAGCATAGTTTTGTTTGATAAAATCTATTTTTATATTCAAATGTAGGAACTGAGTTCTACAGTTTGAACCCCTGCTGTCTCTGGCTCCACACCCACCCTGTCCGGCCATCTAGATGTGTGAAAGTTAGTGTGTAAGCTAATGATCCATCATGTAGGTTCCTGGGAGTGTGTAAACTTACATTCTGTATTACCATATCATTTTTGTATGTTATCTATAGTTTTGTACTTGAACATGTATCAATTGACCAATTCGGCACATTTGGGCAGACTTGATACAAAATACTGTGCAGTATTGCAATGTTCCGCTAGATCAATCTGAAACTTTACACACACACACTGACAAAATACAAATTGCGCCTAAACGGCAATATTATATTATGGCCTTTCCCTTGCAGTTACTTGTTTGTATTATCTTTTACCAAATCTAATGTTTTATATTCTCCTACATTAATTTCACATTTCCACAAACTTCCAGAAACTGAGCTACAGGCAGTTAGATTTGGGTATGTAATTTTAAGCGAAAATTGAAAATGAGGGTCAGGATTTATACTGCATCTAGTCAATCTGGCGACATCACAATGATGACAAAAGTTTTCCTACTAATTACTTGTTTCCTTTTGCAATGTCATTATGCTTCCAAGCCACCCATGAACACCTCATGTTCCATATTCCAAGTATCATACTCCATATTTCTTTCAATGAGCTTGACTATGAAGTCGTTTGTAGTAATTCATTTCAAAACAAGGTCATTACTAAAGAAACATTAATAATGTGAAACGCTTGATAACAAGTTGAATACGAATGTCTGCTCTTCCCATATGAAAAAATACTACTGTTTACTAAAGAAAACTGCAGTAAATACTATAGAATTCTGTAGTATACTGTAGAATACCATCGATCACATTTAGTACTTACAATGCAATGTTGTAGAATACTATAATAAATACTACAGTATTATAAAGAAACACTAGTAAATACTACAGTAATGTCTGCAAAAACACTGCAGTTAACTATAGTACTACAGTATTTAATTTGCATATACCCTGCCCATTCCCCTCCCCCATGTCCCAATTTGTACCACCCATAAGTGAGACTCCTACATGCCAAATATAGAAGAGAGAAGAAATTCGGATCTATCTGTTAGGACCCTGGTCCTACATACCTATAGGCTGTGTAAACTTTGCTCTTTCAGTATTTGTCTAGTAAATTTCCTCAAGGAGAATGACCCCACTTCTATGTGAAAGATAACAAAGCAAGGATCTTGATTCTTGACCCACCCTAAGATTTAATTACAGTACCTTCAGAAAGTATTTCACAACCCTTCACTTTTTCCACATTTTGTTGTATTACAGCCTTTGTGTCGCTTACCAACACACAATACCCCATAATGCCAGAGTGGAATTATGTTTTTAGAAATGTTTACAAATGAATTCAAAATTAAAAGCTGAAATGTCTTGAGTCAATAAGTACTCAACTCTTTAAGAAATAACAAGCCTAAAAAAGTTAATGAGTAAAAATTTGCTAACAAGTCACATAAGTTGCACAGACACACTCTGTGTGCAATAATAGTGTCTAACATGATTTTTGAATGACTACCTCATCTCTGTACCCCACACATACAGTGCATTCGGAAAGTATTCAGACCCCTTGACCTTTCCACATTTTGTTACGTTACAGCCTTATAATTAATTATCTGTAAGGTTCTTCAGTCGAGCAGTGAATTTCAAACACAGATTCAACGACAAAGAGGGAGGTTTTCCAGGACCTAGCAAAGAAGGGCATCTATTGGTAGATGCGTGAAAATAAAAAAAGCAGACACTGAGTATCCCTTTGAATTTGGGGAAGTTATTAATTACACTTTGTATTGGGTATCAATACACACAGTCACAACAAAGATACAGGTGTCCTTCCTAGTTCAGAGGAAGGAAACCGCTCAAGGATTTCAACATGAGGCCAATGGTGACTATAAATAGGAGAAAACGTACGACGATAGGAAAAAACGGAGGATGGATCAACAATATTGTAGTTACTCCACAATACTAACCTAAATGACAGAGTGAAAAAAGGAAGCCTGTACAGAATACAAATATTCCAAAACATGCATCCTGTTTGCAACAAGGCACTAAAGTAATACTGCAAAAAAATGTGGCAAATCAATTAACTTTTTGTCTTGAATAAAAAATATAATGTTTGGAGCAAATCCAATGCAACACATTACTGAATTCTCTGCATATTTTCAAGCATAGTGGTGGCTGCATCATGTTATGGGTTTGCTTGTAATCGTTAAGGACTAGAGAGTTTTTCAAGATAAAAATAAACTGAATGGAGCTAAGCACAGGAAAAAATCGTAGAGGAAAAAAGTCTGCTTTCCACCAGACACTGGGAGGTGAATTCACCTTTCCAGGACAATAACCTTAAACACAAGGCCAAACCTACACTGGAGTTCCTTACCAAGAAGACAGTGAATGTTCCTGAGTGGGCTAATTATAGTTTTGACTTTAATCTGCTTGAAAATGTATGGCAAGACTTGAAAATGGTTATTTAGCGATGATCAATAACCAATTTGACAGAGCTTGACATTATTTTTGAAATGTTCCTTGAAATGCCTCCTTGCTCGCATACGCTTTTTCAGTTCTGCCAACAAATTTTCTATAGGATTGAGGTCAGGGCTTTGTGATGGCCACTCCAATACCTTGACTTTGCTGTCCTTAAGCCATTTTGCCACAACTTTGGAAGTATGCTTGGGGTCATTGTCCATTTAAAAGACCCATTTGCGACCAGGCTTTAACTTCCTGGCTGATGTCTTGAGATGATGCTTCAATATAGCCACATAATTTTCCTCAGTCTTGATATCATCTATTTTGTGAAGTGCACCAGTCCCTCCAGCAGCAAAGCAACCCCACAACATGATGCTGCCACCCACGTGCATCACGGTTGTGATGGTGTTCTTCGGCTTGCAAGCCTCCCCCTTTTCCTTCAAACATAACGATGGTCATTATGTCTAAAAAGTGAGGCGAGAAGACATTTCTCCAAAAAGTACGATCTGTCACCTTTACTGTCTTCAAACTCCCTGTCATAAATGAGCCAAGGCGCAGCGTGCATGTAATTCCACATCTTTAATGAAGTGAAACCTTCACAAAAAAACAGGTAAACCAAAACCGAACGTGACACAACCGTGGCGCATACAAACACAGAAAATAAATAATTACCCACAAACACAGGTGGGAAAAAGGCTACCTAAGTATGGTTCCCAATCAGAGACAATGATAGACAGCTGCCTCTGATTGGGAACCATACCCAGCCAAAAACAAAGAAATAGAAAACATAGAATGCCCACCCAAATCTACCATGACATGACACAATCGTTGTTCCCATGTGCAGTTGCAAACCGTAGTCTGGCTTTTTTTATGGCGGTTAGGAGCAGTGGCTTCTTCCTTGCTGAGCAGCCTTTCAGGTTATGTCGATAATATAATGCTGAGTGGCATTGTTATGTCAATATTCGACTTGTTTTACTGTGGATATAGATACTTTTGTATCTGTTTCCTCCAGCATCTTCACAAGGTCCTTTGCTGTTGTTCTGGGATTGATTTTCACTTTTCGTACACTCATCTCTAGGAGATAGAACGCGTCTCCTTCCTGAACGGTATGATGGCTGCATGGTCCCATGATGTTTATACTTGCGTACTATTCCTTGTACAGATGAACGTGGTACCTTCAGGCATTTGGTAATTGCTCCCAAGGATGAACCAGGTGTTGGTCTTGGCTGAGTTCTTTGGATTTTTTTCCATGATGTCAAGCAAAGTGGCACTGAGTTTGAATGTAGGCCTTGAAATACATCCCTTTTCCAAGATGTTTAAAGACACAGTCAACTTAGTGTATGTACCCTTCTGATCCACTGGAATTGTGATACAGTGAATTATAAGTGAAATAATTTGTCTGTTAACAATTGTTAGAAAATGACTTGTGTCATGCACAAAGTAGATGTCCTAACTGACTTGCCAACTTCTTCGGGATAGCGGACAGCATTTTCACTTTTGGATGAATAGCGTGCCCAAATTCAACTGCCTGCAACTCATCCCCAGAATATAAGATATGCATAGTATTAGTAGATTTGGATAGAAAACACTCTGAAGTTTCTAAAACTTTTTGAATATAACATAACTTATTTAGCAGGTGAAATCCCAGGTGAGGTCACTGTCTTTTAATGAGCTTTCATTGGGAATCCAGATTTCTAAGGGACTTGCTTACAGTTACTACCGCTTCCACTGGATGTCACCAGTCTTTAGAAATTGGCTGAGATTATTCCTTTGCGTAATGAAGAAGTACGGCCATCTTGAAAAAGTGTAACTTCATGTGTCCTGTTTGATCGAGGCGCAAGACCAGAAAGAATGCTTGAGTTAGTTTTCTTCCTGTATTGAACACAGATCATCCCGTCTTGAACTTGATCAATTATTTACCTTAATAAATACCTAAAGTTGTATTACAAAAGTAGTTTGAAATGTTTTGGCAAAGTTTACAGGTAACTTTTGAGATATTTTATCGTCACGTTGCTCAAGTTGGAACCGGTGTTTTTCTGGATCAAACGCGCCAAATAAATTGACATTTTGGATATATATGGACGGAATTAAACGAAGAAAAGGACAATTTGTGATGTTTATGGGACATATTGGAGTGCCAACAGAAGAAGCTCGTCAAAGGTAAGGCATGATTTATATTTTTATTTCTGTGTTTTGTGTCGTGCCTGCAGGGTTGAAATGTTTTCCCTCTTTTGTTTACTATGGTAACAGCATCGTTTGCTTTCGCCGAAAAGCCTTTTTGAAATCTGACACGTTGGCTGGATTCACAACACGTGTAGCTTTAATTTGGTATCTGACATGTGTGTTTTCATGAAATATTGATTTTTACAGGAATTTATTTGAATTCGGCGCTCTGCATTTTCTCTGGATTTTGGCCAAGTGGGACGCTACCGTTCCACATATCCCAGAGAGGTTTAACAAGACATTTGTGGAGTGGTTGTAAAACACATTTTAATGACTCTAACTTAAGTATATGTTACCTTCCGACTTCGAATGTATCTAATCAAAATACTGTATATACTGTTTTATTTTTCATTTTTTATTTGACTAAATATTGCATTTTTCTTCCACTTTGACATTACAGAGTATTTTTTTATTAGATTGTTCACAGAAAATCACAATGAAATCCATTTGAATCTCAAAATGTGGAAAAGGTCAAGGGATGTGAATTCTGAAGGCACTGTATTAATGTAGCTCAGGCAAAACACAAGCTTATTGTTTGGTTTGTGATGGAGTAAGACAGTTGAACTAAGCCCAGAGGTATTTATAAATTAGACTATATTCTTCAAGAATCAATGACTATATTGTTCATTTAAACTACAAAAATAGATGTACACTATCAATCCCAGATTGCCCCTTTAATGTGCCTCAAGCATCCTGGGGGCTATGAATGGATTCTAATCTATTAATGTGGGCTTGCGCTAACCAAAACTGTCCATTCACTACAGGATTTTCCTTCAAACAGTTCCTTGTAAAGATGTTTATAGAGATCATATTTGATCAACATAAGTGGAAAAACATATAT
Source organism: Oncorhynchus clarkii lewisi (assembly GCF_045791955.1). Classification (NCBI taxonomy): domain Eukaryota; kingdom Metazoa; phylum Chordata; class Actinopteri; order Salmoniformes; family Salmonidae; genus Oncorhynchus; species Oncorhynchus clarkii. The sequence goes on from NC_092171.1 coordinate 27,912,728, forward strand.
TAATTTTTCACTGGCCAAATTTACCAAAGTACACCCAAGTATCTGACAACAATGTCCCCACGTTACAGTAAGCCAAAATTAGAATGTGCCGATGAGATATTGATTAGCTTATCGTAATTTGTTGTGGTCACGCGTATTCCCTTTCACACCCATGAGGTTTTTCTGACATCTAAATGTGCAATGTTATTAGTGAATCTTGACAGGAAAATACAAGCATCACGATAGTCAGTCATTGGTGTGGAGAGAAAGTTCTATCCGGTTATTTGAAAGGCATGGACATCAACACATTGTCCTTGTTATAAGCATTACTATAGAGTTAGCAAAAATCACTCATCGATTTAGGACATTTTCTCTAAGCATTTATTGAGAGACCTATTCTCTTAGGATTCACTCCACTGCACAACGAAAAGCCAGCTCTAAATGTTCTATATATTGTTGTCCTTTGTAATTCAGGGAGTGACTCATACATAGCCATTAACCTTTAACTTTGTGAATGGACATTAATATCAAATGTGATGAACAACAGAAAAGGAGCACTTCTTGTTGTTTGCAGGTGTTTATTAGTTCAAGCAATCATCACATTTTATACATAAAAAATCGGAACGTAAATTGATATAAACCTGAAATATAAGATACAGTGCCTTCAGAAAGTATTCGCACCGCTTGACTTATTCCACATTTTGTTGTGTTACAAACTGGGATTAAAATTGATTTAATAGTCATTTTATGTCAATGATCTACACAAAATACCCTGTAATGTCAAAGTGGAAGAAACATTCTAACATTTGTAAAAAATGTAACTAATATCTTGATTAGGTAGTTTTTCAACCCCCTGAATCAATACATCTTAGAATCACCTTAGGCTGCGATTTTAGCTGTGTCTTTCTGGGTAAATCTTTTAACAGCTTTGAAAAACCTGGATTGTGCAGCTTTGGGCCATTACTATTCTCAAAATTCTTTAAGCTCTGTCAATTGCTATACAACCATTTTCAGATATTGATAGAGATTTTCAAGAAGTTTTAAGTCAAAACTGTACCTCGGCTGCTCTGGAACATTAATGTTATAGTTCTGCTGAAAGGTAAATTCATCTCACGGTGTCTGTTGGAAAGAAGACAATCAGGTTTTCCTCTAGTATATTGCCTGTGCATAGTTCCATTCCATTTATTTTTTTGCCTTTGAACTCCCCAGTTCTTAACGATTACAAGAATGCCCATAATATGATGCAGCTACCACTATGTTTGAAAATATGTAGAGTGGTACTCAGTAATGTGTTGTATTGAATTTGCCCCAAACATAATACTTTGTATTCAGGACAAAAAGTTGATTGCTTTGTCACATTTTTTGCAGTTTTACTTTAGTGCCTTATTGCAAACAGGATGCATGTTTTGGAATATTTTTTATTCGGTACAGGCTTCCTTCTTTTCACTCTTTTCAGCCATTAAACGCTGTAACTGTTTTTAAGTCACCATTGGCCTCATGGTGAAATCCCTGAGTGGTTTATTTTCTCTCCGAAAACTGAGTTAGGAAGGATGCCTGTATCTTCTTAGAGACTGGGTGTATTGATACAACATCCAAAGTATATTTAATAATTTCACCATGCTCAAAGGGATATTCAGTATCTGCTTTTAATAATCTACCAATAGGTGCCCTTCTTTGCGAGGCATTGGAAAACCTCCCTGGTCTTTGTAGTTGAATCTGTGTTTGAAATGCACTGCTTGACTGGGTGACCTTACAGATAATGATACAGTGCATTTGGAAAATATTCAGACACCTTGACTGTTTCCACATTATGTTACATTACAGCCTTATTCTAAAATTGATTTTTCCTCATCAATCTACACACAGTACCCCATAATGATAAAGCAAATACAGGTTTTTAAAAAACAGAAATACCTTTTTTACTTAAGTATTTTTCTGCTATGAGACACAAAATTGAGTTCAGGTGTATTATGTTTCCATTGATCATTCTTAACATGTTTCTACAACTTGATTGGAGTCAACCTATGATACATTCAAATGAATGAACATGATTTGGAAATGTACACATCTGTATATATAAGGTCTCACAGTTTACAGTGCATGTCAGAGCAAACACTAACCCATGAGTTCGAAGGAATTGTCCGTAGAGCTCCGTGACAAGATTGTGTCAAGGTACACCAAGACTCTTCCTAGAGCTGGCCGCCCGGCCAAACTGAGCAATTGGGGGAGAAGGGCCCAGGTCAGCAAGGTGACCAAGAACCAAATGGTCATTCTGACAGAGCTCCAGAATTCCTCTGTGGAGATGGGAGATCCTTCCAGAATGACAATCATCTCTGCAGCACCCCACCAATCAGGCCTTTATGGTAGAGTGGCCACTCCTCAGTAAAAGGCACATGACAGCCTGCTTGGAGTTTGCCAAAAAGCACTTAAAGGACTCTCAGACCCTGATAAACAAGATTCTCTGGTCTGATGAAGCCAAGATTGAACCTGAATGCCAAGTGTCACATCTGGAGGAAACCTGGCACCATCCCAACGGTGAAGCATGGTGGTGGCAGCATCATGCTGTTAGGAAATTATTCAGCACAAGGGACCGAGAGGGCGAAGGTTCACCTTCCAACAGGACAACGACCCTAAGCACACAGCCAAGATAATGCAGGAGTGGCTTCGGGACAAATCTCTGAATGTCCTAGAGTGGCCCAGCTAGAGCCAGGACTTGAACCCGATCGAACATCGCTGGAGAGTCCTGAAAATAGATGCTCCCCATCCAACCTGACAGAGTTTGAGAAGATCTGGCGAGAAGAATGGGAGAAACTCCCAAATACAGGTGTGCCAAGCTTGTAGCGTCATACCCAAGAAGACTCAAATCAAATCAAAGTTTATTTGTCACGTGTGCCGAATACAACAGGTGTAGTAGACCTTACAGTGAAATGCTTCCGTACAGGCTCTAACCAATACTGCAAAAAAAGGTGTTAGGTGAACAATAGCTAAGTAAAGAAATAAAACAACAGTAAAAAGACAGGCTATATACAGTAGCGAGGCTATAAAAGTAGCGAGGGTACATACAGACACCGGTTAGTCAGGCTGATTGAGGTAGTATGTACATGTAGATATGGTTAAAGTGACTATGCATATATGATGAACAGAGAGTAGCAGTAGCGTAAAAGAGAGGTTGGCGGGTGGTGGGTGGCGAGACACAATGCAGATAGCCCGGTTAGCCAATGTGCGGGAGCACTGGTTGGTCGGCCCAATTGAGGTAGTATGTACAAGATTGTATAGTTAAAGTGACTATGCATAGAGAGTAGAGAGTAGCAGCAGCGTAAAAAGAGGGTTTGGGGGAGTTGGGGGGGGTTGGGGGCGGGGTCACACAATGCAAATAGTCCGGGTAGCTATTTGATTACCTGTTCAGGAGTATTATGGCTTGGGGGTAAAAGAAGCCTTTTTGTCCTAGACTTGGCACTCCGGTACCGCTTACCATGCGGTAGTAGAGAGAACAGTCTATGACTGGGGTGGCTGGGGTCTTTGACAATTTTTAGGGCCTTCCTCTGACACCGCCTGGTGTTTAGGTCCTGGATGGCAGGCAGCTTAGTCCCAGTGATGCACTGGGCCATACGCACTACCCTCTGTATTGCCTTGCGGTCAGAGGCAGAGCAATTGCCGTACCAGGCAGTGATGCAACCAGTCACGATGCTCTCGATGTTGCAGCTGTAAAACCATTTGAGGATCTGAGGACCCATGCCAAATCTTTTTAGTTTCCTGTAGGGGAATAGGCTTTGTCGTGCCCTCTTCACGAGTCTCTTGGTGTGTTAGGACCATTCTAGTTTGTTGTTGTGGACTCCAAGGAACTTGAAGCTTTCAACGTGCTCCACTACAGCCCTGTCGATAAGAATGGGGGCGTGCTCGGTCCTCCTTTTCCTGTAGTCCACAATTATCTCCTTAGTCTTGTTTATGTTGAGGGATAGGTTGTTATCCTGGCACCACACGGCCAGGTCTCTGACCTCCTCCCTATAGTCTCGTCGTTGTCTGTGATCAGACCTACTACTGTTGTGTCGTCTGCAAACTTAATGATGGTGTTGGAGTCGTGACTGGCCATGCAGTCGTGGGTGAACAGGGAGTACAGGAAGGGACTGAGCACGCACCCCTATGGAGCTCCAGTGTTGAGGATCAGGGTGGCAGGTGTGTTGCTACCTACCCTCACCACCTGGGGGTGGTCCGTCAGGAGGTCCAGGATCCAGTTGCAGAGGGGGTGTTTAGTCCCAGGATCCTTAGCTTAGTGATGAGCTTTGAGGGTACTATGGTGTTGAACGCTGAGCTGTAGTCAATGAATAGCATTCTTACTCGAGGCTGTAATAGCTGCCAAAGGTGCTTCAACAAAGTACTGAGTTAAGGGTCTGCATACTTGTAAAACTGATCTGTTTATTTGTTTTATATAAATTTGCAAACATTTTAAAAACCTGTTTTTGCTTTGTCATTATGGGTTATTGTGTGTAGATTAATGAGAGGGAAAAACAACTTAATCAATTTTAGAATAAGGCTGTAACGTAACAAAATGTGGAAAACTTCAAGGGGTCTGAATTCTATCCGAATGCACTGGTTGTGTTTGTACAGAGTTGTGGTAGTCATTCAAAAATCATGTTAAACACTATTATTGCACACAGAGTGAATACATGCAACTCGTTATGTGACTTGTTAGGCACATTTTTAACCCTGAACTTATTGAGGCATGCAATAACAAATGGGTTGAATACTTATTGACTCAAGACATTGAAGCTTTTCATTTTTAATTAATTTGTTTAAAAAAAAATAAAAAAACATAATTCCACTTTGACATTATGGGATATTGTGTAGGCCAGTGAAAACAAAATCTAAATGTAAGACATTCTTATTTCAGGCTGGAACACAACAACGTGTCGGAAAAGTCCAGATGTTTGAATACTTTCTGAAGACACTGTATATGATAATGCCAAGAATTACATTTTCATAATTTAATAATCAAATTATCATAACCCATCACCTTGTTTCTGAGGACAAACCCCTACATTGTATAATAAATGTTTTCCTGAGGATTCCCGATCACATTGCATATTACTTACTTTTATCTGACATCTCCTGCTTTATCCCCCGAGGCTTTTACACCACCATTACCAAGAGCATTTGAGTCTACTTGTCTCATTCGTATAACACATTCCATTATCAAATGGTGTAGGAGTTGATAGTCCTGGATGGAGCCACCTGCCAGTCTGATCAGACAGGTAGCCTCAGTAAACAGGCCAGCATCCAGGACTATCAATTCTGAGATAGTGCTACATCCGCCCTTCACTCCGGAGCTGCCGGAGTCTCCCGCCTGTCCGGCGCTGCCAGAGTCTCCCGTCCATTCTGAACCCGTGGCCCGGGTCCCCAGTCCAAGATCGGTGGCGGGCTAAGAGGCGCACCAAAACTATGGTGAAGCGGGGTCCAAGTCCCGCGCCAGATTCGCCACCGTGGACAGACGCCCACTGTCACGTTCTGACCTTTATTTCCTTTGTTTTGTATGGTCAGGGCGTTAGTTGGGGTGGGCAGTCTGTTTGTTTTTTCTATGTTTGGTTTCTGTTTCGGCCTAGTATGGTTCTCAATCAGAGGCAGGTGTCGTTAGTTGTCTCTGATTGAGAATCATACTTAGGTAGCCTGGGTTTGACTGTTGGTTTGTGGGTGTTTGTTTTCCGAGTCAGTGTTTGTCACCACACGGAACTGTTTTGTTGATGCACGTTATTTTTGTTTTGTTCGAGTGTTCAGTTGTTTTCGTAATAAATCATTATGCTTGCTTGCGTGCGTGCGTGCGTGTGTGTGTGTGTGTGTGTGTGTGTGTGTGTGTGTGTGTATGTAAGAACACAGGCTTAATTACAATGTAAAAAACAAATACTCCATTGTGTTTATTCGTGGTTAGCTCTCAGACCAAGCAGTTACAGTGATGGCGTGGTCAATTATTTCCCTAATTATCCTCAGTGATCTCACAGCGTCATAGTGGACATGTTTACAGTCTGTCTGACTCTGTGTAATACACCTCATGATTTCCTACTTTTGGCTAATGTGCTGCACTCATCATCAGAGGTGAATACAGAAAACAGGGCACCTTTGTCTGACATGGCCGGCTGAACAAGTTAGTTTAAAGAACGTTTTTTACTGCATGTAGTAAGCATGTACGGTGCATGCAATAGGTGTTATTGCTGAATACTTTTGAATAGCATGAGATTATTTAGACATGCAAGCAATGTCAACATATGAAACAAATGACATTACCGTCACATTCTATTCTCATTAAGGGTGAGGTTAAAATGCCATGAATTAAAATGAATCCCTGCAAGTAAGATTATCTTGAAACATCCAGAATTAATACTAAGGAAGTCGATACCATTTGACTTGAAGGACACATGCATGGTAGGTAGGTAAACCCTATTTCGAATTCGGGATGGACTGCTGAATAATGTGATGGTGATGCATTTGCCCCAAAGGATTAATTACCCTTGGCTGCGTTGTCTTCGTTTTTTCCCCAAATTGTAATTGAAAGCAATTCAAGCAGTCAGCAACCATTATGATCCCCCTGACATAAACCAATGACAGATGAACCACTCTTTTCTGTTGTTTTTGCTTTGCTTTGACGCAGTGAGGAGAATAGGATAAGTGTTTGGTTTTGAGCTTGAAATGAGCTCATCTGGTTTGCAATGTGCTCCAACAAGCACTTATCAGAATCCAGTTGTGTTTAACCCACAGATACAGTTCAAGTCTGAAGTTTGCATACACCTTCGCCAAATACATTTAAACTCAGTTTTTTCCACTATTCCTGACATTTAATCCTTGTAACAATTCCCTGTCTTTGGTCAGTTAGGATCACCACTTTATTTTAAGAATGTGAAATGTCAGAAAAATAGTAGAGAGAATGATTTATTTCAGCTTTTATTTATTTCAGCTTTTATTTCTTTCATCACATTCCCAGTGGGTCAGAAGTTTACATACACTCAATTAGTATTTGGTAGCATTGTCATTAAATTGTTTAACTTGGGTCAAACGTTTCGGTTAGCCTTCCACAAGCTTCCTACAATAAGATGGGTGAATTTTGGCCAATTCCTCCTGACAGAGCTGGTGTATTGGAGTCAGGTCTGTAGGCCTCCTTGCTCGCACACGCTTTTTCAGTTCTGCTAACACATTTTCTATAGGATTGAGGTCAGGGCTTTGTGATGGCCACTCCAATACCTTGACTTTGATGTCCTTAAGCCATTTTGCCACAACTTTGGAAGCATGCTTGGGATCATTGTCCATTTGGAAGACCCATTTGCGACCAAGCTTTAACTTCCTGACTGATGTCTTGAGATGTTGCTTCAATATATCCACCTAATTTTCCTACCTCATAATGCCATCTATTTTGTGAAGTGCACCAGGCCCTCCTGCAGCAAGGAGGGACTGGTGCACCCCCACAACATGATGCTGCCACCCACGTGCTTCACAGTTGGGATGGTGTTCTTCGGCTTGCAAGCCTCCCCTTTTTCCTCCAAACACAAAGATGGTCATTATGGCCAAACAGTTCTATTTTTGTTTCATCAGACCAGAGGACATTTCTCCAAAAAGTACGATCTTTGCCCCCATGTGCAAACCGTAGTCTGGCTTTTATGGCGGTTTTGGAGCAGTGACTTCTTCCTTGCTGAGTGGCATTGTTATGTCGATATTCAACTTGTTTTACTGTGGATATAGATACTTTTGTACCTGTTTCCTCTAGCATCTTCACAAGGTCCTTTGCTGTTGTTCTGGGATTGATTTGCACTTTTCGCACCAAAGTACGCTCATCTCTAGGAGACAGAATACGTCTCCTTCCTGAGCAGTATGACAGCTACATGGTCCCATGGTGTTTATATTTTCCTACTATTGTTTCTACAGATGAACGTGGTACCTTCAGGAGTTTGGAAATTGCTCCCAAGGATGAACCAGGTGTTGGTCTTGGCTGATTTCTTTTGATTTTCCCATGATGTCAAGCAAAGAGGCACTGAGTTTCAAGGTAGGCCTTGAAATACATCCACAGGTACACCTCCAATTGACTCAAATTATTTTAATTAGCATATCAGAAGCTTCTAAAGCCATGACATAATTTTCTGGAATTTTACAAGCTGTCTAAAGGCACAGTCAATTTTGTGTATGTAAACTTCTGACCCACTGGAATTGTGAAACAGTGAATTATAAGTGAAATAATCTGTCTGTAAACAATTGTTGGAAAAAATGACTTGTGTCATGCACAAAATAGATGCCCTAACTGACTTGCCAAAACTATACTTTGTTAACAAGAAATTTGTGGAGTGGTTTTAAAACAAGTTTTAATGACTCCAACCTAAGTGTATGTAAACTTACAACTTCAACTGTATCTTGCTGGAGATGGTAATGGCTAATGGTAACATGTTGGTTTATCTCAAAGTGTCAGGGAACAGGAGGGAATGCTGGTTGGTTCCTCTTTAGGATCCAAGTCAAATTATTTATTTTATTTACAACCTTAGCAGAAAAACACAGACACAGAAAGACAAGGTTTTGAACACCACTAACTCCAATGACTGCTGGATGTTCAAACAGTTTGGGCTTGCATGACATATACTGTATCTTTTTTAACATTATATTTTAAGTAATTGCCTAGTGCAGGGGTAGACAACCTTGGAGTGCCATAGTTACTTCATGTTTTCATTTAACTGAACTGGAACACCAGGTGTGTTGAATTTAGACAATCACTGAACTGATCAACTAATATAGTAGCTCAGTGTGGTGCATAGCAGGGACAAAATCCTACAGTACCTGCAACACTCCAGGAACAGGGTTGCCTACCCCTAGCCGAGGGGATAAAGATTAAAATAAAATAAGTGAGTTTCTATTTTATTCTCTTCCAGGCCTCCATGTCCCCACAAACTACCAACTGTTCCTTTAGAGAAAGCAGTGGCACTGAATCACCCCAGCTTTATTGACCTGCTTAAATATTTTATGGATATCTATGTGGAGTAAATATAGATAGAAGCAGAGATGAGCTCACTGCACATCTATAGATATGGAAACTGACACCAGGAACTGCATGATTCATATTAAAATATGAGCATGGTTTCTCTCTCAACATCAAAAGGCTTGAATCATACTATTATATTTTGCTCCAGTGCTATAGCAGAGTATCCTAATCTGCTTTGAAAAAGGTTACCAATTATCAGAGAAAAATATAATTCAAAAAAGTCCTCCTGCTTCACCTCCTCTTTAAGGCACATTGTTGGTAATGATTTATAACTTCATTATAAGTTAAATTCAGTTTTCCTAAAATGTTATGAAAGCATAAGTTCTATGCAATTCAACATTATCGAAGTAATCCAATTAATAATGCAGCTTTTTGATTATAAGAGCCTGTCTCTATATTTCTCTAATTTCAGTATTTTTTTGTCCCAACTGAATATCTACAATGTGCTATGATATAATTATTTCCAAAGCCAGTTGGTTCCCTATTCATCAAATCCATATTTTAACGTTGTGAGCATAGGCAGATCAGGAATGGGAAATCAATGACACTCTGACTAATCTTGGTTGGTGGCTTTTTGCATCTCTGAATGGAATAAACTGTAAAAATGACACCATGAACATATATATTGAAGAGATGGCAATAAGCAATTCATTTTGTCATTATCTTAGATGTGTCAGTTAATTAAATAATTTGTCAGTATATCTGGGACTCAATTCCCTTGATGAATTGCAAACAGGTAAGCAATGTTTTATTTGAACAGGCCGAGGACTAATGAAGGATCAACTGTGGTTATTCCAAGAGGCAATGGACATTTCTTAAACCTCAATGAAAGGGCATTGAGAGGCATTGACCAATTTTAGTGATATATTATATACTGTATTAGTGATGAAATACTGTAAATGTTTGTGAAAGGGAAACGGTTTGAAATTCTGTTACCATAAAGAAATATACCTGAGAACAAAGCCAGATGCCACAAATAGTTTATACAGAGAAAAATACATGGAATACAAATTTTTATCCCCTAGCCTAGACTATAAGATGATCGTAAAATACATCGATTTTTAGACAAAATATACTGTATATTTATTCTAAGGCCTTCAATTTTAACACTTTCAATCCAATCCTACTTAACCTTTTTGAGTTATTTTTCACAAAAACTGTGAACATTAAATAAACAAGGCCTGCTGAGAGTCAATTACTTAGTGTCCCTGCAAATTGAGCTTCCCCACAACCACCGTCTTCAAGGTTGTTAATTTGCAAAAGAAGTTGAGGGAGCTCAGAGACTGTTAGCCTCAGCAGTTACCAGAGTAGATGAGCTCCCTTCTAATTACCACCAGGCCCACCAATTTGACTTTGCGAAGCACTTCAAAGTACCCACCCTACATTCAATACCACTAACTAAATATGGCACTTGAACATCTTTAGGATCAGGACGGTTGAGCTAACGTAGGCTAATGCGATTAGCATGAGGTTGTAAGTAACAAGAACATTTCACAGGACAAAGACATAACAGATATTGGCAGAAAGCTTAAATTCTTGTTAATCTAACTGCACTGTGCAGTTTACAGTAGCTATTACAGTGAAAAAAAGCCATGCTATTGTGTGAGGAGAGTGCACAATTTTGAACATGAAAAGTATTAATAAGTGAATTCGGCACATTTTATGCACTTTTGAACAGAAATGCAATGGGTCATTGGATCAGTCTAAACCTTTGCACATACACTGCTTCCATCTAGTGGCCAAAATGTAAATTGCACATTGGCTGGAATAATACATTATGGCCTTTCTCTTGCATTTCAAAAATATTGGTACAAAATAATGTTTTTTTTTAATTTGTATTATCTTCTATCAGATTTGTGTTATTTTCCTATATTTCTTTCACATTTCCACAAAGTGTTTCCTTTCAAATGGAACCAAGAACATGCATATCCTTGCTCCTAGCTCCTGAGCTACAGGCAGTTATGGGCATGTTATGTAGCTATTTTGTGTAGGTATCTTTATTGCTGAATGGATCATATGTAATCAATATTTGTGGCCCGTAGTGATATGTGTCATTCAGGGTAACAAAATATTGTCATACAGTATAACACCAGAATTTTATATTAAAATACAATAACTTTGTTTTGTTGACTCAGAGAGACCAAAACAAATCTCAAAGTATGAAGTGAAAGATATGGCAAGAAGTTTTTGTAAAAAACCTTCAACAAATGTTGAGTTGTACCTGTGACACATCAAATATGTGCTATTCAAAATGAAAGAATGTCGTTTTTTTCTGGGTAGTTGAATTTCTGCCAGTCTAAGCATGAATATATAACCTTGTGATAATGAAAAATGGGCATAACATTTAAAAAACACTTTGTGTTATACTGAATGACATTTTACTAGGGTACATTCATATGAATCACAAAAAAAATTAATTATTGTCTTTATTCTTCAATATAACTAATATAAGGGCATAGGTGACACTCCAATGAACATAAAAAGCCTTTTAGGAAATTGTAATTGCTGTTTTATTTTGTTACTTTGAAAACCTTATACGTCTTTGACCCACGTACTATATACATTTTACGGACACAATCTATTTTAAAAGAATTGTACTTTGTTTTTAGTCCTGCTCTTCCACTACCCTCAACCTCCCCCATCTATTTCTGATGTCCATCCAGTTTGATATCTACTTGCCATATATTTTAACTGTGCTTTTCACAAAAGTTCTGAACCTACATACATTTTACAGACACAGTATATTTTACATTTGTTATCTTGTTATTATTATTCCCACCCTTCAGTTCCATTCAACCTCTCCCATCTATCTCTTAACACCATCCATATTGGATTTCTATTTGCTATATATTTTTCGACATTGCTGTGATGCTTCACAAACGTTCTGAACCTTTCTATTCTCAGTTTCTACAGATTTTAAATTAACGATAACATTTTTGCTAAAATAATTATTATATTATTGATCAATTGACTGTCTTTCCAAATCACCAAGTATTGCTATCAGCAGCGTTAGCTCAAGGTAAATGTCGCAATTATTCAGCCATTCCTGGACATGTGACCAAAAACAAGCTACATATGGACAGTACCAAAATAAATCCAAAACCTGCAGAGCTGGGAAGGTTGTATCCCCCATATGTATATAACATTCTATTGGTTACAAGAATTTTGGGTCATTTTGCATATCAGTTCATAAACCGTGTGCCATGGAATCGAAAATCTCTTCCCAACTATTTGGCAATCTTTTTGGCATAGCTGTCATTTTTTGGTCCTTAAATGAAACTGGTATATTTTTTTATTTATCACAATTTTGGCCTTTTAAGCAAGGCCGAGAGACAAGTTCCTTACTTTTTCCCCATTCCACTTGCCTCTTCAAAAGGTTATTTGTATAAACTTTGAGATTGAGAAAGATTCTTTATAGAACCATTCTATATAAAAGGTTATATAGAGAACCATAACAAATTGTTCTATATAGAACCAAAAAGGGTTGTAACAATAGTGGGACCCTTTTCAGTGCTATATAGAACCTTTGTTCTATAACGCTTGTCGCCTGGGGAAGGAGAGGAGGGCCAAGGTGCAGCGTGGTAAGTGTTCATATTTTAAATATTTTAATGAACAATGAAAACAACCAACGAACAGTCCTATAAGGTGCAACACTAAACAGGAAATAACCACCCACAAAACACAATGGAAAACAGGCTACCTAAATATGGTTCTCAATCAGGGACAACGATTGACAGCTGCCTCTGACTGAGAAACATACCAGGCCAAATACAGAAATAGAAAATTGTAGACAAACTAACATAGACAACCCACCCAACTCACCCCCTGACCATACTAAAACAAAAGACAAAACAAAGGAACTAATCTCCCCCCCCCCCCCAAAAGGTGCGGTCTCCGGCCGCAAAACCTGAACCTATAGGGGAGGGTCTGGGTGGGTGTCTGTCGGCGGTGGCGGCTCTGGCGCGGGACGTGGACCCCACTCCACCATAGTCTTTCTCCGCCTCCTTAACCACCTCTGTGGCCTCTTAAGAGCGCCGACCTCGGACTGGGGACCCAAGCCACGGGTCCCGAATGGACGGGAGACTCCGGCAGCGCCGGACGGACGGGAGACTCCGGCAGCGCCGGACAGGCAGAAGCACCTGTAGGGAGAAGACGGCGAGACAGCCTGGTGCGGGGGGCTGCCACCGGAGGGCTGGTGCGTGGAGGTGGCACTGGATAGAACGGACCGTGAATGCGCACAGGAGGTCTCGAGCACTGAGCCTGCCCAACCCTACCTGGCTGAAAGCTCCCCGTAGCCAGGCCAGTGCGGCGAGGTGGAATAGCCCGCACTGGGCTGTGCTGGCAAACCGGGGACACCATGTGTAGGGCTGGTGCTATGTACACCGGCACAGGCACCGGGGACACCGTGCGCCTCACGGCATAACACGGTGCCTGCCCGGTCCCTCTCGCTCTCCGGTAAGCACAGGGAGTTGGTTCAGGTCTCCTACCTGACTTAGCCGTGTGCCCCCCCAAGAAATGTTTGGGGCTGCCTCTCGGGCTTCCAACCGCGCCGCCGTGCTGCCTCCTCATACCACCGCCTCCAGCCCAGCCTTGGGGCGGTGATATTCTCCAGCCTGTGCCCATGGTCCCTTGCCATCCAGAATCTCGTCCCATGTCCAGGAGTCCTGCGATTCCGGCCGCTGCTGCTGCTGCCCGTTACCACGCTGCTTGGTCCTTTCTTGGTGGGTGGTTCTGTAACGCTTGTCGTCTGGGAAAGGAGAGGAGGACCAAGGTGCAGCGTGGTAAGTGTGCATATTTTAATGAACACTGAAAACAAAACAAACAACCAACGAACAGTCCTGTAAGGTGCACCACAACACTAAACAGAAAATAACCACCCACAAAACACAATGGAAACAGGCTACCTAAATATGGTTCTCAATAAGGGACAACGATTGACAGCTGCCTCTGATTGAGAACCATACCAGGCCAAACACAGAAATAGAAAATCATGGACAAACTGACATAGAGAACCCACCCAACTCACGCCCTGACCATACTAAAACAAAAGACAAAACAAAGGAACGTGACACCTTTTTAAATAATCCTTCATAGAACCACAGGAAATAGGTTTTTACAGCACCATAAAGGTCCATTAAGAAGTGTATCATCACGGTTCTATAAAGCCTCAAAAAGGCGTGTACCAAGTAAACCGGGAACATTCTCAGAACATTAGCTAAGATTGCCATTAAGTTCTAGTGAGGGATTTATCTAAAATAAGGATGATAAAACCCCCAAAATATTTAAAGAATGTTTTTGATAACAAAATTTACATTTTTTCTTCAGAAAAGGTTTTAAATGAAATATCCTTGGAATGTTCCCTAACGTTCACTAAAATGTGGTCCACACCATCTGTAGCAACCACCACAGAACATTCCCCAAACTTTCTCATTAGGTTTCCAGGAAATGTAATAAGACAATGCAACGTTATGTTCTGAGAACATACTGCCACAACGAAATGTTAGAGCAATAGAATTGGTTCTGAGGAAACATTACAGGAATGTTATGCTAATGTTGATGGATATGTTATTCAAAAGACCCATACCAACAAGCAAGGAATATCCCTACTATGCTTTCATAAAGTTATAGTGTGACATCATGACATGATGGTTTAATATCGTTCCCTGAAATACTTTAGCAATAAATTGTTGGAGCAATAGGGTTAGAGTTAGTAGTTCTAAAAAAAACATTCCCGGAATATTCAGTTAATGTTGATGGAGCTATTACTTCTAACACCTGTAACAACAAACATAAACATTCCTGTGAGACTCGAATATAAGGTATTCTTTAAAGTTATTCTTATTCTTTAAAGTGGCATGATGTTGCCGAATTGTTCATAAAAAATACTTCAATGATAATGGAGGTGATTCTTAAAACATTGCTGCAATGTTCTGCTAATAATATAACATTATTATATGAAGTTGCCAAACTTTTCAATAAATGTTCAATCATCTTACATTAGATTTTATTATGGTATTGTCCAAACTCAGCTATAGCTTTTTTTTAAAGAATGGTAATCAAGTAGATTTTAACCTGCAATCTGCAATCTTCAAGGCCTGTGGGCTACTTAGTCTGCTTAGCCACCAGAATCTTAATGATTGTAGTGAATTTCCTTTTGTACAGAAATCCTTAAATTATGATCCAAACTATGGCTATATGTCTTAGTACATATTCACATCTATGTATACATCCCTGCAATCTGCCAGGCCATATTTGAACATGTTTTATGAAAAGAAGGAAATTAAAAGTCAAAGCATCCCAACTTTACAGTATATAAAGTAGATTGGTAGAGTAAGAACTAATGGAGGATTGAATGTTGAACGTTATAACTACTAGACAGATTGTGTTTTGTGCCTACAAAAAGTATTCATATCCCTTGATCTATTCCAAATTTTGTTGTGTTACAGCCCGAGTCATGAATGGATTATTTTTCTCCTCACCCATCTACACAGAATACCCCATAATGACAAAGTGAAAACAGGTTTGAAAATTGAAAATGAATATAATAGAAATATCTGATTTACATAAGTATTCACACCCTTGAGTCCTTTGGCGGCAATTACAGATGTGAGTCTTTTGGGGTAAGTCTCTAAGAGCTTTGCACACCTGGATTGTACAATATTTGCATATTATTCTCATTTAAAATTCTTCAAGCTCTGTCAAGTAGATTGTTGAAAATGATTCAAGCTCTGTCAAGTTGATTGTTGATCAATTCTCGACAGCCAGTTTCAAGACTTGCCATAGATTTTCAAGTTGATTTCAGTCAAAACTGTAACTAGGCCACACAGGAACATTCATTGTCATCCTGGTAAGCAACTCCAGTGTAGTTTGGCCTTGTGTTGTAGGATATTGTCCTGCTGAAAGGTGAATTTGTTTCTCAGTGTTGCAGACTGCAGAGCGTGCTCCCATAAGAAATACAATGTAAGCTACAGTGATGATGTGAGAAAAAAAACATTGAATTAGTAGTTTACCTGCAGAGGGCAAGCGACTCCATGAAATTTCACACATTGATAATTTCTAAATGCTATTTCCTTCTACAGATTCAAAACTAATTAGTATGATTACATATATTTGTTGCATGTTGAAAGCAACAATTTAACCATTTACTTTAACTAGGGGCTTATTCAAGAGCTAGGTTGCAGGTATTGTCTTTCTGTGTTAGCAAGCTTGATAATTAAACACAGGTCACAGACATGATATGAGTTGAATCCAATTAAAGAAGCAGTCCTCACAAATACATTCATAACAGTCATTGCAGCTACATGCTGTAGTTTCATCAACTCTAACTACAGTATGTAGCCTCACTGGCCTGTAACTTGATAGTTACAATCAATAGGATCTGGCTGCAGACTCTCATTCCACAGGACTATCTCAAAATTCAAAAAAAGTTAATGATGTAACCATGATCACTCTGAAAGCATGTAGTCAACAATTCTCAAATGTCCTTTGCAATAAATATAAACACAAAAAAATGCATTCTGCATCAGAGAAGGAAATCATTGCCCTCAGATGTTCCATGTGTCACTTCAAAATTAGATGTTCCCACATGCATTCCTCCTATAAGGACTTTACATCTCTCTTATTAAATAAATCTCTATGGCTGGCACAATACAATAGACAGAGAGAGAAATCAATACACTACTTCTTGCTTCAAACTGTCACTAATTAGTGCCACAACTCAAACAGATAAGAAAAAATAACATCTGACAAAAATAAAAAATAACTTCCTGGAAATGATTCATATCACCAAATTTGATGAACTAAATGTGTATTTGCTATGCATGAAAGATGGTAGCAGGCAGGAGAGCAGAAGGGCTGCATGTGGTGTAACCTTTTTAATCTATTGTGATTGCGTTCACGCTTGGCTGAGGAGTCGCAGGAGGCCGCCAGCGTGTTTACAGTAGAGAGGCTGGGCAAGCCTAACTGTGAGGAAGTCATGTGCCTTTTACCTCAAAAAAGTAAGAAGACTGCCTATCTGTGTCCTAAATGGCACCCTATTCCCTAAATAGTGCAGAAGTTTTGACCAGAGCCCTATTGCTCCTGGTCAAAAGTAGGGCCCTATATAGCCATTAGGGTGCCATTTGGGACACATACCTGTCTTCTTCAGGATGCTTCCGCTCATCTCAGCCTATAAGCTGGAGGAGGAAAGCTGCTTGGGGGGCATTAAGCAGGGATATGTTCTGAGGTCAGGAGTCAGATAAGAGGAGGAATCACTCGAGGGGTTTTTAACAAAGCAGATTTGTTTGGCTTACACAAGAAGAAATTCCTGCAATCTGGTAGGGCCCTAATGCAATGAAAATGAGGGAGGGAGAGAATGAGTAGGGAGGGAGGGAGAGAAGGAGAGAGAGGAGGCACATGACTAAGTTATCTCCAAGCAGTGTTTACAACAAATCCCTTAATAGATCTTGGCAGTGTCTAACACTCAGCGATAGGGCTGCTTTAGGGGTTTCATTGGCCGTGCACATGTCTTTGGTGTTCAGGCTGAATTTAACTGTTGGGCCTCAGAAGTGAGAAGGAAGATGATGTCTTTCTTGTATTTTTCAGGGTGTCCTTGCATTATACGCTATGCGTTTTTTTTTAAACATGAGAGGACAAACACTTCGTCAAGCAAGCAGTTCATATCCTTAAAGTTCATTGGTTCCTGACTTCCATGAAAAGTTGCATATCGCGGGACTGTTCGATGCTAGTGCCGTCCGCCACAGGATATTTTTGTGCCTGCCGGTCGAGGGCAGTCAGGTCTGAAGTGAACCAAGGGCCATATCTGTTAGTTCTACATTTTTTTTTGTAAGGGGCATGCTTATTTAAGATAGTGAGGAAATTACTTAGGCATCCTCTACTGACGGGATGAGGTCAATATCCTTCCAGGATACCCGGACAAGATTGACTAGAAAGGCCTGCTCGCAGAAGTGTTTTAGGGAGCGTTTGACAGTGATGAGGGGTGGTCGTTTGACCACGGACCCAGGCAATGAGGCTGTGATGGCTGAGATCCTGATTGAAAACAGCAGAGGTGTATTTGGAGGGCAAGTTGGTCAGGATAATATCTATGAGGGTGCCGATGTTTACAGATGTAGGGTTGTACCTGGTGGGTTCCTTGATCATTTGTGTGAGATTGAGGGCATCTAGCTTAGATTGTAGGACTGGCGGGGTGAACAAACTCTGAAGATATAAGGGGGGCAATCAATTATCATATGGTGTCCAGGGCACAGCTGGGAGCTCAAGGGGGTCTATAACAGGTGGCAACAATGAGAGACTTATTTCTGGAGAGATTAATAAAAAAAAAAATTGAAGCTCAAACTGTTTGGGCATAGACCTGGAAAGTATGACAGAACTTTGCAGGCTCTCTCTGCAGTAGATTGCAACTCCTCTCCCTTTGGTAGTTCTATCTTGACGGAAAATGTTGTAGTTGGGGGTGGAAATCTCAGAATTTTTAGTGGCCTTAGTGGCCAGGATTCAGATACAGCAAGGACATCAGGGTTGGCGGAGTGTGCTAAAGCATTGAGTAAAACAAACTTAGGAAGGAGGCTTCTGATGTTAACATGCATGAAACCAAGGCTTTTACAGTTACAGAAGTCAACAAATGAGAGTGCCTGGGGACCCGCAGGGCCTGGGTTAACCTCCACATCACCCGAGGAACAGAGGAGCAGTAGGATGACGGTACGGCTAAAGGCTATCAAAACTGGTCGTTTAGTGAGTTGGGGACACAGAATAAAAGGAGCAGATTTATGGGCATGATAGGATAGATTCAGGGCATAATGTACAGGCAGGGGTATGGTAGGGTGCGGGTACAGTGGAGGTAAACCTAGGCATTGAGAGTTCGCATCTCTGGATGCACTAGTTATGCTGGGTGAGGTCACCGCATGTGTGGGAGGTGGGACAAAATAGGTATCTAAGGCATGTTGAGTGGGACTAGGGGCTCCACAGTGAACTAAAACAATGATAACTATCCTAAGCAACGGTATACAAGGCATATTGACATTGGAGAGAGACATAAAGCGAGGCATAAAGCAATCACAGGTGTTGATTGGGAGAGCTAGCCAAGACAACAACGGGGAAGACAACAACAGCTAATCAGCTAAAACAACAACAAAAGTTAAAATGGTGATGAAGGGGCAGAGAAGGTCAGTTAACAACAGGGCCTGAGTTCGAGGCTGGGGCCAACAGATAAACAAAATGGAGTACCGTGATTAATGAACAGTCCAGCAGGCATCAGCTATGCAGTCAAGTGATCACAGGGTCCAGTAAACAGCAATAGATGAAACAGGGAAGCCGCTAGGTAGTCGTTACTATGCTAGCAAGCGGGAGACATGGCATTAAAAAATAAACAAGTTTGCAGGCCGGGGCTAGAAGAAGCATCTGCTCCGACATCCGGCAAAGGCTGGTTGAGGGCACAACGGATGGAATTACGTCGGCAGACCAGTCGTGATGGAACGGCGCGGCTCTGTATCGACAAAGAGTCCAGACCAGTTGGCAAAAGTGGTAGTGTAGCTGGATTAATTTTCTTTGCTAGCCGGGAGATGTGCCTGGCTCGCGGCTAACTGGTCCTAGCTTCAGGACAAGGGCGTTAGCCACTCGGTAGCAGCTAGCTAGCAGCGATTATCTGATGCAAAGGTCCAGCGCTTTCGGCAAGAATCAGGTGGTGTAGTGGATAGTCGTGTTAGTGAAGAGACTGGGAGGCATCAGCTGTGTACCGGAGTGATCATAGGGTCCACTGAGCAGGCCGGGAGATGGGCGTGGCTCAAGGCTAGCTTCGGGGCTGGGCCACTCGGTGGCAGCTAGCTAGCTGCGATGATCAGGAGTAAGGGTCCAGGGCTTACGGCAGGAATCCGGTGTTGTAGTGGAGAAAAACAGTCCGATATGCACAGGGTTGATAACGCGCGGTTGAAAAAATGACTAAATAGCTGGTTAGCTTGTGATGGAGGTTCTGGCTATAAGTTCAAAAAATAGCAGATCTGTATCACATTGGGTGAGGAGGGTTGCAGGAAGGTATATTTAATTTAAAAATGGAAAAAGAGTGAAATATATACAACAAAGACGAAAAATACCAAATTTACACGGGAGAAGGACAAACAACGTCTGCACTGCTACGCCATCTTGAAATCTCAGAAAGGGAGGGAGAGGTTCTTGAGACCTTGTGGTCCATTAGTCACATCATCCACATGCATAATAAAAACATGGCTAAGAACGCATACAAACTTATAAATATAGTAGACATAAGTGCAGACTACATATCAGGGGTTGTTAAACTTTTTCGGTCCAGGACTTTCTTTTCAGATAGCAAATAAATCAGGGACCCCCTCATAATCAGTAGACAACTCGAGTGAGATAAAAATTGCATACAAGGAGTTTTAATATGACATCGGCAGTGAATGGCCGGACAAACCAAGTCCGGGCACTGAGGGAAAAAAAAACATTTTAAAGGCCTGCCTCTTTGAAGTTGTCATGGGGAAGAGAGATGTTTTGTTGTTGAAGCTATCCTGCAATTTTACATATTTTGCCATGAGGCAGATACTTTTTTTACAAGAAGTATTGAGTTTTATAATTTGTGGAGTACTGTGGATACCAATATCCCTCTGAGACTCCGAGCCCAGGGTTAAGAACATAAATTGGAGGTTTATAATATACTATTGTATTGTATTATATACCCTCGGTCAGAATTAATTTAATCTGTTGTTGTTAGTCATTATCTAAATATTATTTTCATTGTATATATATATATATATATATATATATATATATATATATATATATAAACTGCTCAAAAAAAAGTAAAGGGAACACTAAAATAACACATCCTAGATCTGAATGAATGAAATATTCTTATTAAATACTTTTTTCTTTACATAGTTGAATGTGCTGACAACAAAATCACAAAAATGATCAATGGAAATCAAATGTATCAACCCATGGAGGTCTGGATTTGGAGTGACACTCAAAATTAAAGTGGAAAACCACACTACAGTCTGTTCCAACTTTGATGTAATGTCCTTAAAACAAGTCAAAATGAGGCTCAGTAGTGTGTGTGGCCTCCACGTGCCTGTATGACCTCCCTACAATGCCTGGGCATGCTCCTGATGAGGTGGCAGATGGTTTCCTGAGGGATCTCATCCAAGACCTGGACTAAAGCATCCGCCAACTCCTGGACAGTCTGTGGTGCAACGTGGCGTTGGTGGATGGAGCGAGACATGATGTCCCAGATGTGCTCAATTGGATTCAGGTCTGGGGAATGGGCGGGCCAGTCCATAGCATCAAGGTCCTCTTGCAGGAACTGCTGACACACTCCAGCCACATGAGGTCTAGCATTGTCTTGCATTAGGAGGAACCCAGGGCCAACCGCACCAGCATATGGTCTCACAAGGTGTCTGAGGATCTCATCTCGGTACCTAATGGCAGTCAGGCTACCTCTGGTGAGCACATGGAGGGCTGTGCGGCCCCCCAAAGAAATGCCACCCCACACCATGACTGACCCATCGCCAAACCGGTCATGCTGGAAGATGTTGCAGGCAGCAGAACGTTCTCCACGGCGTCTCCAGACTGTCACGTCAGTAAAACCTGCTTTCATCTGTGAAGAGCACAGGGCGCCAGTGGCGAGTTTGCCAATCTTGGTGTTGTCTGGCAAATGCCAAACGTCCTGCACGGTGTTGGGCTGTAAGCACAACCCCCACCTGTGGACGTCGGGCCCTCATACCACCCTCATGGAGTCTATTTCTGACCGTTTGAGCTGACACATGCACATTTGTGGCCTGCTGGAGGTCATTTTTCAGGGCTCTGGCAGTGCTCCTCCTGCTCCTCCTGCTCCTCCTTGCACAAAGGCGGAGGTAGCGGTCCTGTAGACTCCGTCTCATGCTACCACTAGAGTGAAAGCACCGCCAGCATTCAAAAGTGACCAAAACATCAGCCAGGAAGCATAGGAACTGAGAAGTGGTCTGTGGTCACCACCTGCAGAACCACTCCTTTATTGGGGGTGTCTTGCTAATTGCCTATAATTTCCACCTGTTGTCTATTCCATTTGCACAACAGCATGTGACATTTATTGTCAATCAGTGTTGCTTCCTAAGTGGACAGTTTGATTTCACAGAAGTGTGATTGACTTGGAGTTACATTGTGTTGTTTAAGTGTTCCCTTTATTTTTTGGAGCAGTGTATAATACTAACCAAAATGAATTCTACTAGCTAACCTATAAACCATTTGCAAAGGTATGGTGTATGTTAATACTAGAACCACTGGACCACGAGGGAACCCCCTTCAAGCTAATGAGCAGTCAGAATGACTGCAACATTCTAACAGTGTAAAAAATTAAGACATTTCCTATGCTAGCACAAAAATAATAATTTGGTGGTGTTTTGAAGGCCTTGGATAGCATTAGAATACAATTTGTTGAATTTATGTTACTGAATGTAAAAACTAAATACCACTAACAACACAAAAATGAAAAGTGTTCAATCACAGCTTGCACACTCTTGGCATTCGCACAACCAACTTCACCTGGAATGCTTTTTCAACAGCCTTGAAGAAGTTCCCACATATGCTGAGCACTTGGCTGCTTTTCCTTCACTCTGCGGTCCAACTCATCTCAATTGATGCAGCACTCTCCTCCTTGGTCAAATAGCCCATACATAGCCTGGAGGTGTGTTGGGTCATTGTCCTGTTGAAAAACAAATGATAGTCCCACAAAGCACAAAACAGATGGGATGGCGTATCGCTGAAGAATGCTGTGGTAGCCATGTGGTTAAGTGTGCCTTGATTCTAAATAAATCACAGACAGCGTCACCAGCAAAGCACCCCCACACTTCTTCCTCCATCTTTCACTGTGGGAACCACACATACGGGTATAATCCGTTCATCTGCTCTGCGTCTCACAAAGACAAGGCGGTTGAAACCAAAAATCTAAAATTTGAACTCATCAGACCAAAGGACAAATGTCCACCGGTCAAATGTCCATTGCTCATGTTTCTTTGCCCAAGCAAGTCTCCTCTACTTATTGGTGACCTTTAGTAGTGGTTACTTTGCAGCAATTCAACCATGGACTGATTCACAGTGTCTCCTCTGAACAGTTGATGTTGAGATGTGTCTGAACTCTGTGAGCCATTTATTTGGGCTGCAATTTCTGAGGCTAAAAACTCTAATGAACGCATCCTCTGCAGTGGAGTTATCTCCGGGTCTTCCTTTCCTGTGGCAGTCCTCATGAGAGCCAGTTTCCTCATAGAGCTTGACGGTTTTTGCGACTGCACTTGAAGAAACTTTCAGGATTGACTGGCCTTCATGCTTTAAAGTAAATGATGGACTTTCGTATCCCTTTGCTTATTTGAGTTGTTCTTGCCATAATATAGACTTGGTCTTTTACGAAATAGGGCTATCTTCTGTATACCACGCCTACCTTGTCACAACATAACTGATTGGCTCAAACGCATTAAGAAGGAAAGAAATTCCACAAATTAACTTTTAACAAGGCACACCTGTTAATTGAAATGCATTCCAGGTGACTACCTCACGAAGCTGGTTGAGACAATGCCAAGAGTGTGCAAAGCTGTCATCAAAGCAAAGGGAGGCTACTTTGAAGAATCTCAAATGTAAAATATATTTAGATTTTTTTTAGCACTTTTATGGTTGCTAAATGTGTTATTTCATAGTTTGATGTTTTCACTAACATTAAAAATAGTAAAAAATTAAGAAAAACCTTGGAACGAGTCGGTGTGTCCAAACCTTTGACTGGTACTGTATGTGTGAAATTATTTTTCGGTAGTTTAGGTTGTTTCGAGGCAATTGTAGGGGTGATTTTAAGCAGGGCAATAAACGTTCAATTATCGGCAGAAGGAGCAGAGCTGGCCTTACTAACTCCAGTTCTGTTTGTGATATTAAGATTCTAACATTGACAATGTGTTATATATACTTATTTAGGAAAAGTCAAGGACGAAGGGGGTCATTACTTACAAAATGGCAGAGTAATAAAAGAATGATTAGTCAAAAACGACTGCTTTAGTGTGTTTTAGTGTTATACTCATAGCTGAGCATCCTGTTGTGCAGATTGCAGAGATGTTTTTGTCATCTTCTCTGGTCTCTAAGGGTATACCAGGGTTCCCCAACTGGTGGTTGCAAGCCAAATTTGGACTGTGGGTAGTTTTATTCCCCCACCCAAAAAAAGAAATGTATGAGCAATAAAAAATACAAATTATAATACAGTTGAAGTCGGAAGTTTACATACACTTAGGTTGGAGTCATTAAAACTTGTTAACAAACTATAGTTTTGGCAAGTCAGTTAGGACATCTACTTTGTGCATGACACGTGATTTTTCCAACAATTGTTTACAGACTTATAATAACTTATAATTCACTGTATCACAATTCCAGTGGATCAGAAGTTTACATACACTAAGTTGACTGTGCCTTTAAACAGCTTGGGAAATTCCAGAAAAGTATGTCATGGCTTTAGAAGCTTCTGATAGGCCTTGAAATACATCCACAGGTACACCTCCAATTGACTAAAATTATGTAATTTAGCCTATCTTCAAACTCGTGCCTCTTTGCTTGACATCATGGAAAAATCTAAAGAAATCAGCCAATATCTCATTTAAAAAAAATTGGACCTCCACAAGTCTGGTTCATCCTTGGGAGTAATTTCCAAACGGCTGTAGGTACCACGTTTATCTGTGCAAACAATAGTACTCAAGTTTTAAGAACATGGGACCATGCAGCTGTCATACCGCTCAGGAAGGAGACGGGTTCTGTCTCCTAGAGAGGAATGTACTTTGGTGTGAAAAGTGAAAATCCATCTGAGAACAACAGCAAAGGACCTTGTGAAGATGCTGGAGGAAACTGCAGCATCTCTCCCTCTATCATCCAGCTCTCTCTCGCTCGCTGCAGCTAAAGAAGTGGCTTTGAGATTCCTGGCACTCCAGGCCCTTTGCATGCTATGCTGTCTCTGATGTGGATGATTTGTCTGCTAACACTGAGGGATGGCATGGACTGGGGATGCTTAGCAACCTGGGGTTGAGTGCCAGACTATGTTCCCCAAGAGCACTTCTCTGAATGGAAGTGCATGTGGATGCCATTAATGCTAGTTTGAACTGGTGTGTGTGAACTTTAAATATGCCATTCACTTCTGAGTGTCCCTGATGGCCTATTTATTGCACAACATGAGTCGACAGGATTAATAAAATATGCAGATGGATACAGTATGCTGAAGACTATCGAAGAGCGAGATATTTTCTGCCACTTTTTTTCTATAAACAAATGAGCATACACAGTGTCTTAGCCTATGTCTAATTCCTGTGCGTTTTGTCTCTTTTCCATTTTTCCTCTAATCGTTAACTAGAATGATTTTTTTCTGCGAAATAATGTTCAATGAGGCATGTTCTTTCATTCTCTCAAACCCCTCCGAGATAGACGCACTCCTGGACAGAACAATTATTAAATGAGTGCATGGGTGCATGAATGGCTCCAGGGGTAAGCTCCCTCCCACCAGCCAGCTTCACTGTGTATCACCTCAGGTCTGATGGTAATCTTCACCTTTGGCTTTGAGAAAGCGATAAGATGAGGGGGCGAGAGGGAGGTTCAGAGTTCACATAAGATAAAGAGGCTATGTAATTAGATAAGGCACAACTAGCGCTGTGGTGGTCATGAAATGTTGTCAGCCTGTGATTGTCAAGCTAATTAACATAATAACCTTTAGCATTTCCGGACTTCTATACATAGCCTACAAGCACTGGTGCAGACCTTTGGAACATCAACTGTAATGAATATGAGGGGAGACAGAGAGATGGTTTCTAGCGCAGGGCGCAGCAGGTGTTTATTGCAAAGGACCACAGGAAGAGGCAGGTAGCTGGGTCCAGGGGCAGGCAAAAGGGCAACAGTACAGGCAGGGAAAATGCTAGTAACGTAGTCCGGGAGATCAGGCAATAGGTAGATAACAGGAAATCCAATAGGCTAAAGTACAGGCAGGGAATAGGCAAAAGGTGTCGTTAGTGAGGCAGAAAAAAACTATCATACACGGGAGGAGTAACTCAAGGGGAACCCAGCGCTCTGACAGACATGTAGCACAAAACAAACAATACCTCACAGTGATGGGGTGCAAAGAACTGAACTAAATAGCCGCGTGATAATGACATACAGGTGTGTGAACAGGTGATTAGAATTCAGGTGATTGGGATCTGGAGAGTGAGCTGCGTTCAGGGGATATAGGTGTTTGAGAGTGTGAGCTGGAAAGTGGGCTGGAAAGTGAGCTGCGTTCAGGGGATCTACGTGTTTGAGGGTGTGAGTTGGAAGCAGACGTTACATCTACATTGTAAAAACTCTAATAAATCCATATAATTTGCCTACACCAGGGGTACTCAACTCTTACCCAATGAGGTCCGAAGCCTGCTGGTTTTCTCTTCTACTTGATAATTAATTGCACACACCTGGTGTCCCAGGTCTAAATCAGTCCCTGATTAGAGGGGAAAAAATGCAATGGAACTAGCTTTGAGGTCCAGAGAATCATCACAATAAATCCATTATTTATTTATTTGAGACAGGTCTAAAGAAACCTGATATGAAGAAAATGTAGTCTATTTTTAGAAGAACAGAAGAGCATAATCTGAGTTGTCCTTATGTTATGCACTGATATGGCTATGGCTGTGGGCTACACTAGTTCATTTGGCAGACAAGATTTGCTTAGGCATACATTTGTATTATTTTATACTATGAAGAATACTATTGAACATAGAGTAAAATAGAAAGGACATTTTCTACAAAAGATTTCCAAGGAAGTGCGCAAAAGCGGCTATTCTGTGTTGAACGGTTAACAACTTTAGTTGTGATACAAACATTGGCCTATGTGTTTCGATTTTTAATACATTCTAAGAATGCGTGATGCGACTCTAGTGATGATTTGAAAAAAGTCACATGAAAGTAATAAGCTCTGATTTCTTTCTTGTGCAGCTGCACACACTTCATCAGTCTCTAATTCACAATATAACAGAAACTTGATAATTTTCTTACCAGGCCTCGAATTTCCCGGCTGCATCCCCCTTGTGTGACCGTAATGCCTCCAAAAAATCCATACCATTTGTGGCCAAAGTGTCCTTTGTGCCCTTGGTCTGAAAATAATAATTATAATTCCTTTCTCCTGGCTGCCGTGCTCCGAAGCACCTCTCACTCAAATGGCTTTCTCAGATATCTCAATTCTTATTAGCCAATGCCTGCCTGTGATCGGGTCCTTCTCACAGGCATCTCAGCTGAGAAGTAGAAGGCTACAAGTGAAGACAGACACATCAGAGACGCAACTGTGCATGTCCCTCTTATCGAAATCCGATATTGAAGATGTTAGAAGAATTGTCCACACAGCCTACTTTTTCGGCAGCCAACAAGATAAGTAGGCCTAATGAACAGCTAAAGCAATTGCCTATCTCAATGTACTATCCCTCACAGTACAAAAGCTGACCTATTCTATTAGTCAACTTGTCCTTCTGTGCAAAAAATAAATATTCCAAACATACTCTGGGACAGTTGAGGGATGCGTAGATCCCAAATTAATACATCCACTCGCATTAAAAAACTTTTAAAAGCAATGAAGCTGATGCAACTGATCAGAACTTAGCTTAAAATATTGATAAACTATTAAACTATTTCTTCACATTAGAAGCAAAGCATGGCAGTAGGCTATAGGGGTGAATGTGTCAAAATGCAATCAATTAGCATGAAAACACTGTTCTCAAAAGTGACCGCAAATGCGATTATGCACGTGATGCTTTATTATAAAGGTACATTTTTTTTAGATATTTTTTTTTTTGTGGTATCCAATAGTTACTATCTTGTATCATCGCTAAAACTCCCGTACGGGCTCAGGAGAGACGAAGGTCGAAAGCCATGCGTCCTCTGAAACACAACCCTTAACACAGCACGCATCCAACCCGGAAACCAGCCGCAACAATGTGTCAGAGGAAACACCATGCACCTGGCGACCTGGTTAGCGTGTACTGCGCCCGGCCCGCCACAGGAGTCGCTGTGAGAGATGAGACAAGGATATCCCTACTGGCCAAACTCTCCCTAACCCGGATGACGCTAGGCCAATTGTCCGTCGCCACATGGACCTCCCAGTTGCGACAGAGCCTGGGTGCGAACACAGAGTCTCTGGTGGCACAGCTAGCACTGCGATGCAGTGCCCTAGACCACTACGCCACCCGGGAGGCCATTAAGGTACATTTTTATGGTGAAAATGATCTTCTCCAAACTTGAAACTCATGTGCCGCTTATGCATGCCAGTTAGGCTCTACACCGGTTGTAAATTGGATTCATGCGATTTATGGCCACTTTAGTTGTGATATAAACTTTATCAAAACATATATTTACGCTGTTTCTTGCCTTACTGCATCATGCTGGGGATCATTCACAAGTGATAGGCTAATATTATCACCCATCAGACAATTCTTAATTTGATGTTGTCTTTTGATTTAGAATGGACCATTATCATGCACCTGTCTCGGCATGGTTAAACAAAATACATGTCATCTATGCACTTAAATAGCGAATGGAGGACGCTTTCCCCGAGATTCATTTTCATGCCAGCCAGGTAGGCTATACGCCTGTTGTAAAGCGAAGCAATGTGCTTGATATGAGGAACGTATATAAATAAGTATAGTAGGGCTAGCCTATAGAAAGCTGATGGGATCATCCTCTTTTTAATAGAGGCCATTAAAACTTTTTAAAACTGCAATTGCATTGCCTATAGAAATGTTGCGCAACATGAGCACATGGGCTCTCATGAAGTGTTTGATTTGATTTTCGAAAACATTTGCATTGATGTCAGAGTGATTAGAGGGACAATAGAGTGCTGAGTACCAGGCAGTTAGCAAGTTTGGTAGGCTATTAATTACCATCAGCAGCATCATAGCTTGGAGAAGCCTAGTTACCATGACTAAACGGTCTTGTGGAATTTAACTGAGTTCCTGACTCGTGACCGCCGGTGTGGCGGTAATATGGTCACCATAACAGCCCTAGGCACAGCTCAACTATACTATCCAGAGCCTTCAGATGAAGAAAATAATGTTAATGTCGCTTTCCTCCAGAGAGGCTCTGACAGTACTTTAAACAGAGACTGTGAATAGAATAGAGTAGACTGACAGAACCCTGGAATCCGAGCACTCATTCTTTGTCTGCTGACTCTTGATAGCACTCCTGGGGGAGTCTGGAGCCTGTATAAAGCCAACCCTTTTTACTGCTATGCTCTGCACACAAATACACAAATACTATATAAACATGAAGGAAGCAGAGATGGTCACATGCTCAAAGAATCTCCACAGAGACATTTCTCCATCTTTCTCTGTGATTTAATTTATCTCTGACAACACCTTACACTTATGGGTGACTAGCTTTATGCCACATCCCCCTCTACTCCCTATAAAGTGCACCTTTAAGGCCAGGCACCAAACCACAATAGGGAAAAAAAATCTTAATCCTATCACAAATGTCACATAGACAAAATTATAATACTTTTTAGCATTACACATTTTCTTAAATATTTTATAAAGTATGCAAATTATACGATATCTCATTAAATATGCACGTGCATTCGGGAAAGTATTCAGACCCATTGACATTTTCCATGTTTTGTTATGTTACAGCATTATTCTACAATTGATTAAATTTGTTTTTT
Organism: Oncorhynchus clarkii lewisi; assembly: GCF_045791955.1. Taxonomy (NCBI): domain Eukaryota; kingdom Metazoa; phylum Chordata; class Actinopteri; order Salmoniformes; family Salmonidae; genus Oncorhynchus; species Oncorhynchus clarkii. The sequence goes on from NC_092171.1 coordinate 27,942,373, forward strand.
TCCTCACCACAGTACCCCATAATGACAAAGCGAAAACAGGTTTTTAGACATTTTTGCAAATGTATTAAAGATAAAAACATAATACCTTATTTACATAAGAATTCCTGACCCTTTGGTCAGTACTTTGTTGAAGTACCTTAACCAGCAATTACAGCCTCAAGTCTTCTTCGGTGTGACTCTACAAGCTTGGCACACCTGTATTTGGGGAGTTTCTCCTATTCTTCTCTGCAGATCCTCTCAAGCTCTGTCAGGTTGGATTGGTTGCATCGCTTCACAGCTATTTTCAGGTCTCTCCAGAGATGCTCGACTGGGTTCAAGTCCGGGCTCTGGCTGGGCCACTCAAGGACATTCAGAGACTTGTCCCGAAGCCACTCCTGCGGTGTCTTTGCTGTGTGCTTAGGGTCATTGTTCTGTTAGAAGGTATACTTTCGCACCAGTCTGAGGTCTTGAATGCTCTGGAGTAGGTTTTCATTAAGGATCTGTACATTTCTCTGTTAATCTTTTCCTCGATCCTGACTAGTCTCCCAGCCCCTGCCACTGAAAAACACCCCCACAACATGATGCTGCCACCACCATGCTTCACAGTAGGGAGGGTGCCATGTTTTCTCCAGACGTGACTCTTGGCATTCAGGCCAAAGAATCTTGTTTTTCATGGTCTGAGAGTTTTTTGGGGAACTCCAAACGGGCTGTCATGTGCTTTTCACTGAGGAGTGGCTTCTGTCTGGCCATGCTACTGTAAAGGCCTAATTGGTGGAGTGCTGCAGAGATGGTTGTCCTTCTGGAAGGTTCTCCCATCTCCACAGAGGAACTCTCAAGCTTTGTCAGAGTGACCATTGGGTTCTTGGTCAACTCCCTGACAAAGGCCCTTCCCCGATCATTTTGGCTGGGCGGCTAGCTCTAGGAAGAGTCTTGGTGGTTCCAAACATCTTCCATTTAAGAATAATGGAGGCAACTGTGTTCTTGGGGACCTTCAATGCTGCAGAAATGTTTTGGTACCATTCCCCAGATCTGTGCCTTGAGACAATCCTGTCTCAAAGCACTACGGACAATTACTTCGACCGCACGGCTTGGTTTTTGCTCTGACATGCACTGTCAACCAAGGGACGTTATAAAGACAGGTTTGTACCTATCCAAAACATGTCCAATCAATGGAATTCACCATAGGTGGACTCCAATCACGTTGTAGAAACATCAAGGATGATAAATGAAAACAGGATGCACCTAAGCTTAATTTTGAGCAAAAGGTCTGAATACTTATGTAAATAAGGTATTTCTGGTTTTCGTTTCGTCATTACAGGGTATTGTGTGCAGATTGATTAAATAAAAACAATGTTTTCCTCATCAATTTTAGAATTAGGCTGTAATGTAACAAAATGTGGAAAAAGTCAAGGGGTCTGAATGCTAATCAACTTATCCTCTGCAGCAGACTCTGGGTCTTACTTTCCTGTGGTGGACCTCATGAGATCCAGTTTCATCAACATTTTGTTGTGTTACTGCCTGAATTGGATTAAATTCAGGCTGGGTTTAGGGGCTTCAGCCCATGTAAGTCCCTGCATTACAGTTGTTTTCTTCAATTGCTAACAATCGGTCAATACTGAAGCCACTTTTTCAAAACTCTTCACACAGTCTGCATTACCAACATGCATCTTGGCCAAACATTTAATCTCACCTCCAAAACAAGCTCGTTTCGACCATAACACTGGCAACAATTCTCATTCAGAAAGCATACATTGTCACTCATAACACACTGATCTAAAAAACACTAACAGGGAGCATTACATAAATTATGAACTTTTCTCTTTGAAGTTGAATGATTTTTCACATGAATCAGTATTTCATTACAGAATAACACCTTTTCATTTTATTGACTAAAGTACATGTAACAAGAATGAATCAGAAATGCAGCAATTTCCTTCAATAGCCTTTATTTTTTTCTAGATCTTTGCATATAGTAATTTACTTGTGAAAAATAAAAAGTTGAAACAAAAAACAAATTCCTGAAATTCCAGGGCTGCAATAATAATTACAAAAAAACAACATGTATAGTCACTCATACTGTACAGTACTGTAAGGGTTCTAGTTCTCCCTCTCTCCTGCATTTGGCCACAAGTTCTCATCAAGATCTCATCTTGGAAAGTATCTTCTGCAATGTCTAATCCAACCCTTACAGTCTTCAGGAGAAGTGCATCCTCACCCCGCATTCATAGCATCCAGTAACGATATCTGGTCATATGATTGGTGGTCATAAACCTTCCACCTGTCAGGACCCGGTTACGAACTCGGGTCTCCGGTGTGAGAAACAGTCACTTAGCAAACTGAGCCACTAATAGTCGGCAGAACCCAGAAGATGAGGCAGACACAGCAGTACTTGAGACTGTGTTTTAATAAAGTAAAAAGGAAGGTTCTTCAGGCAAAAATATAAATCCACAACGTCAAAAGTAATTCCAAGAGAAAAAGGTAATCCTCTAAGTCAAAAGGTAAATCCACAAGGTGGTAGATACAGCAGGGAAAATGCCTCTAAAGATAATCATAAATAAACGAGAACAAAAACAGAGTAACACAAGCGAGTCCAATTGGAGGAACAAATGTTCACAGCATCGCTGGGGCTGGGTGCTAACATTCAAACACAGAGCAAAGAACTGAGGAAAACTAAGGGTTTAAATACATTCAAGGGAAACGAGGCACAGGTGCAAATAATAACTGGAAACAAGGGAAAACAAAAGGGTCAAAAAAGCACAATGGGGGCATCTAGTGGCCAAAACCAGAACAATCCTGGCCAAATCCTGACACCACCTCCATGCAGAGAAAAACTCCACTATGGGGTTTAGGAAGGGGGAGTATGGAGGCAGGAATATTAGTGACATCCTGGGATGTGCAGCAAACAAGTCTGTGACTGCAGCAGAGTGGTGAAATGCCACATTATCCCACAGAACAATGAAGGTAGGGGAGTTTCTTGCCCCTCTCTCCTAAGCTGGCACAAGTTGATTAAGCAGGTCATCAAGAACATAAATTAGTCTCTCTGTATTGTAGGGGCCAATGAGTGGTTTGTGTAACAGCAAACCATCATTTGACACTGCTGCACACATTGTGATGTTAGCTCCTCACTGGCCTGGGACATCCAGGGTTGCTCTCTGTCCAATCACGTCTACCACTGCGGCGATTTTTTGCCAAGTTGAATCCAGCTTCATCCACAAAGATGAATGTCAACTCCCTTTTTCAGGATCCTTTCATTCAAAGATAATTCATAAAAATCCAAATAACTTCACAGATCTTCTTTGTAAAGGGTTTAAACACTGTTTCCCATGCTTGTTCAATGAACCAATAAATTAACATGCACCTGTGGAACTGTCGTTAAGACACTAACAGCTTACAGACGGTAGGCAATTTAGGTCACAGTCATGAAAACGTAGGACACAAGAGGTATTTCTCCTGACTCTGAAAAACTCCAAAAGAAAGAAGCCCAGTGTCCCTGCTCATTTGCATGAACGTGCCTTAGGCATGCTGCAAGGAGGCATGAGGACTGCAGATGAGGCCAGGGAAATAAATTGCAATGTCCGTATGTGAGACGCCTAAGACAGCAATACAGGGAGACAGGACGGACAGCTGATCGTCCTCGCAGTGGCAGACCATGTGTAACAACACCTACACAGGATCGGTACATCCAGACATCACACCTGCGGGACATGTACAGTATGGCAACAACAACAGCCTGAGTTACACCAGGAACGCACAATTCCGGATCTCAATCCCATTGAGCACTTCTGGGACCTGTTGGATTGGATGGTGAGGGCTAGGGCCATTCCCCCCAGAAATGTCTGGGAACTTGCAGGTGCCATGGTGAAAAAGTGGGGTAACATCTCACAGCAAGAACTGGCAAATCTGGTGCAGTCCACGAGGAGGAGATGCACTGCAGTACTTAATGCAGCTGGTGGCCACACCAGAGACTGACTGTTACTTTTGCTCCCTTTGTTCAGGGACACATTATTCAATTTCTGTTAGTCTGTGGAACTTGTTCAGTTTATGTCTCAGTTGTTGAATCTTGTTATGTTCATACACATATTTACACATGTTAAGTTTACACATTTCTTTTTTTGTTGAGTTTATATACCGGACAGATGGAGAAGCTTGCATTTTGGAAAATAAACTGCCCAATACCACCAACATGAAGTAGCAGGTCATAATATGGATTTAAAATCTAATAATAAAGTATATTTTAAATGCATTTTAGGTATGACCAATGGCCTGTAACACCTGCATAAATGCAACATGAAATTCAGTAAGCAATTTTTTAAACCATTCTGAATTAATAGAGAAGAAGTAAACATAATTTTAAATGAGCAAAGCTTTAGTATATAATTCTTCCAAATCCTTTATAATTGTACCATTCACTGAACATAGTTGTCCTTTGATGGTAATTTAACCCATATAGTTCTCATTTAGCCTCATTGGCTTTCTCAATTGCCTCTTAAAATAATAAGTGAAGAGTGTAAATATATTTGTATATTTATACCATTGAGGACACATTTGCCTTTAACACAGAGTTTATTAACATTTAACATAGATACCTGGATAAATTCTGAAAGTAGTCCAATCAAAGATAATTGCAAAAGGTAAGGGGACGAGAAACCAGTGATGCGAGAGCAAGACAAATGCAACGAAGTGGAAAGTGATGGGAAAAAAGTGACACATAAATGTTTCATGAATATGTCAAAACGAATATGTCAATCTGTGTTGAAAATGTTTTCTATTCCATGGGGTAGTTTAGACTCTTAAAGTATCTGATCTTATCATGATTTTTTGATGTCCCGAGTTAAGTAAATGGGGGTAACATCTTATTGGTTCATGGTCTGTGAAAGGTTCATGAATTCTTAATAAAAAGGAACTGTGGTAAATGTCATGTACTTCAAAAAAGGAAAATGCATCAATCTCTATGTGTGAAGTGTTCAATTGGCCGCATCTTTTATAGCAAGATTAGCTTTTATAGTTGACTGTGATTATTCCTCATGCATTTAAGCATCTTATATATTAACTGGACAAGAAAAGGGCTGCCTGGCCACTAAGAATATTGATAAATATATAAGATAAATACACAACACAGTTGAAGTCGGAAGTTTACATACACCTTAGCCAAGTGCATTTAAAGTCAGTTTTTCACAATTCCTGACATTTAATCCTAGTAATAAGTCTTAGGTCAGTTAGTATCACCACTTTATTTTAAGAATGTGAAATGTCAGAATAATCGTAGAGAGAATTATTTATTTCAGCTTTTATTTCTTTCATCACATTCCAGTGGGTCAAAAGTTTACATACGCTCAATTAGTATTTGGTAGCACTGTCTTTAAATTGTTTAACTTGGGTCTGTAACGATTGTCCTCCTCGAGATCGCTGCTGCTGCCTGTTACCACGCTGCTTGGTCCTTCTAACGAAGAGGAGTAGTAGGAAGGATCGGAGGACCAATGCGCAGCGTGGTAAGTGTCCATATGGTTTAATAAGACTAATGAACACTGACCAAAACGATAAACGACAACGTGAAATATCAAAACCGAAACAGTTCCGTGTGGAACAAACACTGACACAGAAAATAATCACCCACAACTCAAAAGTGAAACCAGGCTACCTAAGTATCGTTCTCAATCAGGAACAACGGTCGGCAGCTGCTTCTGATTGAGAACCATACCAGGCCAAACACAGAAATCCCAAATCATAGAAAAAGGAACATTGACAACCCACCCAACTCACGCCCTGACCATACTAAAACAAAGACATAACAAAATAACTAAGGTTAGAACGTGACAGTATCCCCCCCCCCCCCCCAAAGGTGCGGACTCCGGCCGCAAAACCTGAACCTATAGGGGAGGGTCTGGGTGGGTGTCTGTCTGCGGTGGCGGCTCTGGCGCGGGACTTGGACACCACTCCACCATAGTCTTTCTCCGCCTCTTTAACCGCCTCCGTGGCCTCTTTAGAGAGGTGACCCTCGCCGCCAACCTCGGACTGGGGACCCAAGCCACGGGTCCCGAATGGACAGGAGATTCCGGCAGCACCAGACGAACGGACAGGCGGGAGACTCCGGCTGTTCCGGAGTTAAGGGCGATTCCGGCAGCTCCTGGCTGACGGACGGCTCTGGCAGCTCCTGGCTGACGGACGGCTCTGGCAGCTCCTGGCTGACGGGCGGCTCTGGCTCCTGCCACTCCAATAATTTTATTTTGTTGTCCTTAAGCCATTTTTCCACAACTTTGGAAGTATGCTTGGGGTCATTGTCTATTTGGAAGACCCATTTGCGACCAAGCTTTAACTTCCTGACTGATGTCTTGAGATGTTGCTTCAATATAGCCATGTCATTTTCTTGCCTCATGATGCCATCTATTTTATGAGGTGGACCAGTCCCTCCTGCAGCAAAGCACCCCCCACAACATGATGCTGCCACCCCCTTGCTTCACAGTTGGGATGGTGTTCTTCGGCTTGCAAGCATCCCCCTTTTTCCTCCAAACATAACGATGGTCATTATGGCCAAACAGTTCTATTTTTGTTTTATCAGACCAGAGGATATTTATCCAAAAAGTACAATGTCCCCATGTGCAGTTGCAAACCGTAGTCTGGCTTTTTTATGGTGGTTTTGGAGCAGTGGCTTCTTCCTTGCTGAGCTGCCTTTCAGGTTATGTCGATATAGGACTAATTTTACTGTGGATATAGATACTTTTGTAGTTGTTTCCTCCAGCATCTTCACAAGGTCCTTTGCCGTTGTTCTGGGATTGATTCACACTTTTCGTACCAAAGTACGTTCATCTCTAGGAGACAGAATGCGTCTCCTTCCTGAGAAGTATGATGGCTGCGTGTTCATACTTGCATACTGTTGTTTGTACAAATTAAAGTGGTACCTTCAGGCATTTGGAAATTGCTCCCAAGGATGAACCAGACTTGTGGTGGTCTACAATTTTTTTTCTGAAGTCTTGGCAGATTTATTTTGATTTTCCCAAGATGTCAAGCAAAGAGGCACTGAGTTTGAAGGTAGTCCTTGACATACATCCACAGGTACACCTCCAATTGATTCAATGATGTCAATTAGCCTATAAGAAGCTTCTAAAGCCATGACATTATTTTCTGGAATTTTCCAAGCTGTTTAAAGGCACAGTCAACTTAGTGTATGTAAACATCTGACCCACTGGAATTGTGATACAGTCAATTATAAGTGAAATAATCTGTCTGTAAACAATTGTTGGACAAATGACTTGTGTTAAGCACAAAGTACATGTCTTAACCGACTTGCCAAAATTATAGTTTGTTATCAAGAAATTTGTGGAGTGGTTGAAAAACGAGTTTTAATTACTCCAACATAAGTGTATGTAAACTTTCGACTTCAACTTTATATGTCCTCAGTACACGGGCAAGGAGATGAGAGCAACAGGAGGGAGGGGGTGGGGGGGGGGGGGGGGGGGGGCAGATATGAAACAGACCAAACCATTATCAATTTCTATTGGTCCAATGAAGATTGATGTAGGGTGTGGATAGGCTCATTTGAACAATCTATCTTAAGCCTTGATGTTATTATGCAACTTGACTATACATTGAACATCTGAAGGAAAGGTGACGTGGCAAATTAGACAACTGCAGGAATCTACAGATTAGAACCATGCTATTTAGACAACGAAGAAAGATGAGTGTGGAACTTTAGATATGAAACCAGTGTGCTTGACAGGTGTTTCCCCACCTTGCACAAAACAATATCCCATCAGCAAGGAAGCTATGGACGCTACTTAGTGATAAAGATCTATGGGACATGACTATAGTTGAAAAGACACATTCTGCCGACATGCTGTTCATACGCATTGGACAATGAATCGAGCTGCACAGGGCCACAGCTGCTCACTGGAACAAATGGTCAATGGTGTTGAAGGCCCCTAACAACATCATACAACATGGCACATCATGTAATTCAGCTACTCTGATGCTTCCTCCAGATACCACATAACTTGAACATTACTGTTGTGAGTTGGTTTTGGATCAGATCTCTGATGGGTCTATTAAGAGTCATCCGTTGGAAAACCCTGAGTTTATCATATACACAGACGGTTCAAGCATTGTGGAAGGGGGAGGCAGGCTTGACAGTTACTACAATGGACAATGTGATAGTGACAGGCACATTAGATTTGAGAAAAGCAGACATTCACTTTGATTGACACATTGCTTAACTATTGCATACAACTCTAATGCAGTAGGGGAAGCAGAAAGACAAGTAAAATAGGTGTGGGGAATAACTCCTGAGGGGGGACATGACGTAGTACCAGGACAGTGGGTGATGGTAAAAAAACGTGACCTGATTCAGGAAACTAGGCGTATGTCGCAAATCACGACTTCACAGGAGAGCTATTTGAACTTTCATGTGCCTTAATATCAAATTTGTATGCCATCTGTAAATACGAATAAAATTGTTAGATTACGAGCCTAGTTGGTTTAGCCACAGAAAATGGCAGCAACCGTCCCGCTAGCCATGATTGGCTGAGATAATGAGTGGGCTGGACATGCCGAGAGATGAATTTAGATTGGTCTGCCATATAGCACTCGTCTGTCTATTGGAGCTGGTCAGTATGTTTAGGTAATCGTTTCGAATGTGACTTTTTAAAAACATGTATCGCGTAGTAAAACTGTGTGGACCTAATGTCAAGTTAAAGTGTACTGTTTGCTAACTAATGTTATGCGTATGCGCTCCAATTTCTGGAGGACCGAGTTTTGAAATCAGTGGATTTTGAGTATAATAACTAAAGAGATGGAGAAAGCACTGGATTACATCGTCAAACTAAGGCAACCATGACGTATACTGGTAAGATAGTTTAGCTAGCTACATTGTCAGATATTACACATTTCTAATTTTGATAGAAAGAGGTTTCATTTCAAGTCTACTGTTAGCTAACTAACATTAGCTGGCTGGGTCGCTAGCTAACGGTATGCATATGATCTTATTCTTCATATCTCAGACACATTTGCTTTACTAGTTATAGCCATAGAACTTGGTTGGTTAGCTACCTGCAGATTTGTGCAGGGTAGTAACGTTGTGATTGTGGTCCATTGTTTAGTTAGCTAGTTACATGCCTTGACAAAAGACTCCACTAATTTAGATAAAGTATTTTCATTTCTAGTTAAAGTGTACTGCTAGCTGGCTGGCTCGCAAACTAATGTTACGCCATGCGTTGGGATTCATTGTTTAACCTGCTAGCTATCTAGATACATTTCTTAACAAAAGACTCTCGTCTAAGTGTGCCAGGGCGCAGAATAACTGATAATTTTTTAAAAGTTCAACACCCTTTGAATATGTCCGGTGTCAGTAAATCGGCAACAAAGCGTAATTCAGTTGTTGCCAGCAGCACAGTTAGTCACCAACGCTCTTGATAAACATAAAAACTGCCTAACCAGCTCTGCTAGGGTGAGTAAAATGGTCAGAGTAGGGTGTTCTCTCATTATGTGTCTGGAAGTAGCTAGCCAATTTTAGCCAGTTAGCTTGGGTGCTTGACTGTCATTGTGAGGTCAGAGCTTTTGGAACAACCCTACTTATTGGCCAGAGTTTCCAGTGTGTGCTCTGAACACGAAATGCTCTGATTTTCCGAACAGACAATCTGACAGCACATTTGCAGTCACCAACGCGTGAGTTGTTCGCTCTCTCTTAGATGTCTGGAAGTAGCTGGCAAGTTAGTACAGAACGGTCAGATCAACCCTTAATGAGATTGGTGGGGCTTAATGAGATGTGAACAATGTTGAATGGGTGTGGACAAGGAAGGGCTCTCCAATAGTAGTACCAAAACATTAGGGGTTCACGGACAGCAGACGGAATGTACAGACCCCCAGCGGGACACTGGAGGGGAGCAGGCTCTGCACGTAACGCCTGCTCAATGTCCGTGTCCAGCTCCTATACTACCGGTGCCACCAGGCAGGAGGCCGGGAGTATGGCGGTAGGATCCATGGGCCACTCCTCTGTGTCATACAGCCGGGACAGTGCGTCTGCCTTCACATTCTGGGATCCTGGTCTGTAAGAAAGGGTGAGAACAAAACGGGTGAAAAACATGGCCCACCTTGCTTGACGAGGAATCAGGCTCCTTGCTGCCCGGATGTACTCCAGTCCAGATGAGAAAAGGGTGTTTAGCCCCCTCAAGCCAATGTCTCCACGTCTTCAACGCCTTGATGACAGCCAACAGCTCCCGGTCCCCCACATCATAGTTTCACTCCACCGGGCTGAGCGCTGAGAGAGCACGGCTCCTATCCCAGCCTAGGACTCGTCCACCTCCACCCTGAACCCCAAAGAGGGATCCGGATGGGCCAACACAGGCGCCGAGGTAATAGAATCCACTGCATGGGGTGGTAATTGAGTCGCCTTCTTCTTGGAGAAGGTGAGAGCCAAGTCGGAATATTCTGGGGGAATGCACACGGTGGAGAACTGGTTCTGGTCTTTCCACCGTAGTAGCACCAACGGAAACCCCTAAACACCTCCCCGAGCACTCTCACGACCACCCTGTGAGAGCCCTCCAGTACCATGAAACAGTCAGGTCATGACAGGCTAAACAGGAAAGACCTAGCACCACGGGAAATGCAGGAGAGCCAATGAAGAAGAGACTGATTCTCTCCTTGTGACCCCCCTGCGTCACCATGCCCAGGAGAGCGGTGGCCTCCCTAATTAACCTTGACCCTATTGGTCGACTGTCTAAGGCGTGAACGGGGAAGGGCATAGCCACTGGAACATAGCCACTAAACTATTGGTGAACGATCTGTCTATGAAATTCCCAGCCACGCCTGAATCGACGAGCGCCTTATGCTAATAATGCGAGGAAAACTCAGGAAAGGTAACATGCAAAAACAGGTGTGCAACAGAGGGCTCTGGGTGAGAATGGTGCCGGCTTGGGGTGACTTGGGGTGACGCCAAAGTGCCCTGCCTGCTGCCTTGACCCCCAGAGGAACCAACCCGACACTGACCAGCAGTGTGACCTCTGTGGCCACAGATGGTGCATGTGAAGGAACCTCCTCTGGTCTCCCTGAGCGCAGCACCTCCTAGCTCCATGGATATCTGTGCGGTGGTGCTAGGGGATGGAACCGACAGATCCCGATCTGGACGTCCGCGGGTAGCCAGCAGGTTATCCAGCCGAATGGACAGGTCCACCAGCTAGTCAAAGGTGAGGGTGGTGTCCCTGCAGGCCAACTCCCGACGGATGTCCTCACGCAAACTGCAGCTATAGCGTTCGATCAGGGCCCTGCCGTTCCATCCCGCGCCCATGGCCAGGGTCCCGAAAGTCCATCACGAACTCTTGGGCGCCTGTCCCCTGCCTCAGGTGGAAGAGACGTTGGCCCACTCCAGAGTTTTCCCCGAGAGGCACGAGACGAGGGCGGACACCCTCTCATGGCCTGAGGGAGCCGGGTGAACGGTCACCAGGTATAAATCCAGCTGCAGCAGGAAACCCTGGCAGCGTGCGGCCGTACCATCGTACTCCCTTGGAAGTGCGAGACGAATCCCACTGGAACCGGGTGCGGAGGGGGTGAAAAGTGGAGACACCTGTTGTGCTGATGGGGGCGCTGGAGGGACTCTCTGTCTCTCCCAGGGGTCCATCGTCTGGACGACGTGGTCCATGGCGCGCTGAGATGGTGAAGCATCGCCGCATGCTCTTGGACACGCTCCTCGACTCCACTACCAGGGGTACCTGCTCCTGCTGACTCCATAATTCTGGTGTGGAATTCTGTAATGGAGTGCGTAACTGGCTGCAGGGAAGTCAGGCGCAGGAGAGCAGAAATGAGTAGCAAACGGAGTCCTTTATTGAGGCGAACAAAACACGGCACTCAGAAAACTAAACACACACAGGTTACAATAACCCGGCGCAAACCAGCCTGGAGTACACAAACATTTACACATAACAATTCCACACACAGACATGGGGGGAAACAGAGGGTTATATGCAAGACGACTAATGAGGGAATGCAAACCAGGTGTGCAGGAAAACAAGACAAAACAAATGGAAAATGAAAGGTGGATTGGCGATGGCTAGACCGCCGAACGCCGCCTGAACAAGGAGAGGGACCGACCTCGGCAGAAGTCGTGACATTTGGTGTGTGTGTTATTGAAGATCATAATAAAATAGCAACTTCAAACCTTGTAAAACATTTATATTCATTTTTTCATTACTACGAGTATTACTACTATAGTTCATGACTATTTTAAACTAAATTGCGTTTTGACCTGTATAGTAAAACAGTAATTACACAGTCTTCCCTGAAATATTCTCCATTTCGCTGCAATCAAGATTGAACCTGCATCTAGGGCGTAGTAGGAAAAAAAGTCATAACACTATGGTTATTTCAGCCTATTGAAATTGTTGTAACAGGTGTTCCCCCAAGACAATATTACCAGCTCAATAACTTTACAAATAAATGATCTGCATTACTGTAGGGTAGAATGGCAACATGCATTAATTTCAGTAGACTTCTCTTCCTGTCTATAGGAAAAATAGTGAGCTAAATAATTCAAAGAACCCGACATTTTAGTAGCTGACTTTAAAGCTAGATATGCCCCCACATGTAAAGCATCAGAAGCCACTGGAGTACATGACTCATGGTGTAAAGTATACAAACTGATGGACAGAATTAGCTCAGATGACCTTTCTCTGATACACAGACCTAACAGGGATAAAACGCCACAAATAGGATAACCCCACTAAGAATCTAAAGTAATTTGTCCCATGAGACTTTCTAAGAAACTCAAGAAAACATGTCTGCATGCCTGTGTCAGGCAACAAAGCTGACCCATTAAATCTACCTGACTTTATGAGCATGCATGTTCTCTGAATCAATGGGAAGCCACCACAGTTCAGTTTTCTTAAAAAAACACTCAAGCTACTAAACTTCAACAATGAAATGTTGAACTTCAGCAAGCAGCTCTTTAGTGTAGAGACCTAAGCTGGACTGGCAGCTAACCACTTCCCCGCTTGGAGAAATGTCTGCTAATGCCGCTGTAATGCTGATGAATGATGCTGCTTTGGCTGAGGATGGCATCATCAGCAGTATCCCCAGCTTGCCTTGCTCCCAGTTTATCAAACGCTTTACGCCTTTCCACTGATGCCAACACATTCTGGTGTGTTGGCATAAATTTACGCATGCAGCAGTGACAAGTAAAATTATGCAATTAGACTCATTAAGATGTTAAAATTCACAACAACAAATTTTTACAAAAATAAACCACAAAGTTTGTGATGCACCACTGACCATGGATCATGAAGATTTATTTGTGTTCACTATGCGTTATGGTTCTAGGTTTTCTTAATGCACAATTTAAGTTATCTTAATTACGCAATATATAGTGCCTTCGGGAAAGTATTCAGACCCCTTGACATTTTCCACATTTTGTTAGATTATAGCCTTATTCTAAAATTGAATAAATCGTTTTTTCCCCCTCATCAATGTACACAATACATAATGACAAAGAAAAAACAGGTTTTTAGAAATGTTTGCTAATTTATTAAAAATAAAAAACTGAAATATCAGACTCTTTACTCTGCACCTTCGGTGCAGTGATTACAGCCTCAAGTCTTCTTGGGAATGACGGTACAAGCTTGGCACACCTGTATTTGGGGAGTTTCTTCCAATCCTCTCTGCAGATCCTCTCAAGCTATATCAGTTTGGATGTGGTGCGTTGCTGCACAGCTATTTTCTCCACAGATGTTAGATCAGGTTCTAGTCCGGGCTGTAGGAAGTGTTTTGGTGGTTCCAAATTTCTTCCATTTAATAATGATGGAGGCCACTGTGTTCTTGGGGACCTTCAATGCTGCAGAAATGTTTTGGTACCCTTCCCCAGATCTGTGCCTGGACACAATCCTGTCTCGGAGCTCTATGGACAGTTCCTTTGACCTCATGGCTTGGTTTTTGCTCTGACATTCTGTCAACTGTGGGACCTTATATATACACAAGTGTGTGCCTTTCCAAATCATCTCCGATCAATTGAATTTACCACTGGTGGACTCCAATCAAGTTGTAGAAACATCTCAAGGATGTTCAATGGAAACAGGATGCACCTGAGCTCAATTTAGAGTCTCATAGCAAAGGGTCTGAATACTTATGTAAAAAAGGAATATATATGTTATACATAAATTAGTAAACATTTCTAAAAACCTGTTTTCACTTCATCATTATGAGGTATTGTGAGTAGATTGCTGAGAATTTATTTTAATTTAATCAGTTTCAGAAAAAGGCTGTATCGTAACAAAATGTGGAAAAAGTCAATGGGTCTGAAAACTTTCCGAAGGCACTGTACTTGTAAGTTGTTATGTACTTTATCTATATGTTTATGGGTCCAAAAAAATGCATGGTTTGCACTAACAAATAGCTACTAGTAACCTAGCTTCTGTCACGGCAGATTTCCTCCTCTTCCTCTGAAGAGGTGAAACAAGGATCGGGACCAATATGCGGTGTGGTAAGTGTCCATGGTATTTAATAAGAAAACTCAACATGAACACAAATACAAAACAACAAAGTGAACTGGCAATGAAACAGTCCCGTGTGGCACTAACACTGACACAGGAAACAATCACCCACAAAATACCCAAAGAACATGGCTGCCTAAATATGGTTCCCAATCAGAGACAACAATAAGCACCTGCCTCTAATTGAGAACCAATCTCGGCAACCATAGACTTACATAAACACCTAGAAAGGAAACAGCCCCATAAACATACAAAACCCCTAGACAAGTCAAAACACATATGTCACTCCCTGACCTAACCAAAATAACAAGGAAAACAAAGAACACTAAGGTCAGTGTGTGACAGTACCCCCCCCAAAGGTGCGGACTCCCGGCCGCACACCTAAACCAATAGGGGAGGGTCTGGGTGGGCATCTGTGCACGGTGGCAGCTCTGGCGCGGGACGTGGACCCCACTCCACCATAGTCTTAGTCCGTTTTTGTGGCCTCCTGGGAACGGCGAACCTCGCCGCCAACCTAGGACTGGCAACCCTACTAAAGGGCCCCACTGGACTAAACAAACTCCTCCGGACTGAGGGGCAGCTCAGGACTGAGAGGTAGCTCAGGCTGGTTGACAGCTCTGGCAGCTTCTGGCTGACTGACGGCTCTGGCAGATCCTGGCTGACTGGCGGCTCTGGCAGATCCTGGCTGACTGGCGGCTCTGGCAGATCCTGGCTGACTGGCGGCTCTGGCAGATCCTGGCTGACTGGTTTCTCTGGAAGATCCTGGCTGACTGGCGGCTCTGGAGGATCCTGGCTGACTGGCGGCTCTGGAGGATCCTGGCTGACTGGCGGCTCTGGAGGATCCTGGCTGACTGGCGAATCTGGCGGATCCTGGCTGACTGGCGGCTCTGGCGGACCCTGGCGGCTCTGGCGGCCACTGGCAGACTGGCAGCTCTGGCGGCCCCTTGCAGACTGGCGGCTCTGGCGGCTCCTTGCAGACTGGCAGCTCTGGAGGCTTAGGACAGGAGGAAGGCTCTGGCAGCACTGGACAGACGAGGCGCACTGTAGGCCTGGTGCGTGGTGCCAGCACTGGTGGTACTGGGCCGAGGACACACACCTCGGGGCGAGTGCGGGGAGGAGGAACAGGGAGTACTGGGCTCTGGACACGCACAGGAAGCCTGGTGCTGGGGGCTGCAACCGGAGGGCTGGTGAATGTAGGTGGCACTGGATAGACCGGATCGTGCATGCGCACTGGAGCTCTTGAGCACCGAGCCTGCCCAACCTTACCTGGTTGAATGCTCCCGGTCGCCCTGCCAGTGCGACGAGGTGGAATAGCCCGCACTGGGCTGTGCTGGCGAACCGGGGACACCATGCGTAAGGCTGGTGCCATGTATGCCAGCCCAGGAGACACACTGGAGACCAGATGCGTAGAGCCGGCTTCATGGCACCTGGCTCGATGCCCACTCTAGCCCGGCCGATACGAGGAGCTGGTATGTACCGCACCGGGCTATGCACCCGCACTGGGGACACCATGCGCTCCACAGCATAACACGGTGCCTACCCGGTCCCTCTCGCTCTACGGTAAGCACAGGAAGTTGCCCCAGGTCTCCTACCTGGCTTCGCCATACTCTGTGTGCCACCCCCCATTACATTTTTGGAGCTGACTCTCGGGCTTCCATCCGCGCCGCCATGCTGCCTCTTCATACCAGCGCCTCTCCGCCTTCGCTGCCTCCAGCTCTGCCTTGGGGCGGCGCTGTGCCCAGGGTCCTCTCCCGTCTAGGATTTCCTCCCAAGTACATTTCTCTTCCTCTGAAGAGGTGAAACAAGGATCGAACCAATATGCGGCGTGGTAAGTGTCCAACGAATTTAATTTAATAAGAAAACTCAACACACACAAATACAAAAAAACAAAGTGAACTGGCAACCAAACAGTCCCGTGTGGCGAACAAACACAGACACAGGAAACAATCACCCACAAAATACCCAAAGAACATGGCTGCCTAAATATGGTTCCCGATCAGAGACAACGATAAGCACCTGCCTCTAATTGAGAACCAGTCTAGGCAACCATAGACTTACATAAACATCTAGAAAGGAAACAGTCCCATAAACATAGAAAATAGAAAACCCCTAGACAAATGAAAACACATACATCACCCATGTCATTCCTTGACCTAACCAAAATAACAAGGAAAACAAAGAAGACTAAGGTCAGGGTGTGACAGCTACTTTATGTTGTAGTTGATCAACATGAGATTCTAATAGCCCTACCATTTATGAACTTCACAATAATGTTTTTCCATTCAACTAGGACTGCTGCCTCCCAATTGAAAGTTATTCAGGTGTAAAATGGAAAGATATCACAGCGTTCCACTACATAACGGCACTGGTGCTTAATCTTAATCTCATCAGACATCAGATCTGAGAGAGAAATCTGATCAGATATGAGGGTACCTAGGTAATGAACTGTCCGCACAACCGACTCCCAGACTCACCATTTGTTTAAACGGTGTTTGAGATGGGTTTCTTTTATAAGGGGAAACATCATTCAATGGTAATATTTTTTTTCATGAATTACAATTGTATAGTTGTCATTAAGACAACTGAAATAATATTTATAGTGCAGAAATAAGACCAGTCTTGACAAAGGCTTTGTGCTGGAATGTTGACAAACAATCTCCTTTACACTACATTGCCCTGTTATTTATTTTCTTCTCCTATTGCCTGGATGTAAACAATCAGGGCAGATGTTTTGAAAATGACTTAAAAGTTAAGGTTGACCAAGGTTGAAACACAGAGATAAATACCACTTAATCTCTCTCTCTGGGTTGAAAGATCCAACACAATTCCGTATGATCTTATGGAAACTTTAACCTTGAAATTGTTAAACTTCTCTGGGATGACTAGCCTTCAAGTGAAATGGTCTACTGTGAATACAAGGCCTTCAGAAACCCAGCATACCATATAAAATGGGACATGTCAAAACACATGGAGCTAGAGTAGGTTGAAGAAGGCTCTTCCCAAACTGCAGTGGTTCATGGTTCAGCTGCCACCGCTGGTGGGAGGAGCCATAGGAGGATGGGCTCATTGTAATAGCTGGAATAGAATTAATGGAACTGTATCAAACACACTAAACATATGGAAACCACAAGTTTAAGTCCATACCATTAATTCCATTCCAGCAATTACATTGAGCCCGTCCTCCTATAGCTCCTCCCATCAGCCTCCACTGGTACAGATGATGGAGACTTGAAGTTGGTGCAACGTTTAATTGTTAGGCAACCAGCTGCAATAGGATTCCGAGTTTGGGAATATAGCTGAACCAACAAACATTATCAAGTTGAATTGTTATGTTCACTTAACTTTGAATTTCAGATTGAGTGAACATGCAATTCAATTTGAGAATTTATTCTACCTTATTTTCATATTTCCCAGTGTGCCTTGCCTTTTGAGTGAATTTCTTACTGTATTTCTTAGCGACAAACACATGGTTGTTGTATTCAAAGGCTTTCAGCCTTCACCAAGTGAGTGTCTAATGAATATGTTATCTTTCATTTTAAACTCTTTATGACAATACATTGTGTATATTATAAGGCCTTTCTTTGAAGACCTAGTTACACCCTAATGCAGTGGTCAAACTCCTGGTTCATAGGCCACATTATGCTGCCTTGCAAAGTGATGTGTAATTCCTATTGGAATCCAGCCATATTGAGTATATCCAACAATTGGACATTTTAATCATCCGCAACCTGCATTGGGAATGACTGTTAGGTTAGGGAAGACTAATCATTGAGACTATGTAAATAATATAAACTGGAATAGCCATCTCAGTAATGGGTACAATAAATCCAACTACTAACAGATTGGATTAGTTTAGAAAATGTATGTTATTCGTGTTTCTGTAGCATAAGATTTATCAACCAATCATTGTACATGCAAAAACACAGATATTGAAACAAACAATTCTGAAAATCAACTTTCAATAGAGCATGCTGGGAAATGATAGTGATGGGTGTGGTTTTGAGCAAACATTAATTTGTAACAAGCTTGCCCAAATTCAGCTCACTTCGAGCAGTTTGTTGCAGAAACAAACATTAACACTTTTTTTTTAGTGTTACAACTTTAGAACAACTAGATTTAGAAGAACATTGTCTCCAGAAAGACATGTCCATAAAATCCACAAACATTTAACCTCTAGCACTAGGGATCATGAATACAGCCTCAAGCTCATTACCATAACGCAACGTTAACTATTCATGAAAATCGCAAATGAAATGAAATAAATATGCTAGCTCTCAAGCTTAGCCTTTTGTTAACAACACTGTCATCTCAGATTTTCAAAATATGCTTCTCAACCATAGGAAAACAATCATTTGTGTAACAGTAGCTAGCTAGCGTAGCATTTAGCATTAGCGTTAGCATTCAAATAAAATCACTTACCTTTGAAGAACTTCAGATGTTTTCAATGAGGAGACTCTGTTAGATAGCAAATGTTCAGTTTTTCCTGAAAGATTATTTGTTTAGGAGAAATCGCTCCGTTTGGTGCGTCACGTTTGGCTACCAAAAAAAAACGAAAATCCAGTCATCAAAACGCCAAACTTTTTTCCAAATTAACTCCATAATATCGACTGAAACATGGCAAACATTGTTTAGAACCAATCCTCAAGGTGTTTTTCACATATCTCTTCGATGATATATTGTTCGTGGAAGTGTGCTTTCGGTTCTGAATCCCAGGAGAAAATGCCCGCAGCTGAAGATTACGCACCAATTTAGACAAAGGACACCGGGCGGACCCCTGGAAAATGTAGTCTCTTATGACCAATCTTCCAATGATATGCCTACAAATACGTCACAATGCTGCAGACATCTTGAAGAAATGACAGAAAGGGCAGGCTCGTTCCTGGTGCATTCACAGCCATATAAGGAGACAATGGAAAAAAGAGCCTTAGAAATTCTGCTCATTTCCTGTTTGAAGTTTCATCTTGGTTTTGCCTGTAGCATGAGTTCTGTGGCACTCACAGATAATATCTTTGCAGTTTTGGAAACGTCAGACTGTTTTCTTTCCAAAGCTGTCAATTATATGCATAGTCGAGCATCTTTTCGTGACAAAATATTGCGCTTAAAACGGGCACGTTTTTTTTATCCAATAATGAAATAGCGCCCCCATAGACTCAACTGGTTTTAATATACTGTACATACGGTATTAAAAGTAGTGGCACAATACATTGATGACTGATACAGTATGGCCATAAATCTCAATGCACTGATAATCATATACAGTACCTCTTTTTCCCCTTTCAAATATCAAATTCTTATGCACTCCGAGTAGCTATAACGTCTTGTTTCACCAGAGAACATCTTAACGGCACCGACAGAGATGGCCGTCTCGCTTCTCGTTCCTAGGAAACAATGCAGTATTTGTTTTTTTTACGTGTTATTTCTTACATTGGTACACCAGGTAATCTTAGGTTTCATTACATACAGTCGGGAGGAACTACTGAATATAAGAGCAACGTCAAATCACCATCATTACGACCAGGAATATGACTTTCCCGAAGCGGATCCTGTGTTTTGCCTTCCACCCTGGACAATGGATCGGATCCCAGCCGGCGACCCAAAACAACAACGCCGTAAAAGGGGCAAACGAAGCGGTCTTCGGGTCAGGCTCCGGAGACGGGCACATCCGAACCACTCCCTAGCATACTACTCGCCAATGTCCAGTCTCTTGACAACAAGGTTAATGAATTCCGAGCAAGGGTAGCATTCCAGAGAGATATCAGAGACTGTAATGTTCTTTGCTTCACGGAAACATGGCTCACTCGAGAGACGCTATCGGAGTCGGTGCAGCCAGCTGGCTTCTTCACGCATAGCGCCGACAGAAACAAGCATCTTTCTGGTAAGAAGAGGGGCGGGGGGGGGGGGGGGGGGGTATGCCTTATGATTAACGAGACGTGGTGTGATCATAACAACAGACGGGAACTCAAGTCCTTCTGTTCACCTGTCTTAGAATTCCTCACAATCAAATGTCGACCGCATTATCTACCAAGGGAATTCTCTTTGATTATAATCACAGCCGTATATATTCCCCCCAACCAGACACAGATGGCCCTGAACAAACTTTATTTGACTCTATGTAAACTGGAAACGCCATATCCTGAGGCTGCATTCATTGTAGCTGGGGATTTTAACAAGGCTAATCTGAAAACAAGACTCCCTAAATTCTATCAGCATATCGATTGCGCAACCAGGGCTGGTAAAGCCCTGGATCATTGTTATACTAACTTCCACAACGCACATAAGACCCTCCCCCGCCCTCCTTTCGGAAAAGCTGACCACGACTCCATTTTGTTGCTTCCAGCCTACAGACAGAGACTAAAACAGGAAGCTCCCGCACTCAGGTCTGTTCAACGCTGGTCCGACCAATCTGATTCCACGCTTCAAGACTGCTTCGATCACGTCGATTGGGATATGTTCCGCATTGCGTCCAACAACAACATTGACGAATACGCTGATTCGGTGAGAAAGTTCATTAGAAAGTGCATCGGTGATGTTATACCCACAGCGACGATTAAAACATTCCCAAACCAGAAACCGTGGATTGATGGCAGCATTTGCGCGAAACTGCAAGCGCAAACCACTGCTTTTAACCAGGTCAAGTTGACCGGAAACATGACCGAATACAAACAGTGTAGCTATTCTCTCCGCAAGATAATCAAACAAGCTAAGCATCAGTGTAGAGACAAAGTAGAGTCGCAATTCAACGGCTCAGACACATTAGGTATGTGGCAGGGTCTACAGTCAATCACGGACTACAAAAAGAACACCAGCCCCATCGCAGACCACGATGTCTTGCTCCCAGACAGACCAAATCACTTTTTTGCTTGCTTTGAGGACAATACAGTGCCACTGACATGGCCTGCTACCAAAACCTGCAGACTCTCCTTCACTGCAGAGTAAAACATTTAAACATGTTAACCCTCGCAGGGCTGCAGGCCCAGACGGCATCCCTAGCCGCGTCCTCAGAGCATGCGCAGACCGGCTGGTGTGTTTACGGACATATTCAATCAATCCTTATCCCAGTCTGCTGTTCCCAAGAGGGCCACCATTGTTCCTGTTCCCAAGAAAGCTAAGGTAACTGAGCTAAACGACTACCGCCCTGTAGCACTCACTTCCGTCATCATGAAGTGCTTTGAGAGAAGAGTCAAGGACCATATCACCTCCACCCTACCCGACACCCTAGACCCACTCCAATTTGCTTACCGCCCCAATAGGTCCACAGACGATGCAATCGCAACCACACTGCCCTAACCCATCTGGACAAGAGGAATACCTATGTGAGAATGCTGTTCATCGACTACAGCTCAGCATTTAACACATAGTACCCTCTAAACTCATCATCAAGCTCGAGACCCTGGGTCTCGACCCCGCCCTGTGCAACTGGGTACTGGACTTCCTGACGGACCGCCCCAGGTAGTGAGGGTAGGTAACAACATCTCCACCCCGCTGATCCTCAACACTGGGGCCCCACAATGGTACGTTCTAAGCCCTCTCCTGTACTCCCTGTTCACCCACAACTGCGTGGCCATGCACGCCTCCAACTCAATCATCAAGTTTGCGGATGACACTACAGTGGTAGGCTTGATTACCAACAACGACGAGACGGGCCCTCGGAGTGTGGCGTCAGGAAAATAACCTTGCACTCAATGTCAACAAAACAAAGGAGATGATTGCGGACTTCAGGAAACAGCAGAGGGAGCACCCCCCTATCCACTTCGATGGGACAGTAGTGGAGAGGGTAGTAAGTTAAGTTCCTCTGCATACATCACGGACAAACTGAATTGGTCCACCCACACAGATAGCGTTGTGAAGAAGGCGCAGCAGCACCTCTTCAACCTCAGGAGGCTGAAGAAATTCAGCTTGTCACCAAAAGCACTCATAAACTTCTACAGATGCACAATCGAAAGCATCCTGTCGGGCTGTATCACCGCCTGGTACGGCAACTGCTCCGCCCACAACCGTAAGGCTCTCCAGAGAGTAGTGAGGTCTGCACAATGCATCACCGGGGGCAAACCTGCCCTCCAGGACACCTACACCACCCGATGTCACAGGAAGGCCATAAAAGATCATCAAGGACAACAACCACCCGAGCCACTGCCTGTTCACCCCGCTATCGTCCAGAAGGCGAGGTCAGTACAGGTGCATCAAAGCAGGGACCAAGAGACTGAAAAACAGCTTCTATCTCAAGGCCATCAGACTGTTAAACAGCCATCACTAACATTGAGTGGCTGCTGCCAACATACTGACTCAACTCCAGCCACTTTAATAATGGAAATTGATGTAAAAAATTGATCACTAGCCACTTTAAACAATGCCACTTAATATAATGTTTACAAATCCTACATTACTCTTCTCATATATACTGTACTCTATATAATCTACTGCATCTTTATGTAATACATGTATCACTAGCCACTTTAAACTATGCCACTTTGTTTACATACCCTACATTACTCATCTCATATGTATATACTGTACTCGATACCATCTACTGCATCTTGCCTATGCCGTTCTGTACCATCAATCATTCATATATCTTTATGTACATATTCTTTATCCCTTTACACTTGTGTGTATAAGGTAGTAGTTGTGGAATTGTTAGGTTAGATTACTCGTTGGTTATTACTGCATTGTCGGAACTAGAAGCACAAGCATTTCACTACACTCACATTAACATCTGCTAACCATGTATATGTGACAAATACAATTTGATTTGATTTGACAAGAGCACAAGATATGGAAACAGTTAACACTTGCCTATATGTTTTGATTAATAATAGAACAGTATGAATCTACTGTAACCTATGGTTTGAATGATAAGGTAGAAACCACCTTAACTTTCAAGTCTTTCATATTTAATGACATGGTGTTGCCATAGAGTGAGCATAACAGAATTAATTCAACCAACCTAGTATTTAATTCAAAAATACTAATTCAACCAACCATGTGATGAAACGGATGCAATTCTGTGGTTAAAATATTTAATACTGTAGATAGATTCCTGAGCTGCCATGCAGGCAGCACCTTTTACAACATGGTACTAAAGAGCCATGGCATGGGCAATTGTAAAGTATGGGGCCATGCAGGCCTCCATTAAAAACAAGTATGTTATCCTCAATTTGCCTGGCTACCCAAACTCCTTTCTCCGGCCAAACGCTATGCCATGGATGTTAGTTTCTTCTCTGCAATGAGTATGGATCGGAGTACCTCCCCGACGATTTCTAGGATGCAAACACTTTCTAACCGTTGTGATTGGTCCCAGAAACCGATGCGTTGGTCCAGAACCAGAACACACATGGGTAGAGTATCAATGGCTTTGATTGGTTAGAGATGGTTCAATCGCTAATGACTTTGTTTTGTACACGTCACCACATTTAACGATGGCAGTCTCAGACTGAAGTATGTAGCGAACATAGAGCAGCAGAAGAATTCAGTTTGAGTCATCAGGCAGGTTCTCAATGGGACAACCCGGTAAAATAAGGTTTAATAAAAGTAATTCCACATACTCCACAATGAACACTCATCAGGAGACCATTACTGGGTTTCAAGCCAAAGTACCACACAGTCATGTACAGTTATTTGACCTGTTTGCATCAAGTAGCATCCTCACTTCTTCTCCACCCTCTCCTCAGACTGTAAATGAGTCCCTGACTCCCTTTTACCCCCTCACCACTTGGAAGAGGGGAGAGACATACTATTTATGGGTTGAAATAGCTGCCTCTAAGAGCCTGACTCCCTCCCTCGCTCCCTCCCACTTCACCCCACTCCTCCTCTCCCCTTGGGAGAAAGGCTGTATGAACTCTCCACCTGGTCAGAGGTGACTGGAGAGATATGAGTAGTGTCCTGCTGTGCCTGTTCATCTTGCTCATCCTCTGATGTCCTCACCACATAATTGGTGACCCTGACATGATTAATAGGCACTGAGACATCCATAATGGAAAATGACAGTACAGGGAAACCAGTTGGAGCACCTCTCACACACATCTATTTAACACTACGTGCCCAGAGCAGGTGGTTAAAAGTGCATATGCCTAAATATCTCTATTGTCAAACCAAACCATTCTGCAGTTTTATTCACACATATTCAAGTGGAACTGACAGCCTTTTATCAACATGAAATCTTATTAAAATCCTGTCATATACACCCACATGAAGAATGACACGCAATCACTTAGATATGGTCATTTTCACGTTTTCATAGAATGTTTGGCAATGACATAGAGTAAGGGAAAGCAGCCATGTGTTTGGAAAATTAATAGACACTGCAGTAAATAAAACCTAAAGAACATCTGCCTCGTCCAGGACCGGAGTCTACAAAGACCAGTGCGCCATAACCAACGAGAGCTACAGTAGGCCTTTATGCAAATAAACCATTTGCCATAGGGGCCTGCCATTATTCACTTTGAACTGGAATGTGTGTTTACAGGCAGCAGCAACAACGTGACTTTAGATCATTAGAACGAACTCATTCACATATGAAAGAACATCTCACTCTAAACATTTTACTCGTCCTAGCAGAGCTGGTAAGGCTGTTTACATAGAGTGTTGGTGACTAGCTTCTGGCTAACGTTAGGCTCCGTGTTTTTAACTTTCTAAATAAATAGATACATAAACACTGGCCATGTTATGACTGTCTTGTGATCATTGCCCTTGCTAGTTTGATTGTATTGACATTCCCAGTCATTCCATCCAAAATATTAAGTCACTGAAACTGAAACAGTGCATCCTGAATGGGTGGAAGCAGAAAACAATGTACCAGGCCAGCTGTGATTTACAATCTGACAACAATATTTTTGGGACTATCAAGAAATGTATTTGTTAATATTAATCATGCATTGAATCTGCCAACAACACCTTACTGTAGGACATGCAATTTTGAGTCAAATACAACGCTTTTTACCTCTTATGAAGTTGGCTTTGTAGTTTAAACTGGGAATTAGATATTTTTGACTGATATTATGATTCTCTTTTTCATATCTGCAATGTAATCAAAATGCTGTCAGTTCTACTTTAACAATACAATGGTATTACATTGGATGATAGAACGTTATAGTTTTAACATCATCCTTTGACAGGCATAGAGTAACTGCTACAGTAGTATCAAACAGTAGAAAACCCTCTTGGTATCGTAACAAAAGCAGGCTGTCCCTGGAAAGTGTTTATGACTGTATACAAGCCTCCGTGTTAAGTGCCACAACATTCATCCATTTGGGGGAATTGCATAGGGCCATTCATGGAGGTATTATTCTGGCTGTTAAACTTAACTCAGAGTACCTAAGGGTATATCTGAAGGATGCATATTTACAGCCAAAACCACTGAATCAGATAAAACGACAGCCATAAAAAACACAAATAAAACAAAGATGAAGAAAGCAGCTGTTCTCGCGTTTATTTTTTTATTACCAACCACATTCAGGCCCCCTCATGTTCCTATTACGAGTCCATCTCACAACCCTGAACAAGAGCGATTGATCAGGTTCCCAGGATTTATCAACCTATTCCTAATTTATGTGGCAGCCAATTCCCTTAGGGCTGGTGGTAAGCATGCTCCATTTAAATGTTGCAATCATAATATAAATCTATATATTTAGCCTGAATATGTCCCCGATATTATTAATGTGATACCTGAGGAGGGGTAGAAACGGAGGAGGGCTGGTAGTCTTACTATTTCTTCTTCAGAGAATAGTAGGCTGTTCAGAATGAAGAAAAACCTCATATGACTGAGTCTCAAAACTGTGTTTTAAATCTTATCATCATGAGAAAAATAGGAAAAGTTTAAATAGAATCCTTGGGATGTTCCAACTCTTACGTCACCCCATTGAAGTTGAAATTTAACACGGTTAAGGTAAGGGTTAAGGTTAGGGTAAGGGTAGGGGTTAAGATAAGGGTTAGGGATGTCCCAAGGATCCCAAATTGCACAAACTAAGGAAAATATGAGGTCAAATTAAGTCATAATAAAGATAAGTAGCTCTCCATTGTCATTCATAGTTAGACTTCTACACTGTTCTCTGTTGTAGTCTACTGTATTTCACATGAAATACACAGGGTGTTTTTGTGTGAGCCATAAAGTAATGCTATGAAACTCAGAAACTAACTTTGGTGGAAGACACAAGTAAGGAAGATCTGTGCAACAGAGCTCAAACAAAGTCATAACAGAGATAACTATGTCTTCATTGTCATTAATAGTTAGACACACCATCTTGGAGTACAGTAGCCTACTGTATTTCTCAGGAAATACTGTATTGTAAAGGATGCTTACGTGAGCCATAGAGTAATCTTGCGAAACTCAGCCAGCCAGTTTGGCTCCTCTTCCTGGGAAAGACTAGTGACAGCTTGAGAGCCTTCAAAGCCTAGTAGATGGTTGAAAATCAATTTGCGATAAGCATAAACAGATGTTCTGTTTGAGAAGGAGGAGAGTATTTTCCAAATCCACAGGAAACAGTCTGCGGAGTGCTAAAATGATAAATAAGCATGCTTGTCAATTCACAGCTCACCAATGGAAATAATGTTTCTCTCCAGCTATCCTTCTAGAGAGAGAGCAGAATGCTTTCCATGGCAACAGCTACTGTCGTAGGTACACTAACCAGTGTGAATATTATGATGACAAAAAAATGTGTGCAGAAAAAAAGGCTAAAGAAGAAATGTAGTAATTCAATAACCTATTGAAATACGAACTTTGTTGTTTTGTTGTTGTGAAAAACACTGAAACCATACATGTCTTCTTTGGAATAAGGAGAACAATGTGTACCATATACCAGACCTCAGCCTGAGTTTGCAACGCACCTTGGAGTTGATATAAAATGTTGCTTACCTCAGCAATTTCTGGGTTTATTTTCCGCTGCAGCAATACCATTGTTTTGTCTTTTGAACCTGGTGAATAGTACGATAGTTTATTTTAAAGTTCAGGGCCACATTTGCAGGCCCTTGTTGTGACATATAACTTATTAGAAGACTGTTATGTTTACCACTTTGCTGGGGTTAGAACTGGTTGGAGATGGGTTACGCCACTACTTAACCACCCACAGCCACAGCTGTGGATAAGGGCAGTGTTTTTACTGCATGTGTTATCTACGTTAAACGTTTCCCTAGACGAAGATGTGTGAGTGGCTCAGAAGAGCTGAAGCTTATCACACCACCCGCAGGTCCCTCCTGCACTGTACAATGCAGTGTGTGTCTCCTAGTCCCAAAGAGTTTGCTGTTCACTTTAAGAAGTTATGTTAATGATGTTCAACCAAGTTGAAGATTACACAAGCCATGTAAGCTCTTTTGCTAAGGATTATCTTTAGCTACAGTATGCGTTTTTGTTCAACAAGATTCCTCTTGTATATTTCCTAGACCTGGAGGCACCTCCTGTAGATCCGAAATAATGGATAGGTACAGTGCATTCGGAAAGTTTTCAGACCCCTTGACTTTTGCACATTTTGTTATGTTACAGCCTTATTCAAAAATGTATTAAATATCTTTTTTTCTCATCAATTTCCACACAATACTGCATAACTACAAAGCGAAAACAATCCCTACGGTGAAGCATGGCGGTGGCAACATCATGCAGTAGGGATGTTTTTCAGCAGCAGGGACTGGGAGACTAGTAAGGATCGAGGGAAAGATGAACGGAGCAAAGCACAGATAGATCCTTGATGAAAACCTGCTTCAGAGCACCCAGGACCTCAGACTAGGCAAAGGTTCACCTTCTAACAGGTCAACGACCATAAATACACAGCAAAGACACCACAGGACTGGCTTCGGGACAAGTCTCTGAATGCCCTTGAGTGGCCCAGCCAGAGCCCGGACTTGAACCTGATCTAACATCTCTGGAGAGACCTGGAAATAGCTGTGCAGCAACGCTCCCCATCCAACCTGCCAGAGCTTTAGAGGATCTGCAGAGAAGTTTGGGAGAAACTCCCAAATTCTGGTGTGCCAAGCTTGCAACATCATTCCCAAGAAGACTCAAGGCTGTAATCGCTGCCAAAGATGCTTCAACAAAGTACTGAGTAAAGTGTCTGAATATTTCTGTAAAGGTGATATATATATTTTTTTGAATACATTTTCAAAAAAAATCTAAAGTCCTGTTCTTGCTTTGTCATGGGGCATTGTGTATAGATTTATGAGAGGAAAAAACTTTTTAATCAATTTTAGAATAAGATAACAAAATGTCAAAAAAGTCAAGGAGTCTGAATACTTTCCGAATGCACTGTATATGCAATATGTTAGTTTTTCCACCTTTCCCTCTGAAGGGCTAGGTGGAATTTATAACATTGTATTGCTTGCACAAATCCCCTCCTTTGTTTCTGGATAGTGCTCTATAGTGCTTAATGGGTAGGTGTTAGTGATGTTTCTGGATAGCGCCCTATGGACTAGTGGTTAGTTGTTTCTGTACAGGGCCCTCGTGTTTAGAGACTAGGGCTTGTTTCTGGGCAGGGCCCTAATGTTTAGAGACTAGGGGTTATTTCTGGACAGGGTCCTAGTGTTTAGAGACTAGGGGTTGTTTCTGGACAGGGCCCTAATTGTTATGGATTAAAATTTGTTTCTGGACAGGGCCCTAGTGTTTAGAGACTAGGGGTTATTTCTGGACAGGGCCCTAATGCCCTAGTCTCCAGTGTCCCTGCTAGGTGAAGCCATGGGCCAAACATAAGCAGTGTGCCACAGAGAATTTGTGTTAATCCCTGGGTTTTTACCCTACTGGTACCCAGTGTTAATGACTCACAGGATATTAAAGAGGAAGGGAGGGAGGGATTGTTGCTCGGAGAGCTCAGGGGAAATCAAATGAGTCATTATCATTTTAATGCAGGCTTACTGTTGGAGCTGTGAAATTCAGAAGACATGCACCTTTTATATCCATTTCTCCCCACTATCAGTCTCCACCACCCGCCTCTCATATTCCCAACACTCATTGCCCCTCATTTAGTAGAAATGTATACAACTTTTAGTAACCTAATAGGCTACAGAGAGCTGACAGTGTGCAATTGCGTCTGAGTGTTTACCCTTATTGCACCTTATTAAGTACATCTGATGATTATGCAGCCCTTACCAAAGCATATTTAAGTCAAGTGTGGACCAATGCTTCCGATCAGCACACTAACACATTAGTTGTTACATCGTATTCAAATGTTTAAGTAAATATAAAAAAAGAACTTGAGAAAATTAAACACAGCTTGATCTCTAGAGGGATGGTCCCAGAGCCAGAACCAACCGTTCATAAATCCCGTCTTTATTTACTACACGTTATCTCATTGGGTTGCCATCCACTCTACCTTTGCACTGCACCAGCTGAGTGATTGCATTATTTCATAATTTTTCCACATCATTATTTTCCTGCAAGTTTAATTATGCCTTCCTAGATGAGTTTAGCATGAAAACTATCCACAATTATTTTCACATAAATTAGAATATACTTTATTGATCCAAGCTAGCTTTATTTTAGCTTCTTTTATGGGTATTACCTGGCGTATTTCATTGTTCAGGGTGAGAGTGGAGGGGCGATGTGGTGTAACGTGTGAAACTCCCATACGTTAAAGGGAACAATGCATAGCCGCATTGATTAACAGTAACTTCTGGCTGTATGGTGTCCATATTAGGACAACCTCAAACTCCTAGGAATTCTTTCGAAGTTGAAGATAATTTTCTGCATTTCTACACAAAAATGGTATTTGGATAACTGCAAAAACAAATGAAAGTGACCCCATCCATTAATTACAACCGCAATATTAGGTTTAAAGGTCTGTAGAACCGCATATACAATGTCAACCACTACTCAACCTAATCCTAAATGGAATCATTTCATTGTGGAACGGTGCATGCAGTGCAACGTGAAATAGATGCATAATACACGCCATCAAGTCTCAACAAGGCCGACATCCATAGGCGGTGAGTTCCAGGGAAGCTATTTTTCGCCATTAAATTACACCTTTATAATAAAGGATTGCATGCTATGGTCATCGCATTTGCAGACTAATGTAAAATAGGCTAGTATTCCTAATGTGATTAGTAGATTGCATAGTAATAATTTAGGCTAATAATATAACTCAATCACTGTTAGCCAAACAGACCGTTCTGAACAATGCATGCCTGAGCACGTAGCAACAGAGTCCGAGACATTTCTTCTCCTTTCTTTGCACAGTCATTTGTTTTCTTAACTATTTTTTTTCTACGATTTGTATTTTGAAATATTGTCAAAGGCCTAGGCCTTATTTAACTGCTTTTCACTGATTGCTGGGTCTCAACAATCAGTTTATTTGGTAGGTTATTAAAACAATCAACATCTCATTTTTAAAAGAAGCTAATCGGGGGCGATCATGTGACCCTTGAACGAGATGGCCACATGAACAGAGTCATTTCCAATTCTTAATCTTACTTCCACTTCAAGTTAAACCCCATTAGCTTTAGTCAAAAAAAGCCATGGCAGCTACAAAAGGCGACATTACATGTGATATTTTTACCTGGCCTCAAACAATAGCTGCGGAAAAAGCCTCCAAGAAACAGCAAGCTTCAGAAAAAGTGCCATTAGCCAAGAGTAAGAGGACCCGTCCCTTCCTGAGGACCAACAACTGCCAACCTCGCCCTC
The DNA here is from genome assembly GCF_045791955.1 of Oncorhynchus clarkii lewisi. NCBI lineage: Eukaryota > Metazoa > Chordata > Actinopteri > Salmoniformes > Salmonidae > Oncorhynchus > Oncorhynchus clarkii. Next base: position 27,973,411 of record NC_092171.1, read on the forward strand.
TGTTGAAGACATCCTTTCTGATTTGAGATCCTAACGTACAGAACTCAACATCAAACTAAATGGCATTAACTCTCAGCAAAAGGGAGCAAAGTGACAACCCTGGAAAATCCCTTGCCTGACTTCAACAACAAGATAACCATCAATTATCTTGCCTGGATGTGGCAGAGGGGCGAATCCTATCCATGGAAAACTCACTGCCAGACATCATGGAAACAATAGCATCTTCTAAATAGAGCATCTGGAAGAGAAAATAGAGGACCTGGAAAATAGGGGGTGAAGGAATAACTGTGTTCTATTAAACCTGGCCGAAAAGAAGAGGGAAACATGCCACTGATCCGGTACCTGCAAGACAAACTCCCAGAGTGGCTCCACCTGTCCATCGACAGGCACATAGAACTGGAGAGGCCCCCACCAGCAGCCAGACAACCACCACACCCAATCTCCATACAGCACGTTTCCTGAGATTCAGTGACAAGGAACGAGTCCAACAGGTGGTGAAAATCAACACCATTACAGTGGGAAACACCAAACTCACTTTACACCAGGTCCTGTCAACTGGAATACGTCGAAAGCAGAAAGAGTTTAACAAGGTGAAGAAACACTTCATTGACTGAGGCATCTTTAGGGGATTCAAATACCAAAACAAGCTCAGGATTCTTCACCAAGGAGCCCTGCGACACGTCTAAACTCCCAAAGAGGCAAAACGTTTTTCTAAGGACAATCCTGGTCACTGAGAAATGGACCAATGACTCCAAGTGATTACTGTTATTACTAATGGAGGTAAGACAACATATAGAAGCCATCCAATGACCCACCCACCCCACTAAATGTCTTTACAGCCATCTATGTTTTATTTATTTTATTTTAGCTGAGAGAGGGACCGGCCCTATAGCCAAATCTAGGCCTACTAACGTTTTAGCTGAGAGAGGGACAGGCCCTATTGCCTAACCCTATAGCCTAGCCTACTAAATGTCACTCCCTGATCTGTTTCACCCGTCTTTGTGATTGTTCCCCCTACCTCCAGGTGTCACCCGTTTTCCCCATTAGTCCCTGGATATTTATTCCAGTGTTTCCTGTTTGTCTGTTGACAAGACAAGAAGAACTGGCAAGTCAACCAGCGTGTTTTTAATGTGCTCCTGCTTTTTCTTATCTCTCTTTTGCCAGTCCTCCCAGTTTTGACCCTTGCCTGCCTTGAGTCTGAACCCGCCTGCCTGACCATATTGCCTGCCCTGACCTCGAGCCTGGCTGCCAGTCTGTACCTCCTGGACTCTGACCTTGTTTATGATCTTTTTGCCTGTCCATGACCATTCTCTTGCCTGCCCTTTGGATTATAATAAATATCAGAGAGACTCGAACCATCTGCCTCCCATGTCTGCATCTATGCCCTTATACTAATGTTTTAGCTTACTTTTATTTCCCCTTTCATGTCAAGTGAGAAAATGAACCATTTTACAGCCTGTTATCTCTGTAGAACATATAGGCTAATTGACAGACAAAGTGATCAGATACTGTAATTTTATATTAGGCCTAGACTACTTTTTTATTTGTATTTATCATTTTCACATAGGCCTTCATACGACACATCTACAGACCTAACGAGAGGCTCAGTGTGTCAATTTGCCTCTGGTTATGACCGCCTTATCATGTTGATATTACATTGTAATAATAACAAACAACTTATCCTACAGATCCCTCTTAGGGATTTGCTCCCTTATTTATGTTTTATTTAGTCATAACAATTAGGCCTATGTCCTTTGGGGGACGTATTTGTCGGCTACACTATTGATTTTATTTACTTAATTTCTCCCTCTTTTTTTACTGTGGTCTGGATGGAGGCTTTGTTGTCACTTACTTAATGCGGGCCGGAGAGGAAAGACGATGTGCGCTGCGAACTGATCCTGTTTTTTGGAACAGAATTGTGACTGAACGTGAGGTTAGCAGATCTGAAAGGATATGTCGAGTATTTTGGGAACTCGGCTGGGGTGTTCGGAGATTGCTATTTTATATACACTGTTTATTTTTATTTTATGTGATTGCAGCTGTAACTTTTATCCAGAGATGACTTGCACTAGAGTTTGATTATTGTTCGATGACTTTGACTAGTACCTAAATCTACTGACATGGAACGGCCATGGGCTAGTTCATGCAATAAAACTGAAAAAGATAATATGTGCTATCAAAAAGGAAAAAGCAGACATTGCGCTATTACAAGAGAGATACATCTGTGATGCTGGACATGCTAACCTCCGCAAACCTTGGGTGGGACAGGTGTATTTCTCATATTTCAAATCAAACAGTGTCCATAAGCATGTTCCATTCATAACTGACAAAAACATATCTGATCTGGAGGGGAGATTTATTCTGATTACTGTCTCACTGTATGGGCAATCAATTACTATCTTAAATATATGTGCCCCTAACACAGACACTCCTGCTTTCATGTCGAAAATGATAACCCTGTTCAATATGAGCATTGTGTTTTCATTCGAGTGCTGCCTGGAGATTTGAATTGTACCCGAGGACAAGAAGCTGGAAATTCAACACTTCCATGCTCCGTATTGTCCTACAGCCAGCCAACAATACGATAAACAGCTGTTGCATTTTAACCGGAATTGGAATGATTTTAGTATTTTTTTTAGCCTACTTTAAAAATGTTGGTCTTGACCCTGGGCAAGTCAATGCCACATTTTCATTTTTGCCTAAATCAGCATAGAAGAAAAGTTATCTTGCAAATTCAGCAGGCTATGCTGTGAAATAGGCTATTAGAAGTGCTGTTTTTCTTCTATTACTTATCGTTAATGCCGTTAAGGCACTTTTTTCCCAACCTATCGCTAAAATTATTATTATAAAGTCTTACAAAAGGTTTTACTGTGCGTGAACTTTCAAATGCATCCTGTCTTTATCAGTAGTCTTCTTCAAATCAAGGGGATGAGGATGCAACTTTTGCTAGAGGATCGGATTTCATTGGTCCTCAACTCGCAGCTCAGTCATTTCATTCAGGGTGAGTGGAGTTAGCTGTGAGTTAGCCTGCCCCGGAACAGGTTAGTTCTGAAGGATTCGTTGCCATAGAAATTTGCTGTGCTAAATGGTGAGCCACTTTCATATGACCAGTTATCCCGAGTCGAACTCAGAGTTGACCAAAGTTACCTCGCTAACTCCTCAAACCTGCTTTGTAGAATAGGGCTCTGCATTAGCCTACATGTACATTGCAGTTTCTGTCTATACAAACCTAAACATCCATGATATTAAAAAGTCCATCTCTGCTTGAGTTCTCCAGTGTATTTCAGTGTAAACGTCCAGTGTTGCAGACATCAGAGATGAAAAGCCCTGTGCTTTCCTGTGTGTGTACCTGCCTCTAGGCCTCTTCCCAGCCCACTCTAGAAAGGCCCAAGGGTATTCATTAAAATATGACAGGCCCGTTGTGTTGTTGGGAAAGGTCAGCATGTGATCTTACTCAGAATCTAAATGAGCCTAGCTATCTTTAACTCATTTATTCCCATAAAAACAAAATGAGAGAGAGGATCTGAACTTGCTGTTTAAAGGAGACTTGTTTGAGAGTGTCTCTCTCTCTGTCTGCCCATTTGTCTCTCTCTCCCTCTGCTGAAAGTGTTTGCTCTGTCTGGCCTAGTTGTCACATTGCGTTAATGCCGCTGAAAGACAGAAGCACTCGTCTCTGCTGACAGAGACCTGGACAAGGAGAAGTGCTGTGTGACTGAGTGTTGGACCCCAGTGGATAGGCATCAAGCCTCCCTAGGATGGAATGGATGGTATTCCTTCTATTTCGCCACATTGCAGATGCCACGTTCTTACCAATTGAAACACTGCAGTACAGTACACACTTCTGGGAAAGCCATACAGACTGGGATTTGATGAGTAAAATTAGTATGGAAACACTTGCGTGCATGCTTGCAAAAAGCTTTGGAGAAAATGGAGGGCAAAATAAAAAATTAAGTAGCCAGAATACACAATCAGAAAGAAAAGTTTCACCCCTCAGTTCACTCCCATGGCATCCGAAGATGCTGACTTCAGCAGCGATAAGTGGAGAGGAGGCAGAGAAAAGGCCGAGCTGGTAATTAGACTGCTAGTGGAGCTAGTGTTTTATTGGATTTGCCATTCTTTCTGACATTTGCAGTCTGTGCTTTTGGTTACAACTTGTTGACAACTGTTACAGGAGGCTTCAGGAGATGCGTAGCTTCAGGTGATGCTCGTTAGGCGTGGACTAACAAACACGGTTCATTCCTACACTGCGGCAAGCAGGCATCTATATGTACGTATAATATTTTTCCATATATTTTTGAGGCATCAGAGTGCTAGTCATTATTGTAAACGCTCTTTAGAGAGGATCTCTGCAAATCTAACCAAAATATCAACAATCCAAAGCCAGGAGAACAACAGTATATGACATGTTCATTTAACAATCCTCACACAAAAATAAAGAAATTACTGACTTTAAGCCATTTAGGAGAACGTGATAAAAGCCTTGAAGTATTTTCCAGATATTTCTCTGTTTTGATATCCACTCCTCTGGCATTTAGCTAGTCGAAATAGCAAACCTGTTTTTATTTTTCAGAAAAACATTAAACATCTTGATGTTGCCAAGTCTATACACTACATCACCAAAAGTATGTAGACTCCTACTTGTCGAGCATCTCATTCCAAAATCATGGGCATTATTATGGAGTTTGTCCCGCTATAACAGCCTCCACTCTTCTGGGAAGGGTTTCCTCTAGATGGAACATTGCTGCAGGGAATTGCTTCCATTCAGCCACAAGAGCATTAGTGAGGTCGGCACTTATGTTGGGCAATTAGGCCTGGCTCGCAGTCAACATTCCAATTCATTCCAAAGGTGTTCGATGGGGTTAAGGTCAGGGCTCTATGCAGGCCAGTCAAGTTTTATCCTCACTGATCTCGACAAACCATTTCTCTATGGATCTCACTTTGTAGCCGGGGGCATTGTCATGCTGAAGCAGGAAAGGGCCTTCCCCAAACTGTTGCCTCAGTTTGTTGGAAGCACAGAATTGTCTAGAATGTCATTGTATGCTGTAGCTTTAAGATATCCCTTCACTGGAACTAAGGAACTAGCCCCAACCATGAAAAACAGCCCAAGACCATTGTTTCTCCTCTACCAAACTTCACAGTTGGCACTATGCATTGGGACAAGTAGCATTCTCCTGGCATCCGCCAAACCCAGATTCATCAATTCGACTGCCAGATGCTGAAGCGTGATTCATCTCTCCAGAGAACACGTTTCCACTGCTCCAGAGTCCAAAGGCGGCGAGCTTTACACCACTCCAGCCGACGCTTGGCATTGGGCATGATGATCTTAGGCTTGTATGTGGCTGCTCAGCCATGGAAACCCATTTCATGAAGATCCTGACGAACAGTTCTTGGGCTGACGTTGATTCCAGAGGCAGTTTGGAACTCAGTAGGGAGTGTTGCGTCCGAGGACAGACAATCAATCCCGTTCTGATTTACAGTAATCCTTGTCTCCATTGGACGAGGAAGATGTTCAAAAGGCAGCATTTTAGCCTGACAATGGCTCTTAATTCCACTCTGCTCTCACACGAGAGAGAGAGAGAGAGAGAGAGAGAGAGAGAGAGAGAGAGAGAGAGTGAAGACATCAAAACTACAAAATAACACACATGGAATCATGTTGCAACCAAAAAAGTGTTAAACAAATGACATCATTGCACACTCTTGGCATTCTCTCAACCAGCTTCATGAGGTAGTCACCTGGAGTGCATTTCAATTAATAGGTGTGCCTTGTTAAAAGTTTGGCTCAAACTTTGTGTTTGAGCCAATCAGTTGTGTTGTGACATGGTAGGGATGGTATACAGAAGGTAGCCCTATTTGGTAATAGCTCAAGTCCATATTATGGGAAGAACAGCTCAAATTAGCAAACAGAAACGACAGTCCATCATTACTTTAAGACATGAATGTCAGTCAATATGGAATATGTCAAGAACTTTGAAAGTTTATTAAAGTGAAGTCGCAAAAAACTATCATGAAACTGGCTCTCATGAGGACAGCCACAGGAAAGGAAGACCCAGAGTTACCTGCTGCAGAGGATACGTTCTTTAGAGTTTTCAGCCTCAGAAATTGCAGCCCAAATAAATGCTTCACAGAGTTCAAGTAACAGACACATCTCAACATGAACTGTTCAGAGGAGACTCCGTAAATCAGGCCTTCATGGCCGAGTTGCTGCAAAGAAACCACTACTGAAGGACACCAATAAAGAGAAGAGACTTGCTTGGGCCAAGAAATACAGGCAATGGACATTAGACTGGTGGAAACCTGTTCTTTGGTCTGATGAGTCCAAATTTAAGATATTTGGTTCCAACCGCCGTGTCTTTGAGAGACGCAGAGTAGGTGAACGGATGATCTCCACATGTGTGGTTTCCACTGTAAAGCATGGAGGAGGAAGTGTGATGGTGTGGGGATGCTTTGCTGGTGACACTGCCAGTGATTTATTTAGAATTCAAGGCACACTTAACCAGCATGGCTGCCACAGCATTCTGCAGCAATACACTATCCTATCTGGTTTGCGCTTAGTGAGACTATCAATTGTTTTTCAACAGGATAATGACCCAATGCACCCGCGGGCTGTGTAAGGGCTATTTGACCAAGAAGGAGTGTGATGGAGTACTGCATCAGATGACCTAGCCTCCACAATCACCCGACATCAACCCAATTGAGATGGTTTGGGTTGAGTTGGACCTTAGAGTGGAGGAAAAGTAACTAACAAGTGCTCAGCATGTGGGAACTGTTGTGAAAGCATTCCAGGTGAAGCTGGTTGAGAGAATGCCAAGAGGGTGCAATGCTGTCATCAAGGCAAAGGGTGGCTACTTTGAAGAATCTCAAAAATATCAAATATATTTTGATTTAACAGTTATTTGGGTACTGATTCCATAGTTGTAATGTCCTCACTATTATTCTACAATGTAGAAAATAGCGAAAATAACGAAAAACAATGGAAAGAGTATGTGTCCAAACTATCGGTAGTATTGGTACATCCGAACATCACACCTGCGGGACAGGTACAGGATGGCAACAACAACTGCCCAAGTTAAATCAGCAATGCACAATCACTCCATCAGTGCTCAGACTGTCAGCAATAGGCTGAGAGAGGCTGTGGGCTTGGACTGAGGGCTTGTAGGCCTGTTGTAAGGCAGGTCCTCACCCAACATTACTGGCAACAACGTCTCCTATGGGCTCCTATGGGCACAAACCCACTGTCGCTGGACCAGACAGGCCTGGCGAAAAGTGCTCTTCACTGTCTTGTCTTACCAGGGGTGATGGTCGTATTCACGTTAATCGTCGAAGGAATGAGAGTTACACAGAGGCTGGTACTCTGGAGCGGGATAGATTTGGAGGTGGAGGGTCCGTCATGGTCTGGGGCGGTGTGTCACAGCATTATTGGACTGAGCTTGTTGTCTTTGCAGGCAATCTCAACTCTGTGCGTTACAGGGAGGACATCCTCCTCCCTCATGTGGCACCCTTCCTGCTGGCTCATCCTGGCATGACCCTCCAGCATGACAATGCCACCACCATACTGCTCATTCTGTGCATGATTACCTGCAAGACAGGAATGTCCTGGCCAGCGAAACCCGAATCTCAATCCCATTGAGCACGTCTGGGACCTGTTGGATCGGATGGTGAGGGCTAGGGCCATTCCCCCCAGAAATGTCCGTCAACTTGCAGGTGCCTTGGTGGATGATTGGGGTAACATCTCACAGCAAGATATGGCAAATATGGTGCAGTCCATGAGGAGGAGATGCACTGCAGTACTCAATGCAGCTGTTGGCCACACCAGATACTGACTGTTACTTTTGATCCCCCCCCTGTTCAGGGACACATTATTCAATTTATTTTAGTCACATATCGATGGAACTTGTTCAGTTCATGTCTCAATTGTTGAATCATGTTATGTTCATTCAAATATTTACACATGATAAGATTGCTGAAAATAAAAGCAGTGGACGGTGAGATAACGTTTTTTTTCTGAATCTACATACATACATACATTTGAAGTCGGAAGTTTACATACACTTATGTTGGCGTCATTAAAATTAGTCTTTCAACCACTCCACACATTTCTTGTTAAACTATACTTTTGGCAAGTTGGTTTGAACATCTACTTTGTGCATGACACAGGTAAATATTTCCAACAATTGTTTACAGACAGATTATTCCACTTCTAATTCACTGTATCACAATTCCAGTGGGTCAGAAGTTTACATACACTAAGTTGACTGTGCCTTTAAACAGCTTGGAAAATTCCAGAAAATGATTTCATGGTTTTAGATGCTTCTGACAGAACAATTGACATCATTTGAGGTATTTCAAGGCCTACCTTCAAACTCAGTGCCTCTTTGCTTGACATAATTGGAAAATCAAAAGAAATCAGCCAAGACCTCAGACAAAAATGTGTAGACTTCCACAAGTCTGGTTCATCCTTGGGAGCAATTTACAAACGCCTGAAGGTTCCACATTCATCTGTACAAACAATAGCACACAAGTATAAACACCATGGGACCTCGCAGCCTTCATACAGCTCAGGAAGGAAACCCATTCTGTCTCCTAGAAATGAACGTACTTTGGTGTGAAAAGTGCAAATCAATCCCAGAACAACAGCAAAGGACCATGTGAAGATGCTGGAGGAAACAGGTACACAAGTATCTATATTCACAGTAAAATTAGTCCTATATCGATATAACCTGAAAGGCCGCTCAGCAAGGAAGAAGACAGTGCTCCAAAACCACCATAAAAAAGCAGGTCTATGGTTTGCAACTGCACATGGGGACGATGATCATACTTTTTGGAGAAATGTCCTCGGGTCTGATGAAACAAAAATGGAACTGTTTTGCCAAAATGACCATCGTTATGCTTGGAGGAAAAAGGGGGAGGTTTTCAATCCAAAGAACCCCATCCCAACTGTGAAGCACGGGGGTGGCAGCATCATGTTGTGGGGGTGCTTTGCTGCAGGAGGGACTGGTGCACTTTACAAAAGAGATGGCATCATGAGGCAGGAAAATGATGTGGACATATTGAAGCAACATCTCAAGACATTAGTCGGGAAGTTAAAGCTTGGTCGCAAATGGGTCTTCCAAATTGACAATGACCCCAAGCATAATTCCAAAGTTGTGGCAAAATGGCTTAAGGACAACAAAGTCAAGGTAATAGGATTGGCCATCACAAAGCCCTGACCTCAGTCCTATAGAAAGTGTGTGGGCAGAACTGAAAAAGCGTGTGCAAGCAAGGAGGCCTACAAACCTGACTCAGTTACACCAGCTCTGTCAGGATGAATGGGCCAAAATTCACCAAACGTATTGTGGGAAGCTTGTGGATGTCTACCCGAAATGTTTGGCCCAAGTTAAACAATTTAAAGGCAATGCTACCAAATACTTATTGAGTGTGTGTAATCTTCTGACCCACTGGGAATGTGATGAAAGAAATAAAAGCTGAAATAAATCATTTCTCTCAAATATTATTCTATTATTTCACGTTCTTAAAATAAAGTGGTGATCCTAACTGACCTTAGACAGGGAAATTTTACTAGGATTAAATGTCAGGAATTGTGAAAAACTGAGTTTAAATGTATTTAGCTAAGGTGTATGTCAACTTCCAACGTAAACTGTGTATGTAATATATATATATATATATATATATATATATATATATATATATATATATTGTGGGAAATAAGGGGGTCGAGTGATAAATGGCAGATATGTGAGAGCAGTGTGGCCATCACTAAAATGGCCACACCGATCAGAACTACAGATCACAAAATGGCCGACTGCAATTCCCAGAAGCAAGGGGAACCCTCAGAAGGTGGGGCCAACCCACAGATAAAGGCTGGAAGGATCTGTGAACCATAGAGAAAGAGACAATATATATTGGCTGGATTTACCGTGTATGAGCAAGACTGTTTTGGACTTACCTGTTGGCGTTTGCACCTGGACCTACCGAGAATCCGATTTGTGTACCGAACCCTGCTATCCTTGACCTTGCCTGCAGCCTGGGTGGACCCGGATGGAGAAACAAACACACAGGTACTGTCCTGTTTGAAAGAACTCTCTTTCTGGGGTGGTTTTGGTGACCGTTCCCACTTAATTTGTGACAAACGCTCCTAACCTTGAAGAGGTTTGTCATATATATATATATATATAAATACAGTGGGGCAAAAAAGTATTTAGTCAGCCACCATTTGTGCAAGTTCTCCCACTTAAAAAGATGAGGCCTTGTCCGTGTTGCCCAGCAACAGCCCCAAAACATCACTGCTCTAGAGGAGATCTGCATGGAGGAATGGGCCAAAATACCAGCAACAGTGTGTGAAAACTTTGAAGACTTACAGAAAATGTTTGACCTCTGTCATTGCCAACAAAGGGTATTTAACAAAGTATTGAAACTTTTGTTATTGTCCAAATACCACCATAACTTGCAAATAAATTCATTAAAAATCCTACAATGTGATTTTCTGGATTTTTTTCTCATTTTGTCTGTCATAGTTGAAGTGTACCTATGATGAAAATTACAGGCGTCTCATCTTTTTAAGTGAGAGAACTTGCACAATTGGTGGCTAACTAAATACTTTTTTGCCCCACTGTGTATATATATATAAATAAATAAAGAGAGAGATTGAGTCATATAGGTCACAGTATATAAGGTTGTATCCAAGCAATTAAGTCATTCATTAATAATGACTTGATGTTGTGTGTCCATACGCTCCTGGCAATTCAGTTGGCTGAGCTGAGCGGAGCAGAGCCTGCACTGAGGCAACTGCAGTCACTGTGCATTAAAACCCTCTCCACGTTTCTCCCTCAGCAACATTCAGATTCCAGCTGTCGCTGAGATCAAAGAATCCATTCTAACTTGTCGGACTGAAAAATAGAGGCGAGAGCCATTGTAATCAATATTTCTTTTTAATCTGAGAGAGATGGCATGGCACAACACTCATCCATAAAGACACTGGTTCTGCTTCTGAGTTTCACTGTATGGCATTGCTGAAACCTGACAAAATTCCTGCCAGTTGAGATTGGGAACCCATCTCATTCCTCTCTGGATCTTTTTACGTGTCAATCATAGCATATTTCACAGGTAACCCCAAGACCTCAAATCCTGAGAATTGCTGATTGGATAGCTTGTTTCAAAAACATTGGTTAGCCTCATGCCTGAAACAGTTAAAAGCCAGACACTTTAGTCACAGGTGTTATTTTAATAAGCCGATATACAGTATTTCAATATATTCATTATCTTCAAGTCTGATTTTTTTTGTTAAACAGAGAACAGTTCAATTAAAATAATATCACCTTATTATTACCAACTCTCATGAATAAATTGCCATTCAAATACACAGTGTTACAATGTAATTTCCAGGTGGTTATTGCACATTTCCTTACTTGAAAGGTGAAATCTTGGATTGGTAGATGTAAAAAAATGTGTTTAATATACAGTATATGTAGAGTATCCCGTGTTCAGATCTGTTTGTAGTGTAGTAGACTATTCTTTTCTGTCTGTGTTACCTTTACACTGACTCACAACAGGTCAAATTGAATGTCTGAATGGGTATAATTAATGGAAAATGTATTCTCTTGGCAGCCCATACCACAGTGAACACTGCTATGTAGCCAACAGCCTAGATATCAAAAAGCTGTTTAAAGCCCCTGATACTGTATGTCTCGCTCGCATGACTCCCTCTTGCTGGCTTCCTCCCCTCCTGGTTCTTTGACAGTGAGATGGTTCCTGATTACTCAAGCATCACTCAGCACTTTCGGTGTTGTAACCTTTTAATGCACGCACTGCATTATGGGAACAGGCATACTGTACTGTACATCCACTGCTCTGTAAAACATGGGACATTTCTTTGCAAATGTCCCGTGGTATTGGAGTGGGAAACAGCAGTCCATTCTACTGACTCCTACTGATTTTTTTTCAAAGAAACTACTGGACATTGACAACACACTATACTTAGTGCTAGTACTAGTAGTAGGATGACCAGAGTAGTAGTTGTAGAGTGGTGGAAATGGTATGTGCAGTGATGTCAGTACCTGTGTTTTTTAAGGACATACCCATTTAACCAATTTATGACATCTGGAATGAAGTTAGAGTGACATTTCTGGAGGAAAAACAGATGGCTCAGAATATGTGTTAAATCATGCGCTGTAATTGGTAACTGATTCCTCAGGGGAACATATACTGGATATCTGCTCTACATGCTCTCCTGATGACAATGCAAAAATGCAATGTGTGTATGGTACCTTTTACTTCTTCCATCTCAGTTTCAGTGTAGAAATATGAAAATTGTGTTTTAACAAGCAATCACTCAAGGTAATGTGACATAGTTATGGCTTATTGTAGGAATTGCTGTGGCATTTTAAGTCCTAAGCTAGACTCAATGGACAGTCACCTTGTGGCAGACCACTGATATCTTAGTGGGTTTACTCTGCTGAATCCATTTCCAGTCACACCTCAGAGGCACAGGATGTGTATGGGAGTTGGTGTGTGTGCACAAGAGTGAGCGTGAGTGTGTTTCCATGGGATATGTGAGAGGGGGGTGTCGTGTCTTTGGCTATGCCGGATTAAGTGATATGACCTGCTATTCTATAAAATAAAATAATATAAAATAATTTCACCTGATTGAGCTAATCATGTAAATGTAACTAGAGAGTTGGGGCAACACAAAATAATATTTATAGAGCTTCTTCCGAATAAACTCTTAAAGACCTAGTAATATTTTTCATCAATAGCAGTCAATATTAATCGTCATCTGAAAGTTGCAAATTCTTGGTTACCTGCACGAACCCTGGTTAACAAGTTGAACCAGCAATACAAAATTGGGTTTAATTATTTATTTACTAAATACCTAACTAATCCCACAGGATTACACATACACATAATTAAATCATAACTTGATTACAAATTACGTCATAAAGGAAAACGTTCCTGGCGGGCAGAACAGATATTACAGCTTTTTACACAAATTAAAAGGGGCTGGGTTTGAGTGAAAGAGCAGGAAGACTGAGGAACAAAGGGTGAAGCTGTGCTATCGTAAATGAAGTATCTTATGCATTCTAAATTACCGCCCATTTGGAAAAGGAAAATGCAATAAATATTTATGGTAGATGGAAGGCCGTGTTGCCCAACCAAGTCCTTCGTCCTTTGAAGAATGTCTCTGCTGGTAAATTGAATACGTTGTAGTAACGTTGTTGTGTGGTAGACGGGATACTCTGTCTGTTCCTTCCTAACCCTCGTTTGCAGGGCTGTTGCTAACTCAACGGCTAGGAGGTATCACTTCTGTAGTGAATAAGAGTTCAAAGTTCAGACCATTCGCAACCAAAGCTCACGCTGATGTTGGCTTTGTTCTGTAGTTATTATCTGAACAATTCTGCAATCGGACCGTCGTCCTCACATCTTCGGAACAGGAGGTTATATTGTCGTCAAGGCTTTATATAGGAAGGGAGAGGAGGGCATGTTTGAAAAGTTGTATAGCCCATGTCCCTTCACAGGGGCGGGCCACTGATTGAGCAGAGCCCTATCTTATGAAAACCCAAATCTCACATTTTAGAAGCTAAAATCACATTTCATCCCATCACAAATAATTTCATATTCTACCATTTAAATTGAAAATCAATTCCATGTGAATCTGATAACTCTGATGCGTAGACTTTCCACTGTAGAGTTTGTCATCTTATCATTGATGAGAATGGCTCAGATGACAACCGAACTGACATCATATTCATTAACTAATGCAGGCAGTGTATATCTCTACGCACCCCAATATGTCCCTCCTTCCAAGCTGTGTGTGTGTGATTTAGTTTTCCTTTGAAATTTTATGGGAAAAATGACTGATTTACAGTTCATGGGGGTTGCCTAATCACACATATGAAGTTTTGGACAGATCTGACTTTTTTAACCCTTCGAAACAGCCAGTGTGACACCAATTAATGCACTTCCGGTTTGCACATAAGTTAACACATATCCTCATTGGGGTATGCTTTTACAGAATCCTGAGTTTTAAGTCCTTACGTTAAGAACTGACTGATTTACACAGGGTTGAATGCACTATATGTCTATAGTCTGGGAGCAACAAAATGGAGTCGTCGTCAGATTTGTCGAAAGGAGGGCGAGTGAGGGCTTTGGATGCATCGCAGAAGTTGGAGTAACAACGATCCAGGATTTTGCCGGCCTGGGTTGCACATTCGATACGCTGATAAAATGTAGGAAGCCATTCACCAGCTTTTCAAAGTTAATAATGTCAAAATAAAAGTTTGTTTCTCAAGAAATATGGAGTTTCGATGAGCAACTATTGTCATGTACTGCTGTCAAGCCCGGTATGTACTTCCAAAAAAGTCTAAATAAAAATATACAAGCAACCGAAAAAAAATATCCTTTCAGAACTATCAACCAGTCATTGCGTATTTTTGCTTTACCTGGCAATCAATACAAATAGAACTAATGACTAGACAACACCTAAAATTGCATTTGACAACCAGTAATAGTGAATGTAGCATCACGTTTAGTTGAAAAATTGATGGTTTGGGAAATAATCTTGCATTTCTATTATGGCTGTGTTGGTCTACACCATTTGGTTTCGCCTCATGGCAATGAACACATCACAGCCATGATAAAAATGTCAAAACATATGGATATGAGTATTATTGATTATGTACAGTGTGCAGCAAACAGTTACACCGGTGGGCCCCGGTGGCAATACATTTCTAAAACAGAATGCTCACCTTGACTTGGAAGAGTTGGAGTTTTGGATAGTCTTTGCGAAGTAACTAACATAAATAGCATTCCTTCTCTGTTTGAGTCAGGTTGTTGAGTAAGCTAAGTTAGCTGCATTAGCTATCTAGGTGGATTTTTTCTCTCTCTCTCTCTCTCTCAAAACTGTTCAAATATTGTATTTTCCTCTTTGAGTCAACTACTCACCGCAGTACTAGCTAGCTGGAGATTATGCTTTCAGTACTATATTCATTCTCTGATCCTTTGATTGGATAGACATGTCAGCTCTGGTAGGTTGGGGGATGTCCTCTGGAGGCGACTGTAGACCTTCTTTGCAAAACAGTGTGTTTTAATCAGTTATTTGATGACATGAATATATTTAGTATAATTTCATCTAAAAATGATAAAAATGCAATAGTGAAACATAAAAAAAAGTTACAAAATTCACTGAGTAGGATGGTCCTCCCTTTCATCCTCTGAGGAGCCTCCACTAGTGCGATGGGAGTGTAGGGGTGTGTGTTAGGTCCGTAAACTAGCAACACCAATGTAGGATGGTGCTAGAAAGAGAGAAACAGATTTTTGATTTGTCACATGCTTCGTAAAAACACTAGTAGACTAACAGTGAAATGCGTACTTACAGACCCTTCCCAACAATGCAAAAAAAGGAGAAATGGTAGAGAAAAATAATAACACAAGGAAGAAATAGAAAATTAATAACACAATGAAAAAAAGACACATTCCATAGTCCTATATTGTGTATATTACTTTTCCTACATACATTTCTCAATCACATACCTGTAGGTGATACACTGAGTGTTCAAAACATTAAGGACACCAACCTAATATTGATATGCACCCCTTTTTGCCCTCAGAACAGCCTCAATTTGTTGAGGCATGGACTCTACAAGGTGTCAAAAGCTTTCCACAGTTATGCTGGCCCATGTTGACTCCAATGCTTCCCACAGTTGTGTCAAGTTGGCTGGATATCCTTCTGATGTACAAGGTAATTCTTGAGCGTGAAAAACCCAGCATTTCAGTTCTTGACACATTTCCCATTCACCCTCTGAATGGCACACGTACCGAATCCATGTCTCAGTAGTCTCAAGGCTTAACATCCTTCTTTAACCTGTCTTCTACCCTTCATCTATACTGATTGAAGTGGATTTACCAACTGACGTCAATAAGGGATCATACTGTAGCTTTCACCTTGATTCACCTGGTCAGTCTGTCATGGAAAGAGCAGGTGTTCCTAATGCTTTGTACACTTAGTGTATATCAAAAGTGGAACATCAGAGTTATTAATGTGGCTATTCTACGGACACTGCACTTACCTGTGATAGGGACACTCTTACATATTGAAAATTGCAAAAAATACATTGAAAATTGTTTTAATACGTCTGTCGTATTCTATTCACACTTTGATTCCACACTAATACCAAAATCAGCCATTCCTTACAGAAAATCACATGAATTTTGTGTGATCACATGTGATGTGTTCCAAAAACATGTTCATGTCATTACATGTGATCTTATGTGATGACATGTAAAGTAACATCAAACTACATGGTTTTTCTGTAGGGGATGTATATAATTAGTGAACGCATAATCTCCACTGTGGCAGTGGAGCAAAAGGTTAATAAAAGGACTCTCTTGATTCTACATTTTAAATGAACAACTCCTCATAAAATTGTCTGACACACTTCTTATAAATAATTCAAAGTTCTTGTCGTACCTCCAGGGCAGGTTTATAGAAAACTGCAATTAGGACAGTGTTAGAGTAGCAAATAAGCTTACTAGGATGGGCCGGACAAACACTCAGGAAGGAAGGGGAAGACTCTGAAATTTAGACACTCTTAATCCCATACTCCAATGGGGCATTAGTATTATCCAGCATGACCCCTGCGTTATGGTCAACATTATAAACAAACATTACAGAGTAATGCTTTACACATTTGCAAAAGGCTACACAGTCAGAATAGTATAGTTGATTTGTGTCTTAACTGACTGTACTGCCGAAGGCCAAAATTCTCTAGACTTGGCCGGCTGGGTATTTTTAAAGTGCATTTAAATAGATTCCTTCGCCAAAACTCTCTTAGCTACACAACATAATGACTTTGATAATAAGCCAAATTGTGTGCTGCTCTTACAATAAGACCACACTAGTTTTACGGTTTAATGAGCTTGCAAAATAAACTCTGACCCCACAACCTCATATCATATTAGTTAATGAGGATACAGAAATACATTTTCTCTCCCAAAAAACAATTTATTCTCTAATTTGCTAACAGCACATGATTAGTGACAGCTAGCTAACTAAGCTATGTTTTCTTAACCCTAGTTTTTGTTGTTGATCATACAGTAGGTCTGCCACACAGATGTTAGTGAGATCTCTTTCTCTAACGTTACCTGGAAACCAATTCGGGACTCTGTTGGAACTTTTCTGGGAAAATGCGGGTTGTTTGATTTCCACGGAGCTCTTGTGTTTTACTCTAAAAGTCATAATGCTGTGATCCTTATCATCTGGAAGCTACAGACGTGCCTTTATTTCCCTTGCTTGAAGGATATATATATTTTTTGTTATTATATCAGAATGATTTAATTATTTAAAAGAGAGACCAGGATTAGCTCTACCTGCTGCACTGGGAGAGGAATACACTGAGGTCTAGTAATGTATATATTATTGTGTGGCCTGCAAGGCTTGTGTACAGGCCATTGTGAGAAGAATTATCAAAAGATCCATGAAAGGGCTAGTTGTTCAGTCACCAAACAGAGAGAATTCAAGAGTCAGGGTAACTAGACACAATCTCTTTTGTAGATTCTCTACATTTGGGAACACTTGACATATCTAATAGACTTGTATCAAGACACATGTAATAACAAGGATGGACAAGGCACACAAGACAAAGAGTGTTTCAAAAATCGTCAGACTATTTGAACCTAAAGCATTTAATAAAGACATGTATAGTGCAATATTATGGGGAAGGGGAATAAAAGGGCTACTTACAGTGTTGAGAAGGGATGACAGCAGTGATTGAATGAGGGTATGAGACAGGAATTGAGGTGTTTAGAGGCTTGACTTCAGTGCAGGACAGGGGTTTAGGTGTTAATGTGCTTCAGTACAGCACAGTCTCATTATGGATGGATGGTGTTTGAGAACAGCTTAACTCTTCCACTGAGCGCAGGACAGGATTTGACTGGGAAGACCAAAAACAATAACGCACTACAAAGTTAGACAAAAGAGCTAAGAATGAGTTTGTCCAAGCAAGGAGGAACGTCATTGATGTGTAATAATATGTATGTGATTGACTCTTCATACAGTAATGAGTGAAAATTGACAGGGCTACTCACAGTGCCTGGAGAGGAAACATTCAATGTGCCAGTGGATGAGTGGGCACATGAGACGTGGCTTCAGTTCATGTCAGGAAAGAGTTGACAATGGTACTAGAGTCATTCCCTCTTAATTGGGGAACAAGAGGGGACTTAGCTGGAAATACAAATAGCATATACATTACAGCAGCGCCATCACAGGTTTGGGGAACAAGTTTCTCCATAAAGTTAAACTCAGACACCTCAGAATTTACTAAGTCAAACACAGACTGCGCATCTCGCCCACTTGACACATCAACTTAGTCCAAGAAATGTTCCTGAATAAATCCCCGATCATCCACATACCTGATGAAAACTGACAACTACGAGCAGACTAGGGGCACCATAGGTCCCAGAGTGGTGGGTCAATTATTTCCCCCTGGGGCCCAGAGTTGTCCCTTATTTGTCCCAGGAAAACTCTGATTAATCAGATATAAAAAGGTTTCATATGGGCTATTATGGGGCAAATTGTTATAAATCAGGTCACATGGTTTAAAAATCTCCTGAAAAACTCTGGGCCTGGGGAAGTTGAAAACCCTGTCAAACTGCAGCAACCTTATACTTGTTCATATTAATTATATTTAGGCTAAACAGAGGGATTTCCTCTACCCAGACACAGAGACAAGAACTGATAGACAATAGAACTCACAGGGCTGAGCTTGCTTTATGCATGTTTGCTTCATGCAGGTCTACAGTATGCAACAAATGTACTCAGTCTGTCATCACTATTATGTTGATTGATTAATTCCAGTTAATAATTTTGGATTGAAATGGTATAGGCAGCAAGCCAGCCCAAGTTTGAATATAAAGCAAATTTGATCGCATTCACATTTTCTCCTATAAATACATAATGTTACCAATTTGTTTACCCTGACCAGATGGACCAGGCGCATAGGCTGTATGCAGCTGCTATTATTAGTAGCCCACAGTTGATCAGACCTCAAAAAATCACCTCGTTTTCATCCCATACAGCATGTCAGATCTCTAATGTTTAGGTGTAGCCAAGGCTGCTTCAACATTGATGTAAAGAGTTTTTCATGTGAAATAATTGGCAACATCAAATGGTTTTGTGATGAATAAGCCATCTGATTTGAGGAAAGATGGAGTTGAATAAGTCTTTCTGTCCATAATTTCATTTAAAAGCACTTTTGTTCCATCATTCTTTATATCATATTATAGCTGGATTTGCCTTTGTAGTCTTTGGTAGTCTGTAGTCCTTGCCACATGCAACAAGAGACTGTTTTCGAACAACAATTCAAGTTTGAGTCTGTATTGTCTTTTTGCCTACCTGATATTTAATTGATTTAATTCAACTTTTGTTTATACAGGGTCACCATTGAAACCAAGGTCTCATTTGCAAGGGAGCCCTGTGAACATACAATAAATACAACAAGATTGATCATAACAAAAATTGTTTTTGCTTGTGTCTGTCTGGAGTGATGATGTGTTATCACCTTTGCTAAATACATACCGGAGGAAAGTGGAAAGCCTACTGGAGCGTAGTGGATGATGGGATGGAAGCGATCAAATCATTCTGAATTCATTTTGACATCCCAGAGGAAGACAGCAGAAGAAACTTCCATATGCTCAGCAAGATAAGCATTGTAACGTACAATTGCCTCTGCAAGCTCCTTGTAGTTGCCCTTATTAGCTGAACTTTCCCTCTCATCATGCCCCTAAGATCATCAACCATCAATCAGAGGCGGCTGCCTATAGACATAGATTAGTTAATCACTGGCCACTTTTAGAAATGGATCACTAGCCGTTAATAATGTTTCCATGTCTAGCATTACTCGTCATATGTGTAAACTGTACTCTATACTATTCTACGGTATTTTAGTCACTTTGTGTAAATATTGCATCACCCATCTCATATGTATATACTGTATTCTATACTATGCCACTATCTTAGTACAATGCCGCTCTGACATATATTTTATATATTATTAATCCATTCCTTACTTAGATTTATGTTTATTTTGGGTATATGTTGTGAAACCTAGATATTATTTGTTAGATATTACTGCACTGTCAGAGCTAGAAACACAAGAATTTCGCTACACCCGCAATAACATCTGCACATGACCAATAAATTAGATTTTGATTGAAGTAAAAGCCAACTCTTGCCGATAAGCTGCTTGTGACCCTGTTTCTTCTTACCGTCTCGTTGTGTTGCACAGTTTGAATAAGTAGATGTTTGTCCATTTCATGATAGATGCTTTTTCCAAGAAGCTTGAATCTGATGTGGGCAATAAAAAGTTGTTCTTCAACAAAAATCCACTACATTGTTGTTAGCATTAGCTAGCCATTCTGGAGGAGAAAACAAACACTAGCAGGGCAAATTGAAATAAATTGCACTAACTCCACACAAAAGTAAAGAATACATAATCTAACTCCTTCTCCTGTAGTTTAAAGAAACTCATTTGAATTTAATAATATCACTCTCACTAGCACTGTTCCCTCTTCACAATCTCTATCCAATATGTCACCAAATCACCAAGCTTCTCAACACATACTGTAGAACTCCTATAATGCTCTGTGGTACAACCCCAATACACCACACTACGTTCGTTCTCTAATGATTGGATGGACAACATGTCAGTTCATGCTGCAAAATCTTTGATTGGTTGGAGGATGTCCTCCGGAAGTTGTCATAATTACCATGTGCGTAGGTCTATGGAAGGGGGTAAGGCATGCGAGCCTCCTAGGTTTTGTGTTGAAGTCAATGTAGCCAGAGTAGGATGGGGAATTTCTGTCCTCCAGCTACACCATGGTGCTAGTCTAGAGTGTGTTGTTGAGGCTACTGTAGACCTTCATTGTAAAATAGTGTCTTTTAATCCATTATTTAGTGACGTGAATATGTTAAGTATAGTTTTATCTAAAATGGATAACTTTTATAATGTTTCATTTTTTATTTTCCTGAAATTCACTGAGTAGGATGGTCCTCCCCTTCCTCATCTGAGGAGCGTCCACTGATGTATTTGTGTGTCAGGGTACAAGTTCTGCATTTTGCAATTACTACATATTAGTCAAGAGAATGACCAAAACATATAATCCCTAGTATTCCCTATTTTCAGCAGTCTTTCCTTTTGAAGTTCTGCATGGCTGTTGTCTGGTTTAGGAACACTGACTGTCATTGTGCTAAATAAGAAAAGTAAACAACAGTAGGAGTCATGCATTTTTAACACCTGCTATGCCTAATTCACACCCTCCAGGAAGTTTTCTGTAGTTGCAGGTAGATTCTGGAGCTTGGTGGTGGGATTTCAGCTGAGCGTTGTGATGGAGATGCACCTCAGTGGGGGTACTGACTGTGTCTTCAGCTGACCTAATTGTTTATAGTGTGCCAAAAGAGGATGACGGTCTGTGTGGATGAAGACACATTAACAATATCTCCATTGAGTATTGTTGTTCAGGGGCCATATGTATGAAGCGTCTAAGAGTAGGAGCGCTGATCTAGAATGATGTCCCCCCCTGTTCAATTAATCGAACTCCTTGTGATCTAAAAATGCTTTCCTCAGCACTTGATAGATATGACCCATATTCTCCTCCTCCTCCCTCTCAAAGTCCCTTACATGTCCTTCTTTGTATGACTAAAGGTTGCCTATCTGTAGGGAAAGCTTATTTTAAAGACCAATCATGTCACATGGAATACATAATAGACTGACATGTTCCTGTTATCAGTGAGACACAAGCTAACTGAAGTGTTAGTCTTCAATTGCTCAGTCAGTCAATCTGGGGGTTGGTGCTTTAATGCCATTGTGTATTTAAAAAAAAACTGTGGCGTACACCCCACACTGCGTCCCTGCCAGTGCAGTGACTCAATCTTCATTAGCACCTTGCAGTGCCTGCCTGTATGCCTCTTCCTTTGTCCCCGGCAGAGGAAGAGGCATACTACTGAAATACCTACAAAAGAAAAGGCCTTGATAAGTGATTGGAGAACTGACACCCTGTTGGCAATCAAAGTTGTCAATTTTCTCCCCAGTCAAATCAGTGCTCAGCATTGTTCTCACTTGTGACTACTACCGTCACTACCGTCCGTCGCTGGGTGATTGCACTCTGATTCAGTCTTCGCATGTATGTATGTATGTATGTATCTATCTAGTCTCTCTCTCTTTCTTGTTCCCTCTCTCAGTTGTTTAGATTTTCTTCACATTTTTGGGTCCAATGTGTGGCCAAGCTCAGTGTTGGTGTGACATTTGTTTAATGCAAGCTGAAATAACAAGTCAGAAGTGAAGAATAAAGGCTCAAGAGCTTCTTCAAAGTTACTCACTGGGAGTACAGAAAACAACTTTGCAGCCTGATTAGTATGTACAATAGTCATACCAGTGATAAATCCGGATGTCTGACTGGTAGATAACAGATACTATTGGACAGAGTCACTGCTGGGAATGGTGATGAGTAATATCCTGGCTTTGACAGGGCCTTAGTCTTATTACTCATCCATCCAACAACACTTGAGTTGTCATTAACCTCAAGTAATTTTTTAAAATTAAAAAACCAGAGTGAATCATTTTGACTCAACATGAATAAAAAAGTATAATATCGTTGCCATTTTTAAACGTGCTCTATTTTTAAAGCTTCCCTTCAAATATACCAGTTACCAATTTGGAGATGTTAAAGAAACTTATTTTGGCTAGGGTCCTTTTTTCTCAATTTCCGCCTGACTGACGTGCCCAAAGTAAACTGCCTGTTGCTCAGGCCCTGCATATAAATTGGTACCATTGGAAAGAAAATACTGTGAAGTTTGTAGAAATGTTAAAATAATGTAGGAGAATCTAACAAAATGGATATGGTAGGAGAAAATACAAAGAAAAACCAACCGGAAATATTTTGTTTTTGAGAGCCCATGCTCTTACGATTGAAAGTATGGGGAAATAATTAAATCTAGCTCCCAGTATGCAATTCCTATGTCTTCCACAGGGTGTCAGCACTCTGTTCAAGGTTTCAGTCTTGTTTCTTCCAAAACGAGTAAGAAATATTAGGTTTAGTACTGGGACACACTATTGGAAATTTGTGTTTGGGCGCGCGAGGAAGACAAGACGCACCTGCTAATATCGATTTCCTATTGAACATTCTTCTTTCCGTATGGCATGTTATAGTTTGATTACATTTTAGGGTATCTGAGGAGTCAATAGAAATTTATTTTGACTTGTTTAACCTGTAGTGACACCCCATCCCGTGAACGGGAGCGTTGTCATCATCTGACACTAATTAGCATAACGCAACGGACATAAATCTTCCTAGAAAATGTTCCTATTCATGAAAATCACAAGTGAAATATATTGGAACACAGCTTAGCCTTTTGTTAATCACCCTGTCATCTCAGATTTTCAAAATATGCTTTACAGCCAACGCTAGACATGCATTTGTGTAAGTTTATCATGGCATAATGCTATGCTAGGCTCTGCTGGCAGCAGGCAACATTTTCACGAAAATAAGAAAAGCAACCAAATTAAATCATTTACCTTTGAAGAACTTCGGATGCTTTCACTCAGGAGACTCCCAGTTAGATAGCAAATGTTCCTTTTTTCTAAAAATATTATTTTTGTATGCGAAATAGCTCCCGTTTGTTCATCATGCTTGGCTGAGAAATCGACCGGAAAATGCTACCACTACAATGCCAAACTTTTTTCAAAATTAACTCCATAATATCAACAGAAACACGGCCAACGTTGTTTAGGATCCATCCTCAAGGTGTTTTTAACATATATATTCGATAATATATCCGTCGAGGTAATTGGTTTCTCATAAGAAGCGATTGGAAAAATGGCTACCTCAGTATTTTACGCAAGATTTTCTGCGGGAGACACCATGTGACCACTTGCTATATATGGCTATTCTTCAATGGAAATGCGTAAAAAGACGTCACAATGCTGTAGACACCTTGGGGAATACGTGGAAAACGTAAGCTCATTCATAGCTCATTCACAGCCATATAAGGAGTCATTGGCATGAGGCGGTTTCAAAAATGCGGCACTTCCTGGTTGGATTTTTTTCTGGGTTTCGCCTGTAACATCAGTTCTGTGGCACTCACATACAATATCTTTGCAGTTTTGGAAACGTCAGAGTGTTTTCTTTCCAAAGCTGTCAATTATATGCATAGTCGAGCATCTTGTCGTGACAAAATATCTTGTTTAAAACGGGAACATTTTTCATCCCAAAATTTTAATAGCGCCCCCTAATGCATAACTGGTTAAAACATAGTGTCCAAAGAAGGGCCAGATGTATATAGAATGGTGTCGTCTGCGTAGAGTTGGATCAAGGAATCACCCGCAGCAAGAGCGACAATGGTTGATATATACAGAGAAAAGAGACTGCCGAGAATTGAACCCTGTGGTACCCCCATCGAGACTGCCAGAGGTCCGGACAAGAGGCCCTCCGATTTGACACACTGAACTCTATCTGAGAAGTAGTTGGTGTACCAGGCCAGGCAGTCTTTTAAGAAACCAAGACTATTGAGTCTGCCAATAAGAATGCGGTGATTGACAGAGTTGAAAGCCTTGGCCAGGTTGATGAAGATGGCTGCACAGTACTGTCTTTTATCGATGGCGGTTATGATATCGTGTAGTACCTTGAGCATGGCTGAGGTGCACCCGTGACCAGCTCGGAAACCGGATTGCACAGCGGAGAAGGTACAGTGGGATTCGAAATGGTCAGTGATCTGTTTGTTAACTTGGCTTTCGAAGACTTTGGAAAGGCAGGGCAGGATAGATATAGGTCTGTAACAGTTTGGGTCTAGAGTGTCACCCCCTTCGAAGAGGGGGATGACCGTGGCAGCTTTCCAATCTTTATGAATCTCGGACG
This sequence comes from Oncorhynchus clarkii lewisi, assembly GCF_045791955.1. Classification (NCBI taxonomy): domain Eukaryota; kingdom Metazoa; phylum Chordata; class Actinopteri; order Salmoniformes; family Salmonidae; genus Oncorhynchus; species Oncorhynchus clarkii. The sequence goes on from NC_092171.1 coordinate 27,998,308, forward strand.
ATACGAAAGAGAGGTTGAACAGACTAGTAATAGGGGTTGCAACAATGGCTGTGGATAATTTTAGAAAGAGGGTCCAAATTGTCTAGCCCAGCTGATTTGCACGGGTCCAGGTTTTGCAGTTCTTTCAGAACATCTGCAATCTGGATTTGGATGAAGGAGAAGCTGGGGAGGCTTGGACAAGTAACTGTGGGGGTGCGGAGCTGTTTGCCGGGTTTGGGGTAGCCAGGAGGAAAGCATGGCCAGCAGTAGAGAAATGCTTTTTGAAATTCTCGATTATCGTGGATTTGTCGGTAGTGACAATGTTTCCTATCCTCAGTGCAGTGGGCAGCTGGGAGGAAGTGCTCTTATTCTCCATGGACTTGACAGTGTCCCAGAGCTTTTTGGAGCTACTGGATGCAAAGTTATGTTAGGAAAGCTAAGGCAAGCCTTTTCAAACTGACTCTGTGTATTGGTTCCTGACTTCCCTGAAAAGTTGCATATTCAAATAAGTTGCTATTCAATGCTAGTGTAGTACACCACAGGATGTTTTTGTGCCAGTCGAGGGCAGTCAGGTCTGGAGTGAACCAAAGGCTATATCTTTTCTTAGTTCTACATTTTTTTTAAAGGGGCATGCTTATTTAAAATGGTGAGGAAATTACTTTTAAAAGAACAACCAGGTATCCTCAACTGACGGGATACCCGGACCAGGTCGATTAGAAAGGCCTGCTTGCAGAAGTGTTTTAGGGAGCGTTTGACAGTGATGAGGGGTGGTCGTTTGACCGCGGTCCCATAACGGATGCAGGCAATGAGGCAGTGATCGCTGTGATCCTGATTGAAAACAGCAGAGGTATATTTGGAGGGCAAGTTTGTCCCGGATAATATCTATGAGGGTGCCCATGTTAATTGATTTAGGGTTGTACCTGGTGGGTTCCTTGATAATTTGTGTGAGATTGAGGGCATCTAGCTTAGCTTGTAGGACGGCCGGGGTGCTAAAACCTCTCTGGGATATGTGGGACACTAGCTTTCGGTGAAAGCAAACCATGCTATTATTTGAGGATAGCACCATAGAAACAAAGAGAGAGAAGCGTATTTCAACCTTGCAGATGCGACACAAAACGTAGAAATAAAAATAGAATTCATGCCTTTGACGAGCTTCTTTGTTGGCACTCCAATATGTCCCATAAACATCACAAATGGTCCTTTTGTTTGATTAATTCCGTCGAAATATATCCAAAATGTCAATTTATTTGGCGTGTTTGATCCAGAAAAACACCGGTTCCAACTCGCGCAACGTGACTCCAAAACATTTCAAACGACTTTTGTAATACAACTTTAGGTATTTTTAAACGGAAATAACATATACAATTGAAGACAGGATGATCTGTGTTCAATACAGGAGGAAAACAAACTGTAGCTAGCTTTCTGGTCACGCGCCTCAATCTAACAGTACTTCTTCATTACACAAAGGACAAACCTCAACCAATTTCTAAAGACTCTTGACATCTAGTGGAAGCGATAGGAACTACAAGAAGGTCCCTCAGAAATCTGGATTCCCAATGAAAACATTGAAAAAAGTGACCTCAAAACAAAAAAAATCTGAATGTTTTTTCCTCAGGGTTTCGCCTGTTAAATAAGTTCTGTTATACTCACAGACATGATTCAAACAGTTTTAGAAACGTCATATTGTTTTCTTTCCAAATCCACTAATAATATGCATATCTTATCTTCTGGGGATAAGTAGCAGCAGGCAGTTGAATTTGGGCATCTATTTCATCCGGACGTGAATATACTGCCCCCTGTCACCAAGAAGTTAATCATATCCCAGTTTAGGTCACCTAGCCCTTCTTACATCAGCTGATATATCAAAGTGCTCTACAGAAACCCTGCCTAAAACCCCGAACAGCAAGCAGTGCAGGTGTAGAAGCACTGTGGTTAGGAAAAACTCCATAGAAAAGCCAAAACCTAGGAAGAAACCTAGAGAGGAACCAGGCTAAGAGGGGTGGCCAGTCCTCTTCTGGCTGTGCCGGTTGAAGATTATAACAGAACATGGCCAAGATGTTCAAATGTTCATAAATGACCAGCAGGGTCAAATAATAATAATCACAGTAGTTGTCGATTAGCTTTTGATGGCTAGCTTCTGATGTAGGTTCTAGCTATAAGGCCTAAAAATAGCAGATCCGTATCACATTGGGTGAGGCTAGTTGCCGGTAGGTATATTTAATTTAAAAATGGAAAAAGAGAATGAAAAAACAGAACATTTCCGCACTGCTACGCCAACTTGGAATGGTGTTGCTGGTGTTGCAGTCTGTATGGATTCTGGAGGACATTGTCTCTGACCGCGGGCCCCAGTTTGTCTCCCGGGACTGGGCGTCGCACTCAGCCTCTCCTCCAGTACCATCCCAGACGGAATGCCTGAACCAAGAAATTGGGAAGTACCTCCTCCAACAATGTTCTGCCTCTCAACATGACTGGAGTAGGTATATTTCCAGGGCCGAATACGCTGAGAACTAACTCATGCATTCATCCCTCCTCCTTACTCAGTTTGTGTGTTCTTGGTTACCAACCCCCCCCCATGTTTCCCTGGGAGGCGGAGCCTGGTACTGTCCCAGCTGTTGACGACTGGAGGTTACAACCACTATCTAGTGGACTGGGAAGGTTATGGGCCTGAAGACCGGTCCTGGGTCTCTGACCAGGACATCCTCGACCCAGAGATTCAGGCATTCCACCTTAACCGTCCCGCTCCTTGACCTCGGGGTCAACCCCGGACAGACCCACTGGAACTTGTCGAACCAGCCTGCCAGACCTAGCCCCCAAGGTAGGCGGCCACCTCTGCTCCACCGCCCGCTCCGCCCTCCGGTGCCGTTGGGTCGACAGTATTTATGTTCTTAGTCAGCCTTGTGTTCTTGAATGTAGCCCTGTTTCTTTGTTTTCTTGAACGTAGCCCTGTACTTCATTTTCGTTCATTGATTTCACCTGTTAGTTACTCACCTGGTCTCATCAGCTCCTTATTTAGTTTATTTCATTCTGTTTGTGCCATTGAGGTATTGTTTGTTTCGACCCTAAGCCTTTTCCTAGCTCGTTTGTGAGAACCAGTTAAAGCCTTCAGTCCTAGTTTTGGCCTATGACCACGATTCTTGCCTTCTGTGAAGGCGAAATAAACACCTGCCGCGCCATGCGCGTGAATCTACACCTTTTTATCCCTGAGTATTCACAACACCAGGGGATATCCATAAAATTGGTCTTCTCACAAACATATTCAGCATCCATTCTGTGTAAAAACAAGACTCACAAACACGGTGTTTTGCTCTGACCCCACAAGTGTCACGGGTCTGGAGGTAACCCATACAAATGAATGGAGGTAGTTTTGTGTAAAAATATGGGGTTAAATATGTATCCAAAAATGTCTTACCCCCCAACGGCTTAGACTTTGAGGTTAATAGTAAAATCACACTTGATCCTGTCAAAGATATTTGATAGCCAGGCTTCTGCACATCAGAAGTAAAAGGATAAGTGGCTCTAAGGAGATGGTCAATCAGTTACTTTGAGTATGTTTGTCTGGCTGACAGGCAGGGAGAGGGGGATAGGCAGAGAGAGGGGGAGAAAGGGATGCACTCTGCCGTGTGATGTTGTTGGATAAGGCCTGGGAGAGGGTTAAAGAGGTGAACACCATTTACCAGAGAGCTTCACAGGTAATCTGTGCTTAAGCAACATCTGCAGAGTACACACACTGCCTTGGGGATGAGAACAGAGTGTAACTCCTCTCAGAGTTACACGGTTGTGCGGTGAGTATATAGCAGTTTGCTTGATCGGTGTGTGGTGTCTCAATCTGTTTTATTTGTCAGTTAGGAGCTTTGATTAGGATTAATGATGTAATTCAGAACAGATGTCACCTCTGTTAAAAAGTGTCTTCGGGTCAGGATTTTTTTTTTTAAACATAACTCATTCAAGTTTTAAACCATCTTGATTAACAAAGAAAATAACAAACTTACCTTTCTTGAACTAAACACTCTCACTTGTATTTCCTTACTAGCACTGACTTTGTTAGCTACTTTATTGAGCATATTTGATGTTACTGTGGTAGGGAGGAAGCCACATCATCATAAATGCTATTAACAAGTGTAGCCGGTGTGAGTTTTTTATTGTTAGCATCTGTGATCTTAAAGTGGGAGGGTAAATATTCAAAGTCAATCCCCTTTAATTCAGTATAACAATCACAAGGGAAATCAGAAAGAGAGATTCATTGTGCAACATTGACTATAAAATCAAAGGGAATCAACAATCACATGACCAATAAACACACTAATCCTCTTATAAATTCTACAAGTAATTTGATGCATATGATTTGTCAGATGCTATATTTAGCATGGTTTATAGGGTTTCCTGTCACTGAGACTTCAAGTGTTGTAACTTTGATAGATTAAGGGGAAAACACTGTTTTGCCTAGAAATATGCACTGAAAATGGCATATTAAATATAAGCTACTAACTGTATTTTTAAACAGGATTATGTCATCAAGTTTTTTAGCCAAGAGGGACTGGAGCTTCATTTACTGTTAGCATAACTAGCTGTGTCCTAAGCCAAACACACACAGGTATCCTAACACACACACATGTGCATATGACTGATCGCTGCAGTGAAACTAGGTTATATTTGAATGTGTGGGTTTTGAGCATGGATGTTCAAAGCTTCTCTAAGCACACTGAAAGCTTTCTAATATTTCAATAATTCATCTAGTTTGCCAGCGTCTTGGCACCCACATCACACAGAAACCTAAAATGGGGAAACATACAGTACTGTAGCAGTAATGTTTTGAAGCTAGCTGCTCCTGTTTATTCATCACATTTATTGCAGAGTCATAGCTATATTTGGCTGCACATTGCGCAGGAACCTGATCCTTCCTTTCTTGAGAAATGGCTCATATCCTAAGAGAACATTTTACAGATGCTCCTGACCTGCAAACTGACATGTAATTACAGAATTGGTTAAGGTCAGGTTAAAATCAGGGTTACGGATTGGATTAAGGTTAGGGTTAAGGTTAGGGTTAAGGTAAGGGTCAGTTTTAGATTGTGGTTAGTTGTTTTGCAGGTCAGCAGTGTCCTTATAGCCTCTCCCATAACACATCATGAGAAATAGCCTCTTACATCAGGGAAATCCAAACTTACACACGCAAACACAGAAAGAAGGGCAGGAAACAAACAGATGGATATATTATATTCACACACAGGCTATAAAGGAGACACCAGTTACTGTGTAGGCCTACACTGCACATAGTGTGGTACAATGTCCACAAAAGTCAGATGAAAAAAAACATCTACAGTATTCAAAACCCCGGTAAAAAATGCCTTGAAACGGCACAGGTACAGTATTCATCTCATATGTTTTTGTATATACTGTACTCTATATTATCTATTGCATCTTTATGTTATAAATGTATCACTAGCCACTTTAAACTATGCCACTTTGTTTACATACCCTACATTACTCATCTCATATGTATATACTGTACTCGATTGTCACGCCCTGACCTTAGTATTCTTTGTTTTCTTTATTGTTTTGGTTAGGTCAGGGTGTGACATGGGTGTTGTATGTGTTTTTGTACTGTCTAGGGGTTTTGTAGGTTTATGGGGATGTTTACATTCTAGGTGTTTATGTATGTCTATGGTTGCCTAGATTGGTTCTCGATTAGAGGCAGCTGTTTATCATTAGCTCTGATTGGGAACCATATTTAGGCAGCCATCTTCTTTGGGTATTTCGTGGGTTATTGTCTATGTCTATTTGCCTGTGTCTGCACTAGTATTATTATAGCTACACGTTTGTTTTGTAGTTTGTTTAGTGTCCGTCTTTATTAAAATATATAACATGTATTCTAATCACGCTGCGCTTTGGTTTCCTCTTTACGACGAACGTGACAGATAAACCCATCATAAAAGGACCAAGCAGCGTGATAAGGAGGAACAGCGCTTTGTGGAATCGAGGACTTGGGACGAAATACTGGACGGCAAAACATCCTGGTCCTTGGAGGAGGTAATGGCAGGGGACAAGACCCTGCCATGGAAGCAGGTGGAGAGAGCACAGGAGGAACGGCAACGGTATATGGGTACAAGGCTAGCACGGAAGCCCGAGAGGCAGCCCCAATAATTATTTTTTGGGGGGGAACACGAGGAGTTTGGCTAGGTCAGGTAGGAGACCTGAGCCAACTCCTCGTGCTTACCGTGGTGGGCGTCGTACTGGTCAGGCACTGTGTTATGCGGTGGAGCGCACGGTGTCCCCAGTACGTGTGCTTAGCCCGGTGCGCTACATCCCAGCTCCCGACATCTGCCGGGCTAGGGTGAGGATCCACCCAGGGCAGATGGTGCCAGCCCTGCTCTCCAGACAGCCAGTGTGTCTCCTCGGGCCAGGATATCCTGCGTCGGCGTTGCGTCCTGTGCCTGCGCCCCGCACGTGCCGGGCTAGAGTCACCATCCAGCCAGGACGGTTTGTGCAGGCCATTAGCTCGAGACCTCCAGTGCGTCTAACAGTATAACTTTAGACCGTGCCCTCGCCCATACCCGGGCGCGAACCAGGGACCCTCTGCACACATCAACAACACGTCTGCACACTCTGCACACGTCAGCCACGAAGCATTGTTACCCATCGCTCCACAAAAGCCGCGGCCCTTGCAGAGCAAGGGGAACCACTACTTCAAGGTCTCAGAGCAAGTGACATCACCGATTGAAACGCTATTTAGCGCGCACCACCGCTAACTAGCTAGCCGTTTCACATCCGTTACACTCACCCCCCTTTTGACCCTTTTCCACAGCAACGTAACAGTATAGACTTTACGTCCGTCCCCTCGAGCCGGGCGCGAACCAGGGACGCTCTACACACGTCAACAGTTACCCTCGAAGCATCGTTACTCATTTCTCCACAATAGCCGCGGCCCTTGCAGAGCAAGGGGAACCACTACTTCAAGGTCTCAAAGCAAGTGACGTCACCGATTGAAACGCTATTTAGCGCGCACCACCGCTAACTAGCTAGCCATTTTACATCGTTACACATCTTCACGGTCCGGTCTATCCAGTACCACCAGTGCCAACACCATGCACCAGACCTCCAGTACGCCTCCACAGCCCAGTACATCCTGTTCCTCCTCTCCGCACTCGCCCTGAGGTGCGTGTCCCCAGCCTGGTCCCATCAGTGCCGGCACCACGCACCAGGCCTATAGTGCGCCTCACAGTCCAGTACGCCCTGTTCCTCCTTCCCGCACTCGCCCTGAGGTGCGTGTCCTCTGCCCAGTACCACCAGTACCGGCACCAGGGTAGGTTAATAGGGTTGTTTACATTCTACGTGTTTATGTATGTCTATGGTCACCTAGATTGGTTCTCAATTAGAGGCAGCTGTTTATCGTTGTCTCTGATTGGGAACCATATTTAGGCAGCCATTTCTTTGGGTTTTTCGTGGGTTATTGTCTGTCTATGTGTAGTTGCCTGTGTCTGCACTAGTATTATTATAGCTTCACGTTCGGTTTGTTGTTTTGTAGTTTGTTTAATGTCCGTCTTTATTAAAATATATAACATGTATTCTAATCACGCTGCGCTTTGGTCTCCTCTTTACGACGAACATGACATCGATACCATCTACTGCATCTAGCCTATGCCGTTCTGTACCATCACTCATTCATATATTTGTATGTACATATTCTTTATCCCTTTACACTTGTAGTAGTTGTGGAATTGTTAAGTTAGATTACTCGTTGGTTATTACTGCATTGTAGGAACTAGAAGCACAAGCATTTCGCTACACTCGCTAACCATGTGTATGTGACAAATACAATGTGATTTGATTCCTGCATGTCAGGGCGACACAATCTCCATAACAGTCTATTTATCCAAAGTACAAGGTCCCTTTTTAGAGATGAGCTCTGGTCTCCTGAGTGACAGGTGGCTGCCATGTTCCTCTCCTTCCCTAGCCTAGCACTCTCCCTCTCTTTCTTTTCTCTTCACACCAGGGCGGCCATGGCTAGCACGGTGTTACTGCACATAACCAGGCCGATAACTGTCTTCTGCCACTGTCCAAGTCCAGGCCCCAATGCAGGCAGGAAAATGGGCAGGCAGCTTTGGTTCAAATACTACTTGATATTTACTTGATTGAGCTTGCCTGGTTTGATGGACCAAAATAATATTCACAAAACTGCAAACCCAGCCCATCTGGCACTCCAGGCAGACTTAAGACAAAGCAATTTTTTGTTGTTGAAAGATTTCAAAAATAGTATTTTAATCCAGGCAGGCAGAAATGCCAGCGGTTGTCCCAATGTGTGATCTGGGGCACAGAAAAATTGCTTATCGTTGCTCAGCATCCAGCAGCTCTTGCTTTTGTCCCCCGATCTAACACTCATTAATGAAATTATGTCTGATTAGATATATAGAGCATTATGATTGGACATGAATGTGATTAATTCCGTCTGTTACAGGCCCTCTAGTCAGTTGTTCCAAGATCCCAGAATTTCTATGCTAAAGAATAGCAGAGGCGATGAATGGGAGATAAAAGCTTCAAAAGGATGTCTAAGGCAGTAGTAAAACCTAAGACGGTAGTAGGAGTATAGCTGCATGGCATTCAATGACTATGTCTGACTGTTGCTCCAGTCTCCTGTGTTCTATAATGCCCCAGGATACTCTACTCCTCAGTCGCCTGTGTTCTATAATGCCCCAGGATCCTCTACTCCTCATTTTACTTCCTTTGTCTCTTTCCTCTCTCTTTCTGTCTTTGGTCTCTCTCCAATTTTCTTTCACTCTTTCCCTCCCTCTCTTGCTCTCTCTTCTACCAACAAGAGAGAACATTGTTACTAATAGTTCATCTGCATATATCATCATGACTGTGGACAGGAGGTTGGGAGCATGTTGCATGATCGAGAATGACACATCTCTGACACTTAGCCAATAGTTGAATGAAGCGGTAGACCTGTGATGAGGTCATAGCCTATTGATGGCATGTTTACACAATGTCATCTGGCAACTATAGTCTCTATGGAGTCTAGCCAGGGCACGCAGTCTCACTCTCACCAGTCTTTTTAATGACAAAGTATTACCCTCTTTTAGCCTGAGCCCCACTGAAAAAACATCTCCCTTAGAGCCAGATGTGAGCCGGAAGGATGAATAAAACTAATTTCCAAAGCCAAATACAGGAGAAAGGACCCTGGAGCTCCAGAATAACTGCACTGGAGCCCAGGAGGGAAGGCTCAAACAGATTAAAATATTTCTTCAGAATATCTGCAGCCCCTCCTCTATCCACTTCTCGGCTGAACTCAACAGAAGGTAAGCTTCCTTCCACAGATAGAGGGCTCTCCATATGAAACAGCCGCTTGTTTTATTTTACCCCCCCTCCTAGGTAATACCATCCACCTTTCAGAATTAAACAAATATATCATATTGATAGAAGTAGAAGTGACTCTTATTTGATGCAAGTTTTCATATTTGGATTTGTAAACTCAGCAAAAAAAGAAAAGGTCCCTTTTTTGGGACCCTGTCTTTCAAAGATAATTACTTCACAGATCTTAATTGTAAAGGGTTTAAACACTGTTTCCCATACTTGATTAATGAACATGCACCCGTGGAACCGTCGTTAAGACACTAACAGCTTACAGACGGTAGGCAATTTAGGTCAGTCATGAAAACTTAGGACACTAAAGAGGCCATTCTACAGACTCTGAAAAACACCAAAAGAAAGATGACCAGGGTCCCTGCTCATCTGAGTGAACGTGCCTTAGACATGCTGCAAGGAAGAATGAGGACTGCAGATGTGGCCAGGGCAATAATTTGCAATGTCCGTACAGTGAGACGCCTAAGACGGCACTACAGGGAGACAGGACGGACAGCTGATCGTCCTCGCAGTGGCAAGACCACGTGTAACAACACCTGCACAGGATCGGCACATCTGGACATCACACCTGCGGGACAGGTACAGGATGGCAACAACAACTGCCCGAGTTACACCAGGAACGTGCAACCCTTCCATCAGTGCTCAGACTGTCTTCAATAGGCTGAGAGAGGCTGGACTGAGGGCTTGTAGACCTGTTGTAAGACAGGTCCTCACCAGACATCACCGTCAACAACATCGCCTACGGGCACAAACCCACCTTCGCTGGACCAGACAGGACTGGCAAAAAGTGCTCTTCACTGACGAGTCACGGTTTTGTCTCACCAGGGGTGAGTGTCCGATTCACGTTTATCGTCGAAGGAATGAGTGTTACACCGAGGCCTGTACTCTGGCTGGAGCGGGATCGATTTGGAGGTGGAGGGTCCGTCATGGTCTGGGCGGTGTGTCCCTGCATCATCGGACTGCGCTTGTTGCCATTGCAGGCAATCTCAACGCTGTGCGTTACAGGGAAGACATCCTCCTCATATGTACCCTTCCTGCAGACTCATCCTAACATGACCTTCCAGTATGACAATGCCACCAGCCATACTGCTCGTTCTGTGCGTGATTTCCTGCAATACAGGAACGAGAGCCTGGATCTCAATCCCATTGAGCACGTCTGGGACCTGTTGGATCGGAGGGTGAGGGTTAGGGCCAATCCCCCCAGAAATGTCCGGGAACTTGCAGGTGCCTTGGTGGAGGAGTGGGGTAACCTCTCACAGCAAGAACTGGCAAATCTGATGCAGTCCATGAGGAGATGCACTGCAGCTCTTAATGCAGCTGGTGGCCACACCAGATACTGACTGTTACCTTTGATTTTGACCCCCTCCCCCCTTTGTTCAGGGTCACATTAATACATTTCTGTTAGTCACATATCTGTGGACTTGTTCAGTTTATATCTCAGTGTAGCAACCTGCTCTCCGGAGCTCACATTTAAATAGCTTACTACTTTATGTAAATGATGCCAACCCTGCAAAACATTTTTTACCCCGAAAAATCTGCTAGGAGGTACTTTTGAAACCTCGCTTATGGGAATATTGAAGTTGCTTTTGCCTCTCTGGGTGATATATTTTGTCCAGGCATGCCATGTTGCATTGTAATGCTATTAATAGTGCTAGTGCAGTTAATCTGCAGTGAGAAATGGGTCACACTTAGAGATAAAGAGGCTGCAGAGAGGGAGCAAGTCCTGTTCCATCATCGCAGGGCTGGAGGTTCTCTGGTTAGGGTTAATTAGGCCATACCATACAGACGCTACCGCTATGACCCTCACAGAGCCGCTAGCTAACTGGAGCACTGGGATGACATGTACTGTATTTGACCGCGTCTAAAATGGCTCCCTATTCCTTCTATATAATGCACTACTTTTGACCAGGGCAGATAGTGCACTATACTTTTGAACAGTCCTATGTAGGGAATAGGGTGTCTAACAGCACATATACTGGAACCAGCACAGTGTATTTGTGACAATGGCCTAGATTCAGACTGATGAAGTGTTACTGGCGCTAGCCAGTAATTTTTTGTGTTGTGTCAGAGTTCTGACTGCGTTGGAGCCATCAAATCGGTGAGCAGCTGCTCTTGATCATTGTCACGAAGCCACACCCATCCCACTCACTTCGCTCGAAAGTACAGGCTATATACAGTGGGGAGAACAAGTATTTGATACACTGCTGATTTTGCAGGTTTTCCTACTTACAAAGCATATAGAGGTCTGTAATTTTATCATCATAGGTACACTTCAATTGTGAGAGACGGAATCTAAAACAAAAAAAATAATCACATTGTATGATTTTTAAGTAATTAATTAGCATTTTATTGAATGACATAAGTATTGTGTATTAATATAAAAAACGAATACACACATCTAAGCAAAGGAATGGAATAAGAATGGAAATATATGGATGAGCCATGTCAGAGTGGCATAGGCTCAGATGCAATAGATAGAATAGAGTATATACATATGAGATGAGGAAAGCAAGTTATGCAAACATTATTCAAGTGGCCAATGATTTCAAGTCTGTATATAGGTAGCAGCCTCTGTGCTTGTGTTGGCTGTTTAACAGTCTGATGGCCTTGAGATGGAAGCTGTTTTTCAGTCTCTCAGTCCCAGCTTTGATGCACCTGTACTGACCTCGCCTTCTGGATGATAGCGGGGTGAACAGGCAGTGGCTCGGGTGGTTTTTGTCCTTGATGATCTTTTTGGCCTTCCTGTGACATTGGGTGCTGTAGGTGTCCTGGAGGGCAAGTAGTTTGCCCCTGATGATGTGTTTTGCAGACTGCACCACCCTCTGAGGTTGTGGGCGGTGCAGTAGCCATACCAGGCGGTGATACAGCCCGACAGGACGTTCTCAATTGTGCATCGGTAAAGGTTTGTGAGGGTTTTAGGTGACAAGCAACATTTCTTCAGCCTCCTGAGGTTGAAGAGGCACTGTTGTGCCTTCTTCACCACACTGCCTGTGTGGATGGACTATTTCAATTTGTCAGCAATGTGTACACAGAGGAGCTTAACTTTCCACCTACTCCACTGCTCTCCCGTCGATGTGGATAGGGGTGTTCTGCTGTTTCCTGAAGTCTTCTCCTTTGTTTTGTTGACATTGAGTGAGAGGTTATTTTCCTGACACCACCCTCACCTCCCTGTAGGCTGTCTCGTCATTGTTGGTAATAAAGTCTACTACTGATTTTGTCTGCAAACTTGATCATTGAGTTGGAGGTGTGCATGGCCACGCAGTCATGGGTGAACAGGGAGTACAAGAGGGTCCTGAGCGTGCACCCTTGTGGGGGCCCAGTGTTGAGGATCAGTGAAGTGGAGATGTTACCTACCTTTACCACCTGGGGCTGGCCCGTCAGGAAGTCCAGGACCCAATTGCACAGGGTCGAGACCCAGGGTCTCAAGCTTAATGATGAGCTTGGAGGGTACTATGGTGTTGAATGTTGTACTGTAGTCATTGAACAGCATTCTTACATGGGTATTCCTCTTGTCCAGGTGGGATAGCGCAGTGTGATGACGATTGCATCGTTTTTGGACCTATTGGGGCGGTAAGCAAATTGAAGTTGGTCTTGGGTGATAGGTAAGGTGGAGGTGATATGATCCTTCACTAGTCTCTCAAAGCACTTCATGATGACAGAAGTGAGTGATACAGGGTGATAGTCATTTAGTTCAGTTACCATTGCATTCTTGGGTACAAGAACAATGGTGGCCATCTTGAAGCATGTGGGAACAGCAGACTTGGATAGGGAGAGATTTAATATATCTGTAAACACACCAGCCAGCTGGTTTGTGCATGCTCTGAGGACGCTGCTAGGGATGCCGTCTGGGCTGGTAGCTGGCCGCGTCGGTGGCACTGTGTTTATCCTCAAAGCTGGCAAAGAACGTGTTTAGCTAGTCTAGCAAAAAGACTGTGTCCGCAACGTGGCTGGTTTTCCTTTTGTAGTCCGTGCTTTACCCTGCCACATACGTCTCATGTCTGAGCCGTTGAATTGAGACTCCACTTTGTCGTGATATTTACGTTTGCCTGTTTGATTGCCTTGTGGAGGGAATGACTACTCTGTTTGTATTCTGACATATTCCCCGTCACCTTGCCATGCTTAAATGCAGTGGTTCGTGCTTTCAGTTTTGCGCGAATACTGCCATTTATCCCCGGTTTCTGGTTAGGGTTGGTTTTAATAGTCAGAGTGGGTACAACACCTCATATAAACTCTGACTGTTTCAGTGTACAGGTCTATATTATTCTCAGAGGCTACCCAGAATATATCCCATTCCGCATGATCAAAACAACCTTGAAGCATGGATTCCGATTGGTCAGACCAGCGTTGAAGAGTCCTGAGCACAGATGCTTCCTGTTTGAGTTTCTGCCTATAGGAAGGGAGGAGCAAAATGTAGCCATGGTCAGATTTGTCAAAAGGAGGGTGGGGGAGGGCCTTGTATGCATCCAGGAAGTTGGAGTTACAATGGTCCAGTGTTTTTCCAGAGCGAGTGCTACAGTCAATATGCTGATAGAATTTAGATAACCTTTTCTTCAATTTTGGGTTTGTTAAAATCCCCAGCTACAATAATTGCAGCCTCAGGATATATGGTTTCCAGTTTGCATTAAGTCCAGTGAAGTTCCTTGAGGTGGGATATACATACCAAAAGGCAAAAGGACTCCTGCAGGATGGGGGGCTGGGATTAAAAATAAATTAAATAAAAATGCATGACAGAACACACATCACGACAAGAAAGACAACACTACATAAAGAGACCTAAGACAACAAGTTGGTAGGGAAGCAACACATGACAATACAACATGGTAGCAGCAACATGGCAGCAGCACAACATGGTAGTAGCACAAAACAGGGTACAAACATTAATGAAACAGACAACAGCACAAAGGGCAAGAAGGAGAGACAACAATACATCGCACAAAGCAGCCACAACTGTCAGTAAGAGAGTGTCCATGATTGTCTTTGAATGAAGAGATTAAGATAAAACTGTCCAGTTTGAGTGTTTGTTGCAGCTCGTTCCAGTCGCTGGCTGCAGCGAACTGAAACGAGTGACCCAGGGATGTTTGTGCTTTGGGGACCTTTAACAGAATGTGACTGGCAGAACGGGTGTTGAATGTGGATGGCTGCAGTAGATATCTCAGATAGGGTGGAGTGAGGCCTAAGAGGGTTTTATAAATAAGCATCTACCAGTGGGTCTTGCGACGGGTATACAGGGATGACCAGTTTACAGAAGAGTATAGAGTCCAGTGATGTGATGTGTGGCAAATCTGATGGCCGAATGGTGAACATGGTAAATTGAAGTCGCTCTGATATCCAATAGTTTTTCCCGGCTGTATGTAACAACACTTAAGAATATTTTGGCTAACAATGTACTAAATACAGGACAAAAAACTGCAAAGTTTCCTAAGGACTAGAAGTGAGGCAGCCCTCTCTAATCAAGATGTAGATTATAAATTTGAAAGACTGGAATGTGTGATGTCAACATAACACGGCTGCATGGGATATCTCAATGTAATTCTGTGCAGCCAATGGCAATGTCCACTTTAGGTATAATGCCAGGAGCCACTTGTAGATTTGCCAATTCTAACGCAGTTCCACCTCCGACAACGCTAAAAACAACCGCTATGCAGATTTTGGCTACAGCAGACCTGATTGAATAGAGTCCATTGTTGTCACTTATTGACAGATAGCTATGTAACTGCATTCTGAGCTAAAGAACCTTGTAAGGTCACGACCTCAATCCATCACCAACTCCCTGACCCCAGAGCTCTTCCCAGCCTTTGACAACACCCCAAATGGCACCCTATATAGGAGCCCTGAGCTCTGGTCAAAGGTATAGGTAATAGGGTGCCATTTGTGACGCAGGCTATGCCAAGGACAAACACAAATACCAACAGAACTCATTGGCAGCTCTAAGTCTGAGAAAAGTATGTGCTAGGCAACTTCTATTATGCTCTCAAAATAATTATAGCACTCATGAACAAAACAAGGGGCTACTTTAAAACAAATATTTTGATTAAAGCCTCTGATTGGGTTCAGTGTGTGTTTGGTGTAAAACAACAAGAACCTGGTCTGATACCAAGTCACAAGGACAAGCGACTCTGCTAGCTTGCTGACGTCAGATGATTTAGACCTAGCTGTTTGAAGTGAGTTGAGTGTGGAAAGGATATTGAGAAGAATGCCCAGCCATTGACGACTGTTCAGTCACCTCAAAAAGCTGTTTTTTTTAAGGTGGCAAATGGGTAGCTGCTGAATGACAAACTGTACAACCCATACAGTACAGAACATGATGTCAGAAATCTGATGTGATTCCTGTCCAGTAGCTGTAACTCAATGAACACGATGGGAACAGAAAGTTGTATTTCATCTGGAGTTAAAGAACACACAGCACAGGTTAAAACACATGGACAGTACATGATGTTTGAAATCTGCGAGACAAGATGTCTGGGCGATTCACATCCAGGATAGACTAAACATATTTTTGGTATCTCTGATCGTTTTGTCAATTCTCACATAGAACATTGGGAGCAAGGATGTTTGACATGCTTTTTACATTTGTATCAAAAACTGTGAGAAAATCATGATGAAAGTGGCCATTTTAGACCATTTTTAGACCTACTGTATACATGTCTCCTGTAAGACCCTGTGATCTGTACATGATACAGACATCATCTTGGTGTCATTAGAATCCTTGTAGTGTGCTCTAACATATGGAGTATGTCTAGATACAGATTTGTTTTACATACGTTTATTCAACCTTAACAATATTAATATCTCAAAAGTACCCTTTTTGATTTAGTTTATTTTGGAACAATATACCTCAACAAGTTGGCCTCTCTGCTAATTTTGAAGTTATTATACATTCTATGAGCACCACCAACACAGTGAATGGGAAAATGATTTCAAATGGAAATCTCTCTGCTGGTGATTTGCTGAATGTGCAATCCTAAAGCAGGGCTGTAATTGGTTAATGACCTATGAAGTCATTTTCTATCCATAAAATGGGTTGCATCTTCAAAAATACCAGGGAGACCACTCTGGAAATGTAATGTGTTTGAGGAGTACAATGTTCCAAACAATATATGTCTAAAAATGAGCCAAATCTAAAAAAGTATTTAGTCAGCCACCAAATTGTGCAAGTTCTCCCACTTAAAAAGATGAGACGCCTGTAATTTTCATCATAGGTAAACTTCAACTATGACAGACAAAATGGAGAAAAAAAATCCAGAAAATCACATTGTAGGATTTGTAATGAATTTATTTGCAAATTATGGTGGAAAATAAGTATTTGGTCACCAACAAACAAGCAAGATTTCTGGTTCTCACAGACCTGTAACTTCTTCTTTAAGAGATTGCTCTGTCCTCCACTCGTTACCTGTATTAATGGCACCTGTTTGAACTTGCTATCAGTATAAAAAAAGACACCTGTCCACAACCTCAAACAGTCACACTCCAAACTCCATTATGGCCAAGACCAAAGAGCTGTCAAAGGACACCAGAACCAAATTGTAGACCTGCACCAGGCTGGGAAGAGTGAATCTGCAATAGGTAAGCAGCTTGGTTTGAAGAAATCAACTGTGGGAGCAATTATTAGGAAATGGAAGACATACAAGACCACTGATATCTCCCTCGATCTGGGGCTCCACGCAACATCTCACACCGTGGGGTCAAAATGATCACAAGAACGGTGAGCAAAAATCCCAGAACCACACGGGGGGACCTAGTGAATGACCTGCAGAGAGCTGGGACCAAAGTAACAAAGCCTACCATCAGTAACACACTACGGCGCCAGGGACTCAAATCCTGCAGTGCCAGATGTGTCCCCCTGCTTAAGCCAGTACATGTCCAGGCCCGTCTGAAGTTTGCTATAGAGCATTTGGATGATCCAGAAGAAGATTGGGAGAATGTCATATGGTCAGATGAAACCAAAATATAACTTTTTGGTACAAACTCAACTCATCGTGTTTGGAGGACAAAGAATGCTGAGTTGCATCCAAAGAACACCATAACTACTGTGAAGCATGGGGGTGGAAACATCATGCTTTGGGGCTGTTTTTCTGCAAAGGGACCAGGATGACTGATCCGTGTAAAGGAAAGAATGAATGGGGCCATGTATTGTGAGATTTTGAGTGAAAACCTATCAGCAAGGGCATTGAATACGAAACCTGGCTGGGTCTTTCAGCATGACAATGATCCCAAAAACACCGCCCGGGCAACGAAGGAGTGGCTTCGTAAGAAGCATTTCAAGGGCCTGGAGGGAGTTGAAAGTCTGTGTTGACCAGCTACAGCCCCAAAAAAATCACTGCTCTAGAGGAGATCTGCATGTAGGAAAGGGCCAAAATACCAGCAACAGTATGTGAAAACCTTGTGAAGACTTACAGAAAACGTTTGATCTCTGTCATTGCTAACAAAGGGTATATAACAAAGTATTGAGATAAACTTTTGTTATTGACCAAATTCTTGTGTTTCACCATAATATGCAAATAAATGTATTTAAAATCCTACAATGTGATTTTCTAGATTTTTTTTTTCTCATTTTGTTTGTCATAGTTGAAGTGTACCGACGATAAATTACAGGCCTCATCTTTTTAAGTGGGAGAACTTGCACAATTGGTGGCTGACAATACTTTTTTTGCCCCACTGTATGTATCTTATTTTTAATGAAGAAAAATTAATTTGAAAAACATTTCTTAATCTAGTGATATATGTAGTGATGTGGGAAAGTACATTCAACATAAACACATTATTATGCAACACAAAATGGTCACTATCCACAGTTCCTGTTTATATTAGCTAAGCTAAGGAGTGAAACTGAGTGTGAACCACATAGTGCATGTTCACCTTTTATAGGCATTGCATAAGCATGAATCGTGTTACAATTATGTTGAGGGCATATAGGGCAAATAAACAGAAAAATGTAACACTGAAATGTTCCCAGTATTATTTCTCTCAATGCAATACCTACACAACCTGAAACAGGACAATTCGCTTCTCCAATTAATTTTCACATAAAAAAATTATATATATATATATATATATATATATATATATATATATATATATAGCAAAACTGGCTAGGATTTGCTGACACAATTTGTTTAATTTACTAACTGGACCTTAATGACTCATGCCTGTAGCAGAATGCCAATACTGCACAGTTTAATTTTAGTGTTGCTGCACCAGTAGGCGATCGGCTCTTATGAAGTGTTATTACAGGAAATGCAGAGTGTAGAGAGTCTCAATTACAGGAAGGATTGAGATATTGACCAGACAGACGGTGTTCCTCTGTCTATATGATATTGAGTCTAGATAGATATATTCATGTGTGTGCTGATTTCTGGTTGCATGTTATGTGAGGAGGTGGGTGTTGTGTAGAGCAGAGGAGTTCATTGCTCTGCTGGCTGGGTACAGTCTATTGAGGCTACCGGTGGTGACTGACTGTGCTGCTGTTTCAGTGGGAGTTTCGAGAGATGCAATATGTGAGCCTGCGTTTACCATGCGGATCACGTCTCCAACGCTCGCTGTTTGGCCAGGGTGGGATAATGAATGCAGAAGTCTGTTAGTAACGGCAGAGCAATAAGTGCCTGTGGATTGATTGTTGCTCAGAATCAGAGAGGACTTTGCTTACTTATCCCACCAGTATAAAATAAGGTGTTTCTCATCAAAGAATAATCTTCCAGTCATCCCCTTTGTGCCTCACAGATTGTCAGTGTTGTCGAGGTGCAATCTCTCTCTGAGCAAAGCAAGGGGAAAAGATAGGGAGGAAGTAGAGATGGAGGGTGGTGGAATGGGAGGTGTTTATCGAAGGAGAATATGGAAGGGGAGAGAAGTGGGTATTACCTGCACATTAAACCAATGATGAGGGAGTTTCCTCACTTTCTGTTTGGAACTACTTGTCAAAATATATTTTGAGAGTGGAAGAGCTGAAGGCCTCTGCACTTGTCTGGGAAAAATATTGCAATAGCCCTATACATTTTTTCCTGAAAGACCTGGTTTGGCCTTGATATATTTGAGCTCTCTATCTCTCTCTGCAGTACTGGTTGAACAGACAGAGATGTGAAATGTGACTTTGATTTGGTTATGCTGTTCTGACAAGCATGGAGAGTCACATCTTATTTATTATATAATCTAAATAAAAACTCTATCTGTCAGTTTGCAGTGATGCTACACCTTGAATGGTCCTGTTGGAGATGTATTTTCCCTTACTGAATCAAAGGACCGAGAGACTTCACTCAGCCAGTCTGTTCGCTGGTTACAATCCCATAATCCTATTCATTGCCTGTGTTTAAAATGGAATGGCTTCCAGGGTCATTGTGAAAAGTAACAACTACATAAAGTAAAGTGTAAAAGGGAAATGCAAGTGATTTTATTAATTTCTGTATTAAAATGAGGAGAAGGAGTGGACATGACAAGAGGAAAGAAAAAGTTCGCTGGTTGTTGGCTCCATTCCGCTTGAGGGCAAGCTAAAGAGTGTACTATATAGTTGACTTTATGCCCCAAAAAATGTTGGAATCTTTCAATTATCTGCCCACCATGCCTAGTACAATTTAAGGCCCTGATTCCAACCCACATTAGGAGCGCGTAAATGAAACGCTAATCCCTTTTTATGCACTCTCTTTGTGTATTCTGATCATGAGAATAGCATGCTATTCACCTGCTATTCATTT
Organism: Oncorhynchus clarkii lewisi; assembly: GCF_045791955.1. Lineage (NCBI taxonomy): Eukaryota > Metazoa > Chordata > Actinopteri > Salmoniformes > Salmonidae > Oncorhynchus > Oncorhynchus clarkii. The sequence goes on from NC_092171.1 coordinate 28,018,323, forward strand.
TGGATGGAGATCGAATAAATGAAGGTGTGACAGAGTGTCTACAGATATGCTGTATTCCAACCTTGACTTAATTCCCAAATAATTTCACTACCTTTACGTGTGAGGAAACCATGAATAAAGTTAAGTGAACCTGCTGGTTCCAAGTAGAAAAGCTTCTACTTGTTCGATTTCACTTAACAGCATGTCAAACAGATTGGGAAGTAGGTCCCAAAGTGCTCTTCCAAGCATTGGAGGTGAGCTGTGGGACAAATAAAATAAAATGTTATTTATCACATGCGCCGAATACAAGACCTTATCATGAAATGCAATTATAAGCCCTCAACCAACAATACAGTTCAAGACATGGTACCCAGTCAATGTGTGGGGCTAAAGTGACTATGCATAGATAATTAACAGCGAGTAGCAGCAGTGTAAAAACAAAGGGAGTGGGGGGGAGAGAGTCAATGTAAATAGTCTGGGTGGCCATTTGATTAATTGTTCAGCAGTCTTATTGGGTAGAAGCTGTTAAGGAGCCTTTTGGACCTAGACTTGGCGCTCCGGTACCACTTGCCGTGTGGTAGCAGAGGGAACAGTCTGATTTGGGTGACACTTACTGATGCCGTTTTCTGTTATAAATATGCACAGCCGAGGGGAGGGGTTATGGTTCGCTTTTGATAGACTCTCTCTCCAATAAGAATTCTTTCCTCTGAATTCACAGATTCTGTCACTCATCTGTAGAATGTTTGTTTTTTTCCCTTGTATGCTTGCATTCAGTTGTTCAATATGTCTGTTACATAGGCACGGAGACACATTTCTTTTTATTACAACACAGAAAGTCAACCAAGTCAGTTTTTTTACATACATTGTGAATGACAACAGTTCCTCTCTCAATGTGAAAAATATTTCCAATTCTCCCCCTCGATAACCTCCAAGCCTCGGTGGGAAATTGAACATTGTCATGCACTGATCCCATATCTCCACATGGTTTTGCGAAGAGGCGTGTAAGAAGGGGACATGGTTTGATGTAGTTTACAATCAAAGTTACCTTCTGCAGTATATCTCAGAGTTCTGTGCTCAGCTCTTTTGCCGCCAGTTGCTCTTGGTGTATCATACAATGCATCCATGTGGAGGAGGGAGACACATTCATAACTAGAGTGCAGCGACCTGCCCGCCTTCCCGCCATAGTGTGCAAAAGCCCACCTTTCGATGCTGTAGAATTTGTTTTTCCGTCAAGATGGCCATGCAGCACACTGAACATCCTCTGTGCCGTTTCATGCTCGGGAATCGTGAGACATAACAATATGTCCTCGTGAATAACATCTCCCGACATGTAGCCTACAGTGAACAAAAGCAAAAACAAAATGCATGGGCGTCTCGTCACAGCTAACGTCCATTTGGTGAGCATCAAGTTTCCTCTTGATTGCTAGCAATAGCATACATTCTTAGTTGAACAGTGTTATCTGACAAAGGTATTGATGTGAGTTTCTGTGCCTCTGCCTTCCCAGATCCAACACATTGTTTTCACCAAATCAACTGCTCTGGACACTACGCTGACAGACGCAGCAAACTTTCTTGCCACAGCTCGCATTGATGTTCCATCCTGGATGAGCTGCACTACCTGAGCCACTTGTGTGGGTTGTAGACTCCGTCTCATGCTACCACTAGAGTGAAAACACCGGCAGCATTCAAAAGTGACCAAAACATCAGCCAGGAAGCATAGGAACTGAGAAGTGGTCTGTGGTTATCACCTGCAGAACCACTCCTTTATTGGGGGTGTCTTGCTAATTGCCTATAATTTCCACATGTTGTCTATTCCATTTGCACAACAGCATGTGACATTTAGGAAGCAGGAAGCAACACAATCAGTGTTGCTTCCTAAGTGGACGGTTTGATTTCACAGAAGTGTGATTGACTTGGAGTTACATCGTGTTGTTTAAGTGTTCCCTTTATTTTTTTGAGCAGTGTATATATTTTTTGAAATTTTATTTTTTCTGCACGATTTTGGAAATTCTCCTCCGACCCCATTTTCATATCAGGCGACCCCATTTTGAACACAACAGGATTATGTTTGAGCCAGGCATCCATTTCCTTAATGCACACAGCTTTTGTTAATTTGCATAGTTAATTCCAGCATTCACTTCCAGTATTTTAATAAATATATTGATTTCCTGCACTAATGTGTACTGCATCTACTGTACACACTTTGCCACGTTTCTTTTGTCTTAGTTTGTCTGTATTTTTTGTTGTTGTATGGATTAAAAATAATTATCCTCAGTGTAGGTTAGTAGGCCTAGAGGTCATTTGCACACGTTCTTTCTTGTTTCAGTCTATTCATTCATAAAAAGGCAACTTTTTGGTGTCTGGTTACATTTTTAACTCTAAAATTTGATTGAAATAAACCTTTATTCCATTGACAGGATTTTATGAATAAGTTACGAAACAGTAATTTGATGCGAAATTAAAGCATAACAGGCATTGATTACATATAAAAACGAGAAAAAGTAGCTACCATCAGAGAACTGGGGACTGTGATTGTAATTTTCCATTTGAACACTAAGGTAGTTTTATTTTTCTGAACTCACTCCTTAATGAGACTTGTTCTCTATCAAGAGGGTTTGTTATTTTACAAATTATTCATTTTCTCCCAATAGGAGTTTAAAAAAATTACAGTTTAGTTTCTTCCCCCATGACTTTCCCCTTTCATATAAAATGAGTTTGGTATTTAGCATAATGTTTTTCAAAACAAGAAAATCAATAAGGTTGTGTAGGGGAAAGTAAGGCAGGCACATTATCATTTTGTAAAAGAAACATCCTATGTTGTTCCCTTAAAACACTTTCAAACCTTAATAACCTCAATCAGCAGAGGAATTATTTCCTATAACTCGGAGCAAATCCTAATTTAGTGTATGGCTTGAATTCTAATACAGAAAAGTTACTCTATTGTGTTGGCCTAAAATAAGCCTCCTCACTCTAGCATTACAGCAATGCATCTGTAGGATCTCCTGCAGAGAGAATAGCTGTAGTTTTAACTCAATCCACGTTAAATGCCTCCCACTGTCGCTACAACACAGTTCTTTAAACTTTGATTTCCTTCTTAAATACACCCAAGCTCTAATGTTCCTTTCCCACAGAAAGGTCTCCTTTGTTGCGGTCTTATGCAATTCCTTTCTCAGCCCTCACAGTTGTCTAACCCTTGAATTATCCACATTTTGGGAGTCATTTTAGCCTGTTCCTTGATGGATTTCCTATTGGCTTTGCTGCCTCAGCTCTTTGCTGTACATCTCTTTTGTGCCCCTTGTCCTTTTTTCCATGTTTGTCTATTATTGTTTAAAGTTATCTTCAAACAGAATTTACATCGGTTCATTCTTGCTCTTTATTTCCCCAAACTCTGATTTGAAAGAGTGTCAGCTGATCACTTGAGATACCTGGAGACAAAAAGGAGTTAAAGGAGATGGAGTTATTATCCACAGTAGAACCCCCTAAACATATCAGACTGACATGATATTGATCATGCACATATTACTGTACGTACTTTACATAAAATACACTACCAAAGTACCTTAATATTTACTTAGTTTCAATATAACCCCACAAATTGCTACTCCCGAGTGGTGCAGTGGTGTAAGGCACTGCATCTCAGTGCTAGAGGTGTCACTACAGACACCCTGGTTCGAATCCAGGCTGTATCACAACTGGCCTTGATTGGGAGTCCCATAGGGCGATGCACAATTGGCCCAGCGTCGTCTGGGTTTGGCCGGTGTAGGCTGTCATTGTAAATAAGAATTTGTTCTTAACTGACTTTAACTATTAAAAGGTTGAATAAATAAAAATCCACACTTTACCTCACTGTTACAATTCCATTTGAACCATGTTTATTTTTCACCAATAAGGAGATATGAGCTAAAACAACCATATTGTTAATTTGACTTTGAAATTAAGCAACAGAATGTTCAAATTCTCTATGGTTTCCATAAAGTTATTTGGGCCCAAGTAAAGCACCTCAACCTTCAGGTCAAGTTGGCCATGGAATAGGTGTTCAAATCAAAGCCAGAGAAAAATCCTACATGAGCAATCTGTGGAGGAGAATGTTCTGGTCTGAATGTGAATCTTAGGGTCAGAGCACCAATTACCACAAAGCCATTTCAACACATGGCTACAGCATCTCCTACTCCAGTCTCACCCTTTCAGAGTGAGCTGACCTGACCTGACAGCTAACATTTTAGCTCTGTGTTATGGGGTGAGGTGAGACGGACTGTTATATAATTTGTCACAAGGGGAGGAAAACACGAGAGTAAGGTCTTAGAGGTTGATGAGAGAGTTACGTAGAGTTGAGTCTGTTCGTATCAGAACAAGATAGTTGTTAACTCAGGGAGTCATTGGACAGAACAGCCTGGTCTCCTAGATGTAACATAATAAATGTAAATCTGGGACACTGAAATTAGTACGATACGTTTCGTTTGGTAAGGTTACTTAATGCAAAAATTAAAGCAAAGTATGTGGTCGGGGTGGATGGGTGGGTGTATAAAGCAAATGTCTAGCAACCCAAATGTTGTGTGTTTGAATCTCATCCTAGACAACTAGTATTTAAGCTCATTAGCAACTACTACTACTTTTAGCTACTTTGCAACTATTTAGCATGTTAGCTAACCCTTCCCATAACACTAACTCCTAATCGTAGCCCCTAATCCTAAACTATGTTACGTCTACCCCGAGCCCAAATTGGACAGAAATACAAGAATAATAACTCACTGTAGATTGCTAGAGTTACATAGCTTAGTTTGGTTTAGTTTAGTAGCAAATTCTCTGGTACTTTTCTATAGTTTTTAGCTAGTAGTTCTGAAAGTAGTGATCACGAGCAGATAGTAGTGGTACACAAGCAGATACTTGGTCATGTAGTGTACCACTACTATGTGGACTCCATTAAGGGGCCTAGCCCGAACCATGAAAAACATCCCCAGACCATTATTCCTCCTCCACCAAACTTTACAGCTGGCAAAATGCATTCGGGCAGGTACTGTAGCATCCGTCGGACTGCCAGAGGGTGAAGCGTGATTGATCAAGCCAGAAAACGCATTTCTACTGATCCAGAGTCCAAAGGCTGCAAGCTTTACACCACTCCAGCCAACGCTTGGGCATTGCGCATGGTGATCTTGCGCATGGTGGTCTGCTCAGCCATGGAAACCCATTTCATGAAACTCCCGACGAACAGTTCTTGTGCTGACATTGCTTCCATAGGCAGTTTGGAACTCAATTAGTGAGAGTGTTGTAACCGAGGACAGAACATTTTTACGCACTGTGCTTTAGTACTTGGCGGTCCGTTCTGTGAGCTTGTGTGGCCTACCAATTCGCGGTTGAGTCATTGTTGCTACTAGATGTTTCCACTTCACAATAACAGCACTTAGTTGACCGGGGTAGCTCTAGCAGGGCAAACATTTGATGAACTGACTTGTTGGAAAGTTGGCATCCTATGACGGTGCCAAGTTGAAAGTCAATGAGATCTTCAGTAAGGCCATTCTACTGCCAATGTTTGTCTATGGAGATGTGCTCAATTTTATACACCTGTCAGCAAAGGGTTTGACAAAAATAGCCGAATCCACTAATTTAAAGGGGTGTCCACATACACTATATATACAAAAGTATGTGCATATACTGCATGTGCACCACCTCATTGCTCGCTCTGCTGTGTGAGCATCTTGCTAGCTGCCACACAAATTGCGAGGGGCTGAAGCTAATTGGCTAGAGCTCGAATTGCTATGGAACTGGCCCTCATGGGGGGAAAAATGTCACCGCACAGCTTCCACTAAACAGTTGCTTTCAAACTAGGTGAAGAGGAACTGAAAACCAGATGAAATGTTTAATGTTAGTAATACTTTGTAGTTTGACATGGCTATATTTGCACTTTACAAATACAAGGGTTAAGCAATGATAGTTAAATTCTTTCTGATCTGGATTCTTGATTTCAAACCCCTCACTTTCCCCTCTCACTTTCCCTCTGTTGTATTAACCTAGGTAAGGTATGTCCATGTGGTGTTACTTTGTTATTACATTGCTATGACTTTGTATGTACCTTGAAAAACTGGAACCATATTGTAAAATTTTGCTATAAAAATTATAGCTTTAGATCAGGGTGGGCAACTGCCCCCCCCCCCCCCAGCCCGCTTTGCAGGCCCTAGGATCAATTTCCCCACTCCCACCAAACATTTCTCTTCACCGTATGGCAAAATGTGTTGAATTGCAGAAAATTAATTTAGCTTTTCTTTCAAGACTTTGCTTCATGAATTGGATAATGTAGATATTGATATTTTCAGTGGTTTCTGTAAAGATATTAGGTTCTCAGGCAAAATATCTAGTTGTGCATAACGGGAACTTGGTTTTCGAATTAAAATATTCATTAGATGTGGTGGCAGGCTCTATAGAACACCTTGCAGATCATAGTGTCACCTCTTGACTGCCAAGCTGGTTAAATTAAATGGATTTTGAAGAAGAGGTTTAATCTGGAAGTGACTCATATCGTACAGCTGAACGTCTTGAGTTATTAAAAGTAGAACGAAAGCGTGGATTTTTCATCACTGCCTTCAATTAGGATAAACAATAAGTCTAGTTATGGCATATTATTGCTGCATAACTTTTGTCGCTATGCAATAGTTTAACTTGAAACATTTGAATGTGAAACTTCAATGTAACAGTGTCTTCCCAGAGTGTTTGTATTACTTTTTGCTGAAGAGAAAGTAATCCATGTTGAAATATACTGTCACTCTTATTTTTTCCTCTCAGTATTGTTTAATGTGGTCTATGATTTTGTGCCATTCAGGGAGCCCAGAAAAAACAACATTTACTCAATCGAAATAAAAATGTTGCTATGGCAACCAACGAGCAGGGAGGTGTGTGAGGTGATCTAGGTTGCATGAGCTGAACCATCCTAGATGTGTGCGTATACATGCTGATAATGATCCCAGAATGCAAATTTTTTATTTATATTGAAAACACCTTTGAAACAGCATCATTACTGTTAAAGAGAGCATACATAAAAACACATTGACAGTTTGGGAATGCATTTTTGTCAAAATGTAGTTATTGACCTAGACTTGCTCTGTTCAATGTTCTCTACCTATATAGTACTCTAAATATCACAATTCATGTTAATTTTAAGTTCAAAATAATTGCTGACACCATTAAAACCAATGAGGGTTTGAAACTTTAAAGCCAACTATCTCAAAATCATGTTTTTGCAGATAGAACCTTGGAGTCCCAAGCTCTCGATATCTTGGTTTGAATGTAGGGGAGCCTATAACCTCTTGAAGCTAGGGGGCACTTTTTATGTTTGGAAAAATAACGTTCCCAAAGTAAACAGACTATTTCTCAGGACCAGATGCTAGAATATGCATATATAATTGTCAGATTAGGATAGAAACACTAAAGTTTCAAAAACTGTCAAAATATTGTCTGAGTAAAACAGAACTGACATTGCAGGCGAAACCCTGAGGAAAATCCAATCAGGAAGTGCCTCTTATTTTGTATTCCTTCTGTTCCTATGCATGCCTATCCTCCCTTTTAAAGGGATATAACCCAGATTCCTTTTTCTATGGCTTCCCTAAGGTGTTAGTCTTAAGACAAGGACAAAGGCAAAGACACACACAGGATAAGACGGCATCGGCATAATTCATCGTTCAGCTTTGTCTCCCAAACTATGTTATTTTCTCAAACTCAGAACCATGGATTAACAAAAGGCTAAGATGTGTTGTGATTTCATGAATATGAATATTTCTTTGTAATATTATTTGACTGTTGCGTTATGCTATTCAGCGGTTGCTGACGAAAATGATCCCGCGACAGGGATGGGTAGTTTCAAGAAGTTTTAATCTGTTTTAAGACAATGACTCAATAGACTGACCATATAATGTAGTAGTCTATGAACAGGACATATTGTCATGTACATGATGCAGCACATTGTAGCCATTTCCTGCAGTTAAATTACCAAATCAACTTTAGTGGAATGTTATTTCCTGATGGGCTGCCCCCAGGTGGTAAAGAGTAGGTAACACATTTGCCATGCTGATCCTCAACACGGGGGCTTGGCACCTAAAACCCACAAACTTTTACACATGCACAATTGAGAGCATCCTGTCGGGCTGTATCACCGCCTGGTACAGCAACTGCACCGCCCGCAACAGCAGGGCTCTCGAGGGTGGTGCGGTCTGCCTAACGCATCCCTGGGGCAAACTACCTGCCCTGCAGGACACCTATAGTCCCCAACGTCACAGGAAGGCCAAAAAGGTCATCAAGGACAATACCACATGAGCCACTGCCTGTTTACCCCGCTGTCATCCAGAAGGAAAGGTCAGTACAGGTGTGTCAAAGCTGGGGCCAAGAGACTAAAAAACAGCTTCTATCTCAAGGCCATCAGACTGTTAAACAGCCATCTCAGGCACTGCTCTGACATTACTCGGCCATATATTTATTTATTTATTCTTAAATCCATTCCATTACTTCGATTTGTGTGTATTGGGTATACAGTTGAAGTCGGAAGTTTACATACATCTTAGCCAAATACCTTTAAATTCAGTTTTTCACAATTCCTGACATTTAATTTCAGTAAATATTCACTGTTTTAGGTCAGATAGGATCACCACTTTTATTTTAAGAATGTGAAATGTCAGAATAATAGAAGAGAGAAATATTTATTTCATTTTTTATTTCCTTCATCACACTCCCAGTGAGTCAGAAGTTTACATTTACCAAATACATATATAGGACTCGTTTTACTGTGGATCTTCACAAGGTCCTTTGCTGTTCTGGGATTCATTTTCACATTTCGCACCAAAGTACGTTCATCTCTAGGAGAACGCGTCTCCTTCCTGAGCGGTATGACGGCTGCATTGTCCCATGGTGTTTATACTTGCGTACTATTGTTTGTACAGATGAACGTGGCACCTTTTAGGCGTTTGGAAGTTGCTCCAAAGGATGAGCCAGACTTGTGGAGGTCTACAATTTTTTTCTGGGGTATTGGCTGATTTCCCCATTAAGTCAAGCAAAGAGGCACTGAATTTGAAGGTAGGCCTTGACAAACATCCACAGGTACACCTCCAATTGACTCAATTGTGTCAATTAGCCTATCAGAAGCTACTAAAGCCATGACACAATTTTCTGGAATTTTCCAATCTGTTTAAAGGCACAGTCAACTTAGTGTATGTAAACGTCTGACACACTGGAATTGTGATAGTGAATTAATCTGTCTGTAAACAATTGTTGGAAACATGACTTGTGTCATGTACAAAGTAGATTTCCTAACCGACTTGCAGAAACTATATCATTTGTTAACAAGTGGTATGACAACTGCTCGGCCTCCGACTGCAAGGCACTATAGAGTGTAATGTGTACGGCCCAGTACATCACTGGGGCCAAGCTTCCTGCCATCCAGGACCTCTATACCAGGCGGTGTCAGAGGAAGGCCCTAAGAATTGTCAAAGGCTCCAACCACCCTAGTCATAGACTGTTCTCTCTGCTACCGCACGGCAAGCGGTACCGGAACGCCAAGTCTAGGTCCAAAATGCTTCTTAACAGCTTCTACCCCCAAGCCAGAAGACTCCTGAACAGCTAATCAAATGGCTTCCCGGACTATTTGCATTTACCACCCCAGTAGCTGCTGCTAATCTTGGTTTATGATCTACGCATAGTCACTTTACCTCTACCTACATGCATATATTATCTCAATTACCTCGACTAACCCATGGCCCCGCACATTGACTCTGTATCGGTACTGTCACGACTTCCACCGAAGGTGGCTCCTCTCCCTGTTCGGGCGGTGCTCGGCGGTCGTCGTCGCCGGCCTACTAGCTGCCACCAATCCACTTTTTGTTTGTGTCTGTCTGTGTTGTTTACACCTGTGTCCTATTAGTTGATTTTGGTGGGTTTATTTACCTTCGCTGCCCGCTAGTCTTTGTGCGGGTTTGTTTGCTGTGGTTCCTTTGTTAAGGGTGCGTGTCTGCACCACAGGGTTTTCTTTCACATGGCAGTTGTACCATTTTGGTTTGTGTTTAGGAGTAGAGGTTTCTCCTCTGTGTGTAGCTTTTTTCCCCCTGTGTGTGGCGACCTCGTTTTGGCGTATTCCCCCCTATGTCGTTGTTGAGTTGGGACTTCTGAATAAACTATTGTGCCACTGGGACTTCCTTGCTTTCCTGCTCCTGATTCCTGCACCTCCCTCCTTCTAGGAGACACTTAACAGGTACCCACTGTATATAGCCTCGATACTGTTATTTTATTGTTGCTCTTTAAAAAATGCAGTTTTAAGAAGTGTTAAAGTGAAATGCTTACAAGACCTTAAGGTCTACACCCGTCGTATTCGGCGCATGTGACAATTTGATTTAAATTGATTTATATTTTTCATAATCAACATTATTACTCAGAAAATACAGTATTTCTATGTCAAACAGTTTAGTTATGTTTCAGTCTTCTGTGAATATTGGGATCCAATCTCAAAATGTATTACATTTCAACTCTATATCTGAAATGGTGTCTATATAGATAGATATATTTATAGCTATATATATCTATATATAGATATATATATATAGATATAAATATATAGATCTAAATATATATCTATATATAAATATATATCTATATATATATATATATATTTATAGCTATATATATATATATATATATTTATATAGATATATATATAGCTATAAATATATATATCTATATCTATATATATCTATATAAATATATATCTATATATATATATCTATATATATAGCTATATATCTATATATATATCTATATAAATATATCTATATATATCTATATAAATATATATCTATATAAATATCTATATAAATATATATTTATATAGATATAGATATATATCTATATCTATATCTATATAAATCTATATCTATATAAATCTATATCTATATAAATCTATATCTATATAAATATATATCTATATCTATATAAATATATATCTATATATCTATATATAGCTATAAATATATCTATCTATATAAATATATCTATATCTATATATTGATAGATCGATAGATCGATAGATATACACTCCCTATAGATGAAGAGATGCGCTATACAGATTAAATGTGTTGTTTTAAAGTGTCATATATATAGTAAAATGTGTAATAAAGCAGTTAACTAGCAATGAAAACAAGTACCTGAAGCATACATTGTCTTTCGGGCCAGTACTCCATCTTGCAGAATAGAGCTCCTGAGATGTATTGACATTTGTTCCATATGATCTTGTTCAATCACCTTCCAGTAAAGAATCCATACAACCAATGGAGGGTCACTCCAGCAGCTGTTAACAGGTCATATACATTAGAAGAGGGAGAGAAACTCCCAAGGCCTTTCCAGCCTCTCACATTAGTTTCTGCTGAACAAGCAAGCAGCGTTCTCTGAATATCCATACTGATAAGCCGCTTCAAGCTATGGCCAAAAAAATCAGGGGACACATTTGATATTGAGAGGTTCTGGCTGGCTAGGTCTGTGCTCCTCTGGTCCAGAGGAGTAGTTCTCTGCTGTCAGGAACAATTAGCCATGCTTAAGTGAAAGGGCCACACTTAGGGGAAGCCATCAATGGGTTAGAGGTTAATGGGTCCTAACTGGAGGACTGAAATGCCAAATAAAAAAGGGCAAATAAGACATTCAGTCATTACAGAAATGGTTTTAGATTAATAATGGGTGTCAAATAATTGTAATTGAGCAGAATTAGAAATGTTTCAACTAGATGGTCTTAATTTTTTAGGAACTATAAAATGTGGGAACTGTTTTATATGATCTGTTAAATTTAACATACTTCCATAACGCCTCCATACCATGAAGTTGGAGCAGGTAAGCAGTGCATTAAACAAGCGTCACTATAGTGTACTCCTGCCTAGCTAAGTTTGTTCTAAGACCAAGGACAGGACAGCTTAAGATGACTTGAACACAACCTTCTTTGACCCCTGCTTGATAGATCAAACTGTCAGTCACATGTCTTTCCTGGGAACCAGCTTAGTCTCCTAAGAAACTGTAGATAAGACCCCAGACAATGTACTGTAGAGTTGTCTGTCTACTAAGACACACCGCTACAGAGTTAATGTTCTCCATTGTTACGTTCCTGAGCAATAAAATCAAAAATGGCTGTCAAACAGAAGAGGAAACTAACCAAGTGTCACTGACAACAACCAAAATGAAACAGGTGGGGATTTTAGGAGGGGTTCTGAAAGAAGACTAGCAATAGCTGGCACCTAAAACCCACCCACGAGCACCCAAAACCAAATAAAAACCCACATCAAACTCAAGGACAGGAAGCAAACCAAATAGGTGGAGCAACACAAAAATCAGGGAACTCAAATAGGGCACGCCAGCCAACTTAAGGTGTGGACACTCCACATTGCTCAAAAGAATTGGAGTGCTGGGCCAGCCACTCTTAAATAGCACCTGGGCCAGCACAGGTGAAACACCTTCCCACTAACGAGATGGCAACCAGCACAGGTGCAACACATACTGACTAACAAGGTAACACCTATTATTGCACCCTACGTGCTAACGAGCTATACATGCAAAAGTCCAACCTCTAAACATAAATGGAAAAACCAAAGCCTGTAACACTATCATGGAGCTATATTCAAAACCATGAGCATATATTGCAAAAACTACACTGCCTCATCTCTGAGAACTTAATTGATACGTAGATGTGTTGTCTTTTATAGTATTTCCACAATGTTTAAGCCAGGGGTAGGCAAGTAAATTCAGCAGCTGGATATTCTTTATTGGAGCGGATGGTCGGTGGGCCACGTGTCTTTTTTTTATTTGTGGGAATATTTGGGAACAGATTTTATAAAAAAAATAAAAGAATTGTGCTGAATTCCTGGTGACTTTACAGTCTTCTTTTTATACAAAAAAGAAAAAGTAACTAAAGCAATTCCTTTAAGCAATTAAGGCATTCTCCTCAACACTCCCTACTGGCCATAGCCTAGTCTCTCTTTTTAATGTAAGCCTCTTGCTTCATTAAGCCTCTTTAGCTTTTCCAGAACAAGCCGTCCACCCTCTCCTTACTAAACCATCTTACCTTGCTGATAGCCCTCTCACCCTAGGTTTAAATGACCGCCTTTATCTTTGCATTTCATCCATGTCCATCTATCCATTCATCTGCTATAGGGGTTTGGGATTAGGTCCACAGACTATCTTTAAGGATAAGTAGTGTATGGCTTACTATAGTTGGATGTAGATATGATCATTGATTTAGTGTAGGACCAAGGGTTTTTCTTAGAACCATAGCGCAACTGTCTGCAAGACAAGAATGAAAAGGGGTTTTATGATTTAAAAGCTCACAGAATAACTTTGAATAGAAGTAGTATGGTTTGCTATAGTTGAATGTACTTAAGATCTTGATCTTTGTGAATGCAGCCGCAGCCAATTCTGAGTGTTCAACTGTACACTCTTATCTAGAATCTAAAAAGGTTCTTCAACTGTGGTTCTAGGTAGAATCACTTCGAGTTCTATGTAGAACACTTTACAAAGAAGTTCTACCTGGAAACAAAAATGGTTCTACCCTGAACCAAAAAGAGTTATCTTATGGGGACAGACGAAGAACTGGGGACCCTTTTTACGCACAGTGAAATGCATGGAGAGAGAGAGAGCTCTTGGAGTCTTCCTAGAATACCTCTGTGCTCAGCTCTCTTTTCAAGATCCTTCCAAAGAAAGTGTCATCAATAACCTTAGTTGTAAAGTTTTAAAATCATAATTTTCTAAAATGTTACAACCTTGGTTGTAAGGTCTTGACAATAATCGATTTTCCTAGAATCAATAGTAGACTACACTTGAGGGACATGACCATGAATTTCATATTGTTACTAATGATGACCCTCAGCAACGAAGGAGCTCAATCAGCTTAGATTAGTGACCTTCAGAGTTAAATTAATGGGTCTCCAGAGACTCCAGAGACCTCAGAATATATCCCATAATGCACTCAACGTAGACCAGTGGTTTCCAACCAGGGGTACTTGGCCTATCCACAGGGGGTACTTGAGAAGAATCATGAGACCATAGGCCTACTGGTAAAATGCTCATGAGGGGGTACTTCAGAGGTATTTCGGGCAGAGCAAATTTCAGTCGGTGGTACAGTAACCGAAAAAGGTTGGGAATCACTGACTTAGACTGATGAAAATCTTTCCAGGCAACATTTGAAAATACCATTATGTATGTTGAAAGAAATTGTAGAACCCACAATACTTCTAACTACACATTATGGATGTTTGTTGGTATGAGTACGGACATAGCCATAATGTTTTTTTTTTAATGTCTCATGTCTTATGTTTATTTTTTATGTCTAACATTGAATCAATGGCTGTTTCCATTAAAATGCCTAAAATATTGATGTATCCCTTGAATATATCCCTTGTGTGGGGGGTTGTCCTGGACCTCCCTGCCTCCCTTCCACCTGCAGTAGGGGTTATCCTGGGTTTCCTTCCCTCCCTTCCTCTGACCTGTTTGTTTTTAAGGAAGAGTCCCTGAAAAATATGGTCAGATCTACAACCTTGAACAACTGATATATGCAGATATGAGGAGCGCCATGGTTAAAATTATTCCTTTATAAGTATTTTTTAATCCTCAGATACAAAAAAAAATCCATAATATATTGTTGAAGGCCAGAATTGTTATGCTGAGGTCTTTGCAATACCCATGAACATTATCATTATAGTGGTAGCTCAAATGTCGAACACATCCAGTGATGAGTTGTCTTATGAGTTCCTCTACCTATGCAAGACCTGGTGTAGTCTCGGAAGTTGAGTAGTGTCCAGTCTTATGAGGAAAAACATAAATCATGCAGATGCACTGGTGGAAAAACAAGCCGTAAAACAAGTAACCACTCAATCAATGAGTTGGAATGTAAGACTGCAAGAAGAAAAAACAATGTTTTTTCTGGGTTATTTTGCATAGTTCTTCCTTGAAGGAATGTTATTTATCCTTTTTAGGATGGAATCATTCATACATACTGACTGAGTTACTGTCACGTTCTGACCTTAGTTATTTTATTATGTCTTTGTTTCAGTATGGTCAGGGCGTGAGTTGGGTGGGTTGTCTATGTTCCTTTTCTATGATTGGGATTTCTGTGTTTGGCCTGTTATGGTTCTCAATCAGAGGCAGCTGTTTATCGTTGTCCCTGATTGAGAACCATATTTAGGTAGCCTGGTTTCACTTTTGAGTTGTGGGTGATTATTTTCCGTGTTAGTTACCACACGGGACCGTTTCGTTTGTTTCACTTTGTTATTTTGTGTTCAGTTTGTCTCAATAAAATGGACACTAACTACGCTGCAAATTGGTCCGACCTCTCTTACTCCTCATCAGAGGAAGATGACGAACGTTACAGAATCACCCACCACCAAAGGACCAAGCAGCGTGGTAAAGGGCAGCAGCAGTGATCTCAGGACTCCTGGACATGGGAGGAGTACTGGATGGAAAGGGACCCTGGGCACAGGCTGGAGAATATGAGGCTGCTGGAGGCAGCGAAAGCCGAGAGGCGGTGGTATGAGGAGGCAGCACGGCAGCGCGGCTGGAAGCCCGAGAGGCAGCCCCAAAAATGTATTGGGGGGATGCACACGGGGAGTGTGGCGAAGTCAGGTAGGAGACCTGCGCCAACTCACCGTGCTTACCGTGGAGAAAGAGGGACCGGGCAGGCACCGTGTTATGCCGTGAGGCGCGCGGTGTCCTCGGTGCGCAGGCATAGCCCGGTGCGATACATAGCAGCGCCTCGTATCGGTCGGGCTAGAGTGGGCATGGCACCAGCCTTACGCATGGTGTCCCCGGTTTGCCAGCACAGCCCAGTGCAGGCTATTCCACCTCGCCGCACTGGCCTGGCTACGGGGAGCATTCAACCAGGTAAGGTTGGGCAGGCTCGGTGCTCGAAAGCTCAAGTGCGCCTTCACGGTCCGGTCTATCCGGTGCCACCTCCACGCACCAGCCTTCCGGTGGCAGCCCCCCGCACCAGGCTGTCTCTCCGTCTCCTTCCTACAGGTGCTCACGCCTATCCAGCGCTGCCAGAGTCTTCCTCATGCCCAGCGCTGCCAGAGTCTCCCGTCTGTCTGGAGTTGCCGGAGTCTCCCGTCTGTCTGGAGTTGCCGGAGTCTCCCGTCTGTCCGGAGTTG
Organism: Oncorhynchus clarkii lewisi; assembly: GCF_045791955.1. Classification (NCBI taxonomy): domain Eukaryota; kingdom Metazoa; phylum Chordata; class Actinopteri; order Salmoniformes; family Salmonidae; genus Oncorhynchus; species Oncorhynchus clarkii. The sequence goes on from NC_092171.1 coordinate 28,034,444, forward strand.
CCGGAGTCTCCCGTCTGTCCGGAGTTGCCGGAGTCTCCCGTCTGTCCGGAGTTGCCGGAGTCTCCCGTCTGTCCGGAGTTGCCGGAGTCTCCCGTCTGTCCGGAGCTACCGGAGTCTCCCGTCTGTCCGGAGCTGCCGGAGTCTCCCGTCTGTCCGGAGCTGCCGGAGTCTCCCGTCTGTCAGCCAGGAGCTGCCGGAGTCTGCCGCCAGTCAGCCAGGAGCTGCCGGAGTCTGCCGCCAGTCAGCCAGGGGCTGCCGGAGTCTGCCGCCAGTCAGCCAGGGGCTGCCGGAGTCTGCCGCCAGTCAGCCAGGGGCTGCCGGAGTCTGCCGCCAGTCAGCCAGGGGCTGCCGGAGTCTGCCGCCAGTCAGCCAGGGGCTGCCGGAGTCTGCCGCCAGTCAGCCAGGGGCTGCCGGAGTCTGCCGCCAGTCAGCCAGGGGCTGCCGGAGTCTGCCGCCAGTCAGCCAGGAGCTGCCGGAATCTCCCGTTCATCCGGTGCTACCGGAATCTCCCGTCCATTCGGGACCCGGCTTGGGTCCCCAGTCCTAGGTCGGCGGCGAGAGTCGCCACGTTAAAGAGGCCACGGAGGCGGGTAAAGAGGGGGAGAAGGACTATGGTGGAGTGGGGCCCACGTCCCTCACCAGAGCCGCCACCGTGGACAGACACCCACCCAGACCCTCGCCTATAGGTTTAGGTTTTGCGGCCGGAGTCTGCACCTTTGGGGGGGGGGGGGGTCAGGGCGTGAGTTGGGTGGGTTGTCTATGTTCCTTTTTCATGTTTTGGGATTTCTATGTTTGGCCTGGGATGGTTCTTAATCAGAGGCAGCTGTTTATCCTTGTCCCTGATTGAGAACCATATTTAGGTAGCCTGGTTTCACTTTTGAAATGTGGGTAATTATTTTCTGTGTTTGTTACCACACGGGATCATTTTGTTTTTTATTTTGTATTTTTGTAGTGTTCAGTTTGTCTTATTAAAATGGACACTTCCCACGCTGCAAATTGGTCCGACCTCTCTTACTCCTCATCAGAGGAAGACGACGAATGTTACAGTTACATGTTTTTTTCTTAATGTTCAGGGGAAAGGGGCAACAAAAAACCTGTTATTTCATACTGTAGTGGACCTGTTTTGCTAAATAAAAACAAAATGGTGGAGGAATAAAATTGGAAAATGGTGCAACAACCATAGTGTTGAGTACTTTCTGCCTCACGGAGTGGAATTGAGAAGGAAAATGGGACAGCCAAATTGGGAAAGTAATAGTATTGTTCAGCATTTGTGGAAATATGAATATAGTCATAGTAAATCAAATCAAATTTATTTATATAGCCCTTCGTACATCAGCTGATATCTCAAAGTGCTGTACAGAAACCCAGCCTAAAACCTAAAACAGCAAGCAATGCAGGTGTAGAAGCACGGTGGCTAGGAAAAACTCCCTAGAAAGGCCAAAACCTAGGAAGAAACCTAGAGAGGAACCAGGCTATGTGGGGTGGCCAGTCCTCTTCTGGCTGTGCCGGGTGGAGATTATAACAGAACATGGCCAAGATGTTCAAATGTTCATAAATGACCAGCATGGTCGAATAATAATAAGGCAGAACAGTTGAAACTGGAGCAGCAGCACAGTCAGGTGGACTGGGGACAGCAAGGAGTCATCATGTCAGGTATTCCTGGGGCATGGTCCTAGGGCTCAGGTCCTCCGAGAGAAAGAAAGAGAGAATTAGAGAGAGCATATGTGGGATGGCCAGTCCTCTTCTGGCTGTGCCGGGTGAAGATTATAAAAGAACATGGCCAAGATGTTCAAATGTTCATAAATGACCAGCATGGTCGAATAATAATAAGGCAGAACAGTTGAAACTGGAGCAGCAGCACGGCCAGGTGGACTGGGGACAGCAAGGAGTCATCATGTCAGGTAGTCCTGGGGCATGGTCCTAGGGCTCAGGTCCTCCGAGAGAGAGAAAGAAAGAGAGAAGGAGAGAATTAGAGAACGCACACTTAGATTCACATTGGACACCGAATAGGACAGGAGAAGTACTCCAGATATAACAAACTGACCCTAGCCCCCGACACATAAACTACTGCAGCATAAATACTGGAGGCTGAGACAGGATGGGTCAGGAGACACTGTGGCCCCATCCGAGGACACCCCCGGACAGGGCCAAACAGGAAGGATATAACCCCACCCACTTTGCCAAAGCACAGCCCCCACACCACTAGAGGGATATCTAGTACTCCGTCCGTCCATCCAAAAATCCATATTAGTTTCTTATCTGATATACAGGGCCTTCAGAAAGTATTCAGACACCTTGACTTTTTCCACATCTTGTTGCATTACAGCCTGAATACAAAATTGATTGAATTGAAATATTTTGTCACTGGCCTACACCCCATAATGTCAAAGTGGAATTGTGTTTTTCAACATTTTTTTAACAAATTAATTTAAAATGAAAAGCTGAAATGTATCCAAGCCCTTTGTTATTGCAAGCCGAAATAAGTTCAGGAGTAAACATTTGCTGAACAAGTCACATAAGTTGCATGGACCCACTCTGCAATAATGGTGTTTAACATGATTGTTGAATGACTACTTCATCTCTTTAACCCTCACATACAATTATCTGCAAGGTTCCCCAGTTGAACAGTGAATTTCAAACACAAATTCAACCACAAAGACCAGGGAGGTTTTCCAATGACTTTCAAAGAAGGGCACCTATTGGTAGATTAAATACAATTAAAAAAGCAGACTGAATATCCCTTTGAGCATGGTGAAGTTAATGATTACACTTTGGATGGTGTATCAATACACCCAGTCACTACAAAGATACAGCCATCCTTCCTAACGTAGTTGCCAGAGAGGAAGGAAACCACTCAGGGATTTTGAGTACCTCACTACACATTTTCTAGCTTTGGACATGGCTGCATCATGTTATGGGTATGCTTGTAATTGTTAAGGACTGGTGAGTTTTTCAGGGAAAAAAATAAACAGAATGGAGCAATGGACAGGCAAAATCCTCAAGGAAATCCTGGTTCAGCCTGCTTTCCACCCGACACTGGGAGATTAAGTTACCTTTCAGCAGAACAATAACCTAAAACACGAGGCCAAATCTACTGTATACTGGAGTTGCTTACCAAAAAGACAGTAAATGTTCCAAAATGGCCATGTTAGTTTTTACTTAAATCTACTGGAAAGTCTATGGCAAGACCTGAAAATTGTTGTCTAGCAATTATCAACAACAAATTTGAAAGAGCTTGAAGAATTTAGAAAGTAATCATGGGAAAATGTTGCACAATCCAGACGTGGAAAGCTCTTAGAGATTTACCCAGAAATACTCACAGCGGTAATCGCTGCCAAAGGTGCCTCTGCAAATCATTGACTCAGTGGCATGTATACTTATGTAAAACCATGTTTTTTGCTTTGTCAATTTGGGATATTGTGTGTAGATGGGTGAGAAAAAAGCAATTTAATATATTTTGAATTCAGGCTGTAACTCAAAACATTTTGGAATAAGTTAAGGGGTATGAATACTTTCTGAAGGCATTGCATACATCAGTTTATTAAGTACACCATCCCGTTCACAAAAAATGGATCCTACAGACAGTGAATCATGTGGCCGTGACTTGTTATATAAAGCAGACAAACAGGCATCGAGGCATCCAGTTACGGTTCGACTGAACGTTAGAATGGCCAAAACGAGTGACCTAAGCGACTTTGAGCCTGGTATGGTCATCGGTGCCAGGTGCGCCAGATCCAGTATCTCAGAAACGGCCACCCCCAAAGCTTTTCACGCACGACAGTGTCTAGGGTTTACCAAAAATGGTGCGACAAACAAAAAAACGTTCACTCAGCGGCAGTCCTGTGAGCAAAAACAGCTTGTTGATGAGAGGTCGAAGGACAATGGTAAGAATAATACAAGCTAACAGACAAATAATGGCGCACTACAACAGTGGTGTGCAGAATGACATCTCAGAATGCACAACTCATCGATCCTTGTCACGGGTGGGCTATTGCAGCAGACGACCACACCGGGTTTCACTCCTATCAGCTAAAAACAAGAAGAAGTGGCTCCAGTGGGCACACGATCACCAACACTGGACAATTGAGGAATGGAAAAACATCACCTGGTCCTGTTGGATCATGCTGATGGCAGAGTAAGGATTTGGCATAAGCAGCATAAGAGCAAAGGGGGTACAAACTGGTACTAGATGGCTGTACCTAATAAATGGCCGGTGAGGTTATTTGTTTAAAAAAAACATGTTTAATATGGCATTAATCTCCAGCACCTACTAAAATCACTGGCTGTGTGTTATGCAATACTTTCCCATGTAAACATGACATAACATATAATATTGACATATGTTTGCCTATCCCCGCTGCCAGTAATCCCCTAGTGACGTTGGTCATAGATAATTTAATCAGTTCAGATGATCCCAGGACTTCTGATCCTCTGGAGAAAACATGAGTAGAGCTGTGGTGGTCATGAAATTCTGCCGGTTATTATCGTGCAAAAGACTGCCTGTCTCACGGTAATTGAACTTTAAGTAACATAAACACATTTAGGATCTCCATGCCTCCATGCATACAAGCCGCATACGAGCAGCTGATGTGTGCCTTTGGAACATCTACATTTAAAAAAGTTTTTAAGTGTTTGTAACCGTTATGAAATGGCTAGCTAGTTAGCGGGTTGCGTGCTAATTTAAAAATAGATATATTTCACCTTTATTTAACCAGGTAAGCTAATTGAGAACAAGTTCTCATTTACAACTGCGACCTGGCCAAGATAAAGCAAAGCAGTGCTACACAATCAACACATGGAATAAACAAGCGTACAGTCAATAACACAATAGAAAAAAGAAAGTCTATATACAGTGTGTGCAAATGGCGTGAGGAGGTAGGCAATAAATAGGCCATAGTAGCGAGGTAATTACAATTTAGCAGATTTACACTGGAGTGATAAATGAGCAGGTGATGATGTGCAAGTAGAGATACTGGTGTGCAAAAGAGCAGAAAAGTAAACAAAAACAATATGGGGATGAGGTAGGTTGATTGGGTGGGCAATTTACAGATGTGCTATGTAAAGCTGCAGCGATTGGTTAACTGCTCAGATAGCTGATGTTTAAAGTTAGTGAGGGAAATAGTCTCCAGCTTCAGCAATTTTTGCAATTCGTTCCAGTCACTGGCAGCAGAGAACTGGAAGGAAAGGCGGCCAAAGGAGGTGTTGGCATTGGGGATGACCAGTGAGATATACCTGCTGGAGCGCGTGCTACGGGTGGGTGTTGTTATCGTGACCAGTGAGCTGAGATAAGGCGGAGCTTTACCTTGACTTATAGATGACCTGGAGCCAGTGGGTCTGGCAATGAATATGTAGCAAGGGCCAACCGACGAGAGCATACAGGTCGCAGTGATGGGTTTTATAAGGGGCTTTGGTAACAAAACGGATGTCACTGTGATAGACTGCATCCAGTTTGCTGAGTAGAGTATTGGAAGCTATTTTGTAGATGACGTCGCCGAAGTTGAGGATCGGTAGGATAGTCAGTTTTGCTAGAGTAAGTTTGACGGCGTTAGTGAAGGAGGCTTTGTTGCGAAATTGAAAGCCTAGACAGAATTGATTTTGGATTGGAGATGATTAACTAGTTGGATATAGGGGGCGCTCTTTTAATTTTTGAATGAAAAACGTTCCTGTTTTAAACAAGATATTTTGTCACGTAAAAATGCTTGACTATGCATATAATCGACAGCTTTGGAAAGAAAACACTCTGACGTTTCCAAAACTGCAAAGATATTGTCTGTGAGTGCCACAAAACTGATGTTACAGGCGAAACCCAGATAAAAATCCAATCAGGAAGTGCCGCATTTTTTTAAACCGCCTCATGCAAATGACTCCTTGTATGGCTGTGAAGGAGCTAGGTGTCAGCTTACGTTTTCCACGTTTTCCCCAAGGTGTCTACAGCATTGTGACGTATTTGTAGGCATATCATTGGAAGATTGACCATAAGAGACTACATCTACCAGGTGGTCGCTTGGTGTCCTCCGTTTCAATTATTGCGTAATCTCCAGCTGCAGTATTTTTCCGTTTGCTTCTGATGAGAAGCCAACTGCCACCACTGATAGATTATCGAATAGATATGTGAAAAACACCTTGAGGATTGATTCTAAACAACGTTTGCCATGTTTCTGTCGATATTATGGAGCTAATTTGGAAAAAAGTTAGGCGTTGTAAGTGACTGCATTTTCCTGTCTTTTTCTTAGCCAAACATGATGAACAAAACGGAGCTATTTTGTCTACACAAATAATATTTTTGGAAAAAATTAACATTTGCTATCTAACTAAGAGTCTCGTCATTGAAAACATGCGAAGTTCTTCAAAGGTAAATGATTTTATTTGAATGCTTTTCTTGTTTTTGTGAAAATGTTGCCTGCTGAATGCTAGGCTTAATGCTATGCTAGGCTATCAATACTCTTACACAAATGCTTGTGTAGCTTTGGTTGAAAAGCATATTTTGAAAATCTGAGATGACAGTGTTGTTAACAAAAGGCTAAGCTTGTGTTTGAATATATTTATTTCATTTCATTTGCGATTTTCATGAATAGGAAACGTTGCGTTATGGTAATGAGCTTGAGGCTATGATTACGCTCCCGGATACGGGATTGCTCGACGCTAGAGGTTAATATGAGTCTGGAAGGAGAGTTTACAGTCTAGCCAGACACCTAGGTATTTGTAGTTGTCCACATATTCTAGGTCAGAACCGTCCAGGGTAGTGATGCTAGTCGGGCAGGCAGGTGCGGGCAGCAAACGGTTGAAAAGCATGCATTTGGTTTTACTAGAGTTTAATTAAAACTTCTTACAGGCTGAAATCTCGCTAACGGGATTGATATGACAACAGCCAGTATAAGTGCAGGGTGCCAAATTCAACAACAGAAATCTCCTAATTAAAATTCCTCAAAGATACAAGTATTTTACACCATTATAAAGATAAACTTTGTTGTTAATCACACCACAGTGTCCGATTTCAAAAAGGCTTTACGACGAAAGCACACCAAACGATTATGTTAGGTCAGCACCTCATCAAAACACAGCCATTTTTCCAGCCAAAGAGAGGACTCACAAATAGCAGAAAGAGATAAAATTAATCACTAACCTTTGATGATCTTCATCAGATGACACTCATGGGACTTCATGTTACACAATACATGTATGTTTTGTTCGATAAAGTTCATATTTATATCCAAAAATCTCAGTTTACATTGACACGTTATGTTCAGTAATGTTTTGCTTCCAAAACATCCGGTGATTTTGCAGAGAGCCACATCAATTTACAGAATTACTCATAATAAACATTGATAAAAGAAACAAGTGTTATGCGTGGAATTATAGCTTCTCCTTAATGCAACCGCTGTGTCAGATAAAAAAAAACGGAAAAAGCACACCATGCAATAATCTGAGTTCAGCGCTCAGACACAAAAACAAGCCATGCAGATACCCGCCATGTTGTGGAGTCAACAGAAGTCAGAAATAGCATTATAAATATTCACTTACCTTTGATGATCTTCATCAGAATGCACTCCCAGGAATTCCAGTTCCACAATGTCCATCATTTATGTTCAAATACCTCCTTTTTGTTCGCGCGTTTAGTTCACAAATCCAAATTCATGAGGCGCGAGCAATAGGTCCAGACGAAAAGTCAAAAAGGTCCATTACAGTTCATGGAAACATGTCAAACGATGTATAGAATCAATCTTTAGGATGTTTTTAACATAAATCTTAAATAATGTTTCAACCGGAGAATGCCTTTGTCTTTAGAAATGCAAACCTGTCACAGGTGCACGAGTGATCAGCTCATGGCCTTCTGACAGACCTCTGGTTGAAACAGCTCTCATTCTCTCCTCCTTCACAGTAGAAACCTCAAACAAGGTTCTAAAGACTGTTGACATCTAGTGGAAGCCGTAGGAAGTGTAACCGGACCAAATTTACACTGTATCTTGGATAGGCAAAGAGTTGAAAAACTACAAACCTCAGATTTCCCACTTCCTGGTTGGATCTTGTCTCTGGTTTTTGCCTGCCATATGAGTTATGTTATACTCACAAACATCATTCAAACTGTTTTAGAAACTTCAGTGTGAAACTTCAGAGTTTTCTATCCAAATCTAGTAGCAGGCAGTTTAATCTGGGCACCTTATTCATCCAAGCTACTCAACACTGCCCCCCAGCCATAAGAAGTTAAGAGCAGTTGGAGGCCACAGAAGGAGTGTTGTATTGCATTGAAGCTTGTTTGGAGGTGAGTTAACACAATGTCAGATGTATACAGGATGGTGTCGTCTGCGTCGAGGTGGATCTGGGAATCACCCGCAGCAAGAGCGACATCATTGATTAATACAGAGAAAAGAGTCGGCCCGGAATTGAACCCTGTGGTACCCCCATAGAGACTGCCAGAGGTCCGGACAACAGGCCCTCCGATTTGACACACTGAACTCTTGTCTGCAAAGTAGTTGGTGAATCAGGCGAGGCAGTCATTTGAGAAACCAAGGCTATTGAGTCTGCCGATAAGAATACGGTTATTGACAGAGTCGAAAGCCTTGGCCAGGTCGATGAAGATGGCTGCACAGTGCTGTTAGCCAAGGTTATGATATCGTTTAGTACCTTGAGCGTGGCTGAGGTGCACCCGTGACCAGCTCGGAAACCGGATTGCACAGCGGAGAAGGTATGGTGTGATTCGATATGGTCAGTGATCTGTTTATTAACTTGGCTAATAGCGTTTCAATCGGTGACGTTACTCGCTCTGAGACCTTGAAGTAGTTGTTTCCCTTGCTTAGCAAGGGCCACAGCTTTTGTGGAGCGACAGGTAACGAGGGTTCGTGGGAGGCAGTTGTTGATGTGTGCAGAGGGTCTCTGGTTCGAGACCAGGAAGGAGCGAGGACAGGGACGGAAGCAATAATGTTACATTGATGCTGTTGACCCGGATCACTGGTTGCTGCAGAAAAGGAGGAGGTTATGTTATTGTGTTACTTTTATTGTTTTTTACATGAGTTTATTTGGTAAATATTTTCTTAACTCTTCTTGAACTGCACAAGGGCTTTTAAGTAAACATTTCACGGTAAGGTCTACAGTTGCTGTATTTGGCACAAGTGACAAATAAAGTGATTTGATGTGTATGCATAAGCTCTAATATGGTTGCCGGTGTTTTGAATGAATCATCTCCTTAGAAAGCGCTGTCCATTTCGTTGTGCTAGGCTTTGAAACAACATCCACATCAACCATGTTTTCTACTTAGTTTCAACCTGTTGAACTGCTTTCTTCGAATTGATGGATCACAGTGAGATGAGTTTTAAAAGCATGATACTGTTTTGATTATATATTTTTTTAAATGTGTTTTTTTATTTAATTTGCATTGACGTCAGAGTGGTTAGAGGGACAATAGAGCCCTGAGTACCATGTCATTAGAACCAGATGGAGGGACAATAGAGTTGTGTACTACCAACGCATGTCCAGAGTGCATAAGAAGAGATTACCATGACTCAACCGCCACTTAGAATTTTACTGCGGACATGACTGGTGACTGCCGGTGTGGCGTTAATACGGTCACCACAACAACCCTAATCATGAGTGTCTGTCTGTTATGTAATGTTTACTCATCCTTGGTCCCTGTTGTCTCTCTCGTCCCCCTGCAGAATGTGTATTTACCGGCCATCACTTCCTTCCCTCCTTTCTGCCAGTCAGTCATCCTTCAACCCTTAAACAGCTTCTCAGACATCATCATAGCTTCTGATTCCCTGCCGGACCGCATCCTTTCAAAGAAACACGCCCAGTGATAATGACTCCAGGGCTCGGTCACAGGAGCCCCTTCCCCCCTTCTCCTCCCCTGTCTCCCAAACCATAAACACCAACCAAGGACAAGCAAGATAAAAAAATAAATTCTATGGCATTTACAAAAAATTAAATACGGATGTGAATACCATCGGGAAGGGAAGGAGTGCTGACATTTCACTTCCTGCACCTGAATCGGTTTTTATCTTTTTAATATAAAAATTGTTGCGGAACAGGCTTTGAAGGGGCTGGGCGGGAGGGGAAGGAGGGCACTGAAGACCACAGTAATATCACACATCCACAGACATTTTTAATATAATCACACAGACAGCCACTGCCAGGGCTGGCAGGCCTAGTCTGGATTGATAGAGTACAAAGATCTCATGGCAGCAAAACACAGACTAATAACACACATACGCACACTTTTCTCTCTCTCTCTCTCTTCCAAAATAAACATTTGTGAATACAATAACTTCAGTTGCTAGTTTCCAAAGATCAGAAAGCCGAAGAGAAGATAAACCCCACCTCCATTCATCTACCCAAAGGTCATATCTCATGTCCTTTAGCATTTCTGAAAACTCCTACCTCCTTCAAAAACATTAGATTTAGTATACTGGAGATGGAATAAAAACATTCGATTTAGCATGCCAGTTGGTGATGGAATAAAAACATTAGATTTAGCATGCCAGTTGGTGATGGAATAAAAACATTCGATTTAGCATGGCAGTTGGTGATGTGATAAAAACATTAGATTTAGCATGCCAGTTGGTGATGGGATAAAAACATTACGTTTAGCATGCCAGTTGGTGATGGGATAAACACCATAGATTTAGCATGCCAGTTGGTGATGGGATAAAAACATTAAATTTAGCCTGCCAGTTGGTGATGGAATACAAACATTAGATTTAGCATGCCAGTTGGTGATGGAATAAAAACATTAGATTTAGCATGCCAGTTGGTGATGGAATAAAAACATTAGATTTAGCATGCCAGTTGGTGATGGAATAAAAACATTCGATTTAGCATGCCAGTTGGTGATAGGATAAAAACATTAGATTTAGCATGCCAGTTGGTGATGGGATAAAAACATTAAATTTAGCCTGCCAGTTGGTGATGGAATAAAAACATTAGATTTAGCATGCCAGTTGGTGATGGAATAAAAACATTAGATTTAGCATGCCAGTTGGTGATGCGATAAAAACATTCGATTTAGCATGCCAGTTGGTGCCAGTTGGTGATAGGATAAAAACATTAGATTTAGCATGCCAGTTGGGATAAAAACATTACGTTTAGCATGCCAGTTGGTGATGGGATAAACACCATAGATTTAGCATGCCAGTTGGTGATGGGATAAAAACATTACATTTAGCCTGCCAGTTGGTGATGGAATAAAAACATTCGATTTAGCATGCCAGTTGGTGATGGGATAAAAACATTAGATTTAGCATGCCAGTTGGTGATGGAATAAAAACATTAGATTTAGCATGCCAGTTGGTGATGGGATAAAAACATTAGATTTAGCATGCCAGTTGGTGATGGGATAAAAACATTACATTTAGCATGCCAGTTGGTGATGGGATAAACACATTAGATCTAGCCTGCCAGTTGGTGATGGAATAAAAACATTCGATTTAGCATGCCAGTTGGTGATGGGATAAAAACATTAGATTTAGCATGCCAGTTGGTGATGGAATAAAAACAATAGATTTAGCATGCCAGTTGGTGATGGGATAAAAACATTAGATTTAGCATGCCAGTTGGTGATGGGATAAAAACATTAGATTTAGCATTCCAGTTGGTGATGGAATAAAAACATTAGATTTAGCATGCCAGTTGGTGATGGGATAAAAACATTAGATTTAGCATGCCAGTTGGTGATGGAATAAAAACAATAGATTTAGCATGCCAGTTGGTGATGGGATAATAAAAACATTAGATTTAGCATGCCATTAGATTTAGCATGCCAGTTGGTGATGGGATAAAAACATTAGATTTAGCATGCCCAGTTGGTGATGGAATAAAAACATTCGATTTAGCATTGCCAGTTGGTGATGGGATAAAAACATTAGATTTAGCATGCCAGTTGGTGATGGAATAAAAACAATTAGATTTAGCATGCCAGTTGGTGATGGGATAAAAACATTAGATTTAGCATGCCAGTTGGTGATGGGATAAAAACATTAGATTTAGCATGCCAGTTGGTGATGGAATAAAAACATTAGATTTAGCATTCCAGTTGGTGATGGGATAAAAACATTACATTTAGCATGCCAGTTGGTGATGGGATAAACACATTAGATTTAGCATGCCAGTTGGTGATGGAATAAAAACAATAGATTTAGCATGCCAGTTGGTGATGGGATAAAAACATTAGATTTAGCATGCCAGTTGGTGATGTGATAAAAACATTAGATTTAGCATGCCAGTTGGTGATGGAATAAAAACATTAGATTTAGCATTCCAGTTGGTGATGGGATAAAAACATTACATTTAGCATGCCAGTTGGTGATGGGATAAACACATTAGATTTAGCATGCCAGTTGGTGATGGGATAAAAACATGAAATCTAGCATGCCAGTTGGTGATGGGATAAAAACATGAAATCTAGCATGCCAGTTGGTGATGGGATAAAAACATTGTTGGTGTATGTATTACAATCCCCGTAGAGTGTGGGAAATGAAAAATAAAATATATATTTTGGGATACACTGTCTCAGAAGCACATAGGGAGAAAGTAAACATAATAACAAAATCAACCCAGTGCTCTAACAACTCCCCTCTGTCACACCCTGACCATAGTTTGCTTTGTATGTTTCTATGTTTTGGTTGGTCAGGGTGTGATCTGAGTGGGCATTCTATGTTGGATGTCTTGTTTGTCTATTTCTATGTCTGGCCTGATATGGTTCTCAATCAGAGGCAGGTGTTAGTCATTGTCTCTGATTGGGAACCATATTTAGGTAGCCTGGGTTTCACTGTGTGTTTGTGGGTGATTGTTCCTGTCTCTGTGTTTTGCACCAGATAGGGCTGTTTTTGGGTTTCCACGTTTATTGTTTTGTAGTGTTCATGTTTCTGTTTTTATTAAACATGAATCAATATAACCACGCTGCGTTTTGGTCTGCCCCTACTTCACCACAGGAAAACCCTTACACCCTCTCCCTCTAGGATTCTCTAGACCCCCAGGGTCCATCTATCAACGATGAATGCACATGTGTGGGGAATTAACCAAGCTTACATTCGGGATTTAACATGACTGAATTTAACGACTTTGTCAACTCAGCCTGCAATCTGCTCTACCGTTTGATACAACCAGAAGGAAGTGTCTATTTGTTTGGCTTCGGCCTCATCTCTTATCTTGGCCCAATCTATACCAAGGCAGAGGGGCCCACGGGCTAGATGGTTTTTGAGACTGAACTTGAAGAAACGTTCAAAGTTCTTAATTTTCTGGATTGACTGATCTTCACGTCTTAAACGAATGATGGACTGTCGTTTCTCTTTGCTTATTTGAGCTGTTTTTGCCATAATATGGACTTGGTATTTTACCAAATAGGGCTATTTTCTCTATACCACCCCTACCTTGACACAACACAAATGATTGGATCAAACGCATTAAGAAGAAAATATATTCTGCAAATTCACTTTTAACAAGGCACACCTATCAATTGAAATGCATTCCAGGTGACTACGTCATGATGCTGGTTGAAAGAAAGCCAAGCGTGTGCCAAACTGTCTTCAAGGCAAAGGGTGGCTACTTTTAAGAATCTCAAATATAAGATATTTCGATATGTTTAACTCTTTTTTTGTTACAACATGATTCCAAATGTGTTATTTCACAGTGTTGATGTATTCACTATTATGCTACAATGCAGAAAACAGAAAAAATAAAGATAAACCCTTAAATGAGTCACTTCGAAATGTCCTTGTTTTTGAAAGAAAATCTCATTTTCTGTCCATTTAAAATAACATCAAATTGATCAGAAATGCCGTGCAGACATTGTTAATTTTGTAAATGACTATTGTAGCTGGAAACGGCAGATATTTTTATGGAATATCTACGTAGGTGTACAGAGACCCATTATCAGCAACCATCACTCCTGTGTTCCAATTGCACACTGTGTTAGCTAATCCAAGTTTTGCATTTTAAAAGGCTAATTGATCATTAGAAAACTATTTTGAAATTATGTTAGCACAGCTGAAAACTGTTATCCTGATTAAAGAAGCAATACAACTGGCCTTATTTAGACTAGTTGAGTATCTGGAGCATCAGCATTTGTGGGTTTGATTACAGGCTCAAAATGGCCAGAAACAAATAACCTTCTTCTGAAACTCATCAGTCTATTCTTGTTCTGAGAAATGAAGGCTATTCCATGCCAGAAATTGTCAAGAAACGGAAGATCTCATACAACGTTGTGTACTACTCCCTTCACAGAACAGCGCAAACTGGCCCTAACCAGAATAGAAAGAGGAGTGGGAGGCTCAGATGCACAACTGAGCAAGAGCACAAGTACATTAGTGTCTAGTTTGAGAAGCAGTCTAAAGAAGGCCAGTTTTATTGATTCTTTAATCAGCAAAACAGTTTTCAGCTGTGCTAACATAATTTTAAAATGATAAACTTGGATTAGCTAACACAACGTGCAATTGGAACACAGGAGTGATGGTTGCTGATAATGGGTGTAATTGATGTTATTCTAATGGACAAAAACATTTGCTTTTCTTTCAGAAAACAAGGGAATTTCTAAGTGACCCAAAACTTTTGAACAGTAGTTTAGGTGTGTCCAAACCTTTGACTGGTACTGTATATAAAATATGGGTGTACCAGCAAAATGTTCTCTCAGCCTCATTGCAAAATGTGTAAAATGCATAAGATTAGCTATTAAACTGCACATCTTTCTCTCTGCCCCATGGCAAAATGTGTTGAATTGCAGGAAATGACCTTTAAAACGGCAACATTTTCTCTCAGCCTCAAGGTAAAATCTGTAAAATAGCTTAAGATTAGTGTCATGACGTTGCCCTCTTTGAGTACAGCAAGCACCATCCCCCGCTCTCTGCTTCTACAACCAGACTTCTGTGGTCAGAGATCGTAAATTCCTGAGAAGACCTCATGGACACACAGTTATAGAGAGTCGTTTTCATGGAGTAAAAGGAAATCCTTCCACCTCACAGAACTTGAGGTATGAACAAATTTCATGTTCCAGAGAAAGTGTAAAAGATCGGTGAAGAATCCAGCTACGAACTGGTCCGTTTGGCACAACTTGGGAAGCTCAAGAGAGACGGTGTAACCACATTACCATAGCGTTGTTTAAATAATAGCCTCAGATATGAGGTTTACATTTAATTGTTGTATAAGATGAATGAGTGAGTATGATACTGTTTGTATAATTGTGTGATATGATTGTGGACTGTTAAATGAAGAAAAATATAATTCCCTTTTGATTTGAACTAAATCAGAGGACCGCCCCTGAGCCCAGTTAGGGTCAGACATCCTGGGACAGCCCTCTTCTGCCATTCCGAATAAAACCAAACTTTGAGAAATTATCAGCAGACCATGTTTCTCTCAATCACGGGAGTACAAAGGTTGCAGACCATTGCTGAATCTTTTAACCATACCACGTGGTTAAACTCTTAGACTATCAATACCGACAGAATAAGAACAAGTCTTTGATATTAATTACTAGTCTGCAGCTAGGAATTCGGTATCATTGAATGCGAAGAACGACAACCGCCGAAACAACCATTCTATAACGAATGTCACTTTGAACTATCCCCTCTAACCAAGACAGAGAGGAAGAGGGAGAGAGACGGACAATTCTACAAAAGAAAGACTTTTCACCAGCGATCAAGACGACACACTGAGCGTATATATATATTGATTGCAATTGTTCCCGAATGAGTGAGCGTTCATGTGTAAAGGATTAGCATTTTAATTGTTATAATTAACTCTGTAGTGACTTCTTGGCAAAACCCCCACTCCCCTTTTGTCAAACAAGCCGCCATGCCGGGTCAGCCCACTAGGGCACATTCTATCATTTCATGTAACCATATTTATTGTTTGTTTATGCATTTCTGTGAATTACTTAGTTAGTAATAAATAAATTATTTAAGACAATTGATGTATGGATAACTCATCGTGAAGACTGGGTTCGTGCAAATAACCAACAATTTACGACGTTTGGAATGAGACTAACGTGAGGTAAAATAAATAATTCATTAATAGACAAATCTTTAATATGAAAATATCTGAAAGGTTATATTGGGAAATTATAACTTTGTAATCTGAATACTTTCCTTGGTGCCCCAACTTCCTAGTTAATTACAGTTACATGATTATTCAGTTTAATCGAGTAATTAATTACAAAGAATCTTTGATAAAAACGAAGTCTTCAGTTTAATGACACTTACCATTACTGTGCCAAATACTCGTACTGTGTTGGGAAAGAACCTTTGACTTGAAAGCACTTTTAACAACATTGTGGTGGAAGCAGGTGTACATTTGAGGGGGAGGATGTGGAGGAGGAGGTGGCGGATCAGGAATGCTATCTACACTGCCCATCTCAGTTTAAAGAAAGACGTGAAAAGTTTGCCCACCTGGGGTCATGTCTGTGGAGTAATAAACATGCTAATCTTCTTTTTCATGCAATGAACACACCCATTCTTAATGTGTTTTTCAAAGAGATCTGAAGGAAATTAACAGATGTTTTGATTTCCCTCTGATGAAAATGTCTGATCTTTGAAAAAATAAATTGGTTTGGAAGCCCACAGATGTGAGGGACTCTATGTGCCATACAGCTTGATGAAGAGATCTCCACCACTGTCGGGAAACAGTGTCACACATACGACTCGGCTGTCAGCAATCAAAGAGACGTCAGGAGGAGAAAGGCGTTGAAGCTTTCCAGTTTGGAAAATATATCTTAACTCCATCCCCTATCCCCAACCTTCCTCTCACTTCCACATCGGTGTGGATTTGTGGAATGTGTGGGTAATGAGGTTTAAGTAGATGTTTCACATCTTTATCATCACATTTCATGGTTTTGTAATTCAGTGGGTTTCTTTCTCTTTGCACGCTTCCGTCAGAGAAGGTAATGGTTAGGACATCTGTTATAGACATTTTACCTTCCATTCACAAAATGTAGTTCGGAAATGGTTTTTAGAACCAGAAAATGCGTTTTTTTAAATTGAAGTCTACACTTGAGTAAGGAGGGGATATTTTCTGCAATTCTCGCCTTTCAAATTATTCACAGCACATTTTACAGCATGCTCCAGCCATTTCTCATTGTCAGGAAATGCCAGAGTGTTTTGCTGTTGCTGTGTTGGATGAGGCTTTGATAGTCTGCTAGCTACTAGAATTTGTGAACTATACATAGTAAACACTTTATTGGTATGCTACATCACAATCCCTACATAGGGTTGTCTTAAACTATTAGCAAGAATAAGCACAAATTGTCAAATGCTTACATACAATGCACATACTGCACAGGATTGCCCCAATTCTGTTTTTAAGCCTGGGCATTAGAAAATAAAGGCACCCACACCCTTGAACAAGCAGACATGATCTCCTCCTCCCTCCCCCTCTCCCACTCTGGCTGAGCAAACACACAAGACATGCATAGACAAGACATTAATCCTGAAAACAAACAGTGTGTAGCTACAGCCCTGTTCCTCCTCTAGCCCTTCCCCAACACATCCCCATCTCCGCCTGGTTGGCTTTAAACGCTGACCAGCACCAGAGGCTTGGGAGGCAATTTCACAGGCCCAGGAGCTAACTAGCTGCACGTACAGGAACCTGAATCTAGGCAGGCCAAGGTTGTGTCATCATGCTTTAAGGGGATTAGTGGTTAGCCAGCGATTAGAGCTATGGTCCAAGTTATTAATTGCAAAACTAGGGGTGGCAGGTAGCCTAGTGGTTAGAGTGTTGGGCCGGTAACTGAAAGGTTGCTAGGTCGAATCCCTGAGCTGACAAGGTAAAAAGCTGTTTTCTGCCCCTGAAGAAGGCAGTTAACCCACTGTCCCTAGGCCGTCATTGTAAATGAGATTTAGTTCCTAACTAACTTGCCTAGTTAAATTAAAAATGCTGCAGCTAAATTCCTCTCAACTCTGTGTATGACTAACAGACTGTAGTCTTGGTGACTCTCTGGATGGGGAGTAAATAATTTTTTTTTAGGGGACGTAATTGGGACTTGAGGACAGTCACACTTACAGTGACGTAAATAAGACAAAAAATTGCTGAACTTTAACTCCAGAATATGCCAACAACACACATTATCTCACCCAGTACTAAAGGAGACTATGATGACCTTTGGCAGAAAAAAATCCAGAAAAGCTAAACACTTCACTGTAGCTATTTCCTCTTTGCCTCAGATCAAATAAAATGTTAATTGTCAGATGTGTCGTGAACAACACGTGTAGACTAGCAGTGAAATGCTTACTTACGGACCCTTCCAACAATGCAGAATACATGTATTTTTTAATAATTATTATAATAATAAAGGGGGGAAAAGTAACACAAGTAATAAATACGAAATAAGCAATGATAGGTTGGCTATATACACGGGGTACAAGTACCGAGTCCATGTGCAGGGGTACGAGGTAATTGAGGTAGATATGTGCAGTTGAAGTCGGAAGTTCAAATACACCTTAGCCAAATACAGTTGAGGTCGGAAGTTTACGTACACTTAGGTTGGAGTCATTAAAACTCTTTTTTCAACCACTCCACAAATTTCTTGTTAACAAACTATAGTTTTGGCAAGTCGGTTAGGACATGTACTTTGTGCATGGCACAAATAATTTTTCCAACAATTGTTAGAGACAGATTATTTCACTTATAATTCATTGTATCACAATTCCAGTCGGTCAGAAGTTTACATACACTAAGTTGACATCATTGAATCAAGTCAGGTGTACCACAGGTGTACCTGTGGATGTATTTCAAGGCCTACCTTCAAACTCAGGGCCTCTTTGCTTGACATAATGGGAAAATGTAAAAAGAAAATCTGCTAAGACCTCAGAAAAAAATTGTAGACCTCCACAAGTCTGGTTCATCCTTGGGAGCAATTTCCAAACACCTGAAGGTAACACGTTCATCTGTACAAACTATAGTACGCAAGTATAAACACCATGGGACCACGCAGTCGTCATACCGTTCAGGAAGGAGACGCATTCTGTCTCTTAGAGATGAACGTACTTTGGAGTGAAAAGTGTGAATCGATCCCAGAACAACAGCAAAGGACCTTGTGAAGATGCTGTAGGAAACAGGTACAAAAGTATCTATATCCACAGTAAAATGAGTCCTATATCGACATAACCTGAAAGGGCGCTCAGCAAGGGAGAACCCACTGCTCCAAAACCACCATAAAAAAAGCCAGACTACGATTTTCAACTGCACATGGGGACAAAGATCGTACTTTTTGGAGAAGTGTCCTCTGGTCTGATGAAACAAAAATAGAACTGTTTGGCCATAATGACCATCGTTATATTTCGAGGAAAAAGGGGGAGGCTTGAAACCCATAGAACACCATCCCAACCGTGAAGCACCGGAGTGGCAGAATAATGTTGTGGAGGTGCTTTGCTGCTGGAGGGACTGGTGCACTTCACAAAATAGATGGGAACATGAGGCAGGAAAATGATGTGGATATATTGAAGCAACATCTCAAGACATCAATCAGGAAGTTAAAGCTTGGTCGCAAATGCGTCTTCCAAATAGACAATGACCCCAGGCATACTTCCAAAGTTGTGGCAAAATGGCTTAAGGACAACAAAGTCAAGGTATTGAAGTGGCCATCACAAAGCCCCGACCTCAGTCCTATAGACAAATTGTAGACAGAATTGAAAAAGCGTGTGCAAGCAAGGAGGCCTACAAACCTGACTCAGTTACAGTGATGGAAAAAAGTATTTCATCCCCTGCTGATTTTGTATTTTTGCCCACTGATAAAGAAATTATCAGTCTATAATTGTAATGCAAGGTTTATTTGAACAGTGAGAGACAGAATAACAAAATCAGAACAACGCATGTCAAAAATGTTATAAATTGATTTGCATTTTAATGAGGGAAATAAGTACTTGACTCCTCTGCAAAACATGACTTAGTACTTGGTGGAAAAACCCTTGTTGGCAATCACAGAGGTCAGACATTTCTTATAGTTGGCCACCAGGTTTGCACACATCTCAGGAGGGATTTTGTCCCACTCCTCTTCGCAGATCTTCTCCAAGTCATTAAGGTTTCGAGGCTGACGTTTGGCAACTCGAACCTTCAGCTCCCTCCACAGATTTTCGAATGGATTAAGGTCTGGAGACTGGCCAGGACCTTAATGTGCTTCTTCTTGAGCCACTCCTTTGTTGCCTTGGCCCGTGTGTTTCGGGTCATTGTCGTGCTGGAATATCCATCCACGACCCATTTTCACATCCCTGGCTGTGGGAAAGAGGTTCTCACCCAAAATTTGACGGTACATGGCCCCGTCGATCGTCCCTTTGATGCGGTGAAGTTGTCCTGACCTCTTAGCGGAAAAACACCCCCAAAGCATAATGTTTCCACCTCCATGTTTGACGGTGGGGATGGTGTTCTTGGGGTCATAGGCAGCATTCCTCCTCCTCCAAGCACGGTGAGTTGAGTTGACGCCAAAGAGCTCCATTTTGGTCTCATCTGACCACAACACTTTCACCCAGTTGTCCTCTGAATCATTCAGATGTTCATTGGCAAACTTCAGAAGGGCATGTATATGTGCTTTCTTGAGCAGGGGGACCTTGCAGGCGCTGCAGGATTTCGGTCCTTCACGGCGTAATGTGTTACCAATTGTTTTCTTGGTGACTATGGTCCCAGCTGCCTTGAGATCATTGACAAGATCCTCCCGTGTAGTTCTGGGCTGAATCCTCACCGTTCTCATGATCATTGCAACTCCACGAGGTGAGATCTTGCATGGAGCCCCAGGCTGAGGGAGATTGACTTTTATTTTGTGTTTATTCCATTTGCGAATAATTGCACCAACTGTTCTCACCTTCTCACCAAGCTGCTTGGTGATGGTCTTGTAGCCCATTCCAGCCTTGTGTAGGTCTAAGTAAGTGGTGAATGTGTCCCTGTGTGTACTTGCTATGTGTGAGTGTGTGTGTGTGTGGGTAGAATCCAGTGTGTGTGCATGGAGTGAAAAGAGTTCAATGCAGATAGTCCAGGTAGCTATTTGGTTAACTATTAAGCAGTCTTATGGCTTGAGGGTAGAAACTGTTCAGGAGACTTTTGGTCCCAGACTTAGCGCTCTGGTACCATTTTCTGTGTGGCAGCAGAGAGAACAGTTTATGATTTTTTGGGGTCTTCCTCTGACACTGCCTACTATAGAGGTCCTGGATGGCAGGGAGTTTGACACCAGTGATGTACTGCCCATACGCTCTAGCCTCTGTAGCGACTTGTGGTCGAATACCGAACAGTTTCCATACCAAGCGGAGACACAGCCAGTCTAGGATGCTCTCAATGTTGCAGCTGCAGAACTTCTTGTGGATCTAAGGGTCCATGACCAATATTTTCAGCCTCCTGAGGGGGAAGAGGCATTGTCATGCCCTCTTCACGACTGTGTTGGTTTGTTTGGACCATGATAGGTCCTTAGCGATGTGGACACCGAGGAACTTGAAGCTCTCTACCTGCTCCGCTACAGCCCTGTCGATGTGACCGGGTCATGTTCGGGCCTTTGTTTGCTGTAGTTTTCCTCTAGTTGCACAGGTGACATGCTGGTAGAAATTAGGTAAAACAGATTTCAGTTTTCCTGCATTAAAAGAAATTGCCACTTGGAGTGCCGCCTCTGGATGATCATTTTCTTGTTTACCCTATACAGCTCTTTGAGTGCATTCTTAGTGCCAGCATCGGTGTGTGGTGGTAAATAGACAGGTTTGAAAAAAATAGATGAAAACGCTCTTGGTAAATAGTATGATCTTCAGCTTATCATGTGGTATTCTAACTTAGGCGAGTAGAACCCAGAGACTTTCTTAACATTAAAGACTATGCACCAGTCTTTGTTGACATAGAGACATAGCCCACCCCACAGATCTTACCGGAAGCTGCGGATCTGTCCTACCAATGCATGGAAATCTAAGCTGACTATACATTATGCATGTCCTTGTTCAGCAAAGAGTCCAAAAAGCATAGTATATTACAGTTCTTAATGTACAATTGATAGGATAGTCTCGAACGGGGCTCCTCCAGTTTGCTCTCCAGCGATTGCACATTCGCCAATACAACAGAGGGTAATGGCGATTTATTCACTCGTCGCCATAGTCTCATCAATGCGCCCCCACGGCGACATCTATGGTGACGTTTTTTTTCCTCTTCCGAGTGTCGATATTAGGGCCTGGTCCAAGCAGTATGTCCTGTGGCGAAGACTCACTGAAGTAGAAGTCTTCGCCCAGGTGAGTGATTGCTGTTCTGATGTCCAGATAAAGTTATGATCAGCGCAAAAAAACACACACAAAATAGCTATGCATCCCTGCACCCTCCTCTGGTTTGAATGGTGTGTCAGAGTCACTGTGAAGAATCACATTTTTTTTATGATTATGTCTTGTGAAAAAAAGGCACCATCACTGCATTAATGAATAAGTTGGGGAAGATAATACATACATCCATCATGCATGGTTTCATTTATTCATTCAAATGGAAATACAGTATTTGCCGCAGCTGTGATTAATTCACAATATAAGCTTATCAAATCTGAAATGTCAATTATTTGACTCATAGCAACAGCCCATGTCTACTACTGTAACGATATTCGTTGGTGGAAGAAGGTGAGGACCAAGATGCATCGTGGTAAGTGTTCATCATTATTTTCATTAACTGAACACTAAATACAACAAAGAACAAAATAAACAACCGAAACAGCTCCGTCAGGTGCAAAACACACTAAACAGAAAATAACTACCCACAACCCATAACTACCCACAACCCATTCTCAATCAGAGACAACGATTGACAGCTGCCTCTGATTGGGAACCATACCAGGACAAAACCAGAAATACAAAACATAGAACGAAAACATAGAAAAAAGAACAGAACACCCACCCTAGTCACACCCTGGCCTAACCAAAATAGAGAATAAAAAGCATCTCTATGGCCAGGGCGTGACACCTACTAACTTTGTGCCAGTGTATTTCCTAAACACTACAACAGTTCAGTCCTCAAACACATGCATCATTACCACATACTCAAAGCATTGATTCTGAACAAAGCTTTCTTACAGCTTAGGATACATTTTGTCTGTTTCTTTGAGGGTTTCTGGTTCTGCCAGACCCCTGAAGGACCCTGACAAACATGAATCATACTGTAATAGGAAGGACTTGGAAATAGATACTAAGTACTGTAGTAGCACTTAGAGAAGGGAGAGAAGCCGTAAACACAGAAACACACTAGGAATGTATGTCCTAAGGGAGAACACATCCCAGTGTTAATAGTGTTGACAGGATTGCTTCCACAAATGAGAACAACATTGGCAGTTCTATGACTACGTTTTTATCAACTAAATTATAGAAAGTGGACGACAATGGGCTTAGCAATAAGCACTATAAGCATTATCCGTATTTAGCTGAAGCTGTGAGTCAAATGAATGAGAAATTGAATATAATTAATTCTGTAATCATAATAACAATCCTATGAAAGCATAATATTCAAACATCCATAATAGCAGCAGACAGCGCTCTGCTCTGCCTCCCTGTAGGATGGATTGTACTGTAGGTTACATACTCCACATAGCAGATGCTTATCACATAACGCCCAAATGTGTCCCCTGTGTACCAGAACATCTATAGTTTCACCCAACCTCGAGTTTTAGAAAGTGACCTCTCTGTCCCTTGCCAGTGGGTCATGTCCTGTCCTGTTCTGTCCAGCCCGGGGCAGGAGGGGCAAGGGGGACGAGGCCAATGTGGTGAAGAGGATTATGATGTTTTGTGACCGGAGCAGATGCTGCTGTGAGACCTCCCCGGTGGCTGTGTGGCTGCAACAGGGGCAGAAACTGGGAGGTCACATATAGCATCCATCACCATGAGGCCAGGACCAAGGCACAGTATTATACTCTTCTCCAACCTCCCCTCATAAGGACAGGGCAAAATATTGAGAGATTTTGTATGTTTCTCTACTCAACTCTGACCTGTCCTTGCAGTAGTTGAGTTGGTGTACAGAAAGCGCTCCTAAATGATTGTTGTGCACACTTGACCTGAACCAGCTCCCTGTGTACTGCACCATTAACCAAAATAGATTGGCTGACCCCTTTGCTTGCTAAATCCAATTTTAAGAGTAAATTACACTCAACTGATACTAACAGAATGTCTACTTAAAATAATGTCCATACAGCACGGTACATTGTGAGGAGAACGTGGCTTAATAGAAACAAAATATAGCTACAGCTACACACAAATTCTGTCATAGATTGCCTCTCAAATCTACTTCCTGGAGCTCGCTTCCATACCCTTGTAGATACCCATACACTCGTTTGGGGAAAACAGATGTACAGTATTATATGCCTGATTGACAAGAATCTGTTGAGCCTGTCAGATTGGTGTTATAGTAATCTGTACATCCCCTCTCACCCCCCACTTGCTCCCCACTCGCTCTCCACTCTGTCCCCACTCGCTCCCCAATCTTACATCATTAACTCCACAACTGCTCATAAATTTACCAATGTTTTTTCGTTCCACTACTACTGAGGGATTTTCCATGCATCGGCAGGACAGCGAAGCTATGTCTAGTAAGACGAGGGTCGGGGGTGTGTGTCTATTTGTCAATAACAGCTGGTAAATTATGTCTAATATTAATGAAGTCTCGAGGTATTGCTCGCCTGAGGTAGAGTACCTTATGATAAGCTGTAGACCACACTATCTACAAAGATAGTTCTCATCTAA
Source organism: Oncorhynchus clarkii lewisi (assembly GCF_045791955.1). Lineage (NCBI taxonomy): Eukaryota > Metazoa > Chordata > Actinopteri > Salmoniformes > Salmonidae > Oncorhynchus > Oncorhynchus clarkii. The sequence continues at coordinate 28,059,085 of NC_092171.1, forward strand.
TTATATCATTCATAGCCGTCTATTTACCACCACTAACCAATGCTGGCACTAAGACCGCACTCAACCAGCTGTATAAGGCCATAAGCAAACAAGGAAATGATCATCCAGAAGTGGCGCTCCTAGTGGCCGGGGACTTTAATGCAGGGAAACTTAAATCCATGTTACCTAATTTCTACCAACATGTCACATGTGCAACCAGAGGAAAAAAACTCTAGACCAACTTTACTCCACACACAGAGATGCATACAAAGTTCTCCCCTGCCCTCCATTTGGCAAATCTTACCATAATTATATCCTCCTGATTCCTGATTACAAGCAAAAACTAAAGCAGGAAGTTCCAGTGACTCGCTCAGTACGGAGTGGTCATATGACGCAGATGCTATGCTACAGCACAGACTGGAATATGTTCCAGGATTCATCCAATGGCATTGAGGAGTATACCACCTCAGTCATCGGCTTCATCAAAAAGTGCATCAACGATGTCATCCCCACAGTGACCGTACGTACATATCCCAACCAGAAGCCATGAATTACAGGCAACATCCGCATTCAGCTAAAGGCTAGAGCTGCCGCCTTCAAGGAGCAGGACACTAATCCAGATGCTTATAAGAGATCCCGCTATGCCCTCAGACAAACCATCAAACAGGCAAAGCTTCAATACAGGATTAAGACTGAATCCTACTACACCAGCTCTGACGCACATTGGATGTGGCAGAGCTTGAAAACTATTACGGACTACAAAGGGAAACCCAGCTGTGAGCTGCCCAGTGACGCAAGCCTACCAGACAAGCTAAATGCCTTTTTTGCTTGCTTCGAGGCAAGCAACACTGAAGCATGCATATGAGAGCACCAGCTGTTGCAGATGACTGTGTGATCAAGCTCTCCGTAGCCGATGTGAGCAAGACCATTAAACAGGTCAACATTCACAAAGCCGCAGGGACAGACGGATTACCAGGACGTGTACTCAAAGCATGTGTAGACCAACTGGTATCTCCTCTGACATTTTCAGCCTCTCCCTGACCAAGTCTGTATATCCTACATGTTTCAAGCAGACCACCATAGTCCCTGTGCCCAAGGAAACTAAGATTACCTGACTAAATGGTTACCGCCCCACAGCGCTCACGTCGGTATCCATTAAGTACTTTGAAAGGTTGGTTATGGCTCACATCCCACCTGGACAAAGGAACACCTACAGTGCCTTGCGAAAGTATTCGGCCCCCTTGAACTTTGCGACCTTTTGCCACATTTCAGGCTTCAAACATAAAGATATAAAACTGTATTTTTTTGTGAAGAATCAACAACAAGTGGGACACAATCATGAAGTGGAACGACATTTATTGGATATTTCAAACTTTTTTAACAGATCAAAAACTGAAATATTGGGCGTGCAAAATTATTCAGCCCCTTTACTTTCAGTGCAGCAAACTCTCTCCAGAAGTTCAGTGAGGATCTCTGAATGATCCAATGTTGACCTAAATGACTAATGATGATAAATACAATCCACCTGTGTGTAATCAAGTCTCCGTATAAATGCACCTGCACTGTGATAGTCTCAGAGGTCAGTTAAAAGCGCAGAGAGCATCATGAAGAACAAGGAACACACCAGGCAGGTCTGAGATACTGTTGTGAAGAAGTTTAAAGCCGGATTTGGATACAAAAAGATTTCCACACTGATCCTTAACACTGGGGCCCCTCAGGGGTGTGTGTTTAGTCCCCTCCTGTACTCAAACACGACTCCAACACCATCATTAAGTTTTCTAACAACACAACAGTGGTAGGCCTGACCACAGACAAAAATGAGACAGCCTATAGGGAGGAGGTCAGAGACCTGGCAGTGTGGTGCCAGGACAACAACCTCTCACTCAATGTGAGCAAGACAAATGAGCTGATCAAGGACAGCAGGAAAAGGCTGGCCAAACAGGCACCCATTAACATTGATGGGGCTGTAGTGGAGCGTGTCGAGAGTTCCAAGTTCCTTGGTGTCGACATCACCAATAAATTATCATGGTCAAAACACACCAAGATAGTATTGAAGAGGGCACGACAACACATTTTCCCTCTCAGGAGACTGAAAAGATTTGGCAAGGGTCCCCGGATCCTCAAACTTTTACAGCTGCACCATCGAGAGCATCCTGACCGGTTGCATCACTGCCTGGTATAGCATCTGCTAAACATCGGACCATAAGGCGCTACAAAGGGTAGTGCGTACTGCCTAGTATATCACTGGGGCCAAGCTTCCTGCCATCCAGGATCTATATACTTGGTGGTGTCAGAGGAAAGCCCAAAAAATTGTCAAAGACTCCAGTCACCCAAGTCATAGACTGTTCTCTCTGCTTCCGCACATCAAGTGGTACCGGAGCGCCAAGTCAAGGACCAAATGGCTCTTTAACAGCTTCTACCCCAAGCCACTGCCGAACAATTAATCACATGGCCACCGGACTATTTACATTGACCCTCCTCCCCCCATTTGTTTTCTACAATGCTGCTACTCGCTGTTTATTGTCTATGCATAGTCACTTCACCCTTACCTACATGTACAAATTACCTCTACTAACCTGAACCCCCACACATTGACTCGGTACCTGTACCCCCTGTATAAAGCCTCATTATTGTTATTTTACTGTGTTACTTTTTATTATTTTTTACTTTAGTTTATTTGGTAAATATTTTCTCAACACTTTCTTGAACTGCACTGTTGGTTAAGGGCTTGTAAGTAAGCATTTCACTGTAGTCTACATCAGTTCTATTTGGCGCATGTAACAAATAAAGTTTGATTTCATTTAATTTGATTTTTATCCTGTTCTTTGTCATCACAACAATTATTTGCTGAACAGCTTCAATTACATATGTCAGGCTGCCTAAGACTCAATGACACCAGTTAAAACCAATAATAAACGTTCTGCCAGAGTTTCACCTTGGTTAAATGACCACTCACGTGCTAATTTAAGGTAAATGTGGTACTTTAGGCTGAACATAAAAGGCATGCAAACTTCTAGTATTCTGATCTGATGAGAAATTACAATGTTGGTTTAAAAATTAAAGAGCAAACTACTTCTCTACTCTGGTCTCTGAGAACTCCCACAACTCAAATTTGAGTGTTGTTGGTGCCCCAAGTAACAGTGACATGCTCGCATTCCCTGATCTCTGCGAACAGATTTTATGATTCTTTACAGAAAATACATTAAATATTAGATCCCAGATTGACAGTTGGCAAGACCTTACCAGCAATTCTGTTCAGGAGGTACTTGAGGCAACCACTCTGAGATTGTCTACTGCTTTCTTTTGCTCATTTGAGCAAAAATCCTTTGAGTCCCTCCTTGATACTGTAACTCACATGAAGACCTCTTCCTGCCCCTTAGACATGATCCCTACTAAACTACTAAAAGAGGTCATGCCCTCTGTTGGCCCCAATATTCTGTCTATTGTAAATAGAGCTCTGCTTCCCAACTCAAACCCAACATTGGGTTAGGGTCAGGTGGGGCCTGTTTTCTTTCTTTTCATCAATATCTAGGGTACCGACAAGGCTTGGGCATCACTAAACTATGAAGCTGAGCTATTCAGTCATATCTTACTAAGATAATAACATGGTGTCAGAAGTGCTTCAAAATTGTCAAATATAAGACACAAGATTATTTCACAGAAAACAATAATGTCCCTTGAGTTTTGTCGGAGTTTAGATTGGCGAAAAGTAGCTAACTGCTTCTCTCATGTCTCTTCATTCAGTAGAGCAGTCCAAGTGGAGCCGTTGCTGTGGATATTCACAGACTCAGAGCCGCCATAAGCAGAGTGCATGCAGAGCAAGCAGGGCGCAGGGAGCGTGTGACAGACAGAGAGAAGCAGTTAATGGATTTCCAAATTGAGAAAGTTATTTCTAATTTCAGGTTTCAGGCAGGGCCTTAAATTTGGCAGAAGCAATCGGGCCTGGGTAGGGTAGGGTCTGAACGTTGCAGGCATGGGTAGGGCTCAGGCTTAAAATTCATGCCCATGCAGGACTTTAATTGTAAATGGCTCACTGACCGGTGGCTCATTTCTTGTCTATTTTAAAACTGCTCTGGTCCAACCTATCCTTACAAAAAGCCAAATCTAGACCCCTCCTCGCTGAGTAATTATAGAACTGTCTCTAAACTTTTTTATCAAAGATTTTAGAAAAAGTAGTTTTCAAGGAATTTATGGATTATTTAAGTATAAACCATTTTAAAAATAAATTCCAGTTGGGCTTCCGTTCAGCACATAAACTGCTTTATCAAAAGTCAGTAATGACCTTTGTTGGCTGCCGATGCCGGTGAATGCTTGATTCTTGTTCGGATTTCAGTCTACTATTGATTACAACATCCTTGCTGACAAGCTGGAGAGGTGGGTGGGAATCTCCGACATTATCCTTGGCTGGTTCAGGTCATATCTATGTGGCAGACTTTTCTCAGTGAGCATGGGTGGTTCAGTATTTTCCCCAGCACCTATTCACTATGGTGTCCCTCAGGGGTAAATTTTGGGCCCCATTCTTTTTCCCTGCCCATGCTTCCCCTTGGTGACATCATCCACAATCATAACATTCAGTTTCACTGCTATGCTTATGACACACAGCTTTATTTACCAATCAGACCCACTGTCCAATGTAGCTACCCTTCACAAGTTTATTGCTGTCATCAAATGTATGTCTGACTATTTTCTTCAACTCAATGATAAGAAATCAGATGTTTTTTTTGTTTTGTTTTGTTTTTTACAATATCACACAATTTTAGCTTGTCTCCACCGGTCACTTTTAGAATAGATTTGAAAATGTTCTTAATCACTTTTAAGGTTTCGTTTAGCCCCATTTAATATATTGTATCTCCTCTGGTAGGGCACTGTTGACCATTCCAAAGTCTAGGTTGAAAGTGAAAGGAGACTGGGTATTTGCCATTAAGGCTCCTAGACTTTGGAATGGTCTGCCAGAGGAGATCAGGCATGCAGATTCAGTGCCTTTTTAAATCCTTGCTGAAGACACACTTTTATAAAGATGCTTAATGGATGATTTCAAAGAATGATTTTAATTAATATTAACTAATTAATATTTTTTCATTGTCCTTCCTCCTGTCTTTGTTTATTTGTTAGTACTTTAATTTTATGATGTGAAGCACTTTGTAACGTGTATTGAAAAGTGTTATACAAATAAAGTTTATTATTATTATTACACTTTCCTGCACTTACAACTATTTAATGACATGCATCCTTCTGAATCTAAATAATCTCTGAAAGCAATGACAAGCCATGTGCAGTCCATCTTTTCTGGAATCTCTTTAAAAAGCCAATGGACATTCCACGGTTCTTTGCAGCCAATATTGAACCTGGAAAGGGTTACAACGCTATTGTGCAATTAGAGGAGCGTTCCCATCCATGGTAACTCAGTTACCATATGTAAGTCCATTACCTGAGGTGTATTTCTACTGAGAGGCTCGTGCAAATCATTTAATGGCTCTCAGATTGCCTGTAAAACACAAAAAGCTTATTACCACCCTCAATCCTTTATAATCCTGACACCGCAGTTCTAATGTTTTTTAAACTAAACATATATGACTGCTCTGAAAATAAAATGTGGGGCCTCCCGGGTGGCGCGGTGGTGAAGGGCGCTGTACTGCAGCGCCAGCTGTGCCATCAGAGTCCCTGGGTTCACGCCCAGGCTCTGTCGTAACCAGTCGCGACCGGGAGGTCCGTGGGGCGACGCACAATTGGCCTAGCGTTGTCCGGGTTAGGGAGGGCTTGGTCGGTAGGTCTATAAGTCTGCTGAATAACCTTGCTGTCACGAATATCACCAAAGTGTTCGGGTGGCGCTCGGCGGTCGTCGTCGCCGGTCTACTAGCTGCCACCGATCCTTTTTCCCGTTTGGTTTTGTCTAATTGTTTTCACATGTTCCTTGTTGGGGTTTTTGGGTTGGTGTTATTTAAGTTCGATTAGCCCGCTTGTGTTTGTGCGGGCTTGTTTCTGTTATGTAAAGGTGTTCGGTATTATTGTGGGTATTCCGCTATTCAGTTTGATACCAGTGTGTATTTTAGGTGGAGTGTATTACGCCTGTGTTTCGGCGTCACCTATTTGTACATGTTTCTGGTTGGACATTAAAGCGTGTTTTTTCCCGTATCCTTGGCTCTCTACGCCTGACTCCACACCCATTCACTCTTTGGACGTTACACTTGCTCTGTTTCATTAGCATTTTCATAAAAAATACTTAACCGTTTCTCTCAGGACTTATGGCATATTTTTTTACTAATTAATGGTATGAATTCTGATTGCTTTTTCCCAATATTCCCAATAAAAAAGCAAGCTGAATTTGTACAAATAATTACTTCAAAGACAGTGCATTCAGTGCATTCAAAGATACAGTGCATTCGCAAAGTATTCAGACCCTTGTCCTTTCCCATTTATTTCCACTTTACAGCCTCAATCTGAAATTGATTTAAAAAAAACCTGAAATATCACATTTGCATAAGTATTCAGACCCTTTACTCAGTACTTTGTTGAAGCAACTTTGGCAGCGATTACAGCCTTGAGTGTTTTGGGGTATGACGCTACAAGCTTGGCACACCTGTATTTTGGGAGTTTCTCCCATTCTTCTCTGCAGATCCTCTCAAGCTCTGTCAGGTTGGATGAGGAGCGTAGCTGCACAGATATTTTCAGGTCGGGTTCAAGTCTGGGCTCTGGCTGGACCACTCAAGGACATTCAGAGACTTGTCCCAAAACCAATCCTGCTTTGTCTTGGCTGTGTGCTTAGAGTCATTGTCCTGTTGGAAGGTGAATCTTCGCCCCAGCCTGAGGTCCTGAGCGCTCTGGAGAATGTTTTCATCAAGGATCTCTCTGTGCTTGGCTCCCTTTATCTTTTCCTTGATCCTGACTTGTATCCCAGTCCCTGCTGCTGAAAAACATTCCCACAGCATGATGATGCCACCACCGTGCTTCACCGTAGGGATGGTGCCAGGTTTCTTTCAGATGTTACGCTTGCCATTCAGGCCAAAGAGTTCAATCTTGTTTTCATTAGACCAAATAATCTTGTTTCTCATGGCCTTTTTGGCAAATCCAAATGGGCTATGTGCCTTTTACTGAGAAGTGGTTTCTGTCTGGCCATGCTACCATAAAGGCCTGATTAGTGGAGTGCTGGAGAGATGGTTGTCCTTCTGGAAAATTCTTCCATCTCCACAGAGGAACTCTGGAGATCTCGGTCTCGATCTCAGATCTCGGTTCTCGGTCACCTCCCTGACCAAGGCCCTTCTCCCCCGTTTGTACAGGTGGCCAGCTCTAGGAAGAGTCTTGGTGGTTCCAAAGTTCTTCCATTTAAGAATGATGGAGGCCAATGTGTTTTTGGGGACCTTCAATGCTGCAGAAATATTTTTTGTACCCTTCCCCAGATCTGTGCCTCCACACAATCCTGTCTCAGAGCTCTACGGACAATTCCTTCGACCACATGGCTTGGTTTTTGCACTGTCAACTGTGGGACCTTATATAGACAGTTGTGTCCCTTTTCAAATCATGTCCAATCAATTGAATTTACCACATTTTTTGTACCCTTCCCCAGATCTGTGCCTCCACACAATCCTGTCTCAGAGCTCTACGGACAATTCCTTCGACCACATGGCTTGGTTTTTGCACTGTCATGCACTGTCAATTGTGGGACCTTATATAGACAGTTGTGTCCCTTTCCAAATCATGTCCAATCAATTGAATTTACCACAGGTGGACTCCAATCAAGTTGTGAAAACAGCTCAAGGATGATCAATGGAAACAGGACCTGAGCTCAATTTCGAGTCTCATAGCAAAGGGTCAGAATACTTATGTAAACATGTTTCTAGAAACCTGTTTTGCTTTGTCATTATGGGGTATTGTTTGTAGACTGATGAAGAATTTTAAAAAAAAAAATGTTTTTGAATAAGGCTGCTGTAACGTAACAAAATGTGGAAAAAGTCAAGGGGTCTGAATACTTTCCGGAATCACTGTAGGTCTCACTGGCGAGGAACATTTTGACACATTCTCAACATGTACAATGTAAATATTGGTTATTTCTTTAGACAGAGCATTAACACATGTGTGCATCTCCCTTTGAGTGTTCTGACGTATGTTCCATCTTGTTCATGTAGTCAGTCTAGCATCCGCGCCTTTAGGCTCACATATTTCCACAACATCTGCTGTGCAACCTGAGGATCATTAAGCAGTTGTCACGACTTCCGCCGAAGTTGGTGCCTCTCCTTGTTTGGGTGGCGTTCGGCGGTCGTCTCCACCGGCTTTCTAGCTGCCACCGATCCACGTTTCTGTTTCCATTTGTTATGTCTTGAGTGTACACACCTGGTTCCCATTACGTTATTATTATTTCCCTATTTAACCCTCTGGTTCTCGTTATGTTTTGTGCGTGATTGTTCCTGGTTTTGTGTTAGTCTTTTGTGTTAGGGTTTGTTTTCCCTGCTTGGATTTATTGGCTGTTTATTTTTCAGAGTAAAGTACGATATTTTACTCAGTTCTGTGTCCTGCGCCTGACTTCGTCCTCACCCCTGCACAACTGACACTTGACAGCAGTATTTATTTATGTATTTAGATTTACAAATAAGTCTATGTGTTTCATTCATTCATAACCCTCCAATACTCAAGTGTAAATAATCATGTTACCTTGTTCACAGTTAAGCATCAGAAGCTCTCTGATACGGGAACTGTCTGAATTCTCTTGATTGTTCTCACCAGAAATAAATCTAGCAACACGGAAAAAAAAAACTTGATGGATAACCACAGTACAACAGTTTCTCAACTAATGTTCAAGCAGTCATAGATTTTACCTAATAATCAAATGTGGTCTTTTAAAAAGGGATTCAAATTAAACTCACAATACGGTGTAAAGGAATCACAGAAATCAAAAGGTCAGCACTGCCACATCCTCCAAGCTGTCTAAGCTTTCTGACTGGCACAGAGTGGACTGGAAGCTAAAGAGATTGGTTGTGATACCCAGTCGTTGCCAATAGTTCCTTGGCAGAGAGCTTAATCGGTGGCAGGCGGCACTCTCACTTTCCTTTCCTGTTTCATCCTCCACATCTTAGTGTTATTACTCACTGTTTTCCTGAACAAGGGGGTAAGACGTGTGTGGCCTCTCTTTTGGGAGGGAATGAAATTTGTGGAGGACTGAGACTGAGGGGGAAAAATGTACCCCTTTCTTTCTACAATTTACAGTCCCTCAGGTCAGGGGATAGGTCTTAAATCTCAGAGAAATAGTTGTTGGTTTTATACTGCCGCAAAACATCTCTTTCCACTGGCCTTGGTTCTCACAGGAACACTGCTTTTCTTCTCCCATTCCCTAAGGACACCATACTAAATCTTAATAATCACACTGGCTGTGCTGGTTTGTAGTGCTTTTTCAAATAATGGGCTGTCTCAGATTTAAGAGAGATCAACCTAGTTTGGTTGAAATAATATCCATCCTTATACTTCTTATACACGCCTCCCTTTTATGCTCTCTATGCTCTCTCACTCTCTCTATGCACTCTCACTCTCTCTCTCTCTCTCTCTCTCTCTCTCTCTCTCCCCCTCTCTCTCTCTCTCTCTTTCTCTATGCACTCTCTATCTCTCACTCTCTCGCTCTTGTTCTCCCACCCTCTGTCTTTTTAGCTATCATATTTTCTCTCATTGTCACAACAATTTCCATACATTTCCCTATACCTCTGAGAAGAGATGATTAACTGTGAACTGTCAGCTCCAAATGACACTGATACTTTTCCATTTAAGGAATATGTATATTGTGTTGAATGTTAGGGGTCTCAAATTAACATGAGTTTCTTATTAAATTAATATTAATCTAATGTAGGTGCCTTAAATTTACATCAGTTAATTGTCAGTGAAATTGCTGTTTTAGAGTGAGATTCATGCCGGTGTTTGCCAATCACAATTACATTAATCATCTTCATAGATTTAGAAGGTTTTTTGATTTCTCTTGACATGGACTGAAGGTCGGTTATCCAATTTAAATCCGATATCTGGTTGCATGTGTAATATGTAGCACTTAAATTGCCACCCATCTTGAGTGTCTGGCTGGAACAATGACCGTTACTTACATCTTAAAAAAGGGCTCCCACTTATCTGCTCGTGATGACATTTTTCTGTCCGCCATGATTTTAGCGCTGCTTGAACAGCACACTCGTTTTCCTCTCTCTCTGCTTGGCTCTCCCCTGGCTGCCTCTTACATGCTCACATAGACAGGGGCCAGGTTTTCCAGTGCAGGTGGAGCTACATCTGCTTCATGCCTCAGGGTGCCAACATCCAGGCTCTAGTTAGAGCTGTCCAAAGTCTACAAAATAGAGAGGTGTAAAACTGGCTATAGACACCTGACATATAGCTGCCCCCCCTGCTGGAAACACTCTGGTCAACATACAGTACCAGCTGGGAAACCTAGACTGAACAAAAAAGTGGCAATGAATTAAAGAAATAAAGAATGGATAAATACCCTTTAGCTGAGGTGATGACTAACGGTACTGGTCAAAAGTAGTGCACTATATAGGGAATAGGGTGCCATTAGGGCAGTAGTCAGTCAGAGCAGAGCGTAGCTGTCCTGATTGTTGAGTGAACCTGGCTCACCGCTGGTCCAGACATCTCATCTCAGTAGCAGAGCACGGTGATTAAACAGGAGAAAGGCCTCAACCCTGATTAGGAGAGAAGAACACAGGGCAGAACTGAACTCTGTAAGGGCTCGTTCAAGCAGATCTGCTGTGGACTGGTTGACATTATTTATCATCTCTCTATATGTCTATTTGTATTTATTAGGGATCCCCATTAGCTGTTGCCAAGGCAGCAACTACTCTTCCTGGTGTCCAAACACATTAAGGCACTTACATTACATATAAAACAAATTATAAAACAGTGCATCATATAACATTACTGCACCACTACATATCTACAATACAACATGTATTATACCACCATACAACAATATTGCAATGTACATGTGTGTGTGTGTGTGTGTGTGTGTGTGTGTGTGTGTGTGTGTGTGTGTGTGTGTGTGTGTGTGTGTGTGTGTGTGTGTGTGTGTGTGTGTGTGTGTGTGTGTGTGTGTGTGTGTGCTCGTACGCGTGTGTCGGGACGATACCAGGGCCACTCGTTTGTTATGTGGCAAGGAAACAAAACACCAAGTGTATTTAAATTCTTTAGGAAAACAGCCTAACGTTGGCAGCAAATCGTTATGTTGTCATCCAGAGTCACATGTATTTATTTTCCAAGCTGTAGCACACAATATTTTACATACTGCAGGTTTTTAAAGGACCAAAGAGTGTGGTTGCTTTGTGTTTGATTTTTGTCATGGAAAAAATATTGTGATACTGGTATCATCACAGCCGGACTATGGGCTGAAGGAGTGGAGCAATTTAACTTCAAAAACAGGTGGTCCGAGATTAGAATAGAACAGGAGGTCTCTTCCCCAAACCCCTTTCCCCTTCTCCTCTATACATGACTAACTGATCTATTTCAAGGGTGTGTGTGTGTGTGTGTGTGTGTGTGTGTGTGTGTGTGTGTGTGTGTGTGTGTGTGTGTGCGTGCGTGCGTGTGTGTGTGCGTGCGTGTGTGTGTGTGGAGGCTTGGAGCCGAGAGTGCAATGTTTCTGTGACACAGGTTTTCAATGAGAGGGGTTCACAGGAGGGCTGTGGCTGTCAGAATGGCTCATTCTCCCTGCTTGTCACCGAGAGGAGCTTTTCGGCCTGCCTGATGACCGACCCACCTAATGTCCATTACAACTCATACCGGGTCCGGGGTGGACTGACAGGTGACAGGGTATGCTGTTGGTGCTCTCCTCTTTTCCGTCTCTCCATCTATATCTCTCTTTCTCAGCTGTTCACTCTCTCTCCATCTACCTCTCCCCATATACACCCTCCCTCACTCTCTCTCTCGCTCTCTCTCTCCATCCATCTCTATTTCACTCCGTCATCTGCCACCTGAACTGCTCATTAGCAGAAAGTGTATTTTGATCCTCCAAGGGTGAGTGCAATGCCACTGAACCACGGGTGTGTGTGTGTGTGTGTGTGTGTGTGTGTGTGTGTGTGTGTGTGTGTGTGTGTGTGTGTGTGTGTGTGTGTGTGTGTGTGTGTGTGTGTGTGTGTGTGTGTGTGTGTGTGTGTGTGTGTGTGTGTGTGTGTGTGTGTGTGCGTGTGTGCGTGTGTGCGTGTGTGTGTGGTCTGGAGAGAGGCTACTGTGGAATTATCCATAGGCCACAGGATACCATGCAGGTGACACTTACTGGCAGCTGGACTCTTTCTGATAGGTAATTTGGTGGACTGACCACCTGTTGAACAAAACTTGATTATAGTAGGCCACTTTGAAATTCCAACACATACTCTAACGTTCCAACAAATCATTTTTGGGGTGAAATATTTCAAGTAAGGGAACTATTTTCTCAAATGTAAATTATTTAGAATTGCTCAAAAAAGGACTACAGTAATTTGGAACAAGCTTAAAGTAGAAGAGGCTGTGGGTAAGGTTGATGACAGGCATCATTTGACTCTATGTCGGGTGGATTATTGTCTAAGTGTGATGGCATGCTGACTTCCTTGTGATGGTCATTTGACTGCATGTCATTCTGACTCTCTTGTGATGGTAATTTGCCTGTCATGCTGTCTGACTGTTGAGTGAGGGTGATGGTCATTTGATTGTCCTGCAGTGTGGTCCCAGTAAGGATGAGCTGATCACTCTATTTCAAGATTTATTCTAGGGGTTAGAAAGGGGGAGGGGTAGAGGGATATGTTGTGTCAACATACCAGGCGGGTAGCTGATGCAGGTTGACGTTTATTATCATGCTCTTGCCCTGGAGGCAGAACTGAGCGATTTCTGCTAGATTGTCCAGCTGTAATGTCAAAATTGGCTATACCACAGCTTTTGGTCTTAATTTACAGTTGGTTTATTACTTTGTGGCTGTGCCAGCTAGTGACCACTCTGTATAGCTGCCTCCAGGGAAAGATTCTTGACAATACATGCCAACCTGCGTAGCTTACAAAGGCAATGCCTGGTCTGATTCTGACCCATGCTGTGTTGTGGTGTTCAGACCCTAGCTGCTTGACATATTGGGACGAGTGTGTGGAGCTATTCTTCAGTGTATCTATTTTTCTGCCCTCACTTTCTTTCTCTTTACACAGTCTCTCTCTCTCTTTCTCTCTCTCTTTCTCTCTATCTCTCTGTTTCTCTCCCTCTCCCCTCCCTCCCTTTGTCCCCAGCCAAGTTGACTGACCATGTGTGTCAGAGCTGCCTGGAATGCAAACGTCAACTCTCTCTCTCTCTCTCTCTCTCTCTCTCTCTCTCTCTCTCTCTCTCTCTCTCTCAATTCAATTCAATTTGCTTTATTGGCATGATGTAACAATGTACATATTGCCAAAGCTTACTTTGGATATTTACAATATGAAAATAATATGAATCAAAATTGTCAATGGGACAACAGTAACAACAATAACCGAGTGTCAAAATAACCATATGTTGAACAATAACAATAAGCATACAGTAGAGGACATGTGCAGGTTGATTGGTCAGACACTGTCCCTCATCGTATGGCAGGCAGCAATGTAGTGTGCTGCCAACCCACAGCTCACTGCGTCCTCCCCCAACAGGACGGGTAGCCTACTCTCATCAGAGAGGTCTTTGAAACCTTGAATAAGGGCTTCAAATTTGGGGAAATGACACTCTCTAATTGTTTAATATTTTTGACATTTTGTCAGGAAATGCAGCTCCGTCTCAGGTTCTGCTGTTGTGCAGTGGAGCCAGGTTTTCCTGTGTCTACCCTTCTCGATGGCAAGGCTGTGCTCACTGAGCCTGTACTTTGTCAAGGTTTCTCTAAGGCTTTTTTTCTCTCTCTCTCTCTCTCTCTCTCTCTCTCTCTCTCTCTCTCTCTCTCTCTCTCTCCCTCGCTCTTTCTCTCTCTCTCTCTCCCTCGCTCTTTCTCTCTCTCTCTCTCCCTCGCTCTTTCTCTCTCTCGCTCTTTTTCTCTCTCTCGCTCTCTTTCTCTCTCTGTCAATTCAATTCAATTCAATTGAGTCTGTCTGTCTGTCTGTCTGTCTGTCTGTCTGTCTGTCTCTCTCTCTCTATTTTACTCTCTGTCTCTCTGTCTGTCTCTCTCTCTCTTTCTCTCTCTTTCTCTCTCTCCCTCTCTTTGTCTCTTTCTCTCATGTTTTTTTCAGCTCTCCATGTGGCTCAGGACAGCTGCCCAAGGCGTCTGAATGGGTTTGCTCCTTTTGAATGAGTCTCATTCACTGGCCATGTATTTTTCTTGGTGCATATTTTGTTGAGTATCCAAATGCTGCTTCAACCAGATACATTAAGTGCATAGCAGAGCACTAGCTGAATGAAGTGGCCTTCCTACCAGTGATTACATTAGCGAACATAAACTCAATATCTGCTCCAATTCTTGATGTCTCTGTTCATCCGTTCTCCCTTACCATCACCATTTCACCCATGGCTGTATAGAGACAATATCCCCAAATCAACTCACTTTCATCACCCTAGATCCCTATTTAATTAACAAGGGTCTTTGTTGCAAAAAACAATTTAATGCACATTGTTAGTCTTCAAGGGCAAGGTCTGCAGAGTCTTCAAGGTCTGCAGAGAAGGTCATCGGCTGCCACCTCCCCTCCATTGAGGACATGCACGACTCCAGGTCAAGGAAGTGTGCAGGAAAGATAATTGCTGACCGGGTACACCCCCTTTTCCAAAAACTCTCCTCTGGCAAACGGTTCAGGTCAATCATGACCAAAACCGTTTGAACGGCTAATAATTATGTCTGGAATGGAGTAAATGGAATGGCATCAAACCATGTATTTGATGTATTTGATTCCATTCCACCTATTCCATTCCAGCCATTACCACGAGCCTGTCCTCCCCAATTAATGTGCCACCAACCTCCTGTGATTTAGATGTATTATTTATCCTGTAGATTATACATTCCTACAGTTTCTCTTTATTGCATATCATGTATGTAAACATTATGCAAATTCCTCTGTCTGTTTCTGTATCTCTATTTGGTGTCTATTGCTTTCAGCAATAGAAAACATTTCTGGGTTTGTGAAAATGTACTTGGTGAATAAAGGTGACTCTGATTCATTCAGAGGGACAGGGCTGGTTAACAGTGTGGCACTGAGCTCCTGTGATCGACCAGGCTGCACCAATACTATTATAATAAAAACATTTCTTCACGGGGAAACAAAATTCTTATTTCCATTGCTGTTATAACTGTACTAGTTGGCCGTGACGCCCATAACAAATATATCCCTGTTTCATAATGGGTGGATAATCTGAAATGTTTAAAAATCTGGAGTTTAAGTTTCAAGAATAAACTACCAGCCATGCTGGTTTAGTCCTAAGAAACAATGATAAAGCCTCATAGGGAAATAAGTGATCTGAAATGAGTGACAGGTGACTATATCTATTGACATCTTATTTAAATGTGACTTGTGATATTGTGTATTTTAACACTGCTTGATGAATAGTTAGAACAAACTCTCATTATCATTCCCATTGAGCTCAGTTCACATTCTTCCTGCCTTTGTTATCTGGCTGCATTTTGTTGAAGATATGGCTTAGGTTTTTTTGCTGCACATTCCTCTGCATTTATTCTCTTGTTCAAAATGCAACATAGGATTCATACAGTATAGTCTGTACTGTTGGCGAGTGAGACTAAAGTGAATTGGCATTGACATTAAAATGGTCTACACAGCCAGTAAACAACAATGGTCAAGCAGATCAAATCAAATCTAATCAAACTTTATTTGTCACCGAATACAACAGGTCACCTTACAGTGAAATACTTACTTTCAGGCTCTAACCAATAGGGCAAAAAAGGTAGGTGAAAAATAGGTAGGTAAAGAAATAAAACAACAGTTAAAAGACAGGTTATAAAAGTAGCGAGGCTACATACAGACACCGGTTAGTCAGGCTGATTGAGGTAGTATGTACATGTAGATATGGTTAACGTGACTATGCATATATGATGAACAGAGAGTAGTAGCAGCGTAAAAAAGAGGGGGGAGGCACAAAATGCAAATAGTCCGGATAGCCATTTGATTACCTCAGTAATGGCTTGGGGGTACAAACTGTTGAGAAGCCTTTTTGTCCTAGACTTGGCACTCCGGTACAGGAGATGCACAGTATGGGGCGTATTTACAGTTGTCTTTGAGGAATAAAATGTTCTGGTATATAAGCAAAATCCGGTGGATTTCAGAACAGACATGCTCTCCTGTTTCTGTCAATGCATGAAACAAAATAATGGAGAGATTAACCAAATCCAACCAAGACATCAACTCTTTCCCGTCTAAAATGTCTTAGTCTTCCTAGCATGTCGCTCTCTGATTATCACTTTACAATATCCTTACTAGCACCCAACTCAGAATGCATGCCCAAATACTGTACCTTACATCATTCCAAGTAGTATGCTAGTGGACTTTGTTGTGTTGGAACCTGTCACGCCCTGACCTTAAAGAGACGTTTTTCTCTATTTGGTTAGGTCAGGGTGTGATTTGGGTGGGCATTCTAGTTTTCTATTTCTTTGTTGGCCGGGTATGGTCCCCAATCAGAGGTAGCTATCTATCCTTGTCTCTGATTGGGAATCATACTTAGGCAGCCTGTTTTCCAACTGAGTTTGTGGGATCTTGTCTTTGTATAGTTGCTGTTTAGCGCTACAGAGCTTTACGTTCATTTATATTTTGGTGTTTTTTGGTGTTCATTTAATAAAGTACGATGAACACTTTCCACGCTGCGCTTTGGTCTCATTCAATTGACAACGGACGTAACAGAAGATCCCACCACCAAGTGACCAAGCAGCGTGCCCAGGAGTGGAGGACATGCTGGACCTGGGAGGAGGTAATAGCAGGGGACGAGACCCTGCCATGGAAGCAGGCGGAGGCAGCAAGAGAGGAATCTAGGACACGACGCAAGCACGAGTCAGTCCCCAAAAATGTTTTTGGGGAGGCACACGGAGTGGTCGGCGGAGCCGAGGGTTGAACCAGAGCCAGTCAGGGAGTCGAGTCAGGAGCTCGACGCAAGATTCCGGAGAGAGGTGCTGGCGTTGAGCGCTTCAGAGCGGGCGTGCTGAGGAGCGTGACACCATACCGGTGTCATGTGCACCGGTTTCACGCATCTGGCCTCCGGTGCGCCTCCCCAGTGCGTCTCCTTCGTGCACTCGCCCTGGGGTGTGTGTCACAGTTCCGGCACCATGTTATGCGCCTTCACAGCCCAGTGCGTCCTGTGCCAGCGCCCCGCACTTGCCGGGCTAAAGTGAGCATCCAGCCAGGATGGGTTGTGCCAGCTCTACGACCAGTACGTCCTATGCCTCCTCCCCGCACTCGCCCTGAGGTGCGTGTCATCAGCCCGGTGCCACCTGTACCGGTCCCACGCATCAGGCCTCCAGTGCGCCTCCACAGTCCAGTACGTCCTGTGCCTCCTCCCCGCACTCGCCTTGAGGTGCGTATCATCAGCCCGGTGCCACCTGTACCGGTCCCACGCATCAGGCCTCCAGTGCACCTCCACAGTCCAGAGCTTCCGGCGACAGTTCCCAGTCCAGAGCTTCCCAGCGACAATTCCCAGTATTTAGCTTTCGGCGACAGTTCCCAGTCCAGAGCTTCCGGCTATAGTTGCTGTTTTGCCCTACAGAGCGTTACGTTAATTTATATTTTGTTGTTTTTTGGTGTTTATTTAATAAAGTACGATGAACACTTTCCACGCTGCTCTTTGGTCTCATTCAATTGACGACGGACGTAACAGAACCTTGGTACAGAGCCACACTCTGCTCAAACAAAGCAAGAGGAACAAAAGCAAGTACCAAGGCCTTGCTTTGTCCGAAATGGCACCCTACTCCCTATATAGTGGACTACTTTTGACAAGAGCTATGGGCCCTGGTCAAAAGTAGAGCACTGTAAAAAGAATAGGGTGCGATTTCAGATGCAGATCCTGTCTTTGATGGAGGTGGAACAGCTTGCCTTTTCCTCTGAGACTCAGCTGCCTCCCCTTCCCTAAATGCATGGGCCATGTCTGAACAGCACTCATACCACTTTGAATGTGGATGTGGACATTAGGTATTATGCAGTGAAAACAATTAACCGTTTTCTGCGAGTAGCATCATGTTTTTTGTGTTACCACAGATACCTAAGAAGTCATTTAGTTTGAAGGCCTGGCATTCTAGACTTGGTGTTGGTTTATACAGTGCTCTGTTGTGTCACATTGATCTCTTGCCTAACAGGTAAACTGGTCACATACTTTTTGAAACAACAAAAGAGTCAGAAGTCACACAGGTGAGTAGTCTTCTCTCTGCCTGCTTTCTCTTTGTTCCCTTTATTTCACACCATTACCCACCTTTAATTGGTATTAAATTGAGCACTGTTGGTCTGGTAAATTCATTTTTGTCTAGCTAATCTGAGCATAGCAAAGCCATGTCCCCTTGTGTTTCACTATAGGACTACATCATACAGATTACTGCCGATTTCAATGACTATACTGAGGAACACAAGCTCAAGGTAAGAGGCTTGAGATTGTATAAACAAGTACAAATGGGATAGTTCCAAAATATGTAAAAATGGTCTGGGTTCTTTTCTTTTAAAGGAGAACACGGTAGTGTGGGCATGATGATCAGCTGTGTTTCTCAGCTGCAATAACAATGTTCCTGGAAAGTGTTGTGCAGTTGGTTTGATTGTAACGCACACTGTACTTGTGATGTGAGTATAGCCTCGCTGTCAGCCACTCTCCTCTCTGCTCTTTAACGGTCTGATGTGATGTTAGCCCCTCTCCAGCCCCTCTCCATCCCCTCTCGAGCCTCTCTTGTGTGTCTGTGCATGCGTGCGTACGTGCATGCACGACTGCTCATGTGCGGGCGTGCGTGCTTGTGTTAGTCCAGGCCCCGGACTCCTCATCTGCCCTGTAATGATGACGGACATATCCAATGACTTGTCCTGCTGGCAGACAAAACACATGTATCCTGTGTTGCTCAGTTGGTAGAGCATGCCACTTGCAATACCAGGGGTGTGTATTCGATTCCTTAGACTGCTAAATGACTAAAATGGAAAAATTGAGGATTTAATCCAGGACACATACCTCACCTAACAGTAGAACCTTCAAGTCTGGTGAGGAGTTCAGCCTTCTGTGTTGTATGTCTGGGGCAAAGAGTGTTAGGGAACATTGTATTAAAAAAAAACACATTGCTATGATCAGTATCTCATTTGTTGCATTCAGTGGAGCTTTGGGCACTACAAGGTTTTAATGATGTACCCATCCTAACTGGCAAAACTTTTAATGAGGGTTTCCCAAAACAAATGTAGAGAGTGAAAACATCCCCAAATGTTCATGGATGGAGTGTGGTGGAACATTGTGAAATAATCAATTTGCTGGAAGTGCTGCTAATTATTGCACCTTATTACACGTTTTTGATTCCAGATATATTTGAATATGAACAAGGCAGCTTCCACCTCTCAATATGTGTGGATAATGTTTATAACATGTTTTCATTTCCATTAACGTAGGAATTTGGCTTGGTGACAGGAGTAGATGGGGATAATGTTATGCAGAGGATTCTTGTCTTTCGAATCCACTTGGGGATTCTGTTTCCATTGTCTCTAGGAGTGAGCCTGTGTTTCTGGCAGCTGTCTGTGTCACAGATAAGCGTGTGACTATATCACTTGAAGGAGGTTTATGCCGGGCTGCTCTTGCTGCTCTCTCACTCTCTCTCTTTCTCTCTCTCTCTCTGCCGGATCAGAAGACTGATGGATTACCAGCAGGTGTGTGTGTGTGCGCGCGGCTGTGTGTGCTTGCATGCCTGCATGTGTGTGTGCATGCAGGGAGCATAATGTACTGCAGACTAGAAAAACAGAACAAAATGGCGTCTGTATCACATTGATACGGACGCTGATAGACCACACATAACCAGCTGTCTCAAACACTTCATATTCAGTTGCTCAGCGAATGTACACACGCTGAAGTATACACACATGCTTTAATGATGCTGGATTGGTACTGTATAGTCTGCTGGGCAGCTACAATAAAGGCACATCTTGAAAGACCACAGAGACTGCACAGCAGGAGGGCAAAATGCAAATGAGTACAGTGTAAAGGTAATCTCATCTTCCTATTCAAATACAGTTAGACTTAAAACCCAGACAGCAGGGCCATGCACAGACCTTTGGGGGGGGGGAATGCTCAAAATAAAATAGTGCTGCCCCACACCCCACCACCAAAAATAAAATTTACTTTCATAATTCATTACTCGAAAATCATAACATCATAACATACCAACTGCCTCTGCAGCATATCAACATTTATAGGCCTATTTATTTTCTGATACAACCCACTCATTCATCACACATTGTAAGCCAGCTAGTGCCAGTGAGTCCTAGGCCTAGAGACAATGAGAGATGATTGACATCAGGAAAAGAGTGGCTATAAGCTGATCAGAGCGAACGATGATATAGGCTAAATATGCTAGCTAGTTAGCTATGCTGTTGAAACAAATAGTTTTCACTTGATTTGAGTTTGTTCGACTGCTGACATATGCCTCTTACTAGCAAGCAGTCGAATTGCCCTATTCTTTTCCCATAACAGTGAGAGAGACACATGATTGATCCAACTCAAAAGTAGCCTCCTACCGGTATTCATGTCTCCCTGCCAGGCGCACGCAGTCAGTGGCAACTGCATGCAAGTCAGACCAGTGCACCTTTGGGTCGAGAGAGCGGGGAAGGTTTTTTGAAATTCAAGAGCTTATGAAATTAGCTAGTTTGATGTGGAATTCGTTATATATTTAATTAAAAATTAAAAATTAAACTCAAAATAATTCATAATTCATAAAATAAAATAACATCCACTGAGCTACTAGGGCACTTTTTCATAGGAGGGCAAAAGGGCAGGTGCTTGGGCACTGGTTGAGCCCTATCTGTGCACGTGCCTGCCAGACAGAGTGTTTTGATATGGGAACCTATGGACTACATGGCTATGTCTTGATGGTCCTAGTTAGATAGTTGGATACAATGGATATACCAAACTCCAGCTCCAGCTGCATCCCTGGAACATAAAAAGAAGCTACTCACCTGCATATAAATTAGTCGTATGGAAGAACAGCTCATGCAGGCACCAGCTCAAGGGCAAAGTAAAAACTATTTTCAAATCAGTAGCTTCATTAACTAGGAAACACACCAAAGGGAGAAAGCATATCTCATATACCCTACCTGTCACTAATGTATTCCTGTTTGGTTGTTGCATAAAATTAAAGCTGGTTAATCTCCATCAGGGTAATTAGCCCTCTTTTCAATGTTCTCCATTAATTTAGACCACCAAATAGAGGAAAAACAACCAATGCAAAAATAAACCAATGTAACATGGAGCCTATCCAAATATGCACCATGAAATAAGTCCCTTGGGGAATATACATTCTCTATTACCATTATCTGGTATTTGGTATTTTATTAAGATTCCAATTAGCTGTTACGATAGCAGCAGCTACTCTTCCTGGGGTCCACACAAAACATGAACATGACATAATACAGAACATTAATAGACAAGAACAGCTCAAGGACAGAACTACAGTTGAAGTCAGAAGTTTACATACACCTTAATCAAATACATTTTAACTCAGTTTTTCACAATTCCTGACATTTAATCCTAGTAAAAATGTATTTGCATTTTTGGCACCAAAGTTCGTTCATCTATAGGTGACAGAACTCGTCTCCTTCCTGATTTCTTTAGATTTTCCCATGATGTCAAGCAAAGAGGCACTGGGTTTGAAGGTAGGCCTTGAAATACATCCACAGGTACACCTCCAATTGACAAATGATGCCAATTAGTCTATCAGCAGCTTCTAAAGCAATGACATCATTTTCTGGAATTTTCCAAGCTGTTTAAAGGCACAGTCAATTTGGTGTATGTAAACTTCTGACCCACTGGAATTGTGATACAGTGAATTATAAGTGAAATAATCTGTCTGTAAACAATTGTTGGAAAAAGTACTTGTGTCATGCACAAAGTAGATGTCCTAACTAACTTGCCAAAACTATAGTTTGTTAACAAGAAATTTGTGGAGTGGTTTTAAAATGAGTTTTAATGACTCCAACCTAAGTGTATGTAAACTTCTGACTTCAACTGTACATGCATTTAAAACGTCATGTTTAAATGCCCAGTGCAGTCAAAGATGTGATTTCCTGTGTTTTATATATATATTTCCACACTATGAGATTGGAATAATACTTTGAACTTGTGAAAATTATGATAATGTCATTTTAGTGTAAGAGCTGTTTGAGCTGTGTACCAGGTGGTAAATGAGTTAATAGACCAATAAGAAAGAGAGTTCAAAACCTCTCTGCTAATAACAGCTACGGTAGTTTTCAGTTTTCCCCTCCCTGCTCAGACCACTCTCAGACAGTCCTAGCAATATTCTTGCTTGAGAAAATACTCTTTGCTAAGAATTATTTTTATTTGTTTTAGATTAAAATTGTTTTAAAAAATTATCACAGTAAGGTACATAGTTGTTACCCGGAAATTAATTTATATTGAGATAAAAATATGGCTGCATTGGACTATGAAGGAAATCAGATGAGATGAAGACCACAGGTGTGTGAGTGAAGGCACCATGCAGGTGTGTCTGATTAATAGGACAGGTAAGTGATTTACAGTGTTAGTGGATTATTATTCCAAATCTCCCACCCTCGTTGTGATATGTCTTTCCATGAGGAGCACACATACATGTTAGTGTAAATTCTTGTAATATGGCTTTTATTTCATCACGTGAAGGTATTGCCACAGCATACACTGCATAAAATGACCTGTTTCCAAGTATGCATAGGTGTATCAAAATGTCTTTAATCATAACCAGTCAGCCTGTACTTAGTGGAAGTCGTGATGCGAACAAGTTTCAAGTGTCAGCAATTGGTTATCTCGCTGACTCTCTAACCACGTGATGTAGGGATGTGGTTAGTTATCTAATTGATATAGTTTACTCTAAAATAGCCATGCACTTTGTCTCTACAGCATTGTCTATACAATTAGTCTTTGCAATGTAATTCACCATAAACTTGTGTCAATTGTTTTGAGAAAATCTAATGGGTTATTGTTTACACTGTATCTCCAATGTATAGAATGGGAGAGAATAAAACACAATGATATACAGTCAATTAACTACTGTGAAACTACCGATGATCTGCTTCTCGCTCAGGATGTGTGACTACAATATATGTAATTCATACTGATACACAGTAGTATCACAATGCTAGTTATGTGATTTCGTTTTTTTCTCTAAAATATGATCAATTGTTCCTCTTATGTAAATCCCCTGGTGTCAGAGAATGATTGATTGGTTTTTCGTGAACAGTACAGTTCCAATGTGTAATCATAATGGGGAGACTTTCAGGTTTCACTGTATCTCTTTCATTGTACACAACATATGAAATACCATAATATTTCATATAATATTTCCTGTGCTGTAAGGAAAGCATGTGTGCTGTCAGCTTCATGAGATCATGTTGATGGCATAGAACCAAGGAACACTGAGAGTGACCATTTTTATTCATCAAACCATCAGGACAGGGACCTGTAAAATGTGTCTGTAAAATCATAATGAGGAGACTTTCACATTACTCTTAACAGTAGCACTGTAGCATTGATTTGACAGATGTATGTGCACCTTTCCAACATAGCATAACATCATTAACCTCTACGGGATCGTTGTCCCCCCCCCTCCACGGGACGGTTGAGCTAACGTGTGTTAATGTGATTAGCACGGCGTTGTAAATAACAATAACATTTCCCAGGACATAGTGTCACGTTCTGAATTTAGTTCCTTTGTTATGTCTTTGTTTTAGTATGGTCAGGGTGTGAGTTGGGGGGGTTTTCTATGTTCTGTTTTCTATGTTGTGTTTTGCGTTTGGCCTGGTATGGTTCTCAATCAGAGGCAGGTGTCGTTAGATGTCTCTGATTGAGAATCATACTTAGGTAGCCTTTTCCCACTTGTGTTTCGTGGGTGTTTATTTTCTGTGTCTGTGTGTTCCACATGGAACTGTTTCGGTTGGTTATTTCACGTGTCGTTTATTGTTTTGTTTCAGTGTTCGATTGTTTTAATAAAGAGCATGAACACGTACCTGCGCATTGGTCCTCCGATCCTTACTACAGCCGTTACACATAGACAGCCGTTACACATAGACATGTGGGCAGAAAGCTTATATGGGCAGAAAGATTAAATTCATGTTAATCTAACTGCACCGTCCAATTTACAGTAGCTATTACAGTGAAAGAATTCAATTCTATTGTTTGAGGAGAGTGCACAGCTATGTACTTGAAAATGTATCAATAAACCAATTAGGCACATTTGGGCAGACTTGATACCACATTTTGAGCAGTAATGCAATAGTTCATTGGATCAGTCTAAAACTTTGCACATACACTGCTGCCATCTAGAGGCCAACATCTAAATTGCGCCTAAACTGCAATAACACATCGTGGCCTTTCTCTTGCATTTCAAAGATGATGAGAATGAGAAAAAAAATAGTTTTTTATTTATTATTATCTTTTACGGCATGTAATGTGTTATATTCTCCTACATTAATTTCACATTTCCCAAAACTTCAAATAGTTTCCTTTCAAATGGTATCAAGAATATGCATATCCTTGCTTCAGATCCTGAGCTACAGGCAGTTAGATTTGGGTATGTCATCTTAGGCAAAAAAATAAGAAAAAGGGTACGATAAAAAATAGATAAGTAAAAAATAGAAAATAAAAGTTACAAATAATTAAATAGCAGCAGTAAAATAACAATTGCAAGGCTATATACAGGGGGTACCGGTACATAGTCAATGTGCGAGGGCACCGGTTAGTCAAGGTGATTGAAGTAATGTGTAAATGTACTGTAGGTAGAGTTAAAGTGACTATGCATAGATCATAAACAGAGAGTATCAGCAGTGTAAAAGAGGGGTCTGGGTAGCCCTTTGATTAGCAGTTCAGGAGTCTTATGGCTTGGGGATAAAAGCTGTAAAGAAGCCTTTTGGACCTAGACTTGGCACTCCGGTACCGCTTGCCGTGCAGTAGCAGAGAGAAAAGTCCATCACTAGGGTGGCTGGAGTCTTTTACTATTTTTAGGGCCTTCCTCTGACACCGCCTGGTATAGAGGTCCTGGATGGCAGGAAGCTTCACCACAGTGATGTACTGGGCCATACGCACTACCCTCTCTTGTACCTTGCAGTCAGAGGCCAAGCAGTTGCCATACCAGGCAGTGATGCAACCTGTCAGGATGCTCTTCGATGGTGCAGCTGTAGAACCTTTTGAGGATCTGAGGACCCATGCCAAATCTCTTCAGTTTCCTGAGGGGAAAAGGCTTTGTCGTGCCCTCTTCACGACTTTTGATATTTGAAAAATCTCAAATCTCAAATCTATTTAGATTTGTTTCACACTTTTTGGTTACTACATGATTGCATACAATATGTGTTATATCATAGTGTTGATGTCTTCACTATTATTCTATAATGTAGAAAATAGTAAAAATAAAGACAAACCCTTGAATGAGTAGGTGTTCTAAAACTTTTGACTGGTAGTGTAGGTGATATATAGGGCATTCGGAAAGTATTCAGACCCCTTCCCTTTTTCCACATTTTGTTACATTACAGCCTTATTCTAAAATGCATTCAATAAAAAATGTTTCTCATCAATCTACACACAATACACCTTAATGACAAAGCAAAAACAGGTTTATTAAAAATAAAAAACAGAAATGCCTTATTTACATAAGTATTCAGACCCTTTGCTATGAAACTCAAAAATGAGCTCAGGTGCATTCTGTTTCCATTGACGATCCTTGAGATATTTCTACAACTTGATTGGTCAATTTAATTGTTTGTACATGATTTGGAAATGTCCCTTAAAGCAAAAACTAAGCCATGAGGTCGAAGGTGTCACGCCCTGACCATAGAGAGCCCTTGTTTCTCTATGGTGTAGTAGGTCAGGGCGTGACTAGGGGGTGTTCCAGATTAAAATGTCTATGTTGGTGTTTTGGTATGGTTCCCAATTAGAGGCAGCTGGTAATCATTGCCTCTAATTGGGGATCATATTTAAATAGCTATTTTTCCCACCTGTGTTTGTGGGATATTGTTTTTGTGTTTTGTGCATGTAGCACCATGTAGTCACGTTCCATTGTTTGTGTTAGTGTGTTTGCGCACTACGACTTCACGTTCTTTAAGTTTTCTTGTTTTTTTTCTAATTTCACTTCGTATTAAAAAGATGTGGAACTCAATGCACGCTGCGCCTTGGTCCGCTCATTTTGAAGAACGTGACAGAAGGAATTGTCTGTAGAGCTCCAAGACAGGATTGTGATGAAGCACAGATCTGGGGAAGGGTACTTAAAAATGTCTGCAGCATTGAAGGTCCCCGAGAACACATTGGCCTATATCTTTCTTAAATGGAAGAAGTTTGGAACCACCAAGACTCTTCCTAGAGCTGGCCGCCCGCCAAAACTGAGCAATCTGGGGAGAAGGGCCTTGGCCGATGGTCAATATGACAGAGCTCCAGAGTTCCTCTGTGGAGATGGAAGAACCTTCCAGAAGGAGAACCATCTCTGCAGCTCTCCACCAATCAGGCCTTTGTGGTAGTGGCCAGAAAGAAGCTACTCCTTAGTAAAAGGCACATGACATCCTGTTTGGAGTTTGCCAGAAGGCACCTAAAGAACTCTAAGACCATGAGAAATAAGATTCTCTGGTCTGATGAAACCAAGATGGTCTTTGGTCTGAATGCCAAGCGTCACGTCTGGAGGATACCTGGCACCATCCCTACGGTGAAGCATGGTGGTGGTAGCATCATGCTGTGGGATGTTTTTCAGCAGCAGGGACTGGGAGACTAGTCAGGATTGAGGGAAAGCTGAACGGAGCAAAGTACAGCGAGATCCTTGATGAAAACCTGCTCCAGAGTGCTCAGGACCTTCAACAAAGTACTGAATAAAGTGTCTGAATACTTATGTAAATGTTATATTTACGTTTTTTATTTGGTATACATTTGCAAGCATTTCTAAAAAACAGTTTTTATTTTGTCATTATTTGGGTATTGTGTGTAAATTGATGAGGGGGAAAAAACAACTCAATCAATTTTAAAATAAGGCTGTAAAGTAACAAAATGTGGAAAAGTCAAGGGGTCTGAATACTTTCCGAATGCACTGTAACATAGCCATGGCCATAATAACTTTACTTCAGATGTCGTTATTGGGTGCTATCATTCCATCTGTGTAGAGCGGTCTTGAGAGCATGTTGTATGGAAACTACACAACTCTGAGAGGTGGTGGTCTGTAATATATGATTATATGCTTGTGGGTAAAGCCCCCTTTCCTCTAATGATTGTCTAAGAATTATAATATAATTTCAGTGAGTCTGTATTTTCTGTAAATGATTGAGTATTTGTGACAGAAGTAATGTGCGTTCTGGTGTACTGCAGAGGGGGCTGGTGGAAGGGGCTATAGGAGAATGGGCTCGTTGTAACGGCTGGAATGGAATAAATGGAACGGTATCAAACACATCAAACATATGGAAACCACATTTGATTCCGTTGCTTTAATTCCATTCCAGCCATTACAATGAGCATGTCTATAGCTCATTCCACCAGCCTCCACTGGTGTACTGTTTTCAGACAAAAAATACTAAAGTTTCACAATAGTTTGATAACAGATATAGTATGTCGGTCAAATACATTTGTTTTCTTCCTGGAAGTGTTCTTTGTGAGCCATTGTTCCATATTACAACAGCTCCCCCATCTCACCACATCTGGCAGGCACCGCAGACCGACACTGAGACAGTCCGTAGGGTAACTCATTAGAATAACCATCAATGGGTAATCTTTTGATGGTTTAATGACTTGAGAATCCCCAGTAGAGACCATGTAATCAATACAAATAGAGGCCCTAGAAGCTCATTGACATAGAATGTACAAGTATCTGATGTAAAATGTGTTGTATAATAAGCACCAATGAGAGAACAGGGAATAGGGGTATCCACTAGTGTTTAGGGTTTCCCAAATTCGGTCCTGGGGACCACAAGGGGTGCACGTTTTTGTTTTTGCCATAGCACTACACAGCTGATTCAAATAATCAACTAATTATCAAGCTTTGTTAATATGAATCAGCTGTGTAGTGTTCAGGCAAAAACCCAAACGTGCACCCCTTGGCGTTCCGAGGGCCGAGTTTGTCAAACACTGTTGCAGAGTTTCCCAAAGTTAGGAGATTACAAAATCTTAAACGTCATCGAACATTAGTTTACACTGGCGTGCTAATGAGGCATGGCAGCTGGGAACTATAGCCCTACATCATTCCAGTATAATTGTAATACAAATGCGACAAGAATTTGCTTCGAAAATGCAGAAACCTTTATGATGTTAAACAAATATATTAAAGTTCTGTACTCGAGTCCCTTGATGCCATTGAAGAAGTTGGCGCTGTCCCTGGGGCTGAATCGCTCGTGAAACTCCAGTATTGAAAAATAATTGTGTAGAGATTAGTTCTGTCCATGGTCCTGAATCGCTCGCTGGAGCAGTGTATACATGTTCGCGCTGTCCGTAGTGCTAAATCCCTCAAGGTAGTAGCTCGAGTATTACAGTTAACTTGCATTTATCAAGTCCATTACAGTAAACATGCGTTGATGAAGTCCTTGTAAACGGAGTACATTTCAACAGGTAGGTTGTACAAGGTTAAAACAGGTTCGTAGAACATGTCCAGACTCTATTGTCATAATAACTCAACTGTAGATGTAGATACCGTCTGCATGTTCCTTCTGAGTGGAGAAGCCTTGTCTTGAAGGCACTGAGTCGCATCCAATGAAATGTATTTATTGTCAGAGCTCAAGTTTCTACTGAGAATCATTGACTTGCGCTATTACAACTGCAGTGACACAACACACACACCGTTTGGAAGTAATCTGAAACCTGTTATCCCACTCAAAAATGATGTCAGACTCCCATGTCATCAGCATTGCTGTGCGAATGAATAGGATATGGCGGGGTATACGTAAACATCAGGTGCGTTGTTAGAGGAGCCAATATCCGACCCTTGCGATATTCCGTGCAGTTACCCAATAGACTTCAGTTGCCGTTGCTAAATTTAAACTACGTAAAGGCATAACGTCTGCGAAGACTATAAACTATATTATAGTCAGTATCCCTCTTAATTGTTAGTGCAAAAATACAACAGATGTATTAATAATTGTCAATTGTAAAAGTTATGCAACAAAAGAGTCGGGTGCGTGCAGTCGGTTTCCTCCAAGATTATGCACGGGATCCTATTGTTTGACATCAGAGCGGTTCTATTGCCCATGTGGCGTCGTTCTTTAGGCCTACCTCTTTTGTTCAATGCAATACTATCCCGTCTTCCCTGCAAAAGCTCTACCACCAGCACTTCTTTAGCAGGTCCCATAGAGTGAAAGGCTGAATCAAGGAGTACGAACGAACGTGCGTATGAGCCAATCCGTGATGACTTCCTCCCATGTTTTTCCAATCGAAAGGAGAGGGAAAATAGCAAACATCACATGTCCCAGTAACTGCTGCTAAAGCTCTTAGTTTGTTAAATCTTCTCGACTGGTAGAACTAAGTATTTGGGGGGAGGGAAGCACAACGATGGCAATAGGGGGAGAACCGCTCATTTGTGCAGTGTAATGTGGCGTCCCTTCTTTTTGGTCGAGATTTCAAATCGAAACTCCATTGAGCAGCATATATTTGGATAATAAAGCGCTGTTGCGGGGCTGAATAGCTGAGAATACGCTGAAGAAGGACTGAAGGAGCAAGGATTTTGATAACTTGGATGGAGGGCAAGCAGCACTCAGTCACTGTGGATTAACTCGGCGTAGAGGCACAGCGGGGGAAGTGCGTTTAAGGTGCAGAGGTGCAAAGGTCTCCCTGCTGAGAGTTGATCCGAGTTCCCCATAGCAGCCACTTTATCGCACTCGGCTGCAGAGACGTGCGATCGGCTAAATAGAGCAAGCCGGTGTTACTGCGGAGGAAAGCCTCTACTGTTGTGAGGTGTGTCGACGAGCGGCAGGAGAATGGCAAGGGCTTTAGCGAGTCTGAGGGAAAACCAAACGCCCGTTTTTCAGCAAAGGATTCTGTCGAACCGCGTTGGAATTTGACTCTTTCTGTGTTGGTTTATTTGGATCTTTATTTTAAACTCGGAAGAAAAGCACAAGTGGATTGCATTCTGAGGGGTACAAACCAATGGCATATTACTCGGGCACTCTGAATAGATGGCTTTGTGCGCTATGAAATCCAGCGCACCTTGTATCGATATAATTTAGCCAAAATCCAATGGAGCAAAACAAAAAGGAACATGGGAAAATATGAAATGTGAGAAAATTCGATTCCCCTGACCCTCGGTGCTCAGATCAGGACTGGCGTTCCTTCTTCAAGGTAAACTTTTACAGTTTAGATGTTAAGAATGTTTGTACATTTTCATCCGTCCTTTTTTGTGTTTTTTTGGTTCGTCGTTTGTCGACATATAGAACAAAACCGTGTTAAGATGTGGGCTACTATTGTCAAGGCTGAACCCATTAGGTTCCAAAGCAGAATAACCTGCAGGACGTTGTTGAAAACTAGGTGTGAGCAGTATAACCAGGTATTCAGGTACATCGCAAGGTCAAAAATAAGCCTGAATGAATATGTGTCGTTTAAAGGAATTCAGTCTGTCTGACTGCAATATTATGAATTTGAGGGTATGGGTGTAGATCAAAATTACGCAGTGGTATCATTTGTTTGGCCAGGTCGCTGGTTGAAATGTTATACATAGCCTACACAGCACCACAACTGAGCCTATCTATCGTTAGGCCTGTTCTATCATTATCTTGATTTGGGTGAATGTGGTATATTGGCATTTTACTAGGATCCCCATTATTTATTAGGATCACCACTATTCCTGGGGTCCAACATGTGATGGTAATGATGGTGTGTGTGTGGGTGTGGGTGTGTGTGTGGGTTTGGGTGTGTTAACGCAGGCACCCTCTTTTACTGCCTCACCCTGTCACGAGGAGCTAGATTGAAATCACCTCTATTTATATGCAAGCTGAGTTACCATGCCAATTCAGCTTGATAGATAACTCCGCTAAATGTCCCCCATGAAATGTGTGTACTAAATGTAGGCTACCCATGCATGTTACAATAGTCTTCAACCTTGGCATAGGTTCAAATGATGATAGAGGATTCAGGCGTCGTCATCTTCTTGCCCTATCCTAGGCGATACATCATGCTCACTACCATGGCACCACTGTCTGGCTGCTTGATGCAGCCCACATAACCACCCACATATGCTTGATGCACTGGGATTACATGTATAGAGATCATACGTAAATGAGCAACATTATTCTATAATAATCCTTTGGTGAGACATGGAGTTCATATTTGTTATGTATAGGTAAAGGCAATGCATGGATGTTATTTAGAATGGCAACAATGTGTCCTAGGAAATTCACAACTTACGCAGTGTTCTTGCGCGCGTATTTGTGTTTTGAGTTAGCGTTCTGTCCTTGTGGTACCATTTGTGCATCAAAACTATGGCATCTAGTGAGCACAATAGACTACGTCAATGCCCATTTGAATTCCATATCACAAGGCGTTTATTTTATTTCAGCAACGCTGGTTATCGGGTAGGCTATCTTTACGCACGTGCGCTTCTATAAATCGAATCTGATAAACACGACATATTTCAATACTTCAGACCCCACGACATGTCATCCTTAACGGGGCAGGGTAGCTGTCATGGTATTGGTGTCAACAATGTGTTTTTGTGCTTTATAGTCAAACGTGTCCTATTTTATGGCGTCATTATGAGGAGACAATGACACGTCTCTGTGTTCTGATGAGGCTTACCTGCGCATGTTTATCCATTGACATGTATCTCACACCTGTCACATGAAAGCATATGGGCAAAGCACTATTATTACCATATATGAAGTTGATTTTCACATTTACTTCTAGACGGCAGGGGAATAGAAAACAAATAGGTAGGCAGTTCAGCAGCCCCTGTCAATTCCTAAACCGCTCTTAGAAATGGTTGAAATATTAATTTGTTTTTGAACGCACATTGTGATATGCTATATAATTAATTTCACTTAATAAACAGTAGTTATGTAATGTACAGTTCCATATACTGTATGTAAGGGTGTTCTGTACTCCATATCCTCTGACCAAGTATATAGGTAAACTGAGCTGCAGCTCCCCTGCCAGTGGCTGGTGGTGCTATTATTCAATTTATGCTACTGTACCTCCAAGTCCATTCTGCTGCCTGCTGGAGCTCTGTGGGGCTGGGCAGCACTGAAGACGGACAGCAGCTTTATCCTACAACCTATAGACCTACGGGTGGAGTGGAGAGTGGAATGTATTTTTGATAAACACATTGGCCTGTATTCAAAATAAAATATTGTATAGTGCAATATGTATTCACTTTTAGACCAGTGGACTTCTTCAATTGTTGTGATATCATTTGAAAGATCTGTCTTTATTTTCAATCTGTGAGGGATTTGGGCCGTTGGAGATATAGTGGCAGCGGTCCCTGTAGCTCTGAGACGTGTTTTAATTACACTAGCAGTGCTTAAGACCCCGTGATGTCGCGAGCCTGAGCCAAGGAAGTAAAGAGCACGGTGTGATGATCCTGCTGTTACTGTGATAGGGTAACTGAGGGAATCAAACGCTGCAAAACAACATCCTCCCCCAGGCAGGATTAGCACCACACTCTACCTGGGTGCTCAACAAGTACATACTGTATCCTCTAGTCTACTACAGCATACTGCCTTTGATATGCCCTCTGGGTGCATGTGTGAGGAGTTACCATGACATACAGTATTTGAACACCTTTATGGCCAATATTAGTTGTTCTTACAGAGAGCAAGTACTTACAAGGTCCTCTACCACACCATCTTTATGCCTTTGATATGCATGTTCTTTTCCCCTCTGTGTGTGTGAAGACATACCATGACAGGTTTGAACACATTTATTGATACATGAGACATGTATGTCTTAGACAGATAAGTGTTAGCAGATGTGTGACTTGACAGCTCTGGTGGGATGAAACCTGGATAGAGTCGAACATTAAACTAGACATAGCACTCAGCTAAAATTCATGTGACCCATTTATGCTGAGTTAGTGTAACCCAAGATGCCTGTTTCCTTTCTAGAGATGTTATGTTTTACCATGATGTAGTATATGCTCTATGCTGTGTTTACCAAATGTTGCATATCCATGTGTCTTTTTTGCATCATATGCTGTCAATGAAACTGGTGATGCGGGGACTGTTATAGTTTGGTCAAGAGTTCAGCACCATGGACAGTTACAAGTGAGATTGTGTCAGAAGTTTGGGAGGCTAGAAGTGTTATTGTGTCAGAACCATGGACAGCTCCTCGCTCTTGATCTGGGTTCTGCATGGTAGAGTGCACACAACAGGGTAGGTCAGCTGGTAGAGCATGTTGTTTGTGACGTCAAAGTTATGTGTTCGATTCTTACGGGGGACCAGTACAAAAAAGTAAGAGAATGTATGCACTAGAGGTCGGCCGATTTCAAGTTTTCATAACAATCGGTAATCGGCATTTTTGGACACCTATCATGGCCGATTGCATTGCACTCCACGAGGAGACTGCGTGGCAGGCTGAGTACCTGTTATGCGAGTGCAGCAAGGAGCCAAGGTAAGTTGCTAGCTAGAATTAAACGTATCTTATAAAAAACAATCAATCTTAACATAATCACTAGTTAACTACACATGGTTGATGATATTACTAGTTTATCTAGCTTGTCCTGCGTTGCATATAATCGATGCGGTGCCTGTTAATTTATCATTGAATCATAGCCTACTTCGCGAAATTGGTGATTTAACAAGCACATTCGTGAAAAAAGCACTGTCGTTGCACCAATGTGTACCTAACCATAAACATCAACGCCTTTCTTAAAATCAATACACAAATATAGATTTTTAAACCTGCATATTTCGTTAATATTGCCTGATAACATGAATTTCTTTTAACTAGGGGAATTGTGTCACTTCTCTGGCATTCTGTGCACTAGAGCCAGGGTATATGCAGCAGTTTGGTCCACCTGGCTCGTTGCAAACTGTGTGAAGACTATTTATTCCTAACAAAGACAGCCAACTTCGCCAAAAGGGGGATGATTTAGCAAAAGCACATTTGCGAAAAAAGCACAATCGTTGCACGAATGTACCTAACCATAAACATCAATGTCTTTCTTAAAATCAATACACAGAAGTATATTTTATTAAGCCTGCATATTTAGTTCAGGGTATATGCAGAGTCAGGGTATATGCAACAGTTTGGGCCGCCTGGCTCGTTGCGAACTAATTTGCCAGAAACTTTTTTTTGTTGTTGAATTTTACCCCTTTTTCTCCCCAATTTCGTGGTATCCAATTGTTGTAGTAGCTACTATCTTGTCTCATCGCTACAACTCCCGTACGGGCTCGGGAGAGACGAAGGTTGAAAGTCATGCGTCCTCCGATACACAACCCAACCAAGCCGCACTGCTTCTTAACACAGCGTATTTCTGTGTGTTATTATGTTATAATTAAGTATATGATTTGATATTTGTTAGAGCAGTCTGACTGAGCGGTGTTAGGCAGCAGCAGGCTCGTAAGCATTCATTCAAACAGCACTTTCATGCGTTTGCCAGCAACTCTTCGCTGTGCTTCAAGCATTGAGCTGTTTATGACTTCAAGCCCATCAACTCTGGAGCTAGTTAGCGGGGTGTGCGCTAATAGTGTTTCAATCGGTGACGTCACTTGCTCTGAGACCTTGAAGTAGTTATTCCCCTTGCTCTGCAAGGGCCGCGGCTTTTGTGGAGCGATGGGTAACGATGCTTCGAGGGTAGCTGTTGTCGATGTGTTCCTGGTTTGAGCCCAGGTAGAGGAGAGACAGAAGCTACACTGTTACACTGGCAATACTGAAGTGCCTATAAGAACATCCAATGGTCAAAGGCATATGAAATACACACGTTATAGAGAGAAACAGTCCTATAATAACTACAACCTAAAACTTCTTACCTGGGAATATTGAAGATTCATGTTAAAAGGAACTACCAGCCTTTATATGTTCTCATGTTCTGAGCAAGGAACTTAAAAATGAGCTTTTTTACATATTACATTTTTACTTTCTTCTCCAACACTTTGTTTTTGCATTATTTAAACCAAATTGAACATGTTTGATTATTTATTTGATGCTTAATTGATTTTATTGGTGTATTATATTAAGTTAAACTAAAAGTATTCATTCAGTATTGTTGTAATTGTCATTATTACTAATAAATAAATATGTTTAAAAAAATCGGCCGATTAATCGGTATCGGCTTTTATTTGGTCCTCCAATAATCAGTATCGATGTCAGCATTGAAAAATCATAATCGGTCGACCTCTAGTATGCACTCACTACTGGAGGTTGCTCTGGATATTATGCTAAAATGTAAATGTTTCAAGCTCATTCATTAACTGGGAACCATGGACAGAAACCATATTATCTGTTTGCTCAAATATACTGTACTGTAGGTTTTTCTGCTCCCAAAACAGCTTTGATATGAGGCTTATGAGAGAGATGTATTTATAATCTATCTGACCTTTATGTGATGTTCTCATTGAATTTTGTGGTAATCATTATTCTTAGCATTTAATTACCTACTGTGTTTGTAGTGTTTAAGGATGTCTTAGTTTTTATGATTTGTTAATTGCTAAACAAGGAGTTAATTGTTGAGTCAATTTTAAAAGTCACCAGGCAGCATTGCCTTTAAGCACGAGGTTAATAGAGATTGGGCTAAAGTGGACTGCTGGATATGTACATTTAATTAAGAATAATTGAATGAAATGCCAATCAGAGGACCAGGTCTGCTAGACTCTGTATAAGCTGTATATCCAGATGGGATGTAAATAACATCTTATAGTTTAGATAAACCCTGCTGGTCCGTTTAACACATGACAGACTGGCTAGACACCTAGTATGGCAATAGATCCCTTTACTGATCCTAAATCCATGATCCAGGATTAACTTGAAAGATTACACAATACTTTTACCTTACTGATAGTTAAATTAACCTTTGTTGTTTTGGATTTCAAATTAAAAAATAAATATTGGTTTGTGATATTTAATGGATGCAAGATTTTAGGAGAGTTTTTACTTATGGTATAGACAAAACCCTGGTATCCAATGTACCTTATTTAAGAGAGCATAGAATCAGACTGACATAGATCGTTGCAAAAGGAATCTGTGGAGTCCTAATGCTTCTGGAGGATCCCAAACCAAATCAGGAGTTACAGTTCATTAGCATAGGAGAAAACTTCAGCTGGGAACGACTAATCAAAACCACCAGGTATTTCAATGTTTTAATTTCCTTAATTTGTTGTTCCTCTAGTTGTTTATGTAGGGTGAGCTTTGTGTCAGTGTGTCATTGTAATGTGGTGACTAGAATGGGCTCCTCTGTCTGTCTGTGAGTGGGATGGACTTTGAGGGGTGTTTGTCTGTGATAATGAGCTGTCAAGGTGACAGCGGTGGGTTGTTTTGATCTTGCAACCACCCGCTGGTTTAAACAGGAGAAAAGTGGCAGTCAGGAATGGTAATAGTTTCTGTGGTGAAGGCTAGTGAGTCTGTCATGTGGTTACGCATTTGACTGATGAGGCACTGATCCCTAGTTACTAAAATATTGATAGATTGATATGCACTGGGATAAATCCCAAATGAAATGACAGCAGAACTTCATGTTCTGTTATTTTTACATCAGAGACACCAGGGATGTGCGCATACGTATTTGTATATAAATGATTTCTTAGTTTACCTTCAGACAACATGTAAAACCACAGTAAGTGAGTCTATGGGAACGAGACCCATGAAATAATTATGTATTGAGACCCAAAAGGCAATTCATCTCAGAAGACCTGCCAACCACATGAGCAGGGGGATGGGATGGTTGGATGTTCGATTAGCATGGGCTATGTATAGGAAATGTTAAGTTAGCGAGTTCCTCTGCTGATTTTTATTCTTCTGGGATAAGCATAGAAATTCAAATTTAAACCCACTAAGAAACATATGTATTCTGTTGATAGGGCAGGAGAGTTCATCTATCTTAATTAACACTGAGGGAAAAAAAATTGTTTAGTAATATCCCAGGACTTTGTAAATACAGTATTTACCAAGAAGGGTCCCAAACCAGGCAAGTTATTCACAGTTGATGCAATTTTCTGTTTTCATTCTATTTTTCCATTTCTAGTTTCCAACGTCACATTTTGGGGGGGTTATAGCTTTAATTTGATGAAACAGAATCAGCAGAGCTGTGCTGGTGGTGCATTATTGGTCCATTTGCATTTGGGAAAATATTGCCAGAAGTAGATGTATGGATGTGAGAGTGTATTTAGTGAAGCTAGAGTAGAAGGGATAAAACAATACTTTGCCATTTAAATAGGTAGATGTATACATTCATAAAAACACCTTCATGACACATACAGTACCAGTCAAAAGTTTGGACACACCTACTCATTCCAGGGTTTTTCTTTATTTTGACTATTTTCTACATTGTAGAATAATATGAAGACATCAAAACTATGAAATAACACATATGGAATCATGTAGTAACCAAAAAAGTGTTAAACAAATCCATTTTTTTAAATTAATATTTTAGATTCTTCAAAGTAGTCACCCTTTACCTTGATCACAGCTTTGCACACTCTTTGCAAGCTAATGCACTATCTTCTTTCATGATGTGTAGTCTAGCCACTTTCAGTTAAAATATAGAATATTCACAATATTCTATTAGCAATATTCTCTTAGCCTATTAGGTGTTTGTAAATACAAACATATCATAATACTATCTATCTATATAATCTTAATGCTTTGTGGGCAGCTATCAGCTTTTTGCGACTGTCAGTAAATGTGTAAGGTGTGTAAGGTTCTGGGCCGACTTCCTGTAGTGTGATGAGATTAGTGTGAATAGGTGGGTATATCCTCTCCTCTGCCTGGCCTTAATCTGCCCAGCAACACACAGACCTGCCGTGCCCTGCTGTACATATGGCACATTTGACAAGATTACACACACTACTGATGGGAAAAGCCCTTTACGAGGCTTTGGCTGTGACAGAGGCAGAACTACAGACACGAGCTATTCTGTACAGTAACAATAAGTCATTTATTGGATTTATATAGTGCTTTTCTACCATCTGAGGTACTCAAAGCGCTTTACATAGTAATGGGGAAACTCACCTCATCCACCACCAATGTGTAGCACCCACCTGGGTGAAGAACGGCTACCATTTTTGTGCCAGAACGCTCACCACACATCAGCTTTCAGGTGGAGAGGTGAGGAGTGATATATGCCAATGGGGAATGATGCTTTGGCTGTGATAGAGGTAGAGCTACAGGAAACTACAGAGCCATTTTGGCTCACTACAAGCACCGCCACACAGTGTTCCCAGCAGCCCCACCTCCTCTTCTTAATCATATTACTCTAAAGGGCAGATTATTTAAAAAATAACCTTCTTGTGATTTCAGTTTAAATGCAATTAGCCAAACCACACATTGATTTTAATAGCTGTTTTATGTATTGCATTTTCCAAGCAACCAACAAAGAGATCAGTCGTTTAAACCATATAGATCATTGATGGTGCTTTGATTTGGTTTGACGACCTGGGGTCTGTTCCCACAACTGTCTTATTGTGATTACACAGCTGATGTATAGCTATATACAGCTGTGTGTGTATATCAGTGTGATAGCCAGACTACTAAATTAATGATACCCAAACTATCTGCACTGACTCTATCTTGCACCAACCCTACGCACTCTCACTATACTTTATATACACACCATATACACACTGACTTGACTTCATTGACACTGACTTGACACAACACAAACAAACAAACATACTTACACACACGCACACACCTTTACACTTGCTAACTTTTGTTATTGACCAAATACTTATTTTCCACCATAATTTGCAAATAAATTAATTAAAAGTCCTACAATGTGATTTTCTGGATTTTTTTTTTCTCATTTTGTCTGTCATAGTTGAAGTGTACCTATGATGAAAATTACAGGCCTCTCTCATCTTTTTAAGTGGGAGAACTTGCACAATTGGTGGCTGACTAAGTACCTTTTTGCCCCACTGTATATAATTATTTATTTATTTTACTCTGCATTGTTGTACAGGTTCGTAAGCAAACATTTCCCTGTAAAGTCTACACAAATTGTATTCGGTGCATGTGATGAATACAATGTTATTTGATTTGTTATTAGGGTTTATCATTTGGCACCATACTCAGGATAATGCTAGTGATTGACCACTGTACCAGACCTTCAAATTGGTTTCTTTCTAACACTTCAGCAGGGCTTGATTGAGCTTGCCTGGCGGATATGAATACATGCATGAATAGTGATGTTCCTTTGGCACCATACTCAGGATACTGCTAATGATGCACGTTAAGGTAGCCAGTCGTGTACAGTGTGCAGTGTGTATGTCGTGCATCACGTTTAGTGAGATGGAGCATGGAAACCTAATCCCCAACTCTTATGAGGTGGCAGCCATCTGTCCTGGCTGGCTTGTGTTCTATTATTAACACGCCTTTAACAACCTAGTGGCCTCATGGGTGAAATGTTATTCATATTTATCATCATTTCATAGTTTATGTATATATTTATATTTTACTGCCGAAAATCTGGGGTTTCCATGTCAAACAGTTTTGTTATATTTCAGTCTTCTGTGATGTATATAAAGTGTAATACTGGGATGCAAACTCAAAATGTAATACATTTCAACTCTATATCTGACATGGTACAACCATGTGTGTGAGGTGTATACTTCTGTTTCAAAGTAGATTCTCTATGTGACCCTGATTTAGCCCGCTGCAATAAAAGGTTGACAGAATGGCTAATTCTGTGGCGATGTAGCCTATAACATACTTGGCCTATTATTGGGAACTGCCATAATTCAGACATGCAGTGTATTTATCAGAGATGAGATCGAATAACAACATCAAGGCAAAATAAGAGTTTTGGTCTGTATTCAATATGTATCGTCGAAGTAAAGGTCATTTCAGATTGAGCCGGCATATGCAACGTTTACATTGAATGCAGTCTGTGACTGTTGGAACATTGTCAACCGCGCTATAAAGTGTATTTTCTGTGCTACGGACTGAATGGGAATCTAAATCTAGATTCCAAGGATATTTAGATATTCCTGACACGTTGTGATAACAGAGGTTGGGTTTCAGGTTCTATGGTGCATCTGATCTGAGTGTTCTCTGAGAGCCACCTCTTATATTGCTCTACACACAGTAATGAATTGGAATAGCTTTGTGCACATCTGTATTCAGCATAGAGGCCACAGTGTGATACTATAATGGTGTCTCTTGCTTCATTGAGGATGGGCTCATACCAGTTATACGCCTGCAGACAGTTGTGCTGAATACAAATGTAGGTTCCTGCATCTCTCTCATTTAATTAAAAAAACGATTGATCAAACACCAACAATTTTTTTAAATCCTCTGAGCATCCACTCAACCAGGTTCATTTCATATCTTCTGTGACCCTAAGTTACAGTTTGATATAATACTTTGTAATGTATCATATTCTTTCCCTGGTGCACTTAAAGACAAACACACGGAAAAGAACAAAGAGTCGCTAGAATATTACAGATGAATAATTAAGGGAGCCGAATATCTCTGGAGAGATAGAGATAACGTTAATGCCTTGGTAGTGGTGGTGGGGATATTTCAAGTATTTATTGCATTAGAGATGAGGAAAGTGTCTGGAGGAGCCCAGCTAGTTAGGGCATTGAGTTGAATAAACCCATGAGGACAGATGAAAGGATGATAGGACAGTCTCCACTCCCCAGTATTTGCTCTGTCAAATAGGAGTCTGGAGACAGTTACATGCAGTGCATGACTGAAACTCTATATAATACATAACGTTAGATTGGGCTTTTGTCAAACCTAATGTCAATGTGCTATTGTGAAGCTATAAACTGGGTAAGAATACATGGGAAGGGGGAGGGAGGGAGTGAGGGAGAGAGAGAGCGAGGGAAAGGGAAAGGGGAGGGAAAGGGAAAGGGGAGAGAGAGGGAAAGGGGAGAGAGAGGGAAAGGAAAAGGGGAGAGAGAGGGAAAGGGAAAGGGGAGAGAGAGGGAAAAGGGGAGAGGAGAAAGGAAAGGGGAAGAGAGGGAAAGGGAGAGGGAAAGAGAGAGAGGGGAAAAGGGGAGAGAGAGGGAAAGGGAAGGGAAAGGAAAAGGGGAGAGAGAGAGGGAAAGGGAAAGGGGAGAGAGAGGGAAAGGAAAAGAGAGAGGGAAAGGGAGAGAGGGAAAGGAAAAGGGGAGAGAGAGGGAAAGGGAAAGGGGAGAGAGAGGGAAAGGAAAAGGGGAGAGAGAGGGAAAGGGAAAGGGGAGAGAGAGGAAAAGGGGAGAGAGAGGGAAAGGAAAAGGGGAGAGAGAGGGAAAGGAAAAGGGGAGAGAGAGGGAAAGGAAAAGGAGAGAGAGGGAAAGGAAAAGGGGAGAGAGAGGGAAAGGAAAAGGGGAGAGAGAGGGAAAGGAAAAGGGGAGAGAGAGGGAAAGGGAAAGGGGAGAGAGAGGGAAAGGGAAGGGGGAGAGAGAGGGAAATGAAAAGGGGAGAGAGGGAAAGGGAAAGGGGAGAGAGGGAAAGGGGAGAGAGA
The DNA here is from genome assembly GCF_045791955.1 of Oncorhynchus clarkii lewisi. Taxonomy (NCBI): domain Eukaryota; kingdom Metazoa; phylum Chordata; class Actinopteri; order Salmoniformes; family Salmonidae; genus Oncorhynchus; species Oncorhynchus clarkii. The sequence continues at coordinate 28,100,684 of NC_092171.1, forward strand.
GGGAAAGGGGAGAGAGAGAGGGACAGGAAAAGGGGAGAGAGAGGGAAAGGGAAAGGGGAGAGAGAGGGAAAGGAGAGGAAAGGGAAAGGGGAGAGAGAGGGAAAGGAAAAGGGGAGAGAGAGGGAAAGGGAAAGGGGAGAGAGAGGGAAAGGGGAAGGAGAGAGAGGGAAAGGAAAAGGGGAGAGAGAGGGAAAGGAAAGGGGAGAGAGAGGGAAAGGAAAAGGGGAGAGAGAGGGAAAGGAAAAGGGGAGAGAGAGGGAAAGGAAAAGGGGAGAGAGAGGGGAGAGAGAGGGAAAGGAAAAGGGGAGAGAGAGGGAAAGGAAAAGGGGAGGGGAAAGGGAAAGAGAGAGGAGAAAGGGAAAGGGGAGAGAGAGGGAGAAAAGGAGAGAGAGGGAAAGGGAAAGGGGAGAGAGAGGGAAAGGAAAAGGGGAGAGAGAGGGAAAGGGAAAGGGGAGAGAGAGGGAAAGGAAAAGGGGAGAGAGAGGGAAAGGAGAGAGAGGGAAAAGGGGAGAGAGAGGGAAAAGGGGAGAAAGGGGAGAGAGAGGGAAAGGAAAAGGGGAGAGAGAGGGAAAGGAAAAGGGGAGAGAGAGAAAGAAAGGGGAGAGAGAGGGGGAAAAGGGGAGAGAGAGGGAAAGGAAAAGGGGAGAGAGAGGGAAAGGGAAAAGGGGGAGAGAGAGGGAAAGGAAAAGGGGAGAGAGAGGGAAAAAGGGGAGGAGAGAGAGAGGGAGAAGGGAAAGGGGAGAGAGAGGGAAAGGAAAAGGGGAGAGAGAGGGAAAGGAAAAGGGGAGAGAGAGGGAAAGGAAAAGGGGAGAGAGAGGGAAAGGAAAAGGGGAGAGAGAGGGAAAGGAAAAGGGGAGAGAGAGGGAAAGGAAAAGGGGAGAGAGAGGGAAAGGAAAAGGGGAGAGAGAGGGAAAGGGGAGAAGAGGGGAGAGAGAGAGGGAAAGGAAAAGGGGAGAGAGAGGGAAAGGAAAAGGGGAGAGAGAGGGAAAGGGAGAAAGGGGAGAGAGAGGGAAAGGAAAAGGGGAGAGAGAGGGAAAGGGAAAGGGGAGAGAGAGGGAAAGGGGAGAGAGAGGGAAAGGGAAAGGGGAGAGAGAGGGAAAGGGAAAGGGGAGAGAGAGGGAAAGGAAAAGGGGAGAGAGAGGGAAAGGAAAAGGGGAGAGAGAGGGAAAGGAAAAGGGGAGAGAGAGAGAAAGGGAAAGGGGAGAGAGAGGGAAAGGGAAAGGGGAGAGAGAGGGAAAGGGGAGAGAGAGGGAAATGAAAAGGGGAGAGAGAGGGAAAGGGAAAGGGGAGAGAGAGGGAAATGAAAAGGGGAGAGAGAGGGAAAGGGAAAGGGGAGAGAGAGGAAAAGGGGAGAGAGAGGGAAAGGGAAAGGGGAGAGAGAGGAAAAGGGGAGAGAGAGGGAAAGGGAAAGGGGAGAGAGAGGGAAAGGAAAAGGGGAGAGAGAGGGAAAGGAAAAAGGGAGAAAAGGGGAGAGAGAGGGAAAGGAAAAAGGGGAGAGAGAGGGAAAGGAAGGGGAGAGAGAGAGGGAAGGAAAAGGGGAGAGAGAGGGGGAGAGAGAGGGAAAGGGGGAGAGAGGGGGAGAGAGAGGGAAAAAAGGAAAGGGAGAGAGAGGGGAAGGGGAGAGAGAGAGGGAAAGGAAAAAGGGAGAGAGAGGGAAAGGAAAAGGGGAGAGAGAGGGAAAGGGGAGAGAGATGGAAAGGAAAAGGGGAGAGAGAGGGAAAGGAAAAGGGGAGAGAGAGGGAAAGGAAAAGGGGAGAGAGAGGGAAAGGAAAAGGGGAGAGAGAGGGAAAGGGGAGAGAGATGGAAAGGAAAAGGGGAGAGAGAGGGAAAGGAAAAGGGGAGAGAGAGGGAAAGGAAAAGGGGAGAGAGAGGGAAAGGAAAAGGGGAGAGAGAGGGAAAGGGAAAGGGGAGAGAGAGGGAAAGGGGAGAGAGAGGGGGAGAGAGAGGGAAAGGGAAAGGGGAGAGAGAGGGAAAGGGGAGAGTGAGGGAAAGGGAAAGGGGAGAGAGAGGGAAAGGAAAAGGGAGAGAGAGGGAAAGGAAAAGGGGAGAGAGAGGGAAAGGAAAAGGGGAGAGAGAGGGAAAGGGGAGAGAGAGGGAAAGGAAAAGGGGAGAGAGAGGGAAAGGAAAAGGGGAGAGAGAGGGAAAGGGAAAGGGGAGAGAGAGGGAAATGAAAAGGGGAGAGAGAGGGAAAGGGAAAGGGGAGAGAGAGGGAAAGGGGAGAGAGAGGGACAGGAAAAGGGGAGAGAGAAGGAAAGGGAAAGGGGAGAGAGAGGGAGAGAGAGAGAGCGGGAAAGGAAGAGAGATTACAATTGAAATTCTTCTTTACACTTCTTTGCATCATTCCACTGCTGAATTGAGCTTCCTATACCGATCTTCTACAGAGGTGTGCTAGTGCAGGCTACTTATTTGACTCCCATTAAAAGATAAATGTTTAAACCGTAAAGATTCAATTAAACACTTCATAATTTGCACAGCGGGAGATGAAACAGGGCCAGAGTGTCACTATGAGTTTATTTCTAAGCTTATATTCATAAGCAGTGGGGTTGGGAGAGGTGGACAGATGCTGTTCACCATCACACCTTCCAAAGAGGAAGGCAAGGAAATGAGAGGGAGTAGAGGGAAGAGAGGAGAGGAGGAGATGAGGGGGGGTAGAAGGAAGAGAGGAGGGAGGAGATGAGAGGGAGGAGAGGAGGGGGAGTGGAGGGAGGAGAGGAGAGGGAGTGGAGGGAGGGAGGAAAGGAGGGGGAGTGGAGGGAGGAGATGAGAGGGAGTAGATGAGGGGGAGTAGAGGGAGGAGAGGAGGGGGAGTGGAGGGAGGAGATGAGAGGGAAAGGAGGGGGAGTAGAGGGAGGAGAGGAGAGGGAGTGGAGGGAGGAGATGAGAGGGAGTAGATGAGGGGGAGTAGAGGGAGGAGAGGAGGTGGAGTAGAGGGAGGAGAGGAGGGGGGAGGAGGGGGAGTAGAGGGAAGAGAGGAGAGGAGGGAGGAGATGAGGGGGAGTAGAGGGACGAGAGGAGGGAGGAGATGAGGGGGAGTAGAGGGACGAGAGGAGGGAGGAGATGAGGGGGAGTAGAGGGACGAGAGGAGAGGAGGGAGGAGATGAGGGGGAGTAGAGGGAAGAGAGGAGAGGAGGGAGGAGATGAGGGGGAGTAGAGGGAAGAGAGGAGAGGAGGGAGGAGATGAGGGGGAGTAGAAGGAAGAGAGGAGAGAGGAGATGAGAGGGAAGAGAGGAGAGGAGGGAGGAGATGAGAGGGAGTAGAGGGAAGAGAGGAGGGAGGAGATGAGAGGAGGGAGGAGATGAGGGGGAGTAGAGGGAAGAGAGCAGAGGAGGGAGGAGATGAGGGAGTAGGGGGGGGGGGTAGAGGGAAGAGAGGAGAGGAGGGAGGAGATGAGGGGGAGTAGAGGGATGAGAGGAGAGGAGGGAGGAGATGAGGGGGAGTAGAGGGAAGAGAGGAGAGGAGGGAGGAGATGAGGGGGAGTAGAAGGAAGAGAGGAGGGAGGAGATGAGAGGGAGTAGAGGGAAGAGAGGAGAGAGGAGATGGGAGGAGAGTTGAGTAGTTAGACACATCACAAAATGGTTGCCTTGCTGGGTCCTTGGTTATATTCTCGGTTAGAATGGCTTCATCTGCCATGCTGCAATACCTTTATATATATTTATATACAATGGGCTAATACGACTAAGCGCAATCCATTTTTTACTTCTGTTGGCCATTCTCTGCTCATTTGGTGTAGGATTCCCTTCTGTTCTTAGTGACTAACAGTAGTTCTATCTTTCACAACTAGTTATCCAGGCGTACTGTGAGCGAGTGGCACGGGGAGCAGGGAGGGAGAGATGAGAGACTGCAACCAACCAAGCCGACTCACCCTATATTTGACTAATAGCTGTCATAGCTAGGTAATTTATCATCAAATATGATTACATAGTACCTGTCATGGACTGCAGCAAACTGGGAGATGCTACTTAGCTAATGTTAGCTAGCTAGGCTAATTGAGGCTGCAGTACATGTGCTTTCTCATCCTACAGTTAAACATAACAATAACTCCATTCAGAATATTATGTAGCAGCCTATCTGTTGGCTGTTGGTCGTTTTAGCCGATCCTTCTCCTTTAACTTTTAAATACGTCATTTTAGTTCATCTCCTAATTTTTGCCACACAAGCGGATACAGGCGGATACATGAAAAACTTCAAGCCCATTCTTAGTTATTGTGAATTAGCATTGCTTTGATATTAGTTTTTCACAGTAACAATATTAATCCACTCTCTAATTACCTCCCAGGGAGATTTGAAATATGTGAAGGGATAAAATATGCCAATTAATGACAAACATACAAACTCACACACAGAGAGCGAGCGCGACATGGAGAGGGGGGCTAGGGAGAGAGAGAGAGAGAAATATATGCCAACCACAAACATACAAACTTGAGAGAGAGATTAAATATACCAATGACAAACATACAAACTTGAGAGAGAGATTAAATATACCAACGACAAACATACAAACTCACAAACACACCCTTCCACAGCTGGCATGCTGATTGGGGCCTCAGACAGATAATATAACCATTCTATAGAGACAGTAGAATTATTAGCTTTCTAGCTCAGCCGCTTGGCAAATCACTATCATCCCTCCCTACCTCTCTCCTCTAGCAAGTGTCTCGAGAGAGAGAGAGAGAGAGAGAGAGAGAGAGAGAGAGAGAGAGAGAGAGAGAGAGAGAGAGAGAGAGAGAGAGAGAGAGAGAGAGAGAGAGAGAGAGAGAGAGAGAGAGAGAGAGAGAGAGAGAGAGAGAGAGAGAGAGAGAGAGAGAGAGAGAACGATAATGGGAGAGAGAGAGAGAGAGAGAGTTAGTGACAGTGCCAATACTCCCATAATGACCCTTTAATGAGGCCCTGCATATATTGGATAAGCCCATAGTGCATCCATCTCTGTTCTCCTCCTTCACTGTTTTCTATTGCTTTCCATCACCAGTCATTTGCAGGTTGTCTGCTTGACCTTCAGAGGAAGGTAATCATTAGCATGCACCAGTTTTATTGATTAAGAGTGGGAAAGAGAGAGAGCTTTGCTGGGATGTTGTTTCGTAGCGCAGACGGGAGTGTGCATTTGAGTTTCATCGAGGCTGGGTGGGATGGGTGGGCAGATTGGCAGATTGATGAGCTAGGTTGGTTGATTGGTGGGTTGGTGTTGGTGGGGGCATGTGTAATGGCTTGAGAGGAGAGTCTTTGTGACATGTTGCATGCTGGGATGGGACGTCAGCATGGCATGGTGTGCTGTAGTTATGCGCCAAGCACGCAGAGGTATATAGAGCTGTGGCTGCCTGTACACGCCAGAACAACCTTTTAGCACATTTAACACTGCTCAGGCCCAAGACTGTGATACGCAAGGACAATATTTCTTAGATTTGAGGAGTTTGAGTTTTAAACTCTCCCAACTCTCAGTTAAATACAGAAATATCTCAGTAGCTTTGCCTCTAGCATGGGAATTGACAGAAAGCATATTGTAGTAGGTCTTGTAGACATTGCATGAACACCATCAAGCTAAAAAATCGTCGTGTTTGAAATTCCTAATGGATTTACCTAGCTGCATTTTAATGCATGGTGGACACATTCTAAACAGAACCTTCGTTTTTTTCTCTCCTGAATTTATAATAATAGGATGTGTTCGATCTCAGCATGCACAGTATAATATGTTTTATGGGAGTTACACAACTGCAAATTGTATTTTTTCTTGCATTTTCAAAGACAGACTCCAAGGCACAGTACACTGCGGTGGAAATGGGTAATCTGTCATGACATTTTATGGCTTTTCATACATATTCAGGCTGTGTAACCTGAACAGGATGCACATCGTACATCATAAGTGACCAGAGGGCCATTAAAGACAGTCCTTATTAATTATCACGCCTCTCTACTTCACACACAGAGAACCCAACATAGCAGCCAAAAATATGTCTCAGAAGGTAAAATATTTGTTGAGAACTTAACTTTGAGCTTGAATTAATGTGCCTCTATATTAAAATCAATACAGGTCATGAATTCTGTGTAGTTTGTGTTTATTATTCAGCCTTAGATCACAATGCTTGCCTTGCTCAGCCAGTAGCCTCCGCTGTAGTGCAAAGTGAAATAGGGTGACATCACACACAGATCCAATTAACCCCAGGAATATTGTTTTGAAACAAACCAGCTAGCTATAGCTGACACTGTATGGCTTTTGCACTGTGGTTGATGTTTTCTCATCTTGATAATTAAAAAGAAAACACATAGTATACAGAACCTCGCTATAACATCAAATATTTCTGATTAGAATCGTGTAATACTGTAGCTGTGCCTGTTGTTATCTATCACTATCTTATCTTTCTGTGAGAGCATGGTATCTGCCCACCTCTGTCCTTTGAAGGGCTTTGTAGCATAGGCTGTTGTATGGGGGATTCTACACTTTGAATTAAGCCCATGAAGTTTTGAAGATGGCCGGCAGAGATAACACAGACACAGACTGTAGAATCAGCGGTTGCGCTTGCTTGAGGCAGGTAGAAAGTAATGTATTTTGAGAGGCGAGTGGAATGACCTCTCAATGACTCTGTGTGGTGAGTCAATGACAGCTGCCCTATAACAGTCAGGCATTGCATGCTAGGCTAATATGGGACCTGACCTCAACACTACAACAGAAAACTCTGCTGGACTGGGGAAATACTATTGTAGATAGCTAAGTGAGTTAAATATACACAGAGCTGCATGTTGTCCCCAAAATTGAATCCAGGGTTTGTTTAATCATATGATCTCCATGACTGATCTAGACCTTGGCACAAACCCCTACAGCTCTGCTCTGCTAAACAGAGCTCCAACTCTGGCTCCCCTCCTTGTTGGGACATCTCTAGCATTCTGTCTGGGTGCTAAGGTAAAATATATGATGGTCTACTTCTCAGCAGAAGAATGGGATGAGTGTCAATGACGTACAAAGTTGAGGTAGCTAGCTAAGAGAAAGCTGAGAGAGCAGCCATACAGTCACTGAATGGACTTCTAGAATCAGAATTCAGAACATAAAGACCACTTTCACCAGCTAGATAGATCACAGAGACCCACCATGTCCTGTTCAATAGCCTGCATCTCTTTAGAGACTCTTTTGAGGCTCCCACCTGGCAGTCTTCCACCTGGCAGCAAAACTTTGTTATGGAGAGAGTTGAGGAGACTAGAGAGAGGAGAGAGATTGATGTCTGAGATGAGATGTCAGACATGGCCTATCGCTGAATGGCTGAAATAGTTTCCAACCAGGAGAGGAGAGTAGAACAGCAGGATTAGATAGGCCCACTTAAATGAGGGGTGTATTCTGCTTCCATCTGCACTGCCCGCGGTCCCCAGGGGCAGCGGCCACAGTTAGGACTGTTTTTTTCCCCATTGATAGACGGTTTGCGGATGTATTTAAGGTGCTTCCAGAGCAGACATGTCTGGTCTCAAGGACAGGGCATTGGCTAGTCTGCCTGGATGGATGTATCCGTTAGGCTAGATAGACAGTCATTGATGTCACTATGGCAAACAGTGAACTGACAAATTTCCATATTCTCCTTTGCTTTAAATATACACTGATCAAGAGTATAATTACAGCTAAGCCTAGGGTGTGCCAAAGTAACAGGGGACGATTTTTGTATTGCATTTCTATACACAGGGGAGCTCATTTACTGCATTTCTACACAATTTAAGAAACTCTACATGCAATTTGGAGAACAGCAAAATGGACTCCAGCCATTACCACCTTGTTGCTATAGCTTTATTTACCTCAGTCAATAAGGGACTTAACATTCTACAAACACATGTCATACAAGGATTAGCTGCTACGCATTAGCTCAGCACCGGGATTAAACCTCTAGTTTAGTTTCATGTCAAGTTAAACAGCAGTTACCTAGCCAACGGCATGTACCACAGCCATCTTTACCTCTGCACTGTTTCGAGGAAGAGTTGCACTGTTCCCTGCAGCTAATGTCGACATGCTCGCCAAAAAGCCAGCCAACCATACTAACAGCTTTCCCTCCGGTCCCAGGTGTCCGCATGGTCCTAAAGTCAGCCTTTAATACTGCTAAACTGTATCTTCCTTCTAATCGGGATGATTTTAGCAGCCTGTTTTGAATTGTTTGGTGTTGAGCCCCTGACACTGATTATCACTGTTCACTAAAAACTGCATTCTTAGCATAATATATTCAAACCTGCTTCTATCATTATGAACAAACCATGCCATTCCGTTAGGATTTCTATAAGTAGCTGCTTCTGTTTGGAAATGACATGGTATTATTGTGCCTAGCCCTAGCAGCAGTTGCTCAGACAGAAAAACATCTGAGTTGACCTGAAAGCACTGAGATTGAGATTTAACCAAAACAATATCAGCTGGAAAGGAGAGCTATAGCCTGTAGACAAATTAGACTGATTATAGGTGTGATAGCATTCAATCAACAGGTCAAGGAACAGCCATAGACTGATTATAGGTGTGATCACCTTGTATCAGCAGATCCAGGGTCAACTATAGACTGATTGTATGCCTAGGTGTGATACAGATGTTGGAACTTAATTTGAGCCAATCAGAACATGTGAATTATTATGTGGATTATAATTCATGGACATTTTTTCTAGGGGTTGATATATTTGATACAAATCAAGATAGTAGATATGACAAACTTCAGAAGCCTTTTTAAACCTCAAATAAACTACACGTTTTAAATATCATGCATTGCAGGAAAGTTGTCCTGCAACAGGGCAATCAAATTAAGATTCTATATCTGTATATGATTGCTTTGTATGCCTCCTGCTGCTAGGCAGTGGACACACAGATGGAGGAGGAGAGAGATTTGGAGTGGTTGCCCATTAGGCCCTGCATTAATCCCTAAATGTGGAATCAATACAGGAAGTGAAATGTGAGTGGAATAAAAAGGCAGGGGCATCAGGTAAAGGTTATACAGTATGCCTGCCATTGGATCAAAGAGAAATCAATGACAAATAGAATCGTAATGGTTGCAGTTGCACATCATTATTGAATTATAAAACATGTTGAAAAGCCGTTCGATGCATTTCTGCAAGCCAAAGTCATAGATTAGTAACAACACATCTATGAATATTATGTCTTGACCTAATCTCACTAAGTCAAAAAGCAGTAGGTTTTGTCAGTCAGTGCCATGTAATTGCTTGTAGCTGCCTCATACTGTAGATGCATTCTGCATACAATGTGTGCAAAATAAATAGTGGGGGTAAGTCATACCTGTAAAACGTGAGCCTATCACAATTGATACAGCATGCCCCCATGTTGTGGTTTGAGGAGAACACTTACACTTGGTCAAGGTGGAGATGAGTGGCTGAGACGCTCCTGGACAAGGTGGAGATGAGTGGCTGAGACGCTCCTGGACAAGGTGGAGATAAGTGGCCTAGACCAAGGTGCATGTGGACAACAGTGGATGCATCAATTCAGGCTACAAGTGCAGGCCTATTGACAATCACAGAATGTCATTACAAAACACCTAGGTTTCCTAACAGATGTCTCTTTCCATTCATCAAATTGCGGGATGCACATTGCACTGTTGGGGTTTGGATGCTGAAATTATTTTGCTAGTGCGTAGGTAGTCTACAGGAGCGCCTTTGTTAAGTGATTGTCTGACAATCAGATGAAAACATCACGACTGGTTGTGTTTATGCTACATTAAAAGGATGCATAGTGCGTGTCCATAAGGCTAGGGGAAGCTAAACTTTCCCTAAAGTAGATTTAATTAAATTGCCAAAACAATAATATAAAGCTTAATTAGCTTACTCCTGTCTATACATAGATAAATAAAATCATAAAAAATAGGCTACTACACCAGAAAGCACAAAAAAAAAAAGCTTTGAATTGTTTTAAATCGCATAGCCTAATGTCAGAAAGGCCCAAAATTTAGACAGCGCACTCTGCAAATACCAAATAGATGATTGTTGAGTTGAGATTGTCAATGAAAAGCAGAGAGGCAGACATATCACAATATTTAAAATACAATCGCGGAAAAACTGTTTGGAAAGCAAATGGCTATTGCTGTAAAGAGACGACAATGAAAAGACGCTAATCTGACTTTTAGCTATACAAATGTTTAACTTAATTGAGCAAACAGTAGCCTATCATGTTAGCACTAGCAGAGAACAACGGCCATATCCCCGGTGAGTGTGCATAATCTTTTGTTTTTGGACAATATTTTCCTCCTCCAGGTTAGACCAACATCATATTGTATTTGTGTCTCCCCTTTTCGTGGGCCTATTATATGTATCAGACAACATAGTTTTTATTTATCTGTTTGTCCGTGTGAGCAGAGTAGGCTACCATGTCATTTTTCTAGTATAACAATGTGTGTGCGCACTTTGGTGTCCCGTACCGGTAATAAATTAAATCTACTTTCACCCCTGCTGTAATCTGTAGTGTAGATCATTCTGTCATCCATATTCATGGGTAACAGACCCTTGGAACTGGCAGTAGTTGTATTTATTCAGGATCCCCATTAGTTCCTGCCAAGGCAGCAGCTACTCTTCCTGGGGTCCAGCAACCCTAAAGCAGTTATATACTGTACAATTAAAAAATATTACATGGCATTATATTTCATAATACTTTACACAGATTAAGTGTGTTCCCTCAGGCCACTACTCTACCATCACATACAGTATCTACAATACAAAATAAAGGTGAACGTGTGTGTAGGGTGCGTGTCTTATCATGCGTCTGTGTGTCTGTGCCTGTGTGTGTCTCTTCACAGTCCCACTGTTCCATAAGGTGTATTTTTATCTGTTTTTCAAATCTGATCAAAATCAAATCACATTTTATTGGTCACGTACACATGGTTAGCAGATGTTATTGCGAGTGTACTGAAATGCTTGCATCAGTTATCTGATGTGGAATAGAATTCCATGTAGTCATGGCTCTATGTAGTACTGTGTGCCTCCCATAGTCTGTTCTTGACTTGGGGATTGTGAAGAGACCTTTGGTGGCATGTCTTGTGGGGTATGCATGGGTGTCCGAGTTGTGTGCCTGATATACATACAGCTGTAGGCCTATCCAAATGTATAGTACAGGAATCCTATGCTAAGGCATAAGGCCCAAAGGGGTGTGGTATATGGCCAATATACCACAGATAAGGGCTGTTCTTATGCATGACGCAGTGCCTGGATACAGCTCTTACAAATAAATGTTTTGTCTTACCCATGGTATACAATCTGATATACCATGGCTTTCAGCCAATCAGCATTCAGTGCTCGAACCACCCAGTATAAATGATTAGGCCTAGGCCGAGGCTGCTGCCCCCAGTTGGAAATGAGGCGCCTTTGCTGCTTGGTACAGTACCGTCTTGGAATAAGTCTTGGGAAAACAAACAAACAGCACATTCAACAGACATCATGGTCTACCACCTGGCTATAATAACAAATCCTATATTCATGCAACAATCAGTCTGCTTTGTCTCGTCTCATAATGAGGCTACAGAAATTAGGTCATTTTTTCTCTTTCTGGATCCTATACAAGTTTCATGAGAGCAGCAGAGCCACAGCCACTATATATGTGCTGCTGCCAGTCTAACTGTAGAAATAACTCTGAACTCTGGACCCGTCCATCTGTAGCACGTTTTATGTTCATATCCCTGGCGTCATGGTAGACAGGCCAGGCTGGGAGGAAGTGGGTGTTTTTGAGAGAGAACAGGACAGGAAGCGTGTGTGTCTGTGTGCCCTCCTCTCTACACTAGTACCACAAACAGACAGATGGCCTCGGTAGATGGCCCGCTACGTTGAAAGATTTGGGGTTAAGCTCCAAAGTCATTCTCATGACTTTGCCGTGCAGCAAACGCACATCCTATTTTTCTCAGACAAGAGGATTTACAGATTTTACTAGAAAAAATAAACAAATAGAATGACGAAGGGAGAGAGGGAGGGAGGGAGGGATGGTGGGAGGGATGGTTGTAGGGAGGGATGAAGGGAGAGATGGAGGTTTGAAGGGAGGGATGGAGGGAGGTTTGAAGGGATGGAGAGTGGGAATAGAGAAGGGATGGAGGGAGGGATGGAGGGTTGAAGGGATGGAGGGGGGGATGAAGGGATAGAGAGTGGAAGGGATGGAGGGAGGGATGAAGGGATGGAGAGTGGAAGGGATGGAGGGAGGTATGGAGAGTTGAAGGGATGGAGGGAGAGTGTAAGGGATGGAGGGAGGGTTGAAGGGATGGAGAGTGGAAGGGATGGAGGGAGGGTTGAAGGGATGGAGAGTGGAAGGGATGGAGGGAGGGATGGATGGAGAGTTGAAGGGATGGAGGGAGGGTTGAAGGGATGGAGAGTGGAAAGGGATGGAGGGAGGTATGGAGAGTTGAAGGGATGGAGGGAGGGATGGAGAGTTGAAGGGATGGAGGGAGGGATGGAGAGTTGAAGGGATGGAGAGTGGAAGGGATGGAGGGAGGGTTAAAGGGATGGTTGGAGGGAGGGAACACAAAGACACACACAATGTGCACTACGGAACATCATTTCAGAGGTGTTCTGCATGCATGGCAGAGTGCACACACATCGTTACATAAGCATAACGTTCTGTCTGCTGCGTCTGTTAAGGGTCATCAGCCTGCCCACCTCATCTATAACAAAAACGAATCCAAAATTAATGGACACATTTAATTGCTTCACGATCCCCACCACCCTTCATGAAAGAGTTTCCATGCATTTCTAAGTGCTTATTTGTTTTTGCATTATTCATGTCTCTTTAATTGCACAGGGCTCCTGATCTTGTATAGAGTGTGCTGTCTTTTCTACACTGTTTGAATTATTCAGTGGTACGACTGGCTGGGCTGTTTTCTCTTTTTAACCAGGTGCTGCACACAGAGAGAGAGGCGATAGTCATACATGTGTAGCAGCTGTGTGTTGTATTACATGCCTATGGTTTCAGGCACATTGAGGATGTATACAGCGTTGGAAAGCAGAGCTCTTCACAGTTTCACGTGTGAAGGCTCCACACATACACTACACACAGGCAGACACGCACGCACACACTTATGAAGCGTCTCAGGGGTGTTCCTGTCCATCTCATGTACGAGGACGTTTTCCCCAATGTAGCCGGAGATGACAAGGGAAAGAATAATAGCCACAGATAGGCAGCACTTCCGTGGTGGAGAAATTATACTTCTGCTAGCATGGGCAGGTGATGAGATTAAGTTTATTGATCACAACATAGCATTTAATCTCCGCTGGGAATCCACGTAGAGAAAATGTAAGGGAACATTTACCTGGCAAGGTTTACTCATAGATCATGTAACTTCAGATGTTTTTTACTCTGTAAAGGAGAGTGGCACTTGACCGGATCGGGAGTTTTTGTATTTTCTTCAAATGCTAAAGCCATTACTCATTTCAGAGCATAATGAAAAAGTACTCCCCTTTCTTGGAGCTTTGGGGAGATTAAGTTTAAGTCTGTATAGATAACATGTTGTGTTACATTATTCTCATGCCATTTTATGTTTGTGCTGCAGGACATGCACAGTGTTATAGACAAATCTATCATTGTCCTCCCTAGCACAGTGTGGACTCAAGTCACATGACTTGGACACAAGTCTGACTTGAGTCTTAAATTTGATGACTTGATATAGAGACTTGACTTGGACCACAAGACTCAGGACTCGACTTTGACTTGAGACTGAGAATTTGTCATGTTTTGTCACTCATTTTGTGGCACAGTCTCCTGCCGATTACTCTCCATGCAGCCAGAGACAATAGCCACAGCATCGCAAAAGATTGGCTAGTGAAGCACACACTAGGTCCTCTGATTGGACCAGAAAACTGTCAATCAACCCAGTTCGAGTGAGCTAGCAAACAGGTTGTTGATTTGCTGTACAGCTATAAGATCAGGTGTAGCACAAACATCAAATTGTAGGGAGAGAGAATTACCATAAAGAAATATGCAACTCCAAAAAAATGAAATAATGCAAAGGGCTGTCTAGTAGCCCCAATAAATAGACACAGATTTGTAGTTGAACAAGTCATTGCATATATGGACTTTTTTTTTACTTGTCTTGAGACTCGTGACTCGACTAGACTTGCTCTTAGAAGGCACGACTTGGACTTCACTTGTCTTGAGACTCGTGACTCGACTAGACTTGCTCTTAGAAGGCACGACTTGGACTTTACTTGTCTTGAGACTCGTGACTCGACTAGACTTGCTCTTAGAAGGCACGACTTGGACTTCACTTGTCTTGAGACTCGTGACTCGACTAAACTTGCTCTTAGAAGGCACGACTTGGACTTTACTTGTCTTGAGACTCGTGACTCGACTAGACTTGCTCTTAGAAGGCACGACTTGGACTTTACTTGTCTTGAGACTCGTGACTCGACTAGACTTGCTCTTAGAAGGCACGACTTGGACTTCACTTGTCTTGAGACTCGTGACTCGACTAGACTTGCTCTTAGAAGGCACGATTTGGACTTTACTTGTCTTGAGACTCGTGACTCAACTAGACTTGCTCTTAGAAGGCACGACTTGGACTTTACTTGACCCATCCTACTTGGGAGTCGACTTGAGACTTGGACCATGGGACTTAATAGTTAGTTACTTGGTCCCAACTCTGCCCTAACATAACAATGATACGTAATGTTTAAGCTCAATTTTAGGGTTCAAATGTTGTAATTTTTCACTAGTGATTGTTATATAATCCGTCCATGCTTAGCTAGGTTCGCGGTAGAGTTGTCTGTATGAGGTAATCAAATCAAATTATATTTGTGACATGCGTCAAATACAATAGGTGTAGACATTACAGTGAAATGCTTACTTACAAGCCCAACAATGCAGTTTTTTAGAAAAATAAGTGTTAAGAAAGTATTTACTCAAATCAGCTCCAGTTGATGGGTGGTCGCTGCCTTCTCCACTGTCTTATAAATATCAGAGCCATTCTGCAAAGTTGAAGCTGTTGATCCATATACACTCAAGCCTCTCAGCTGTGTCAGCTCCAAAGGGTATGCTGCTCTGTTCTCTACTGTGTATATATTCAGCAGGCCAGGTTTCTTTACAGGGCACTAGAGATGTAAGTTACTGTAGCTTGCATCAAATGTTTGGTCGGTTGTAGCAGAAAACCGCATTGACAGACTATTAGAAGATGGTGCGGCACATAATGCTGGGGGAGATACAAAGATGGTGAATGCAAATTGTGACTTTTGATCTTTTGTCTGATGTTAGGAGAGAATAGTGATGTAATATGATGTTTGAAAAGGTGTGGCATTAGTCGCATGAGTAGAAACCAAAGTAAAAGGCAAGCAGGCATTTCTTTTTTTTGTTTAACCTTTATTTAACTAGGCAAGTCAGTTAAGAACAAATTCTTATTTACAATGAAGGCCTACCCCGGTCAAACCCGGATGTGCGCCGCCCTATGGGACTCCAAATCTCAAACGGATGTGATACAGCCTGGATTTGAACCAGATGTGAGACTGTAACAAAATTGAAATTTAAATAATTTATACTTAATTATTGATTTATCATTGGTAATGAGGCATAGCTACTGTACACATGTCTCCATTGTGGTTTAATATGTGTGATGTCATCATATATACTGCTAATGGATTTGTTTTAGTAATGATAATGGCGAGCTAAGCTGTTTTCCATGCTAGTCATTACAAATCCAGGGCAATTGATATCACTTCTCTGAAAGCGCGATGTATAAAAAAAGCTGCTTATACCCTGTTACAAAATGAAATGGATCGCTTTGCAGTCAGACGTACGGTGTCCGTCAGTGGGGGAAAAAAATACCTTAAACATAATCTCACAGTGAATAGCATTCATACTGCATGTGCAACCACAGTGGAATTTGCCAAAAGACCATACTACTTACTGTACTGTAGGCTTCTCACATCCTATTCAGCCAGTCAGTTCCTGGCTTAGTCCCAGGCTCTGGGCATGGATTCTGTCTTGTTTAATTGTCAGGAGATAGGGTTGTGTGATTGGCGATAAGTAGGTCTGGGGCCAGTGGGAAGCTACTCAGCACATTATCGGCCCATCTAAGCAGCCTGCCTGCCTGGAGGCTGGAGGCTGCCTTCCATCTCTATCCGCTCCTCCTCTCATCTCATCTGGGTCTTCATCCAGATCCCCACATCAGATCATCCTATCCATGGATGTTTTCTGCTGGCTACTCAGCTCAGCTTGGTGCCATTATTTCAACTTCACCCAAGAACAGTTCAGGGAGAGTATCTTACAGGCTTACAGTGCATGTAATTAAGCGTCAGGTGCAGAGGTGAAAAGAGACAGGTAGAGGGAAGACGAGGTATTTGAACCCATTACCCTCGCGGCTACCCATCTATGCACCACCTGCTTCTCAGTTGGAGTGTTCTGGACGTGGTCACGACTCAGATCAAAGCTGCCATTGACCCTCGTTCCCCCAACACTGTTCAAAGCACAGGGGTCACAGAGGCTAGTAGTGATTTGAGGCAGCAGTTTTCTGGAACCCCCTCTCCTCGTCGTTATCACCCACTGAGAGCTCCTTCCTCCCGGGCTAGAACACTTGCAGCGTGGTGTCAGTCTGTTCTGATCAGACCCACCAGACTGAGGGTTTGTAGCAGGGGGGCTGTGCTCTCCTGGGGAGATGAAAGATGGGCTTAGGGAGGCCTGACTGCTCATTGGGCCTGGTGGAGGCCAGCTATACTGCATATACGGATCACTACGCAGCCTGTTACTCTTGCCCTCTCCACGGCTCTCCACCACACCGGCCTCTTAGCATATGGGCCCGCTGGTGGTTTTCTCCCCAGCAAAGCCTGATGGGATGCTGGGGCCTCCGGCTCCTCCACTGACGCTCGTCTATTGCTGGAGGCCTTGGACCACACAACAGCTACACATCACCCCATGCCCACACACACAGACGCGCATGCACCAACACACTCACACATATTCTCCTTTGTGAAACACAGGCAGGGGGAAGGGGACAGGTTCAACTGTCCTGGATGGTAACCTGCGATTCAGTGACCAGTAAACAACATGTCTAAGGAACCATGGGAAATCAGGTCGGTAGCTCGATAAGCTTTGTCACAGTGTCATGAGCTGCTTCAGCCTGTTTATTAATATGCATCTCATTACATGCAGCGCTGGATTCATGTTCCTTTACAATTAAAAAGGCCTGAGTGAACAGGCAAACAGGTTCACACATGCACCCATGCATGTACACATGTACACACTCGCATGCACACACACACTCACGCTTGCACATAAACACATGCCTGCACGCTGGCCTGCACACACACACACACACACACACACACACACACACACACACATGCTGTTACTCATGCTGAACAGTGTTGTTCCTCTCTTGTTATTGAAACTCCCCAAGCATTGCTGCAGAAAAGAGGGAAGTGGTGCGAATGAAATAAGATACGGGTATACTGTCGACAATGTATTTTTTTAAAACTTTTTTACCCCCCAACTTACCATCACAAATAGCTGACAAGACAACAATTGTATATTTAAACTAGCAAATATGGAAAGAGAGATGGCGAGAGAGAGGTAAAAGAGAGTCTGTGTGACTCAGAGCGCCTTCCTTCCAGAACACTCCATTGTCTCCTTGTGATGAAAGTCTCTGAGGGAGCAGGGCAGGGAGAGGCTGTTCCTGCTTTATACAGCACAGTGGCGGATGCTGCTGCCTGGCTCCTGGGGAGCAGCCTTTGCAGCATGCAGCGCTGGGTTTCAGCTCATGTTTCCTCTTTAAGATGGTGATTTATGTGAGATATTCTGTGGAAATGCTGCCGCCGCCATTTATCGCTGAGAAAAAAAGTATTTTCATCCCTAAAGTCCTCACCTAAGTAAAGCTACGTCTTCAGCTGTTTGAAAATAGATAAAACATACATTGAGTGTATAAACATTAGGAACACCTTCTTTATAGTGAGTTGCACCCCATTTTGCCCAAGAACAGCCTCAATTCGTTGGGGCATGGACTTTACAAAGTGTTCCACAGGGATGCGCACCCATGTTGAATCGAATGCTTCCCACAGCTGTGTCAAGTTGGCTGGATGTCCCTTGGATGGTGGGCCATTCTTGATACTGGTGTACACACTCTGGAGCCATTCTTCGCTCCCGAGTGGCGCAGTGGTCTAAGGCACTGCATCTCAGTGTAAGAAGCATCACTACAGTCCCTGGTTCAAATCTAGGCTGTATCACATCCGGCTGTGATTTGGAGTCCCATAGGGTGGCGCACAATTGGCCCAGCGTTGTCAGGGTTTGGCCGGGGTAGGCCATCATTGTAAATAAGAATTTGTTCTTAACTGGCTTGCCTATTTAAATTATTATTATTATTTTTTAAATACAGATGGGAAGATGTTGATCATGAAAAACCCAACAATGTTGCAGTTCTTGTCACACTCAAACCGGTTCACCTGGCACCTACCCCGTTCAAAGGCACTTACATCTTTTGTCTTGCCCATTCACCCTCTGATTGGCACACATACACAATCCATGTCTCAATTGTCTCTGTAAGCTCTCCTCCCCTTCATCTATACTGATTGTAGTGTAATTAACAGGTGACATCAATAAGGGATCATAGCTTCAACCTGTCCTGGAAAGAGCAGGTGTTCCTAATGTTTTGTACACTCAGTATATACTGTAGCGCTTTAGAAGCCATTAGCAGTGTAGAAGCAGCTTGAAGCTATGTTCACTTTGGATATATTTTCTTAGCACCTCATACTATTCTACTTTGCAATGCAAGAAGATGTCAAAGCCATGCAGAGAGACAATCAAAAATAGCAAATCCAAATGTTTCTCCAAATGAAACTGAAAGAAATGACTAATTTGTTCGGGGAAAGAATGAATCAGACTTTTCTAGTCTTGCTCAGCAGCTTCATTATGTCTTGCTATGACTACAACAAAAGCCAAAGCCGGGAACAGTGCATATTGGTGAGAAAACATACCACCACAGGGCATGCATACAAATCGTTTAGAATGTATTGTTTTGATAGGTATATTCATATTGGAGACATGGCTACTAGCTACTATCTCAATGTGCATGTGTGTTTTTGTGTATGTTACTATGTGTGCATCTGTGTATGTGCATGCTCACATGCACATGTTCTGTTTTGAGGCCGACCACTTTTATTACGATAAAGAAAGCATCCATACACTGTCCACCCCACTCTCTCTCTCTTTCTCTCTCTCTAAGTAGAGGGAAAGAGAGAGAGCGAGAGAGAGAGGGAAACAGAGAAAGACAGAGAGAGACTGACAGAGAGAGAGAGACAGACAGACAGGCAGACACATCAATATGTAAGTGGGCTGTTAGTACAGTATGAAGCCACCGTGTTGCCCTGATCCTTGTAACACCCTCCTCTATCACTCTCTCTCTGGGAAAATAACCACCTCTCTTCAGCATCCCCCCCTCTTTCTTTCTCTTTGTGTCTGTCTGTCTTGCTCTGTCTCTCTATCGCTCCCTCTCTTTTTCCTCTTGCTCTCCTTTCTGGGTAGCACTCACTGAGGGTTAATAGTATGACTACAGTTTAACAGAAGCTACCATGCCAAATGTCAGACCAGAGTAGAGTAGAGCATGTATATGCTGGCCTGCACTCAGAGACTCTAGTCTGTAAACAGCAGGGCTGCCAAGCTGAGAGACTGTAAGAACCATTTAGCACCCCTTCACCATGTGATTCCCTTCGAGGTATCTCTCCTGCTCCAAGGGTTCCAAGAGCATTTATTAGAAAGGTGACTATATTTGCATTGGCTTCTATATTTATTAACGGTTATGATAAGGTTTTATGGTTAGGGATTAGTGGATAGGGGTTAGGAGTTATGATAAAGTTTACAGTTAGGGGTTAGGGGTTAAGGGTTATGGGTTATGATAAGGTTTACAGTTAGGGGTTAGAGGTTAGTGGTTATGGTTTAGGGGTTATGATAAGGTTTACAGTTTGGGGTTAGGGGTTATGATAAGGTTTACAGTTAGCGGTTATGGGTTAGGGGTTAGGATAAGGTTTACAGTTAGGGGTTAGGGGTTATGATAAGGTTTACAGTTAGTGGTTAGGGGTTATGATAATGTTTATAGTTAGTGGTTAATGGTTAGGGGTTATGATAAGGTTTACAGTTAGTAGTTAGGGGTTAGGGGTTATGATAAGGTTTACAGTTAGTGGTTAGGGGTTATGATAAGGTTTACAGTTAGTGGTTAGGGGTTATGATAAGGTTTACAGTTAGTGGTTAGGGGTTATGATAAGGTTTACAGTTAGTAGTTAGAGGTTAGTGGTTATGGTTTAGGGGTTATGATAAGGTTTACAGTTAGCGGTTAGTGGTTATGGGTTAAGGGTTATGATAAGGTTTACAGTTAGTGGTTAGGGGTTATGATGAGGTTTAAGTTAGGGGTTAGGGGTTAGAGGTTAGTGGTTATGGGTTAGGGGTTAGGATAAGGTTTACAGTTAGTGGTTAGGGGTTATGATAAGGTTTACAGTTAGGGGTTAGAGGTTAGTGGTTATGGTTTAGGGGTTATGATAAGGTTTACAGTTAGTGGTTATGATAAGGTTTACAGTTAGCGGTTATGGGTTAGGGGTTATGATAAGGTTTACAGTTAGTGGTTAGGGGTTATGATAAGGTTTACAGTTAGTGGTTAGTGGTTAGGGGTTATGATAAGGTTTACAGTTAGTGGTTAGGGGTTAGGGGTTATGATAAGGTTTACAGTTAGTGGTTAGGGGTTATGATATGGTTTACAGTTAGTGGTTAGGGGCTATGATAAGGTTTACAGTTAGTAGTTAGGGGTTATGATATGGTTTACAGTTAGTGGTTAGGGGTTATATGGTTTACAGTTAGTAGTTAGGGGTTAGGGGTTATGATAAGGTTTACAGTTAGTAGTTAGGGGTTATGATAAGGTTTACAGTTAGTAGTTAGGGGTTAGGGGTTATGATAAGGTTTACAGTTAGTGGTTAGGGGTTATGATAATGTTTATAGTTAGTGGTTAATGGTTAGGGGTTATGATAAGGTTTACAGTTAGTAGTTAGGGGTTAGGGGTTATGATAAGGTTTACAGTTAGTGGTTAGGGGTTATGATAAGGTTTACAGTTAGTGGTTAGGGGTTATGATAAGGTTTACAGTTAGTGGTTAGGGGTTATGATACGGTTTACAATGCAGTAATAACAAGTAATCTAACTAACAATTTAAAACTACTGTCTTATACACAGTTAGGGGATAAAGAATATGTACATAAGGATATATGAATGAGTGATGGTACAGAGCAGCATAGACAAGATACAGTAGTGGTTCGGGTACAGTATGTACAAATGAGATGAGTATGTAAACAAAGTGGCATAGTATAGTATAAAGTGGCTAGTGATACATGTATTACATAAGGTTACCGTCGATGATATAGAGGGGTTATGCGTATAGATGGTAGGGTAAGTACAGTTATGGGTTAGGGGTTATGATAAGGTTTACAGTTAGTGGTTAGTGGTTATGGGTTATGATAATGTTTACAGTTAGTGGTTAGGGGTTAGGGGTTATGATAAGGTTTACAGTTAGTGGTTAGGGGTTATGATACGGTTTACAGTTAGTGGTTAGTGGTTATGATAAGGTTTACAGTTAGTGGTTAGGGGTTATGATACGGTTTACAGTTAGTGGTTAGTGGTTAGGGGTTATGATAAGGTTTACAGTTAGTGGTTAGGGGTTATGATAAGGTTTACAGTTAGTGGTTAGGGGTTTACAGTTAGTGGTTAGTGGTTAGGGGTTATGATAAGGTTTGCAGTTAGTGGTTAGGGGTTATGATAAGGTTTACAGTTAGTGGTTAGTGGTTAGGGGTTATGATAAGGTTTACAGTTAGTGGTTAGGGGTTATGATAAGGTTTACAGTTAGTGGTTATGGTTTAGGGGTTATGATAAGGTTTAGTGTTTGGTTTAGGGGTTATGATAAGGTTTACAGTTAGCGGTTAGTGGTTATGGGTTAAGGGTTATGATAAGGTTTACAGTTAGTGGTTAGGGGTTATGATAAGGTTTACAGTTAGGGGTTAGAGGTTAGTGGTTATGGGTTAGGGGCTAGGATAAGGTTTACAGTTAGTGGTTAGGGGTTATGATAAGGTTTACAGTTAGGGGTTAGGGGTTAGGGGTTATGATAAGGTTTACAGTTAGTGGTTAGTAGTTAGGGGTTATGATAAGGTTTACAGTTAGGGGTTAGGGGTTAGGGGTTATGATAAGGTTTACAGTTAGTGGTTAGGGGTTATGATAAGGTTTACAGTTAGGGGTTAGGGGTTAGAGGTTAGTGGATATGGGTTAGGGGTTAGGATAAGGTTTAGAGCTTGTGGTTAGGGGTTATGATAAGGTTTACAGTTAGGGGTTAGGGGTTAGGATAAGGTTTACAGTTAGTGGTTAGGGGGTTTACAGTTAGGGGTTAGGGGTTAGGATAAGGTTTACAGTTAGTGGTTAGGGGTTATGATAAGGTTTACAGTTAGGGGTTAGTGGTTAGGGGTTATGATAAGGTTTACAGTTAGTGGTTAGGGGTTATGATAAGGTTTACAGTTAGTGGTTAGGGGTTATGATAAGGTTTACAGTTAGGGGTTAGGGGTTATGATAAGGTTTACAGTTAGGGGTTAGGGGTTATGATAAGGTTTACAGTTAGTGGTTAGTGGTTAGGGGTTATGATAAGGTTTACAGTTAAGGGTTAGGGGTTAGGGGTTATGGTAAGGTTTACAGTTAGTGGTTAGGGGTTATGATAAGGTTTACAGTTAGTGGTTAGGGGTTATGATAAGGTTTACAGTTAGTGGTTAGGGGTTATGATAAGGTTTACAGTTAGTGGTTAGGGTTTATGATACGGTTTACAGTTAGTGGTTAGTGGTTAGGGGTTATGATAAGGTTTACAGTTAGTAGTTAGGGGTTAGGGGTTATGATAAGGTTTACAGTTAGTAGTTAGGGGTTAGGGGTTATGATAAGATTTACAGTTAGTGGTTAGGGGTTATGATAAGGTTTACAGTTAGTGGTTAGGGGTTATGATAAGGTTTACAGTTAGTGGTTAGGGGTTATGATAAGGTTTACAGTTAGGGGTTAGTGGTTAGGGGTTATGATAAGGTTTACAGTTAGTGGTTAGGGGTTATGATAAGGTTTACAGTTAGGGGTTAGTGGTTAGGGGTAATGATAAGGTTTACAGTTAGTGGTTAGGGGTTAGGGGTTTAAGGTTATGCTTCGGTTACATTGAGGTTAGAGGTAAATATCCATAAAACTTTGAAAATAAAGGTATTGAGCAATTGTCGTGTGATGAAAACAATGTGGGTTATTCCAGGTTAAACATCAACATCTTCATGTGATTCGACTGTGGTTATTTTAGGGACCGTGACACAATACCAGCCTAATTCCAGTTGACATTCATGTCAATGCTCTCACTGTCCTGAGGGCCAGCTGCCAAGCCACAGGGCTCGTTCATCCTTCTCCTCATCCCCCTTTTCTGTGTACACAAGACCACCTGCACGTGTGTTGACATATCTTAAACATTTAGGATCAGATTTTGAATGTGATGGAAACATCCGCTTTTAGAGGACTTAAAATATTCATGTTTGCGTTGTGTGTTAAATTTGATCAGTGTGAATTATAGAGGAGTGTTCATCTTTTGGCTATATGCATAATTCATCGGGTGGAGTGTCTTCCACACATCGCTCCCCCAATGCTCCCCCTGAAGTTTTGTTTGCCCTCCACTGCACAGTCAGTCAGCCATTTTTTATTGATGAACAGGATACAGAAACAGAATGGTACCTCTTGCACAACTTCGCCTTGTCCTTAACATTGAGTGTGACTGTTTAGGCGAATATGATTATTAGTAACTAGCCATTGTTGCTTGTCTTTTGAGTGCTGTGCTGTGCTAGAGTTAATTTCATAAGCCATTATTATTGTGCTCTTGCAATGTAGAATGCTCTTAATATGAACACTGTAGTTTAGTTAGAAGGCTGAAGGCAGGCATGTTGTAAAACAGAAGAGCATTTTTATTTTACACAGTTATGAAAGGTTATTGTCTGGCTGTGTAATAAATTGGGACTTTACCATTCTGAATACTACTTTTGTTCAGATGTTTCCCTAGTTTAATAGGAGATGGAAGTCATTGAAAGTAGGTAAAACATGCCTTTCAAATCTGCCTTAATCTGTGTTAAATAAAGGACCCTTTCAGACTATAAATTAGCATGAACTTTCTGAACTTTGGTTGAATGTAATAATAATGCAGTAATTGCATTGACACTCGTGGTTAATTGCACATTCGGGACAAACACATAATGTTCCATCATGAAAGGAAGGCGATAATGTTATGTTTTCAATTCTCTAGCATTTCCTATTCAGGATTCTGTAACACCCTATAATTTGCTTATATGTAAACAAACAACAAACATCCTGCTAGCAGAGCATTGCATTTGAGTATGTGACTTGCAAACATAAAGAATACCCATCTATGTTGAATAATCCTGCCTCCACTTGCATCAAGGACAAATCATACAATGTCATACTCCTCTCTCTCTCTCTCTCTCATATCTCCCTCTCTCTCGCTCTCTCTCTCATCAATACAGTGCCTTGCGAAAGTATTCACCCCCCTTGGCATTTTTCCGATCTTGTTGCCTTAAAACCTGGAATTAAAGTAGATTTTGGGGGGGGGGGTTTGTATCATTTGATTTACACAACATTCCTACCACTTTGAAGATGCAAAATATTTTTTTTGTGAAACAAACAAGAAATAGACAAATAAACTGAAAACTTGAGCGTGCATAACTATTCACCCCCTCAAAGTCAAATATCTGGAAGACAGAAACAGGTTTCCCCCATGATTATCCTTTTAGTTAGCGCCATCCAGCATTCCTTCAATTCTGACCAGTGTCCCAGTCCCTGCTGATGAAAAAAATCCCCACAGCATGATGCTGCCACCACCATGCTTTACTGTGGGGATAGTGTTCTCGGGGTGATGAGAGGTGTTGGGTTTGTGCCAGACATAGCTTTTTCCTTGATGGCCAAAAAGCTCAAATTTAGTTTCATCTGACCAGAGTACCTTATTCCATGTGTTTGGGGAGTCTCCCACATTATTTTTGGCAAACACCAAATGTTTTCTTATTTTCCTCATTAAGAAATGTTTTTTTTACTGGCCACTCTTCTGTAAAGCCCAGTTCTGTGGAGTGTACTACTTAAAGTGGTCCTATGGACATATTCTCCAATCTACGCAGTGGAGCTTTGCAGCTCCTTCAGTGTTATCTTTGGTATCTTTGTTGCCTCTCTGATTAATGCCCTCCTTGCCTGGTCCGTGAGTTTTGGTGGGCGGCCCTCTCTTGGCAGGTTTGTTGTGGTGCCATATTCTTTCCATTTTTTAATAATGGATTTAATGGTGCTCCGTAGGAGTTCAAAGTTTCTGATCTTTTTTTATAACCCAACCCTGATCTGTACTTCTCCACAACTTTGTCCCTGACCTGTTTGGAGAGCTCCTTGGTCTTCATGGTGCCTCTTGCTTGGTGGTGACCCTTGCTTAGTGGTGTTGCAGACTCTGGGGCCTTTCAGAACAGTTGTGTATATATACTGAGATCATGTGACAGATCATGTGACACTTAGATTGCACACAGATGGACTTTATTTAACTAATTATGTGAATTCTGAAGGTAATTGGGTGCACCCGATCTTATTTAGAGGCTTCATAGCAAAGGGGGTGAATACATATGCACGCACCACTTTTCCATTTCCATTTTTTCTTTTCATTTTTTTTTTCATTTCACTTCACCAATTTGGACTATTTTGTGTATGTCCATTACATGAAATCCAAATAAAAATCTATTTAAATTGCAGGTTGTAATGCAACAATATAGGAAAAACACCAAGGGGAGTGAATACTTTTGCAAGGCGCTGTATCATGAACATGTACCAATACTGTTTGTGTGTCCAAGAATCATCTTGGCATACTCCTCAACGTTGATCAGGGAGTCATAGTGTGCTCAGCTCAACTACCTCATTACAACTGCTATACTAGCAATCATTCCTGGCTGTATCGCTGGCTATATGCCACACAGTCTCCTCAGTTTGAAAATAGTCCTGGTTGGTTTCCAGTGACACAGTTACGAGGCTGTGTCCTAAATGGAACTCTGTTCCTTATATTGTGCACTATTTTTGGCCGGAGCCCTACAAGCCTTGGTCAAAAGTAGTGCCTAAATAGGGAAAATGATGCTATTTGGGACTTACAGAGCAAACAGGAGTGTATGTACTGTGTCTCTGCAGGGAGTCAGGCCATTAGTCTCAAAGTGCCTACTTTAACTGCTATTCTCATATCTGATTTTATGGGGAATCATCAAACAGTGCTTTTTTAAGGTTCTCTGCAGTCTCTCTGTGTATAAATGCTATCTTTAAACCACCACTCGTGGCTGTCACTGAGAGATTGCATTGAGGTTTTAGCCTCAGTAAAAACAGCTACTAATTTATATGCATGGGTATATTTGCATAGTTGTGACATTCTTTGTTTTCAATCCAAAGCATGTAGAAAATGTGTTGATTGATGGGCCATTCCCCTACTGTACATATTCTCTGTCTTTCTTAGACTTGTGATTTAGCTAGAGGATTTAGATGATATTGTATTGATATTGTAGGTTCTTGTTCATGTATATGGAATTATGAAAGCAAGCTAAACCTTAACCGGCACATTCCGTTTGTCCTGGCATTCCAGCATGGCCAGAGGTGAAATAAGTATTAAATTGTCATACTTGAGTAAAAGTAAAGATACCTTAATATGAAATGACTCAAGTAAAAGTGAAAGTAACCCAGTAAAAAATGACTTGAGTAAAAGTCTAAATGTATCAGATTTGAAATGTACTTAAGTACAGTGGTGGAAAAAGTACTCAATTGTCATAATTGAGTAAAAGTACATTCTACACATCAAATTCCTCATATTTATCAAACAAGATGGCACAATTTCCCTTTTTTTGACAGCCTGGGATGACCAGGGACATTTTCTTGATAAGTATGTGAATTTGACTTTTTCCTTTGCTGCTAAGCATTCAAATGGTAACTAGTTATTTTGGGTGTCAGGGAAAATGTATGGCG
Organism: Oncorhynchus clarkii lewisi; assembly: GCF_045791955.1. Classification (NCBI taxonomy): domain Eukaryota; kingdom Metazoa; phylum Chordata; class Actinopteri; order Salmoniformes; family Salmonidae; genus Oncorhynchus; species Oncorhynchus clarkii. The sequence continues at coordinate 28,127,644 of NC_092171.1, forward strand.
TAAAAATTACATCATTTTCTTTAGGAATGTAGTAAAGTAAAAGTAGTCAAAAGTATAAATTCTAAAGTAAAGTACAGATACTCCAAAAAACGACTTAAGTAGTAGTACTTTAAAGTATTTTTACTTAAGTACTTTACACCACTGACCATGGCAATTCACTTCCTTAAGCATCACGTGTTAACCATGATGCATCATGTCTTGTATATTGTTGTGAAGGCCCTTATCCAGGCTTGTGAATCAGATCTACCGAGCTATGAATCAAATATTTAATGTTCCACTGCAGATCTGTACATGCAATACAGACTGCAGAGGGAGAGGGAGAGAGGGAGAGAGAGAGAGCGCACTCGCTCCATTATGATCTCCTATTTCTCTCCTCCTCCTCTTCCCTCCCTCATCCTCGTTCTTTCTAGTCCCTCATGCACACACAAACAACAGTATGTATAGCCTGGAAAGGAAAATCGATGGTAAAGAATTACAGTGTGGTAATGAACATGATCCTGCTGTCTGCTCTGTGAGTGGGCAGCAGTGTTGCTTTCATTACCCTGTGGTGGTATGACCTTCCTGTGTGCTCTGGAGACAAGACTAGAAAATTAGAAAATCACACAGGCTGCCATGCAAGTTCACTGGACATGCATGTCATGTGATTCACTGTGTCCCCGATAGCACCATATTTCCTATACAGTGCACTATGGACCCTGGTTAAAAGTATTTCACTATATAGGGAATAGGGACAGTAGGGTGCTATTTTGGATGCAGATATTGGCTCTTTACCTACATTTAGTAGCCTGTCATGTGACGAGTACCTCTTCTCCTTCATAAAAATGACATACTGTATCATGCCAGATCATCCTATAGGCTAAATGAGGCTTTTTCCAAATGTGAGGTATGTTCATACATCATACAGGCCTGTGGTTTTGGCATGTGTCAGTGTCAAGTATGGTCTGGCTGACTATGATGATAGACCGTTATGTCGACATGATCCCATTCACTCTATGGCACAAAATTAAATTCTCCTGTCAGAATTTTTCACACCTCATCACATTGACTTTATTTAATTTGCCCATCATCCTTCCTTTGTAGCTAGGAAGACAGGCAGCCAGACAAGCAGACAACCAGGCAGCCATGCAGGCAGCCATGCAGGCAGCCATGCAGGCAGCCATGCAGGCAGCCAGCCAGGTATCCAGGCAGGCAGCCAGGCTGAGAGAGTAGCGAGACACTTATCTTGTCATTCCATACTTTCCTCAGTGTAATTACGGCGGTGATACCTTCCCGCATGTCAAGGTCATGTGCTAGATGTGTCCGCTGCAGTCCACAGATCAGGCTTAAGCAAGATGAAACAGCTCCTCTGTTCGGCACCCCCACACACTTCTAATGCTGAGTGAGTGACCCCAACACAGGGATAACATTACTCACTCTGGGGGTAGAGAGCAGAGCAGCAGGGGATGTGTTAAAAAGTAAACAGCTCTGTTCGAAACTATAGTGTATGGACAGGCTAGTGATTCATGTAAACACACATTTCTTCTTTCTGTTCGAATATTTAGCCAGTTTATAGTTGTACTGACGTTATTTAGCCAGTTTATAGTTGTACTGACGTTATTTAGCCAGTTTATAGTTGTACTGACGTTATTTAACCAGTTTATAGTTGTACTGACGTTATTTAGCCAGTTTATAGTTGTACTGACGTTATTTAACCAGTTTATAGTTGTACTGACGTTATTTAACTAGTTTATAGTTGTACTGACGTTATTTAACCAGTTTATAGTTGTACTGACGTTATTTAGCCAGTTTATAGTTGTACTGACGTTATTTAACCAGTTTATAGTTGTACTGACGTTATTTAGCCAGTTTATAGTTGTACTGACGTTATTTAGCCAGTTTATAGTTGTACTGACGTTATTTAACCAGTTTATAGTTGTACTGACGTTATTTAACCAGTTTATAGTTGTACTGACGTTATTTAACCAGTTTATAGTTGTACTGACGTTATTTAACCAGTTTATAGTTGTACTGACGTTATTTAGCCAGTTTATAGTTGTACTGACGTTATTTAACCAGTTTATAGTTGTACTGACAGTTTATAGTTTATAGTTGTACTATTAACCAGTTTATAGTTGTACTGACCAGTTTATAGTTGTACTGACGTTATTTAACCAGTTTATAGTTGTACTGACGTTATTTAACCAGTTTATAGTTGTACTGACGTTATTTAACCAGTTTATAGTTGTACTGACGTTATTTAACCAGTTTATAGTTGTACTGACGTTATTTAGCCAGTTTATAGTTGTACTGACGTTATTTAACCAGTTTATAGTTGTACTGACGTTATTTAACCAGTTTATAGTTGTACTGACGTTATTTACGTTATTTAACCAGTTTATAACCAGTTGTACAGTTTAGTTTATAGTTGTACTGACGTTATTTAACCAGTTTATAGTTGTACTGACGTTATTTAACCAGTTTATAGTTGTACTGACGTTATTTAACCAGTTTATAGTTGTACTGACGTTATTTAACCAGTTTATAGTTGTACTGACGTTATTTAACCAGTTTATAGTTGTACTGACGTTATTTAGCCAGTTTATAGTTGTACTGACGTTATTTAGCCAGTTTATAGTTGTACTGACGTTATTTAACCAGTTTATAGTTGTACTGACGTTATTTAGCCAGTTTATAGTTGTACTGACGTTATTTAACCAGTTTATAGTTGTACTGACGTTATTTAGCCAGTTTATAGTTGTACTGACGTTATTTAGCCAGTTTATAGTTGTACTGACGTTATTTAACCAGTTTATAGTTGTACTGACGTTATTTAACCAGTTTATAGTTGTACTGACGTTATTTAGCCAGTTTATAGTTGTACTGACGTTATTTAGACAGTTGTACTGACGTTATTTAGCCAGTTTATAGTTGTACTGACGTTATTTAACCAGTTTATAGTTGTACTGACGACGTTATTTAGCCAGTTTATAGTTGTACTGACGTTATTTAACCAGTTTATAGTTGTACTGACGTTATTTAGCCAGTTTATAGTTGTACTGACGTTATTTAACCAGTTTATAGTTGTACTGACGTTATTTAACCAGTTTATAGTTGTACTGACGTTATTTAGCCAGTTTATAGATGTACTGACGTTATTTAACCAGTTTATAGTTGTACTGACGTTATTTAGCCAGTTTATAGTTGTACTGACGTTATTTAGCCAGTTTATAGTTGTACTGACGTTATTTAGCCAGTTTATAGTTGTACTGACGTTATTTAGCCAGTTTATAGTTGTACTGACGTTATTTAGCCAGTTTATAGTTGTACTGACGTTATTTAGCCAGTTTATAGTTGTACTGACGTTATTTAACCAGTTTATAGTTGTACTGACGTTATTTAGCCAGTTTATAGTTGTACTGACGTTATTTAGCCAGTTTATAGTTGTACTGACGTTATTTAACCAGTTTATAGTTGTACTGACGTTATTTAACCAGTTTATAGTTGTACTGACGTTATTTAGCCAGTTTATAGTTGTACTGACGTTATTTAACCAGTTTATAGTTGTACTGACGTTATTTAACCAGTTTATAGTTGTACTTTATAGCCAGTTTATAGTTGTACTGACGTTATTTAACCAGTTTATAGTTGTACTGACGTTATTTAACCAGTTTATAGTTGTACTGACGTTATTTAACCAGTTTATAGTTGTACTGACGACGTTATTTAACCAGTTTATAGTTGTACTGACGTTATTTAACCAGTTTATAGTTGTACTGACGTTATTTAACCAGTTTATAGTTGTACTGACGTTATTTAACCAGTTTATAGTTGTACTGACGTTATTTAACCAGTTTATAGTTGTACTGACGTTATTTAACCAGTTTATAGTTGTACTGACGTTATTTAACTAGTTTATAGATGTACTGACGTTATTTAACCAGTTTATAGATGTACTAATGTCATTTCAACCACTTTCTAGTTGTACTGATGTCATTTCAACCCGTTTTTATTTGTACTGACCTCAATCAATTTCTAGTTATACTGGTGTCATTTCAAGTTTTGACCCCTGGGTATTGTCCTACTAAATGGACACATTATACAAATGGATGTTCAAGACTGGGGTGAAATATAACTAAGTATCAGAGCATCTTTGACTCAGGCTGTCATGAAATGAATGAAATAATCCAGTTCAGATGATAAATTATCTATTTTTCTCTCCCTCTCTCTGTCTTATGTTGCAGGTGTTTGAACCTGACTTACAATGGAAAAACTGCTGGTCTGTCTGTTGGTTATCGGAATAGCAGTGAAGGCCCAGATCTGCCCGAAGCGCTGTGTCTGTCAAATACTATCTCCCAACCTCGCAACCCTCTGTGCCAAAAAAGGGCTCCTCTTTGCCCCCCCGAACATTGACAGGCACACTGTGGAGCTGCGGCTGGCCGACAACTTTGTCACCAGCATCAAAAGGAAAGACTTTGCCAACATGACCAGGCTGCAGGACCTTACCCTGTCCAGGAATACCATTAGCTTCATCACGCCGCATGCATTTGCTGACCTGGAGAACCTCCGCGCCTTGCACCTGAACAGCAACCGTCTAACCCGGATAGCCAATGACACCTTCAGCGGCATGTCCAAACTGCACCACCTCATCCTCAACAACAACCAGCTGACGTTGATCCACCTGGGGGCCTTCAATGACCTGCTGGCCCTGGAGGAGCTGGACCTGTCCTACAACAACCTGGAGTCCATCCCCTGGGAGGCTATCCAGAGGATGACCAGCCTTGCCACCCTCAGCCTTGACCACAACATGATCGACTACATTCCTGAGGGGACCTTCTCTCTTCTCCAAAAGCTCAACCGCTTGGACGTGACCTCTAATAAGTTACAGAAACTCCCTCCTGATCCTCTGTTCCAGCGGGCCCAGGTTTTGGCCACATCTGGGATCATGAACTCTCCCTCGTTCGCGCTGAGCTTTGGTGGGAACCCACTGCACTGCAACTGTGAGCTGCTGTGGTTGAGGCGCCTGAGCCGAGAGGATGATCTGGAGACATGCGCCTCACCGCAGCATCTCTCCGGACGCTACTTCTGGTCTATACCTGAGGAGGAGTTCCTGTGTGAACCTCCTCTCATCACCCGGCACTCCCATGAGATGCGGGTGCTGGAAGGCCAGAGGGTGGTCTTGAGGTGCAAGGCCCGGGGGGACCCTGAGCCTGCCATACACTGGATCTCCCCAGAGGGGAAGCTGGTGGCAAACTCCTCCCGAACGCTTGTGTACACCAACGGCACCCTGGATATTCTGATCAGCACAGTGAAGGACACAGGATCCTTCACCTGCATCTCGTCCAACCCGGCGGGTGAGGCACATCAGACTGTGGAGCTGCTGATTATCAAACTCCCACACATCTCCAACAGCACCAACAACATCCAGGAGCCTGACCCTGGCTCCTCGGATATCTCCACATCCACCAGGGCTGGGGCCAACGGCAGCAACCACACTGGAGACACCAAAACTAGTACAGATAAACGGGTGGTCATCGCCGAGGCCACGTCTTCCACTGCGCTGATCAAGTTCAACTTCCAGAGGAATATACCTGGGATCCGGATGTTCCAGATTCAGTACAATGGCAGTTATGATGACTCTCTCGTTTACAGGTAGGTTCCGTTCAATCCCCTCTTGGTGATTTTATTGACCGGATTTGTGTATGAAATTCATGGTGATTTCATTTCAATCAAGTGCACTTATAGTATTGGTTCAGAGATGTTTTTATGGAGATTCATCTGTGCATAATATATATTTTTTCTCAATCACATTCACACACCATGCAAACCCTAAATTATTTTTTATAGGCTTTCAACAACTTTAAAATCAACCAATATTCAATTGCTTAGCAATTACGGTAGCCACAATCTGAGATTTAAAGATGTTTAGCTAGTAGCTCATGCTAGATTTGTGGGATTGTAATCTATTACATTTCATGTTAGGCTGTTGTACAGTGAGCCATTGTATTTGCACAACAGAATTGAGTAAACATACAAATATTTTCAAAAAATACATGAGAGTGGAATTACAAAAACCAAATCCCAATGTTATTACATCTGTTTTAGATCCTTTGTAATCCTTGAAAATTAATTAGTAAAACCCCTGCAAAGCAAAACTCACATCCCCACATTGGCTCAGAGCAGGCTGTGTGGCAGAGGGATCAAAGAAAGACAGCAGTCTCTCAGTCATGATTTCATATAGATTAAGATGAGCTGAACTCTGCATCGTGAAGCAGCACATAACCGGCCTGTTTTCTCTGTGATGTGAATAGGATATTATTGAATTTCGAAGAGGTCCTCAGTAAAATGGCTATTTCAGTCTCAACAACTACAACTAACTGGAATTGCAATGGGCACATGCAGTACATGGATTTACGTAGTTGGAGAACTCCAATGGGCAGGAAGAAACCATCTGCGGTTCATTAACGAATACATCTGTCACTTTTTTATGCTGATCTAATAGGGAAGGATCAATCCCTTTGCTCTCTTTTTCTGTAGAGGCATGAATGGAAACCAGTCCTATATCTTTTGAGCATAGGGCGTGTAATGGCTGGCTGCAGCATCTATCCTCAGAGAGTTGGGAGTGGCGAACACCAGGCTTCTTTTTAAAGGGTTTCTAACATTAGCGTATCTTCAGGTTGTGCAATGAACAGTGTTACTCATTTTCCACTAACATAGTCTTAAAAATAACTTATTTAAAGCTTCACACAACTACAAAATCTAATTTTCCCCTCACACTAGTACTGAGTTTGTGTTCTTGTGTGTATATGAAGGATCACCAATTGTCTCTGGGTTACATTGACCTTTTGAATAGCATGTCTCCTGTCTATATATCCCACAAGCACAGGCCATTTCAGTTTTACTATAGTTTTCTCTATAGTTATTTCCAGGGGCACAAGGGACAGGTCCCCCCCACATTCTGAAATTGCATTTTTGTCCCCCCCCAGTTTTATAATTGGAATGTGATACAAAATGAGGCAACGGTATGATTTAGGACCATGCGGACACCTCCGAGCGGTCCGGTAGGCTATTTGGAGTGTTTAACTTACTGGATGAAAAAAATAATAATTATGTCCCCCCCTCACTTCTTAAACCAAAGTTGCACCTCTGGTTGTTTCACCTGCACACAGTCATTTTCCTTTCAAGCATATTTATTACTGAATGGGGGGGTGATTAAAAAATGTGGGCATCAAGCAAATTGTACAGCAAGCTTTTATGTGCACACAAATCAGGAGAATGAGCCTCTTTTAAAGCACTCTAACTTGGGCCATTTTAGCCAGCAAAATGTCCTGTGGGGCAGGTAATACCTGGCTCAGATGTGCTTAAGGCATAAAAGAAACAGCTTCATTCAAATTAAATGGCCCCAATTTCCATGTTATTGTCCAATAAACACACCCAGCCTAACATAACAATTTTGTTAAAATGATGTCTTGTCTGTGTCTCATGTGATTTTAAATATTTTTAAACTAAAAGAAGAAAAACTTTCCATTAGCTGTAGATTTCAATGACACGGCTGGATGGAGATGTGCTGTGCACATTGTCCGATGACTGTTGGTTGATGTCAAAGATGTCAACCTGCATGTGAAGTCAGCCTACATTATCTTGGTTTGACAACCTCAGGCTCAGCAAATGTTAATAGTAAATGAATCAGTGGAAGTGTTGTTTACTTTTTGGGCGCTATTGTTTTTATCTTTTTACATTTTAATAGCTGCACAGTAATTTTCTTGACAATGTACAGTCCTATACTGGTAGAGAGCCACGTTACGTGCCTGCCATAAGCTACGTTTTCTGTATGAAATGATTCAATTAATTGAATTTCATTGGCAATGCAGTCAGTTCAATGTGGTTTTGAGCATCGCAAAATCATGAACAACAAAGAAAGGGAAAATAAATACAGTATTTACTGGTTATTCTGTGACTGTCACAGTTTGAAAGATCGATAAAGCTAAGCATTTTTAAATGACAATGACAATCTCTGCCAAGTAATGTTGTTGTAACTCCTTTTTGTATAGTGATGAATATGTATACACTCGCTACTGTAAGTCACTCTGGATAAGAGCGTCTGCTAAATGACTCAAATGTAAATGTAAAAATGGATATCTCTTCACTCGAAAATTACCATGACTGGCTTAGTCTTTCCATTTGTCAGCCATTTCTAGAATGTATCAATGTGATAACTGTTCAGAATTTTATGGCAGTTATTTAAGACCATTAAATTCTGCAAATTAGAGTGAACAGTCCTAGGCAGACATAGCGAGGACAACTTTAATAAGAGAGATGATAACACAGCTAGCCACCAATAAATGCTGCTTTCTTGGCCACTTTCTTCCAAATAAAAAAACACCACAATGGCAAAGACAACATTAGAGGTCAAACGATATTCAGGAATATAAATAACATTAGCATTCACCTAGTCAATGTATGCTGTCTAATGTTATACAGGAATATTGCACACACAATGCTGTAACATCTTGAGGTTGTTTATGTTGTCTTTGAACATTTTAGGTTTCATTGCTCTCCAAAAATATATTCATTTTTATTAGCCTTGTAGTTTTGGGATAATGAGATATTATATAACAATATTTATAAAATGCAGCAACTAACATTGTTTTAAGACTATAGGAAATTGCTTGCCAGAAACAGAAGTACATTTTAACAATTGGTAAGAAAAGAGTATGCATTAATGACATGAATTGTCTTTATAGCACATTTCATTTAAATCCACATTGACATATCTTTCCTTTGTCCTTCTCTCCTCTCAGAATGATTCCCCCCACAAGCAAAAACTTCCTAGTCAACAACCTGGCTGCTGGGACGTCATACGACCTGTGTGTTCTGGCCATCTACGACGACGGTATCACCTCCCTCACCGCCACCCGCGTGGTGGGCTGCGTCCAGTTCACCACCGAGTCTGAGTACCTGCGCTGTCACTTCATGCAGTCCCAGTTCCTGGGAGGCACCATGATCATCATCATCGGTGGCATCATCGTGGCCTCTGTCCTCGTCTTCATCATCATCCTCATGATTCGCTACAAGATCTGCAACACCACTAACTCGGGCAAAGGCACCCTTGTCACCAACGTCCACTCACAGACCAACGGGGCGCAGTCTCAGGGGTGCACTGTCACACCCTCTGTGTCCAAGCAGGCCATGGGAGGGTCAGACGGAGGGGGTGGAGGATGTCTAAAGGCTGTTGGCCACGTGTCAGACACGCTAACGCACTCGTCCGAGACCTCTCTCCCAGACTGCTCTACTGCTACGTCCCAGGTGACCCAAAGCTGGAACACACCTGGATCCTCAGGGTCTCTGAAGCCAAAGCGCAAGCCTGCACCAAAGCCCTACGCTGCTGCTGCCACCCCTGAGCCCAATATAGAGGCCTTCCCCAACGCTGAGACCCAGAATACCAACCGCAACAACTCCACGGCTCTGGAGCAGCCGTGCGCCCCAGTATTCCACTCCCCCCTACCCTTTTCGAGTGTCAAGGACACCCCCATATTGAGACGTGCACACCCCAGACCCTCCTCCAAGTACCTGACCTTACCGGTGGAAGGGGTGAGGGCCAAACGTAGGTACTCTCTAAACGAGGACTCGTCCAAGCACCACTGCTATGTTGGGACAACACAATTTGGGAATATGTGGTCTAAGCGGAGTATGTCCATGAACGGGATTGTACTTCAACAGGAAGATATAGACAGTGTAAAGGCCACCCTTTCCAGTTCAGAGTGGATTCTAGAAAGCACTGTGTGACTGGTGTGTGTGTGTGTGTGTGTGTGTGTGTGTGTGTGTGTGTGTGTGTGTGTGTGTGTGTGTGTGTGTGTGTGTGTGTGTGTGTGTGTGTGTGTGTGTGTGTGTGTGTGTGTGTGTGTGTGTGTGTGTGTGTGTGTGTGTGTGTGTGTGTGTGTGTGAGAGAGTTGGGAAATCTGTTTTTGAACCATTTTCTTTTTTTTCTCCTCGGGTTTCAGTTTACTTTTATTTTCAAAGACCAACAATAAAATGGATGCTTGCCTTGTAGGAATCAGAATTGCATCCCTGCTTTCCTCCGATGGAGAAAATCTCCAGGAGGGCTCGGAGCCCAGAGCTCAGCAGTGTTTTCATACCCATACAACAAAGAAACGAAAAAGGAAAACATTGAGAAAAAGAAAACCAACATACCTGTCCACTTATACATTACATAGTCCCACTGTTAAAGTTGTGGCAAGAGAAACGCATTGGTGCCTTACCTTTGCATAACAGTTGTCCTTTTGCCAGGAGCACCAACAGGAATTCAGCTGTCCCTGACACAGGATGTGGGATCGAGAGGAACAAGAGCGATTTCACAAAAAGCCTTTCTATTACAAGGAAATAACATTTTCTTCATATAGAGACAATACAAAAAAAACTATCAAAGACTTGTTACTTGGCCTCTTATTAAATTGATATTTTTTCAAGACAAATTCAAGCTTTCTTTTCAATGACATTGATATTGCCTTTGTTTAAAGGCACAAAAAAAAATGTACATAGAAACAACATCTGCTGTGTTGTTATGTTGTGTAAAATAAAAAATATGAAATAAGTATATTTCAATGGTCTTGTGTTGGTAATCTCTTCATCACAGACAGGCATATTCTCAGGCTAGCCCTACCATACACTATATATACAAAAGTATGTGTACACCCCTTCAAATGACTGGATTTGACTATTTCAGCCACACCCGTTGCTGACAGGTGTATAACATCGAGCACACAGCCATGCAATCTCCATAGACAAACAATGGCAGTAGAATAGCCTTACTAAAGAGCTCAGTGACTTTCAACCTGGCACCGTCATAGGATGCCACCTTTCGAACAAGTCCGTTTGTCAATTTTCTGCTCTGCTACAGCGCCCCGGTCAACTGTAAGTGCTGTTATTGTGAAGTGGAAATGTGTAGGAGCAACAACGGCTCAACCACAAAGTGGTAGGCCACACAAGCTCACAGAACGTGACAGCAGAGTGCTGAAGTGAGCAACCAAACACAAGCTTAATATCACCATGCACAATGCCAATTGTCAGCTGGAGTGTTGTAAAGCTCGCTGCCATTGGAGTCTGGAGCAGTGGAAACGCGTTCTCTGGAGTGATGAATCACGCTTCACCATATGGTAGTCCGACGGACGAATATGGGTTTGGCAGATGCTAGGAGAATGCTACCTGCCCTAATGCATAGTGCCAACTGTAAAGTTTGGGGATAATTAATAATGGTCTGGGGCTGTTTTTCATGGTTCTGGCTTGGCCCCTTAGTTCCAGCGAAGGGAAATCTTAATGCTACACCATAGAATGACATTCTAGATGATTCTGTGCTTCCAACTTTGTGGCAACAGTTTGTTATAGAGGCTGTTATAGAAGCAAAGGGGAGGGACCAACTCCATATTAATGCCCATGGTTTTAGAATGAGATGTTCGATGAGCAGGTGTCCACAGACTTTTGCTAATGTAGTGTACCTGAGAAACCCTCTCTAAGGTTCAGTCTAACCTCATCCATTAGTCCTGAAATGTTTTTGGGTTCCCATAGCTTGTCAAATGTTCCTCTGACCTACCAGTTAAACGAAGTGAGTGTTTCCAGATGCTATTGTAGGCTTTCACTGGCGGGACCTCCATGTAGGGAAACACTGACAGAATCCATATGGAATTATCCATACCAAGATAAGATGATTGCAGACGTATAGTAGTAACATGCTACCATAGTAGGCCTACTTATTTTACTGGCACATTAATTCAGAGGAATGTATTAAGGCGCGGCAGGTAGCCTAGTGGTTAGAGTGTTGGACCAGTAACCGAAAGGTTGCAAGATCGAATCCCCAAGGTAAAAATCTGTCTTTCGGCCCCTGAACAAGGCAGTTAACCCACTGTTCCTAGGCCGTCATTGAAAATAAGAATTTGTTCTTAAGTGACATGCCTAGTTAAATAAATAAAACAAAAAAAAGGCTGATAGGAAATAACTACTGATGTATGGGGACTTGTCACAGTAGTAAATCCATTTTATGAGATAAAGCACACATCCGTGTAGCATGGAAACTGACGTGCAGGTTTGATGATTCTCACTCACGCTACCTAAGGACTTCACTTCAGGAGAGTTGGATCAATCTGATGCCAGATGCATGGATCTCTAAGCCTGCTATGTCATGTACCAGTAGAGCGGGATTTACATGTTTTAGTTCAATTACAAAATGGGTTTATCATTTCTTCCACACAAAACACAGATATTTTAACCTGGACAAACGGTACAATGCTGCTGAACTAATTCTGTGGGCAGTGACATAGGATAGGACAAATAGGATGAACTTCAATATCCCAGAGGGGAAAATTGTCTAAGACACACAAAACTGCTGTATACAAAATAGACACTGTACATTAATAAAGTACGTTGTTGGTTACCCATGTCATACACATTGGTGGTAGATGGAATGACAACTAGTTGAAATGACATCATTACAACCTTTTATACAACGGGTGGGGCTAATCCTGAATGCTGATTTGTTAAAACTGCATTCCATCCGGTGTCTATTCCACAAGTTACCAAATCAAATCAAATTTTATTTGTCACATGCACTGAATACAACAGGTTTAGACCTTACATTGAAATGCCTACATACAACCCCTTAGCCTACAATGCAGTTTTAGCGAGGCTATATACAGGGGGTACCGGTACAGAGTCAATGTGCGAGTGCACCGATTAGTCGAGGTAATTGAGGTAATATGTAAATGTAGGTACAGTTATTTAAGTGACTATGCATAGATAATAACAGAGAGTAGCAGCAGCGTAAAAGAGGGGGGGCAATGCAAATAGTATGGTTAGCCATTTGATTAGATGTTCAGGAGTCTTATAGCTTGGGCGTAGAAGTTGTTTAGAAGGCTCTTGGACCTAGACTTGGTGCTCCGGTCCCGCTTGCAGTGCCTTAGTAGAGAGAACAGTCTATGACTAGGGTGGCTGGAGTCTTTGACCATTTTTAGGGCCTTCCTCTGACACCGCCTGCTATAGAAGTCCTGGATGGCAGGAAGCTTGGCCCCAGTGATGTACTTATGCCTTGCAGTCGGAGACCGAGCTGTTGCCATACCAGGCAGTGATGCAACCCGTCAGGATGCTCTCGATGGTGCAGCTGTAGAACCTTTTAAGGATCTGAGGACCCATGCCAAATCTTTTCAGTCTCCTGAGGGGGAATAGGTTTTGTCGTGCCCTCTTCACGACTGCCTTGGTGTGCTTGAACCATGTTAGTTTGTTGGTGATGTGGACGCCAAGGAACTTGAAGCTCTCAGGCCTACCGCTGATGATGATGGTGTTGAAGTCGTCCTTGGCCGTGCAGTCAAGAGTGAACAAGGTGTACAGGAGGGGACTGAGCACGCACCCCTGAGGGGCCCCCGTGTTGAGGATCAGCATGGTGGATGTGTTGTTACCTACCCTTATCATCTTGGGGCGGCCCATCAGGAAGTCCAGGATCCAGTTGCAGAGGGAGGTGTTTAGTTCCAGCTTTGAGGGCACTATGGTGTTGAAAGCTGAGCTGTAGTCAATAAATAGCATTCTCACATAGGTGTTCCTTTTGTCCAGGTGGGAAAGGGCAGTGTGGAGTGCAATAGAGATTGCATCATCTGTGGATCTGTTGGGGCGGTATGGAAATTGGAGTGGGCCTAGGGTTTCTTGGAAAATGGTTTGATGTGAGCTATGACCAGCCTTTCAAAGCACTTCACGGCTACAGACGTGAGTGCTATTGGTCGGTAGTTATTTAGACAGGTTCCCTTGGTGTTCTTTGGCACAGGGACTATGGTGGTTTGCTTGAAACATGTTGGTATTACAGACTCAGACAGGGAGAGGTTGAAAATATCAGTGAAGACACTTGCCAGTATGTACACGTCCTGGTAATCCGTCTGGCCCTGCGGCCTTGTGAATTTCACATCGGTCACATCGGCTGCGGAGAGCGTGATCACACAGTTGTCTGGAACAGCTGATGCTCTCATGCATGTTTCAGTGTTACTTGCCTCGAAACGAGCATAGAAGTATTTTTAGCTTGCCTGGTAGGCTCGCGTCATTGGGCAGCTCTTGGCTGTGCTTCCCTTTGTAGTCTTTAATAGTTTGCAAGCCCTGCCACATCGGACGAGTGTCGGAACCGGTGTAGTACAATTTAATCTTAGTCCTGTATTGACGCTTTGCCTGTTTGATGGTTCGTTGGAGGGCATAGCAGGATTTCTTATAAGCTTCCGTGTTGGAGTCCCGCTCCTTGAAAGCTGCAGCTCTACCCTTTAGCTCACTGTGGATATTGCCTGTAATCCATGGCTTCTGGTTGGGGTATGTACATACAGTCACTGTGGGGACGACGTCATCAATGCACTTATTGATGAAGCCAGTGACTGATGTACATATTCCAGTCTGTGCTAGCAAAACAGTCCTGTAGCTTAGCATCTGCTTCATCTGACCACTTTTTTAATGACTGAGTCACTGTTGCTTGTAAGCAGGAATCAGGAGGATAGAATTATGGTCAGATTTGCCAAATGGAGGGCGAAGGAGAGCTTTGTACGCGTGCCTGTGTGTGGAGTAAAGGTGGTCTAGAGCTTTTACATGCTGGTAGAAATTAGGTAAAGCAGATTTAAGTTTTCCTGCATTAAAGTCCCCGGACACTAGGAGCGCCGCCTCTGGATGAGGGTTTTTACTGTTTGTTTATGGCCGTATACAGCTCATTGAGTGCGGTCTTAGTGCCAGCATTGGTTTGTGGGGGTAAATAGACAGCTACGAAGAATATAGATGAAAACTCTCTAGGTAGATAATGTGGTCTAGAGCTTACCACCGGCTAAATTGATGACATTAAAATGTCTATTTACTCAGTTCCATCTGACTGTGCAATCCACTGTCTCATCAGCCCAGCCAGGCTATCTATGAACTTGACCTCCACCATAAAAAGCATGTTGACATTATCTCAGATTTCTTTTATACTAACATTTCATTTTCAACAGCAGAGATTTGTATAAACCTTGCTGTCTGTCTCTCTGACATTTGCAACATTGTTTCAATACTGAAATTCGATCTCCAACTGTCGCATAGTAATGAACGTGTCAAGAGTCGAGACGATACGGACAGACAGGCAGTGTTTCTCAGCCAGTCAAAAATCATGAATCAACTGGCATAATTTTTATGGATATATTCAAAGACATGTAAATTGAAAAAAGGTCAAACTAAACAAAGTGCAGCTAGTTTAAAATCTTTTGATTTTTTTGATTGTGTTAGCTGTGTTGTTGGCTAGATCAGCTGAACAACAGTGTCCTGACAAGTGAGCACATTTTCTATGCCAGGCAAAATGACGCCTCATTAGCTCATTGTTATAGATGTCTCCAAATAAATGTCACTAGAAAACGGCTTAGAAAAAATACAAATGCAGTTACTTTGCTGTTATTCTGGCTGCACTGTTTGCTGTGACTGTAAGCTTATTGTAGTTGACTAGCTACCAAGCAAGGGATAAGAATATTGCCAGCCAGTATGGCAATGGATCATTTAAAACGAATGACTGGGTGTTGTCTCTGGCAACCAAACCGGGTAGCAACCCTAGATCTGTGTTGGGACTATATCCTGTGGAAGGATGAAATTGTATAAATAAATTAAATTAATTAACGTTTTTAATGAAAATATTTCAATCATTATTTGAATATGTTGGTAATCTGTTGTATAAAAGTGATAATGACCTCGAAGCCAGTGTTTGAAGGATATATTGACACGGTTTGCCGGCCTTCGACTTTGTCTCGGGCCTTACAACACCGTGCCAATATATCCTCCTAACACCGGCTTCACGGGCATTCTCTCTTAAATAATAACCGACAGGTTGTAATGATGTCATTTCAAGCAGCTTTGCCAGCTGGGATGAGTATACTGTCAGGATTCATACACGCTCCCATTTGTCTCAATCAAATTCCTGGTTTTAGTCTTCGATCTCTCACATCAAAGCACTAGTGTATGACTAGTTGACACATAAAGACTTGAAAGTTGAGTCACCTTTGTGTACATTTTATGGACTATTTGTCATTCTATTGCACTATAGCTCTATAATGCATCTGCAAACCATGCCTATACATGTCAGTAGACACAAAAGTGTCGCCATAATATATTGGAAACAACAGAGTTCAGTTTTTTTGTCATATAGCAAATCCATGACGTAGCTTTGTAAGCCTCACTTGGCAACAAACTGACTTATTGTTTTCCCCCCTGACCTTTGACACTATGAATTCACAATGGATTATAGAATCTGATCAAACATATGGTATTTCTCTTTTTGTTTAGGTGCAACGTTGAAATAATTACAATATCTTAAAATAGAATATCACAATCTCCAGGATTGGGAGTAGCACAACAAACTGCATATAATTACTACAGCGCTCTCTTTTTCGCATTCGCTATATTTTCCCTCTCTTATTCCATGAAGATTTTCTTTACTGGCATGAGTCCACTAGCCATCCATGTGGAATGATTTAACATGGGACATCTTTCTCTGCACAAGAATGCACAATATTATTTTAATTTTCCCATCAGAGCTCCTCTGAATCAGCCAATGGTGGCAATAACAGTCGTGTTTCACAGCTTTACAGATTTTTTGCCCTAAACACTTAACTGTAAGTAGCTTTGTAAGGACTTCCTCTTCTCTTACCTCATATGGCACAGTGAGACAGGGCAGAGAATGGACATGTGCGACACCCCCCTCCCGCTTTCTCTGTCTCTTTCGCTCTCTGTTTCTCTCCCTCTCTCGCGATCTGCCTCCCTGTCTCTGTTTCTCTCCCTCTCTCGCTATCTGTCTCTCTGTCTCTGTTTCCCTCTCTCTCTGTATATCTCTCTGTTTCTCTCTCTCTCTCTCTCTCTCTCTCTCTCTCCCATTATCTTTTCCTCTCTCTTGCGCTCTCTCTGTCTCTGTTTCTCTCCCTGTCCCTCCCTCCCTCCCTCCCTCCCTCCCTCCCTCTCTCTCTCTCTGCATCTCTCTCTGTTTCTCTCCTTCTCTCTCTCTCTATTTCTCTCCCTCCCTCTCTGTCTCTGTCTCTCCCTCTCAATCTGTCTCTTTCTCCTTTACTTTCTTTGAATCTCTCCACAGGCACAATGGAAGAACCGCACCTCCAGGGCTTGCAAATGTTTTCAGCATCAAAACAGAGCTGAGGGCGATGAGATTTTAACAAGCCACATCCTAATTAATCATTCCCTCCGCTGTTTTTGTCCAGGAGGCATTCTTAATGAGAGTGTTTCAGCTTGGGAGGAGGAGGGGTCAAAGGGGTAGGGAGGGTTAAGGGTGGAGAAACGGGATGATTGCCAATGTGTTCCAAAGGGAAATAAACCACAGCATTCATTCATCTGACACAAACCAGGCATTCAGCTTTTGACTTCAGAACCCAGAGACTTGGACACAGGGCCTTTGAAGTGATGACACATTGGGGGAACCATAAACAAAAATTCAATTTGGGGATTTAAGATTATAAGTGGTGGTTAAAAAAGAAACAACATGGAAGGGATGATTCATTAAATTATTCCTACAGATGTATACATTTTGTCATTATATTTGTTCAGGCTCAGGGGAATTTGTTCCCCTCTCAGTCACCCATCCCTTTAGGTCCAGCCTTCAGTTAGTCTTCATCTTACTCTTTTTTTTAATTTCAATTTTATTTCACCTTTATTTAACCAGGTAGGCTAGTTGAGAACAAGTTCTGATTTACAACTGCAACCTGGCCAAGATAAAGCAAAGCAGTGTGACATAGACAACAACACAGAGTTACACATGGAATAAACAATAAACAAGCCAATTGTCACATTCTGACCTTAGTTCCTTTGTATTGTCTTTGTTTTAGTATGGTCAGGGCGTGAGTTGGGGTGGGCAGTCTGTTTGTTTTTCTAGGTTGATATATTTCTATGTGTTGGGCCTAATATGGTTCTCAATCAGAGGCAGGTGTCGTTCGTTGTCTCTGATTGAGAATCATACTTAGGTAGCCTGTTTTCCCCATTTTGTTTGTGGGTGTTTATTTTCTGTTCTGTGTTTTGTTGCACCGTTCAGGACTGTTTGTTTGTCGTGTATTGTATTTTTGTTTCAGTATTCATTCTCCCGACAACAATCCTTTCAGAAATACCCACCACAAAAGGACCAAGCAGTGTGGTAACGGGCAGCAGCGATGTCAGGACTCCTGGACATGGGAGGACGTTTTGGACGGCAAGGCTTGCTACACATGGGAGGAGATCCTGGCTGGAAGGGATCACCTCCCATGGGAACAGGTGGAGGCAGCTAGGAGAGCAGAGACAGCCGGAGAGAGGAGCCAGCGATACGAGGGAACACGGCTGGCAAGGAAGCCCGAGAGGCAGCCCCCAAAATTTATTGGGCGGGGGCACACGGGGAGTGTGGCTAAAGCAGGTAGGAGACCTGCGCCACCTCCCCGTGCTTACCGTGGAGAGAGAGGGCGTCGTACTGGTCAGGCACCGTGTTATGCGGTGGAACGCACGTGTGTGCATAGCCCGGTGCGGTACATTCCAGCTCCTCGTATCGGCCGGGCTAGAGTGGGCATCGAGCCAGGTGCCATGAAGCCAGCTCTACGCATCTGGTCTCCAGTGCGTCTCCTCGGGCCGGCGTACATGGCACCAGCCTTACGCATGGTGTCCCCGGTTCGCCAGCACAGCCCAGTGCGGGCTATTCCACCTCGCCGTACTGGCCTGGCTACGGGGAGATTCAACCAGGTAAGGTTGGGCAGGCACGGTGCTCAAGAGCTCGAGTGCGCCTGCACGGTCCGGTCTATCCGGTGCCACCCCCACGCACCAGCCCTCCGGTGGCAGCCCCTCGCACCAGGCTGTCTCTCTGTCTTCTCCCTACAGGTGCTCCCGTCTGTCCTGAGCCGCCAGAGTCTACAGTCTGTCCTGAGCCGCCAGTCTGTCCTGAGCCGCCAGTCTGTCCTGAGCCGCCAGTCTGTCCTGAGCCGCCAGTCAGCCAGGAGCCGCCAGTCAGCCAGGAGCCGCCAGAGCCGCCAGTCAGCCAGGAGCCGCCAGAGCCGCCAGTCAGCCAGTAGCCGTCAGAGCCGCCAGTCAGCCAGTAGCCACCAGAGCCGCCAGTCAGCCAGTAGCCGCCAGAGCCGTCAGTCAGCCAGTAGCCGCCAGAGCCGTCAGTCAGGCAGGAGCCGCCAGAGCCGTCAGTCAGCCAGGAGCCACCAGAGCCGTCAGTCAGCCAGGCGATGCCAGAATCGCCCTTCACACCAGCGCTGCCGGAGCCTCCCGCCTGTCCGGCGCTGCCGGAATCTCCCGTCCATTCGGGACCCATTGCTAGGGTCCCCAGACTGAGGTTGGCGGCGTAGGTCGCCGCTCTTAAGAGGCCACGAGGTGGTTAAAGAGGCGGAGAAAGACTATGGTGGCGCCAGAGCCGCCACCGCGGACAGACGCCCACCCAGACCCTCCCCTATAGGTTCAGGTTTTGCGGACCTATAGGGGAGGGTTTTGCGGACCTATCCACACCTTTGAGGGGGGGGTACTGTCACGTTTTGACCTTAGTTCCTTAGTTTTGTCTTTGTTTTAGTATGGTCAGGGCGTGAGTTGGGGTGGGCAGTCTGGTTGTTTTTCTAGGTTGTTATATTTCTATGTGTTGGGCCTAGTATGAATCTCAATCAGAGGCAGGTGTCGTTCGTTGGGTGTTTATTTTCTGTTCTGTGTTTTGATGCACCGTTCAGGACTGTTCTTTTGTTATGTATTGTTTTTTGTTTCAGTATTAATTCTTTATTAAATTACAATGAATACTTACCACGCTGTACCCTGGTCCTCTCTCTCTCCCGACGACAACCCTTACACCAATAACACAATAAATAAGTCAATGACAATGAAAGTGAAAGTCAATGAAAGTCTATATACAGTGTGTGCAAAAGGCATGAGGAGGTAGGCAATAAATAGGCAATAGGAACGAATAACTACAATTTAGCAGATGATGTCCAAGTCGATATACTGGTGTGCAAAAGAGCAGAAAAGTAAATAAAAACAGTATGGGGATGAGGTAGGTAGACTGGGTGGGCTATCTAGAGATGGACTATGTACAGCTGCAGTGATCGGCTAGCTGCTCAGATAGCTGATGTTTAAAGATGGTGAGGGAAATAAAAGTCCAACTTCAGCGATTTTTGCAATTCGTTCCAATCACTGGCAGCAGAGAACTGGAAGGAAACGGGGACAAATTAGGTGTTGGCTTTGGGGATGATCAGTGAGATATACCTGCTGGAACATGTGCTACGGATGGGTGTTGTTATCGTGACCAGTGAACTGAGATAAGGCGGCGCTTTACCTAGCATAGACTTATAGATGACCTGGAGCCAGTCGTTCTGGTGACGAACATGTAGCGGGGGCCAGCCAACTAGAGCATACAGGTCGCAGTGGTGGGTGGTATAAGGTGATTTGGTAACAAAACGGATGGCACTGTGATAGACTGCATCCAGTTTGCTGAGTAGAGGATCGGTAGGATAGTCAGTGTTACTAGGGTAAGTTTGGCGGCGTGATTGAAGGAGGCTTTGTTTGCGAAATAGAAAGCAGATTCTAGATTTTATTTTGGATTGGAGATGTTTAATATGAGTCTAGAAGGAGAGTTTACCGTCTAACCAGACACCTAGGTATTTATAGTTGTCCACATATTCTAGGTCGGAACCGTCCAGGGTGGTGATGCTGGTTTAACTAGCGTTTAAGAGCAGTTGGAGGCCATGGAAAGAGTGTTGTATGGCATTGAAGCTTGTTAGGAGGTTAGTTAGCACAGTGTACAAGGAAAGGCCAGAAGTATTCAGAATGGTGTTGTCTGCGTAAAGGTGGATCAGGAAATCGCCCATAGCAAGAGCGACATCATTGATATATACAGAGAAAAGAGTCGGCCCGAGAATTGAACCCTGTGGTAGCCCCATAGAGACTGCCAGAGGTCCGGACAGCATGCCCTCCGATTTGACAAACTGAACTCTGTCTGCAAAGTAGTTGGTGAACCAGGCGAGGCAGTCATTAGAAAAACCAAGGCTATTGAGTCTGCCGATAAGAATACAGTGATTGACAGAGTCGAAAGCCTTGGCCAGGTCGATGAAGACGGCTGCACAGTACTGTCTTTTATCGATGGCGGTTATGATATCGTTTAGTACCTTCAGCGTGGCTGAGGTGCACCCGTGACCGGCTCGGAAACAGGATTGCACAGCGGAGAAGGTACGGTTCCGTATCATATTGGGTGAGGCAGGTTACCAGAAGGTATAATTGATTTAAAGTGGAAAAGAGATTGAAAATAAAATTGAAATAAATACAAAAAAAGACGAAAAATACAAAAGTACACGAGAGGACAAAGAAAACACGTCTGCACTGCTACGCCTCCTTTCAATGTGTTTCATGAAAGGAGGAATCATTATTCCCGAAACATACAACAAACTGTTGCACAGTAATGCCTTTAGCCTGCAGGGTCTACACTGACTGACTGATTTGCCTTCGGAAAGTATTCAGATCACAATTTGTTATGTTACACCTTACTCTAACATAGATTTTTCCTCATCAATTTACACACATTGCCCAATAATGACAAAGCAAAAACAGCTTTTTAGATTTTCTTTAAAACAGAAATAGATTTTTTGCATAAGACTTCAGACCCCTTGCTATGAGACTTGAAATTGAGCTCAGATTCATCCTGTTTCTATTGATCATCCTTGAGCTGTTTCTACAACTTGATGTTGTAAATTTAATTGTTTGGAGATGATTTGGAAAGGCACACACCTGTCTATATAAGGTCCAGTGTCAGAGCAAAAACCAAGCCATGAGGTCGAAGGAATTGTCTATAGAGCTCCGAGACAGGATTGTGTCCCTAAGAACACAGTGTCCTTCATCATTCTTAGATGGAAGAATTTTGGAACCACCAAGACCGTTCATAGGCCAAACTGAGCAATCCGGGGAGAAGAGCCTTGGTCTGGGAGGTGACCAATATTTCTCTGTGGAGATGGGAGAAACTTCCAGAAGGACAACCATCTCTGTAGCACTCCACCAATCAGGCTTTTATGGTAGAGTGGCCAGACGGAAGCCACTCCTCAGTAAAAGGCACATGACAGCCCACTTGGAGTTTGCCAAAAGTCAACTAAAGACTCTTAAGACCATGAGAAACAAGATTCTCTGGTCTGATGAAACCAAGATTGAACTCTTTGGCCTGAATGCCAATCGTCACATCTGGAGGAAACCTGGCACCATCCCTACGGTGAAGCAAGGTGGTGGCAGCATCATGCTGTGGGGATGTTTTTCAGCTGCAGGGACTGGGAGACTAGTCAGGATCGACAGAAAGATGAACGGAGCAAAGTACAGAGAGATCCTTGATGAAAATCTGCTCCAGAGTGCTCAGGACCTCAGACTGGGGTGAAGGTTCATCTTCCAACAGGACAATGGTCCAAAGCACACAGCCAAGACAACGCATGACTGGCTTTGGGGCAAGTCTCTGAATGTCCTTAAGTGGCCCAGCCAGAACCCGTACTTTAACCAGATCAAACATCTCTGGAGAGACCTGAAAACAGTTGTACAGCATCGCTGCCCATCCAACCTGACAGAGCTTAAGATGAAATGCTGAGAAGAATGGGACAAACTCCCTAAATACAAGTGTGCCAAGCTTGTAGCGTCTTACCCAAGAAGACTTGAGGCTGTAGTTGCTGCCAAATATGCTTCAACAAAGTACTGAGTAAAGAGTCCGAATACTTTTGTAAATGTGATATTTGTTTGATTTTATTTGATAAATTAGGACTTAAAAAAATATATATGTTATTACGGGGTATTGTGTGTAGATTGATGAGAAATTAAAAATATATATATTTTAGAATAAGGCTGTAACTTAACAAAATGTAGAAAAAGTCAAGAGGTCTGAATACCTTCCTAAGGCACTGTGTGTGTGTGTGTGTGTGTGTGTGTGTGTGTGTGTGTGTGTGTGTGTGTGTGTGTGTGTGTGTGTGTGTGTGTGTGTGTGTGTGTGTGTGTGTGTGTGTGTGTGTGTGTGTGTGTGTGTGTTAGGTGAGTTTTAATGAGGCAACTTGACTTTTAAGCAGACACTAAACAACCAAACTTGTTCAGAAGGAAAAATACTTTAGTGATACAAACCCACTGACCCTTTCTTCTGGACAGGTACAAAGGTCTCTAACTGTAGAATGTTTAGAATGTCATGTAAGGCAATCATAAGGACCTCTGATCTTTTGATCTT
The DNA here is from genome assembly GCF_045791955.1 of Oncorhynchus clarkii lewisi. Lineage (NCBI taxonomy): Eukaryota > Metazoa > Chordata > Actinopteri > Salmoniformes > Salmonidae > Oncorhynchus > Oncorhynchus clarkii. Next base: position 28,150,820 of record NC_092171.1, read on the forward strand.
TGCCTTATTATGATGTTAACAGTGGAACACAGACCATTGTGAACACAAGGTGACGCTCCAAGAGGAGGTTTCATCCTACTAAGTGGTGTAAAGTACTGAAGTAAAAATATTTTCAAGTACTACTTAAGTTCCTTTTGGGGGTATCTGGACTTTACTATTCATATTTTTGCCAACTTTTACTTTCAACTCACTAAATTCCTAAAGAAAATAATGTACTTTATACTTTATACATTTTCCCTGACACCCAAAAGTAGCCGTTACTTTTTGACAGGAAAATGGTCCAATTCACAAACTTAACAAGAAAATATCCCTGGGTCATCCCTACTGCCTCTGATCTGGCGGCCTCACTAAACACAAATGCTTTGTTTGCAGATTATGTCTGATTGTTGGTGTGCCCCTGGCTATTCGCCAATGAAAACATAAAAAGATAATTGTACTGTCTGATTTGCTAAATATGAGGAATTTGAAATGGTTAATACTTTTACTTTTGATACGTAAGTACATTTTAGCAATTCCATTTTCTTTTGATACAAGTACTTTTAGACTTTTACTCAAGTAGTATTTTACTTTTACTTGAGTAATTTTCTATTTAGGTATCTTTACTTTTACTCAAGTATGACAATTGAGTACTTTTTCCACCACTGATCCTACTGACCACTATCATGGATGGAGAAGCTAGGTCCCACCTATGTGCTGTCACGTATACTCCCTCTCCGGCCTCTAGGTCACCCGGCTGCTGATTATTACGCACACCTGTCACTACTGTTCCTTGGCCGTCAATGTAAATAAGAATTTGTTCTTAACGGACTTAAAGGTTCAATTTAAAAAATCACACACACCAGCGCTTCATGACACTCACCTGGACTCCATCACCTCCTTGATTACCTTCCCTATATTTGTCACTCCCCTTGGTTCTTTCCTCAGGTGTTATTAACTCTGTTCCATGTCAGTGATTTGTTTGTGTTTCTTGTTTTCTGTTCCTTTTATTATGTTAAACACTCACTCCCTCTACTTGCTTCCCGACTCTCAGCGCATTTGTTAAATGTGCCAAATATAGTAAAACACTGAACATACAAGATATGTGTTTATTTCTACAAAATCCGCTGAAGTAGCTAGCACATTAACTAAATAGCTACAGAAGTTGCCTTGGTAACCAAACAAACATGCTAGTTTAGCTAACCAAACAATCAGTCCTAGCTTGCTCTTATGAAAATCTAATTAAACAATGGAAATAATGTTTTCAATTCGACTTCTGCTTTCAAAAGCAGCTAAAATATGCAACATGTAAGAAATAACTTCATAGCCATTGAATTATACTCTGCATTATAGGGAAATTATCCACACTCTATAATGCCCTTCAAGCCAATATCAAATGAGTATTCAACAATCCCATGGTATAAATTGTTTTAAAAACCCAATACTGACTATGTACTGCATGTATATGATAATGACGACAATATCTCTCAGAGAGCAAGAATACATAAAATAAAAATGACTTTCTTTGTCCATGGTATTTGTAGCAGCACAATTACAATGGTGTTAATTGTCCTCACATAGGGCACCTGTTTTGTAGTGACATATCATTACAACAGTAATAGTATATACAGATCATGGTTGCCTTAAAGTCAATTACAGAGGTGAGTTGTGTAAGGATATATTATATGGTTCCTGTAAATCCTCGGGGGGCCTTTAATTTCATGTTTACAACAGGCTAGCTAATGTATCAGTTTTGATTATGTTAACTTGCTTGTCAGTCATCACTCACTACAAGTTGTGTTTATAGTGTCAATATAGCTGGCACATCCCTGTCACCTGGCCAGAAGAGAGAGAAGGGTCAGATACTGACACTGAACACCATACATCACTCCTGTAGGTGAACAGTACAGTAACCCGAGGGCTCTCAGCCAGGTCATTTCTGTGACAGCTGCAATCAACCCTGATTAATGAATCACTAAGGAGACATATTGAACGGTAAGGAGGAACAGTCAGATCATTTGTGTCAATAACCACCACTGAGTTTAGGTAAAACTTTACTTAACACCACTAAATCCACTAAAGCAGTCATTTGGACTTGTCATGGATAACAAAAAAAACGACTGCAACTTTTAAAATCATTCCCCCCTCTGTCCTTGATTTTTCCTAAAGAAGTCTATTTAACACACTGTCGCTAGAATAGTAATATCACAAACAGAACTGCAGTTAGGAGGGCATGCCATTTTTTAATGGTTTTCCCCCATTGCCCCTCCTCCCGACAGCAGGGCCTGCTCCCCTCCTTCTCCTGATAGTTGAAGATGCCGTGCCCAGTTGATAATCACCCCGATAATTGCCTCGAAACAGAACTTAAACTATACTGAAACATATATAACAACGGATAAAATAAATGAAGTAACGGGGAGAATGTCAGTTGATGAGCGAGGGGAAGTGGACAATGCATAGCTACAGGTATGTAATCACCAATTGTGAATGAATAATATTATTTTGTATTGATCTATTCTATTTATAATCTCAAAATGGTATGTACTACACTATATCAATCCACCAAATCCAAGCAGTCTCTACTCTGGCCTACTTTGAGTACAGTGAGAGTGTACATAATTTACAATGGCAAGAAAACCAAGACGAATGGATGCACATGCTGCGTTAGCATTGCTACAAAATCTGAATGAAAATGACTCAGAAAGTGGGGAAAAATGAAGAAAATAATCATGACACCTCTGAGGATTATTCTTCAGATTCTGAGCCTCATCCTGAATCTAAACCTCAGAGGCCAAAACGCAAAATACCCCAGAACGGTGCGCACTGAGCAGGTGCCCATGACACCACCAAATGAAACTGTGAGACAGGGGAGAGAAAGGGATGTGGCAAAGTTTAGATAGAACAAGCAGGTGTCAATGTCATTATTGAGAAAGCAGGGACTGTACATCTCAAGCAAAAAACATCAGCAACGTACTCACCAGCTTTCATTGTTTATGTGACATGGAGATGCTCCAACTGCCATTGCACACCATGTAAGCACTAGCTGACCATTTTTGCTGCTGTCATATCAACACATATTCATTCACAAGAGGCGTGGAGTATGGGAGTGGGATCCATGGGCCACTCCTCTGTGTCATACAGCCTGGACAATGCGTCTGCCTTAATGTCCTGGTAATGTAAGAAAGGGTAAACACAAAACGGATGAAAAACATGGCCCACCCTGCCTTGCGAGGGTTCAGTCTCCTCACCGCCCAGATGTACTCCAGATTGCGGTGGTCAGTCCAGATGAGAAAAGGATGTCTAGCCCTCTCAAGCCAACGTGCCCACGCCTTCAGGCCTTGACGACAGCCAACAACTCCCGGTCCCCCAAGTCATAGTTTCGCTCCGCCGGGCTGAGCCTCTTCAAGAAGAAGGCACAAGGACGGAGCTTCGGTGGCGTACCTGAGCGCTGAGAGAGCACAGCTACTATCCCAGCCTCGGACGCGTCCACCTCCACTATGAATGCCAAAGAGAGATCTGGATGGGCCAGCACGGGAGCTAAGGTAACAAAGCCCTCAGGGGACTGAAAGCCCTGTCTGCCTCAGCTGTCCACTGCAAGCGCACCGGGCCCCCCTTCAGAGGTGAAGTAATGGGAGCCGCTACCTGACCAAAACCCTGGATAAACATCCTGTAGTAGTTGGAAAACCCTAAGAATCGCTGCACCTCCTTTAATGTGGTGGGAGTCGGCCAATTAAGCACGGCTGCAATGCGGTCACCCTCCATCTCCTCTCCTGACGTGGAAATGCGATACCCTAGGAAGGAGACGGACTGTTGGAAGAACTCAGCCCTGTAGTACAGGTCATGCTCCAACAGGCGACCAAGCACCCTGCACACCAGGGACACATGCTCGGAGCGTGCAGCGGAGTATATCAAAATGTCATCAATATACACCACTACACCCTTGAAAATCCTTGAAAATCTTGTGTACAAAAGCTTGGAAGACCAATGGAGCTTTCATCAACCCGTACAGCATGACGAGGTACTCATAGTGCCCAGCAGTGGTACTGAAAGTGTTCTTCCACTCGTTTACCTCTCGGATACGCACAGGATTGTAAGCGCCCCTGACATATAGTTTGGTGAAGAAGCGTGTGCATTGACTCTATCGCTGTGGCTATGAGCGGTAACGGGTAACTATACCTCCCCGTGATCTGATTTAGACCCCGGTAATCAATACACGGATGCAGACCTCCCTCCTTCTTCACAAAAAAGAAACTCGAGGAGAAGTGGAGGACCGAATATACCCCTGACGCAGGGATTCGGAGACATATGTTTCCATAGCCTCCGTCTCCGCCTGTGAGAGGGGATACACGTGACTCCTGGGAAGTGCAGCGTCTACCAGGAGATCTATCGCACAATCACGCCGTCCATGAGATGGTAATTGAGTTGCCTACTTTTTAGAGAAGACGAGAGCCAAATCAGCATATTCAGGGGGAATGCGCACGGTGGAGACCTGGTCTGGACTCTTCACCGTAGTAGCACCAACGGAAACCCCTAAACACCTAGCTGAGCACTCTCACGACCACCCTGTGAGAGCCCTCCAAGAAACAGTGGGGTTATGACAAGCTAACCAGGGTAGGCCCAGCACCACGGGAAATGCAGGAGTGTCAATAAGTTAAATACACATTTTCTCCATGTGAGCTCCCTGCGTCACCATTACCAAAGGCGCAGTGACCTCCCTAATTAACCCTGACCCTAATGGTCGACTATCTAAGGCGTGAACGGGGAAGGGCACATCCATGGGAACAATGGGGGTCCCTAAACTATGAGCTAACGCTCTATCAATGAAATTCCCAGTCACGTCTGAATCTACGAGCGACTTATGTTAGGAATGCAGGGAAAACTCAGAAAAAGTGACAGACACAAACATACGTGCAACAGCTCACCTGGGGTGACGCCAGAGCGCCCTGCCTGCTGCCTCGATTCCCAGAGGAACCAACCCGGCACCGACCAGCAGTGTGACCTCTGCGGCCACAGATGGTGCACGAGCGGAAACCACCTCCGGTCTCAGTGCGCACCGCCCCTCCCAGTTCCAAGGCTATCGGAGAGGGGGTGCGGGAGGATGGAACCACCAGACCCCGATCCGGATGTCAGCGAGTAGCCAGCAGGTTGTCCAGCCGGACAGGTCCACCAGCTGGTCGAAAGTGAGTGTGGTGTCTCTGCAGGCCAGCTCCCGACGGACGTCCTTGCGCAGATTGCAGCGGTAGTGGTCGATCAGGGCCCTCTTGTTCCATCCCGTGCCGGCATCCAGGGTTCTAAACTCCAGGGCAAACTCCTGGGCGCTCCTCGTCACCTGCCTCATATGGTAGAGGCGCTCACCCGGCGCTCTGCCCTCGGGCTGGTGGTCGAAGACTGCCCGGAAACTGCGGGTGAACTCCACAAAATGGTCCAATGCCGCATCTCCCTCTCTCCACACGGCGTTGGCCAACTCCAGGGCTTTCCTGGTGAGGCACGATAGTTGAAGGAGGATCCCCTGGCAGTTGGCAGCACTCCTGTCATACTCCTGTGGCAAGGAGAGACGGATCCCACTGGGATCAGGCGGGAAAGGGGCGCTCAGGAGAGACCCCGGTTGTGCTGGTGGAGGCGCTGGAAGAACTCCCTGTCTCTTCCAGCTTTCCACAGTCTGGATAACGCGATCCATGGCGGCGCCCAGATGGTGAAGAATAACCCCATGCTCCTGGACGCGCTCCTCCACCTCCATGGCTGGGGTATCTTCTCCTGCAGACTCCATAGGTGGTCGGAGATTCTGTAAGGGGTGCGTGTTGTTGGCAGGGAAGTAAGGCGCAGGAGAACGAACTTGGTATAAAAGGAGTTGTTCAATAAATGCTGACAAAACTCAAAAACAAAACCCGTCGCACACCAACACTAAATAGTACCTCACATACAATCAAAACAATATCTGACAAGGACATGAGGGGAAACGGAGGGTTAAATACACAACACGTAATTGATGGGATTGGAACCAGGTGTGAAGGAAGACAAAACCAATGGAAAATTGAGAACTGAGAATCTGAGATCAATTTAAACGATTTGTCTTGATTCCATCAATGGCCCAGGCCTAGGTGTGTGGAGACACACATTATGCAACATGAGGAGGAAATTGTTATCCTATAAAAGCTTTTTAGTTTCACTGACTCACACAATGATGCCCGGCTTACTTGCCAGCGATGGCCGCAATGCTCTCCTGCCAAAAGCCTACCTCTCTCTTGTTTTACTGTGTAAAACAATGTTCTCTCAATAGGCCTATTTGGAAGTTTATAAAATCTTTTGGTAGCTGACAGCAGACAGATTAGAATCTTCACTTTTCAGCGGGTGCAATTTGCTTTCCAACCTGTGTTTTCCTGCAATTGTATTTGACATATTGCGAAAGGCCTGTTTAGTCTGCATGCTGTTCACTGACAGATTTGCAGCATGTTTCTGACTTGTTAATTGGCTACACACAATCTGCAGCTAGGCTATTTTAAAAAAATAAGCTATTGATCCCTAGGCCTACTCATGTAGTAGGTTATTCTGAATGATTTCATGTCAACTGACAGCAGTCATTCTATAACTTTTTATTTATAAAATGTATGAGGGTTGCTGCAGCACCTCCATCACCCGCTACTATGCTTCTATAAGGAAATCAATTATGAAGGGCTGCTGCTAATAGGCTATCAGCCAACCTGACTGAATATTGATGATGATGTAAATCAAGTGTTATCAAGTGCTAATCAAATATTATGCTGCTGTGGCGGTACTGTTAATATTAAAACTAGGTAGTTTGCTACACACACACCTGACCAGTGAGCACATTTCAAGCCATGCATGTTTGCGCAATCTGGCACGGTGTGCGCAATCTGCACACGGGGCATACTGGGGAAAAAGGAACAACTGGGCACATGTGAGCTCCGTACAGGGCGGGGTAGGGGTGGGTGGTGGCAAACTCGATATCACGATGACTTGGGGGCAGTTGGTTCAGAACAATAACGACAAAAACTGTGTACCCCCCAAAAAAATTATAAAGGTAAAGATAGAACCCTATCTCCTACTGTTTCTCAGACATGAACTAGCCTTGACTGGTGTGTCAACACACAGCATTTCATTTTCTCAGAGCCATCTTGTCAACCAATCACTCTCAGCAGCCGTCAGAAACAGCCCTCTCCTCAGCTAATAGCTGCAATGTGTCAAAGCATAAACTCAACATCCACTCCCCCTCAGTGCCATCACTGTGTGCATCAATGTATGGCTGGGGGCGATATGTTTCAGGCATCACTATGGTCAGGCTTGGGTGGAATGCTTATAAATCAGAAAGTAGTACACACATTTGAGGGCGCTATCCGTAGTGTTCGTATCAGTGGCGGTCAGTGCGGTTTAAGATGAGTGAGGACACGTTTTTTTCATTAGCATGGCCTTATTTCTATTACAGCATATTGGATGACTGTCATTCATATTCCATTCACCCAGTTCAATGTAACAGCGATAGTTTTAGGCTGCTACATTATACTCAAATTGTCCCTATACCCGACATGAGGTTGCTACAATCTAGCCTATGAATGAAAGTTTACAACGTAGGTGTGCACAGGTCGAGAGACAAATTTGAGGGTACAGATAGTGACATTTGTACACACCTTGCACACTCTTGCCTACATTTAGCTGATATAGGATGTAATCATTAGTCCAATAGTTGCAAACGAGAGTTTCTATTGGACAAATTCAATAATGTTTAACCCTGTTTTGTTCCGTTTGCTTCCGTTTAAGAAACATTTTTCAACGGAATCGGTGGAATGAATACACCCCTGATCACGCGTAAACACAGCCACGTTGTACTCCTTCTCGCACCCATGTACTCTCCTCCCTTCGCTTGTGGACTTCAATGCACAACACATTAGCTGTATGTGACCAGGTGATAATACCTTTCCAAGCCAAACCATATAACTGCTACACACAGCCTATATTGTTGTCACCATATTAGCTAAAGTAACATCATAGTCAGCATAGCTAATAGAACTAACACATTAGTAAGCCCCCTACAATCATGCAGTAATGTTAGTGTACAGTCAGTAAGCAGTTACACGGGTGGCAATAAATGACTAAAACCAAAAGCTTACCTTGACTTGGAAGAGTTCCAGCGTTGTATTGGAAAGTCACAGCCGACTAGCTAACATAGAATATGTAGTGTTTGAGAGATAAGCAGCATTTATTATGCACACCTGTTTAAAATGGTTATGCACGTGTTCAATGTGTAATATTGGAAATATCTATCAGATTGGATGAGCATAGTTTAATTGGCAGGTCAAGGTATTCAAGTGTGCAGATGAACCGGCTATGTTGTATCTTCTGTCATGTATGAAATAAACCTCTTTGTGATGTCAATGCTTTATACTGTCGAGTTTCTCTTTGCAATAGCTAAAAATAACCCACTTCCTTTAACCGGGATGCAACAGAATCCTTCTGATTGAGCAGGGTGTTTCAATAGGCTAAACTAGCTCGCTGCAGTTGCTAGCTAAGTAAGTGAAAATGAAAGTGAAAAAAATTATAGTCTCTCTATATTTCTAGTTCTCTCTTTCTACTCCTTCATTTTTGGATTTTTTTTTCAAAACTGTACAACTACTGTCTTTTTCTCTCTTTGAGTCAACTACTCACCATATTTTATGCTTTGAAGTGTAGCTTATGATTTCAGTACTATATTAATTATCTGATCCTTTGATTGGGTGGACAACATGTCAGTTCATGCTGCAAGAGATCTGATAGGTTGGAGGACATCCTCTGGAAGTTGTCATAATTATTGTGTAAGTCTATGGAAGGGGGTGAGAACTATGAGCCTCCTAGGTTTTCTATTGAAGTCAATGTACTCAGAGGAGGACGGAAGATTGCTGTCCTCCGGCTGCACGATGGTGCTACCCTACAGAGTGCTGTTGAGGTTACTGTTGACCTTCTTTACAAAATAGTGTGTTTTAATCAATAATTTGGTGATGTGATTATATTTAAATAGTTACATCTAAAAGCATAACTTTTTTAATGTTTTACCATTTACATTTTTATGAAATTCACTGAGGAGGATGGTGTTCCCCTTCCTACTCTGAGGAGCCTTCACTGGTTGGTATCATTGTAAGAACATGGTTATTCTTACCCACAGCGATGAGGCTTTTTAATGAGTGTAATGATTAACTGATTCATGATGTCTTCTTATTATGAATGCTTTGTTGTTTGACTCCCTAAAACAGGATAGACAACTTTGAATCATACTATATGTTATGGCTACTAATTTGCCGGCGCCTTCATATGTGGCTTAATGTGTATTTATTATGTTTGTCATTGTTTGTCTCCCTACTCTTTTATTACCAACCGCATCATGTTTTAGGTGACTAAATTACACAAGCACAAGTATATTGGGAAAGTTTGTTCTCTCCATCTTTCTATCGTTCTCTCTCTCTCTCTCTCTCTCTCTCTCTCTCTCTCTCTCTCTCTCTCTCTCTCTCTCTCTCTCTCTCTCTCTGTCACAAACACATGCAAGCACAATCACGTTATTAATAAGTCACTAAATCCCTGCAGTTCAAATCTGTGTAAAATAATTAAAGGCCGATCTAGCTGCATGACATGACACTGCAGTTAATTACGAAGTGATATGGATGCACAACCTATTAAGCAATTTTTTATTTGTGCTTTCTTCGCTCCTGATGCCTAGTCACTTTACCCCTGCCTACATGTACATATCTACCTCAATTACCTCATACCCTCTGCACATTGATATGGTACTAGATCTCCCTTTATAAGGTTTCAGTCTTGTGTATTTTACTCCTTGTGTTTTTATTTTCTTATTTTTAACTCTGCATCTTTCAGAAAGAGCTCGTAAGTAAGCATTTCATGGTAAAGTCTACACCTGTTGTATTTGGCGCATGTGACAAATAATATTTGATTTGATTTAGACTGATTTTGAGCACACAAAGGAGTATTAAAGATGAATCAGGAAAATGTGTTTTGAAGCGATACTTACCTTCACAAAAAGTTGAGACAGGAGAAAAATAATAACTTGTTGCTTATGTTTGTAATGAAAATGCAGTTCAAACTATATGTCTGTCACGCCCTGAACGTAGAGAGCTTTTTATGTCTCTATTTTTGGTTTGGTCAGGGTGTGATTTGGGTGGGCATTCTATGTTCATGTTTCTATGTTTTCTATTTCTTTGTGTTTGGCCAGGTATGGTTCTCAATCAGGGACAGCTGTCTATCGTTGTCTCTGATTGGGAATCATACTTAGGTAGCTTTTTTTTCCTCCCCCTCCTTCTGTGTGGGATCTTGTTCTTCGTTTGTGACCAGGTAGTTTGCACTACGACGCTGTTCAGTCTTTGTTTTCGTTATTGTTTTGTTTTGTCTAAGAGTTTCACTTCAACAATACATATTATGTGGAACTCAAGGAACGCTGCGCCTTGGGCTCATCCTTCCGAGGACAGCCGTTACAATGTCTTCAGACCGAGACGGCTCTAGTCCAAAATAATGCCGGTGGTCCTACATTGACTAATTTGTTTTGGTTCAAACAACAGCTCAGGCTTATGATACACGTATCTCCCACAGGATCAGAAGAATCCATCCTTTTATTTTCTTATGAGTTAAAATGGAGGGTAGCTACTGGAGCCAAGTAAAGTTTACATAACAAGGTCCCTTCAATAGCAATAAAACGAATACATTAATCAGTCATTCACTTAAATTAGTTTTTCAAAGTGGTTGGTTGATTGATGTAGTTTTTTGCAGCCTTAGAGGAGCTGTTATTCAACCACTCCTGTAATATGAGTTGGATGAGAAGACAACTATGATGCAAACAAGGTGAATGCTAGAAGTTCAGTGTTTCAGACAATTACACTGACATTGGTACACTACTTGCCCTTGTGTTAAATGTGCACTGAAACTAGACCTGTTAGCATTGTACATGTGACTTAACATATCTGGATTACTGTCAAACTTGATTGACATTGTCAATAACCCCGGGGTTTAACACCCAATAATTGGCCTCATTGTGAGGAGCAGTGGCAGCTACTGTGGGTCCTTGTCTGAGGAATCTCTTCCACTTGACACAGAAAGAGAAGGATGGATGCATGGGGCCCTTTGGCTTGCCTGCTCTTTGACAGCTCTCACACTGCTGCTCATTTATCATGGCAAAGCCTCTTTTCCCTGACAGGACAGAGCTGGCATGGCATGTTGGAAGACTGATGTGGAGTGGTGGAGTGGTGTGGCAGGGGAGTACACACTGGGAACTGGAACTACAACAAGGTCTTAGGATGAAATCCCAGGCGGGACTCAACGGCATGCAGTATCCCTATAAGCATACTTAACCTTAATTCTTAACCCACCTCAAACATCCAATTATGATGGTTTATATATGACATGTACTGATGAAAAACATTGGCTTGCAAAATAGCTCTGAGCAAGTAAGATTTAGGCTATCTATCTAACATTGATTCTGCACTGTTTCATAATGTTTCCTAATGAAATGTACATTGTGCAATGAATTATTTTCTCATTTGATCAATCAACTGACTATAATAAAGGACCATCAACTATAAACTTTGGAAAAAACTTTGCTGTGAATATCAAAAGGTTTTGTCCAAATTTTACTAAATTGTTTGTTAGAAGATAATCTTCTATAAAGCCTCAAATGTATGCCTGAGTCTAATTGAAGCTTTCTGATTACAGCACCTTACGGTGGAAGTGTAGACAGAAGCACAATGATGGAAGAACATGTTCTGGTCTTGTCCAGCACAGAGAGACTAACAGACAACGAGTCCATACCCTGAACCGTTTCCCCTCGGTGGCTGAAAGGAGGATCAGAGTCTTCATTTCAGAGGATTTTTCACTTTAGATCAGAGCTTACTCTACAGACAGCTCAGTACAGATGGGTGATGGAGAAACAGAACTGGTCATTAGAGCTGCTACAGCTTAACAGCATGAAGGACTGACTCATTCTATCACCATCACTGCTATAGGACAACACCGGTGCTTTATCCAGACATACTGTATCACAGGGCTATACTACAATATTCTTATGGGGGCCAGATTTGAAAAAGGTTATTTACAGGGGAGCCAGACATTTTCTACATGGGATTATTTTTCTTCAAACCAGTACAGACACAATTATAATCTTATTAAGCACTTGTATTATAATTTAATGTTGCTAAAAGTACATTTTAAGTGCTTTAAGATCAGCCTAAATCAGTGCATCGAATTGTTTAAATAATGGAACACATTTATACTTATAACACAGTTGACCTGCATCACATTAATTCATTTGATAATGATTGAATATATATATATATACACAGTGCCTTGCGAAAGTATTCGGCCCCCTTGAACTTTGCGACCATTTGCCACATTTCAGGCTTCAAACATAAAGATATAAAACTGTATTTTTTTGTGAAGAATCAACAACAAGTGGGACACAATCATGAAGTGGAACGACATTTATTGGATATTTCAAACTTTTTTAACAAATCAAAAACTGAAAAATTGGGCGTGCAAAATTATTCAGCCCCCTTAAGTTAATACTTTGTAGCGCCACCTTTTGCTGCGATTACAGCTGTAAGTCGCTTGGGGTATGTCTCTATCAGTTTTGCACATCGAGAGACTGACATTTTTTCCCATTCCTCCTTGCAAACAGCTCGAGCTCAGTGAGGTTGGATGGAGAGCATTTGTGAACAGCAGTTTTCAGTTCTTTCCACAGATTCTCGATTGGATTCAGGTCTGGACTTTGACTTGGCCATTCTAACACCTGGATATGTTTATTTTTGAACAATTCCATTGTATATTTTGCTTTATGTTTTGGATCATTGTCTTGTTGGAAGACAAATCTCCGTCCCAGTCTCAGGTCTTTTGCAGACTCCATCAGGTTTTCTTCCAGAATGGTCCTGTATTTGGCTCCATCCATCTTCCCATCAAGTTTAACCATCTTCCCTGTCCCTGCTGAAGAAAAGCAGGCCCAAACCATGATGCTGCCACCACCATGTTTGACAGTGGAGATGGTGTGTTCAGGGTGATGAGTGCTTTTACGCCAAACATAACATTTTGCATTGTTGCCAAAAAGTTAAATTTTGGTTTCATCTGACCAGAGCACCTTCTTCCACATGTTTGGTGTGTCTCCCAGGTAGCTCGTGGCAAACTTTAAACAACACTTTTTGTGGATATCTTTAAGAAATGGCTTTCTTCTTGCCACTTCCATAAAGGCCAGATTTGTGCAATATACGACTGATTGTTGTCCTATGGACAGAGTCTCCCACCTCAGCTGTAGATCTCTGCAGTTCATCCAGAGTGATCATGGGCCTCTTGGCTGCATCTCTGATCAGTCTTCTCCTTGTATGAGCTGAAAGTTTAGAGGGACGGCCAGGTCTTGGTAGATTTGCAGTGGTCTGATACTCCTTCCATTTCAATATTATCGCTTGCACAGTGCTCCTTGGGATGTTTAAAGCTTGGGAAATCTTTTTGTATCCAAATCCGGCTTTAAACTTCTTCACAACAGTATCTCGGACCTGCCTGGTGTGTTCCTTGTTCTTCATGATGCTCTCTGCGCTTTTAACGGACCTCTGAGACTATCACAGTGCAGGTGCATTTATTTGGAGACTTGATTACACACAGGTGGATTGTATTTATCATCATTAGTCATTTAGGTCAACATTGGATCATTCAGAGATCCTCACTGAACTTCTGGAGAGAGTTTGCTGCACTGAAAGTAAAGGGGCTGAATAATTTTGCACGCCCAATTTTTCAGTTTTTGATTTGTTAAAAAAGTTTGAAATATCCAATAAATGTCATTCCACTTCATGATTGTGTCCCACTTGTTGTTGATTCTTCACAAAAAAATACAGTTTTATATCTTTATGTTTGAAGCCTGAAATGTGGCAAAAGGTCGCAAAGTTCAAGGGGGCCGAATACTTTCGCAAGGCACTGTATATTTATATATTTTCAAAATAAATGTTATTTTCTCCTCTTATTTGAGCCCAAACAATACGCACCATTTCCCTACACAGAGCAAAAATATATGTATATATATATATATATATATATATATATATATATATTTGCTCTGTGTAGGGAAATGGTGCGTATTGTTTGGGCTCAAATAAGAGGAGAAAATAACATTTATTTGAAAAGATGTCAGTTTATCAATCATGTCAATAACTGCTTTATCCCTCCCCTGTAGTCCCAAATTAAATCCATTCAATTGATTGAAGATGTCACAAAAAATCATACAACTGATATTAACTCCTCACCAAGCATTTTTCGAAGATACATTATGTCTTGGCTTTCCTGTGACGGAAATTACAGAGAAAAACAACTTTCTCCTTAAGCTCATATACTGTAGGCTGCTCTCTTGAGAGCATTATTACCCTTGTTTAGCCACCAAACATCATTATGTAAAAGTAGATCATGATGCTCAGCAGATTACAAAACAAGCGATGTTGCAGGCTAGATGTTGATCGGATAAAGTTTGTCAGGCATAACTGAGTCCATGGTGTTTTTTTTTATTCACGGCTGAGTTAATCTCAAAGCACGCTCTGGTGTTTCAGGCAGTGTAGTGATCTCATCTGTGGTGAAAGAGCTGATAGGTGGGCAGACTGACCCTGTACCCCTGTTGATAGCTCTGATTGGCTGTAACTGGTACCTTAGGTTATATTGATTGACAGCACTTAATGGACGAGACTACAGAAAAACAGATTCTCACATTGGAGAATGTTAAACGAGGACCCATTTTTGCACTATAAACATCCGTTTTTTGTCTGGATTTATTTGATTAATGTTCAGAATTAATAAACGTGCTGAATCTGGACCGTGGACTTCCAGTTGAATAGCCCCTGCTGTATCATATGAGCCATGAGCTAGAGGGGCTGATTACCTCAACAAGCCTGCTATTGAATGGATCAATAGTCTTCTCAAACAACCTTTTAGAGCTTATCACAGGGATGTGTAGACTATACAAGCTGGGAATGGGTTTATTGGTGAGCACCAAGATGAGAGGTTGGTTGACAAGTCATATCACAGAGACCCTAGTGATTCTATATGTCATTCTATGAGTCATATAATGTGAGGTTGTGTGGGTTGCTCTAAATAACTCCAAACTCCTTAAATCAGAATGAATAAAATGACAAAGAGCCCTATTGAAGTTTGTATCCAAACAGTCAACTACTTGTTAGCCTGGTCAAGCAGAGTGACCACTGCATTCACGTTTTGTTTCAAGTGAAGCAGAATGCAAGCTATCATAAGATCAGTTTAGTTTCATGAGGCTACTTAATAACATGTATCTTCAGAATGCCTTTCTGTGCAGGGCTCCCCTGTAGCCTGTAGGTTTGCTTCTCTGAAGTGTATTGGAGTGTAACTACTACAGGTCACTGTGTAACTGAAGTGCTGAGCGGAGTATGCTTCTCAGCCTGATTGGGTTCAGCTCAGGTCCCACTGCGTCCCTGCTAGGACTGAATGAGCTGTGCTTTCAACTCTGGAGATTAAGTTTTAGAAGGTAGACCCAGGGGTTGGATTTTGTGCTTGGCTTTATCAAATCCCTGCCAACACCAGAAACTCAGAGGAGCTACAGAGGCCCTTGTTCGTTCACTGCCCCCTTCCCTTATTAAGCCGCACAAGTGGAGTAAAATGTTTCATCCTCTCTCTGTAGTCTCCCACAGAGAGCCTGCTACTGATAAAGCATTGAGGAGCAACACTGGATAATATGAAGATCTAAGTAGATAATCAAAACGAGTGGATGTTTGGATATTCTTTTTTGTACGTCTCAGCAATGCATTGAATGCCACACTTATTTAGTCAGATTCCAACCATTTCTAACTGATCATGTTGATCAAAGAGAGGCTCTAACAAAATAATGTCATTCAGCCTAATTGAAGAAAATTAGCTGTTGTTCATTATTGTATGAAACTATGGCATAAAGGGAGTAGAGAACTTTCACCGGGCCGTTATTAATAGCTTTTCCTGCGTTTTGAAGTCACCAGATTTTTTGGGGCAGAGAGTAAGCACTTTAGGAATGAATTAGAAAGAACTGCAGGTGTGCATTATGCAAATATCTTTTCATTTTTGACTTCTGGCCATCTTACTCATTTTCAAAGGAAACCCAAAAGGTGTCATTATATAGAACATAACGGACCTCTCTGCCCGTTTCAAAGCAGAAAGCCTGACTTCTGAAATTGGGTACCTGTCAAAGAGAATTTCAAAGGTCATGTTTAGATGTTCTGCAGAATAGGGAGCTGCGAGACACTTAAATTATGAAACTTTATTCAAAGCTGAAGGAGCTGAGCTTTTCCAACTTTCACAGTAGAAGATCAGTGATAACAAACATGATTATGAGTGCTGATTAGGATATATGGAGTGTGGTTGCTTACCCTCATTCTGCAATTCCTGCATATATACAGTCAAGGCCAAAAGTGTTGAGAATGACACAAATATTCATTTCCACAAAGTTTGCTGCTTCAGTGTCTTTGGGTATTTTTATCAGATGTTACTATATAATACTGAAGTTTAATTCTAAGCATTTCAAAGGCATTTATTGACAATTACATGAAGTTGATGCAAAGACTCAATATTTGCAGTGTTGACCCTTCTTTTTCAAGACCTCTGCAATCCGCCCTGGCATGCTGTCAATTAACTTCTGGGCCACAACTTATTATGAGGCCACAACTTCTGGGCCTCATAATCCCGGCCCGATAGTCCGTGATTATGAGGAAAAACATTGAGATCCACAACATTTATTCCATGGGACAAAACTAGGTCCAGAGTATGACTGTGGCAGTGAGTAGGTCCAGAGACATGTTGTACAAAACCCACTGAGTCAATGATGGAGTGGGTCTGTGGACTTTTCCATATGAATATTAAAGTCACAAAAAATTAGAATATTATCTGCTATGACTACAAGGTCCGATAGGAATTCAGGGAACTCAGTGAGGAACACTGGTCTTTTTGTGGCAGGGCTGAAATGCAGTAGAAACGTTTTTGGGGATTCAGGTCATTTACATGGCAAAGAGGGACTTTGCAATTAATTGCAATTCATCTGATCACTCTTCATAACATGCTGCAGTATATGCAAATTGCCATCATACAAACTGAGGCAGCAGACTTTATGAAAATTAATATTTGTGTCAATCTCAAAACTTTTGGCCACGACTCTACTGTATTAATTGTAGATTTTAAAACACTCTCCTGAGCTAGCTGATTTAGAAAGTATGTTTCTAGGCCCCATTTTGTATTTGGTGTTGATGATGACTATGCCACAGTGGTACAGCATCTAAAATTATATCCATCTTTCCTGCCACAGAGATTTACAAATTATTTTGTATCATGGGGCAGCAGGGTAGCCTAGCGGTTAGAGCGTTGGACTAGTAACCGGAAGGTTGCAGGTTCAAATCCCCGAGCTGACAAGGTACAAATCTGTCGTTCTGCCCCTGAACAGGCAGTTAACCCATTGTTCCTAGGCCGTCATTGAAAATAAGAATTTGTTCTTAACTGACTTGCCTAGTTAAATAAAGGTAAAAAAAAAAAAAAATGAAATGCAGCCTCTCCAATGATGAAAGCCCAGGCAGAGAAGGAAGCTAATATTTGACCATTTTTGTTCTGTCACCGAACAAATTTCAACATTGCAGACCATTTCACTTTCCGAAAGAGGGGGAATTAAGAATTCGACAGTTCATTTAAAACGCTCTCCATTTACCCTGGTGGGATCATGCTGCGAATCATAATGACGGCCTTCCCTCAGCTGCTGAAAGGTGGTGAGATGCACAGATAGGGTTTAGTATTTCTTTCTCAAACAGAAATTGAATGAAATGGATAACACTCCTACAGGCGAATAGATTAAATATTCCATTGGCTTGATGGCAGACGTCTCTGGCCAGAGACACTGGAGACCAGAGACACATTTAACAGATTTGACAAAAGACATATTGTTTACAAATAGCACAGCGGATGCTACTGATAAATTCAGTGCCTTCGGAAAGTATTCAGACCCCTTCACTTTTTCAAAATGGTGTTACTTTACAGCATTATTCTAAAATGGGTAAAAAAAAATTAAAAAATCCTCAGAAACTAACACACAATACCCCATAATGACAAAGCAAAAAACGTTGTTTTTTTTTTACATTTCTGCTAATATTCAGACCCTTCGCTATGAGCTCAGGTGCATCCTGTTTCCATTGACCATCCTTGATTGGAGTCCATTTGGGGTAAATTCAATTGATTGGACATGATTTGGAAGGCACAAACCTGTCTATAAAAGGTCCCACATTTGACAGTGCATGTCAGAGCAAAAACCAAGGCATGAGGTCGAAGGAATTGTCTGTAGAGGTCCGAGACAGTATTGTGTCGTGTCACAGATCTGGGGAAGGGTACCAAAACATTTCTGCTGCATTGAAGGTCCCCAAGAACACAGTGGCCTCCAACATTCTTAAATGGAAGAAGTTTGGAACCACCAAGACCTTCCTAGAGCTGGCCGCCCAGCCAAACTGAGCAATCGGGGGAGAAGAGCCTTGGTCAGGGAGGTGACCAAGAACCCGAACGTCACTCTGACAAAGCTCTGGAGTTCCTCTGTGGAGATGGGAGAACCTTCCAGAAGGACAACCATTTCTGCAGTACTCCACCAATCAGGCCATTATGGTAGAGTGGCCAGTAAAAGGCACATGACAGCCCGCTTGAGTTTGCCAAAAGGCACCTAAAGACTCTCAGACCATGAGACCATGGTCTGATGAAACCAATATTGAAATCTTTGGCCTGATTGCCAATCGTCATGTCTGGAGGAACCCTGGCACCATCCCTACGGTGAAGCATGGTGGTGGCAGCATCATGCTATGGGGATGTTTTTCAGCGGCAGGGACTGGGAGACTAGTCAGGCTGAGGCAAAGATTAATGGTGCAAAGTCCAGACGATCCTTGATAAAAACCTGCTTCAGAGCGCCCAGGACCTCAGACTGGGATGAAGGTTCACCTTCCAACAGGACAACAACCCTAAGCACACAGCCAAGACAATGCCGGAGTGGCTTCGGGACAAGTCTCTGAATGTCCTTGATTGGCCCAGCCAGAGCCCGTACTTGAACATCTCTGAATACCAATGTAAATGTGATATTTTTTATTATAACTTTGAAAACATTTATTTTAACCTGTTTTTGCTGTGTCATTATGGGGTATTGTGTGTAGATTGATGAGAAAAACAAAACCATTTTAGAATAAGGCTGTAACGTAACAAAATGTGGAAAAAGTCAAGGGGTGTGAATACTTTACGAAGGCACTGTATGTCACCATTCATTATACATGGTCAACACTGTATACATCACAAAAACATTTACATTGTACCACTGAATTCAATCATGACATACAGCAAATTGTAATTTCCACACTCAATAGTCACTGTAAATATTTCTTCCTGATTAAAATGTGTCCATGGTCATGTACTGTATGTTGATCACTCAGAGTTGCATGATGTGAGCTTCGTTCAGCAAAGCTGCTCACTGTTGAAATGTTGATCCAGCACAAGGGCTTACCAAGCGTTACACTCTGCCTAGAGAGAGGGAGAGGGAGAGATAAATAGAATAAATCAACCCCATAACCTTTAATTCAGAACGGGGAAAGAGAAGAAACACTTGCAATAAGACTTACTCTACAATCAAAATAATGAGTTCCAAAACAAAGCTGGGGAGATACGAGAGGAGTCGTTCAATGTAAACCCTCACCCTCCCCCAACCAAACCTGACAAGCAGAGCCGCCCCCTGTGGAGCTGTGTGTGAGATTTCCCCATGTTATTGATGAACATACTCCGATAATCCACATCTACGCCAGCTAATGAATAAAACATACACTCCCTCCTCAACCACACAAGTACAGATATGTTCTGAAAGCTATTAGAAACACTATTTCAAGCACTCAACATTATTTACTTTAGTACCCAATTAAATCGAAACATGATTTCGACTGTAGCTTTTTTTTTTCTAATGTAATGTTTAACCTTTCAATGCAAATTTGAGTTGAACCTTATTGTGCTATTCTGAGTACATGCAAATACTGTATGCATAAGTACATGAATACATTGGAAATTTAAACAGTGATATTTCCAAGACTAGATTTGAATCTTAATGTTAATTAATGGAGGGCATGAAATATTTCCCTACAAATGTCAATGTACGATATTAGATGTAAACAAAATATTAGTGAGCATTAAAATACGTAATTCTGATTAATGACTGTTGTCTGTGTTCTGAGTTTCTCTCAAGGCAGAGGCAAAGTCAGGCAGTTCTCCTGTGACTGAGAGACCTGATAGATAAGAGGAGTGTCTGTGCTGCGAGGCACTTCTATTCATACGAATCAAAATGAAATAAAAAATGATATCCTATTTTGTGGGCTAGGCAGGTAGCAGCAGCTCAAACAAACAGCCTGAGAGAGCAAACAAAGCCTCCAGACCATTATTGCTCGACTCTACCCATGTCTGGCATACTGGATCGGATAGATACCTAGCTAGTGACATAATCACATCCACTGTCACGTGGGCTCCCTCTTCGGTCTCTAGGTCACCAAGCTGCTCGTTATGGCGCACACCTGTCACCATCGTTACGCACACCTGTGCATCATCAGACTCACCTGGACTCCATCACTTCCTTGATTACCTTCCCTATACTGTACATGTCACTCTCTTTGGTTCCTTCCCCAAGCGTCATTGTTTCTGTTTCAGTTTCCTGTCTGTGCATTGTTTGCGTTTCTTGTTTTGTTTAATGTTTAGTTTATTGATTAAATCACTCACTCCCTGAACTTGCTTCCCGACTCTCAGCTCACATCGTTACATTCACACCCTATCACAATGATTAAATGATATACAGTGGAGTGCAAATTGATTGGATCCCTTGATAAAGATGAGAAAAAAACACAGTATAAAACAAATGCTGAGTTATGCACTAAAAAAAATGTTTTATTTTATACTAATGCAATTGCTCAGAGAAAGAGATTTTCTTTAACAAGTCATTTTTTTTACCAGAACATTTTTAGTTTCAGCCTCCTCTACCAGGAGGCTGAAACTTGGACGCAAGTGGATTTTCCAGGAAAACAGTAGCATTTTGCAATGGCCCGTCTCTAGACTTCAACCCCATTAGGGCTGGATGAGGACCAGAAATCGGCCCTGACATTTCTATCAACGTTACATTTTTTGGGAAAACCTATTTTTAATTGAAATGGGCGGTCCAGAAGTTCAGACAAAGGATATCAAAGATCTGGAAAGATTATGTATGTGGGAATGGTCTAAGATCCCTCCCAATGTGTTCTCCAAACTCATAAAACATTTAAGAAAAAGGTTCAGCGTCATTATCCCCACAAGGGGAGGGTGCTGGAGTATTGAAAACAGGGGATACAATACTTCTGGCCACTACCTTTAATTTTTTATTTTTTATTACTTGTTAAACATCTCTTTCTCTGAGCAGTTGTATTAGTATAAAATATTATTTCAGCATACAATATAGCCCTGAATTTGTATGCCAGCTCTGAATTTGAATATAGCTCTGAATTTGTACTTGATACAGTATTTTTTACTGACCTTTATCAAGGTGTTAAATATTTATGGCCTGTATTTATGCTACAGGAAATATGTTTAATACTCCGCTCCATTTCCACTGTAAGTTACTATTTTTGTCAGTATTTACAGTGTGAGCTGATAATGAGGTTGGAATCCTGTAAAGATCACAGTTTACAGAATAATGTCTGCATTCCAAATGGCACCCTATTCCCTATATAGTGCACTACTTTTGACCAGGGCCCATAGCCAGTGTGTCCTGTCCCTATTCTATTCCTGACTGGGTTCAATCTGTTTTAATAGCATTTTTATTTCAGATGCTATAGTTATCTAAATTACTTGAATGTGTTAATGAAGTTTGACTCTTAATTTAAAAAGTGTTCATGTTTAAACAGCTCTTGATAACTAAAGGGTGTCTGTCCTCCACCACTCACTTCTGCGTCTGTGTGTCACACCCTTGGCCTCTGCTATCCCTCTATGCTTGTTGAAGGTCGGTAAGTACACATCATCGTGGACGAGAGCTGGAAACTTTCATAAAAATGTGATTGCTCATTCTGAATTACATTTCTATTTGAATAGGGAACTGACAATACTAATACATGCATTACCAGTTTGATATTGTCTGTACAGACCTCGACAACTCATGTTTATTTTACACACTCAAACCCCCTTTGGGTTAGGGCAGTTTACTCTACTGCGGGAGAGAATGGCACCTGTCAGCACGGAAAAGATAATATGCATGTGTCAGACAAAACCAGGGGAGGAAAATGAGTGGATCTTAAATAATTAAAAGAGGGGAAGACAATGGTAAGTGCTGCTTACTGATATAGCATACATGAATAAGTAATGCATTTGGACCTGAATTAATTAGTGTCCTAGCTGGCCTGCCTGGTCGGTCGACTGTGGATGCACTTTTGATTAATTAACAAAAACAATGTTTATTTTTGCATTGTTTTCAGGGCAATGCTTTATACATGATTTAGATGAGCGTTTTGATATTTAATGAACTAGACTGACTGACTTGTAATTTCATAATTAAAGTAGAATTATCAAATTGCTGTATATAAACTCAGCAAAATAATAAATGTCCTCTCACTGTTTACTGTGTTTATATTCAGCAAACTTAACATGTGTAAATATTTTACTAGGCAATTCAGTTAAGAACAAATTCTTATTTTCAATGACGGCCTAGGAACAGTGGGTTAACTGCCTGTTCAGGGGCCCTGAACAAAGGGGGGGTCAAAATCAAAAGTAACAGTCAGTATCTGGTCTGGCCACCAGCTGCAGTAAGTACTGCAGTGCATCTCCTCCTCATGGACTGGACCAGATTTGCCAGTTCTTGCTGTGAGATGTTACTCCACTCTTCCACCAAGGCACCTTCAAGTTCCCAGACATTTCTGGGGGGAATGGCCCTAGTCCTCATCCTCCAATCCAACTGGTCCTACACGTGCTTAATGGGATTGAGATCCAGAAGAGCACTTTTTGCCAGTCCTGTCTGGTCCAGCGACGGTGGGTTTGTGCCCATAGTCTACGTTGTTGCCTGTGATGTCTGGTGAGGACCTGCCTTACAACAGGCCTACAAGCCCTCAGTCCAGCCTCTCTCAGCCTATTGCGGACAGTCTGAGCACTGATGGAGGGATTGTGCGTTCCTGGTGTAACTCGGGAAGTTGTTGTTGCCATCCTGTACCTGTCCCGCAGGTGTGATATTTGGATGTACCAATCCTGTGCAGGTGTTGTTACACGTGGTCTGCCACTGTGAGGATGATCAACTGTCCGTCCTGTCTCCCTGTAGCGCTGTCTTAGGCGTCTCACAGTACGGACATTGCAATTTATTTCCCTGGCCACATCTGCAGTCAAATCAAATCAAAGTTTATTTGTCACGTGTGCCGAATACAACAGGTAGATAGACCTTACAGTGAAATGCTTACTTACAGGCTCTAGCCAATAGTGCAGAGAAAAAATAAAAAATATTGTGTGTGTAGGTAAGTAAAGAAATAAAACAACAGCAAAAAGACATTTGAAAATAAGAGTAGCAAGGCTATATACAGACACCGGTTAGTCAGGCTTATTGAGGTGGTATGTACATGTGGGTATGGTTAAACTGACTACGCATATATGACGAACAGAGAGCAGCAGTAGCGTTAAAAGAGGGGTTGGCGGGTGGTGGGACACAATGCAGATAGCCCAGTTAGCCAATGTGCAGGAGCACTGGTTGGTCGGGCCAATTAGGTAGTATGTACATGAATGTATAGTTAAAGTGACTATGCATATAAGATAAACAGAGGGTAGCAGCAGCGTAAAAGAGGGGTTGGGGGGGGCACACAATGCAAATAGTCCGGGTAAACATTGGTTACCTGTTCAGGAGTCTTATGGCTTTGGGGTAAAAACTGTTGAGAAGCCTTTTTGTCCTACACTTGGCACTCCGGTACCGCTTGCCATGCAGTAGTAGAGAGAACAGTCTATGACGGGGGTGGCTGGGGTCTTCGACAATTTTCAGGGCCTTCCTCTGACACCGCCAGGTGTCAAGGTCCTGGATGGCAGGCAGCTTTGCCCCAGTGATGTACTGGGCCGTACGCACTACCCTCTGAAGTGCCTTGCGGTCGGAGGCCGAGCAATTTCCGTAACAGGCAGTGATGCAACCGGTCAGGATGCTCTCAATGTTGCAGCTGTATAGCCTTTTGAGGATCTCAGGACCCATGCCAAATCTTTTTAGTTTCCTGAGGGGGAATAGGCTTTGTCGTGCCCTCTTCACGACTGTCTTGGTGTGTTTGGACCATTCTAGTTTGTTGTTGATGTGGACACCAAGGAATTTGATGCTCTCAACCTGCTCCACTACAGCCCCGTCGATGAGAATGGGGACGTGCTCGGAGCTCCTTTTCCTGTAGTCCACAATCATCTCCTTGGTCTTGGTTACGTTGAGGGATAGGTTGTTACTCTGGCACCACCCGGCCAGGTCTCTGACCTCCTCCCTATAGGCTGTCTCATCATTGTTGGTGATCAGGCCTACTACTGTTGTGTCGTCAGCAAACCTAATGATGGTGTTGGAGTCGTGCCTGGCCATGCAGTCATGGGTGAACAAGGAGTACAGGAGGGGACTGAGCACGCACCCCTGGGGAGCTCCAGTGTTGAGGATCAGCGTGGCAGATGTGTTGCTATCTACCCTCAACACCTGGGGCGGCCCGTCAGGAAGTCCAGGATCAAGTTGCAGAGGGAGGTGTTTATTCCCAGGTTCCTTAGCTTAGTAATGAGCTTTGAGGGTACTATGGTGTTGAACGCTGAGCTGTAGTCAATGAATAGCATTCTCACATAGGTGTTCCTTTTGTCAAGGTGGGAAAGGGCAGTGTGGAGTGTAATGGAGATTGCATCATCTGTGGATCTGTTTGTGCGGTGTGCAAATTGGAGTGGGTCTAGGGCTTCTGGGATAATGGTGTTGATGTGAGCCATTACCAGCATTTCAAAGCACTTAATGGCGACAGACGTGAGTGCCATGGGTCTGTAGTCATTTAGGCAGGTTGCCTTTGTTCTTGGGCACAGGGACTATGGTGGTCTGCTTGAAGCATGTTGGTATTACAGACTCAATCAGGGACATGTTGAAAATGTCAGTGAAGACACCTGCCAGTTGGTCAGCACATGCCCGGAGCACACGTCCTGGTAATCCATCTGGCCCCGCAGCCTTGTGATTGTTGACCTGTTTAAAGGTCTTACTCACATCGGCTATGGAGAGCGTGATCACACAGTCGTCCGGAACAGCTGATGCTCTCATGCATCCCTCAGTGTTGCTTTTTTTTCTGAAGCGAGCATAGAAGTGATTTAGCTCGCCTGGTAGGCTCGTGTCACTGGGCAGCTCGTGGCTGTGCTTCCCTTTGTAGTCTGTAATAGTTTGCAGGTCCTGCCACATACGACGAGCGTCAGTGTAGTGTGATTCAATCTTAGCCCTGTATTGATGCTTTGCCTGTTTGATGGTTCGTCGTAGGGCATAGCGGGATTTCTTGTAAGCCTCAGGGTTAGAGTCCCGCACCTTGAAAGCGGCAGCTCTAACCTTTAGCTCAGTGCGAATGTTGCCTGTAATCCATGGCTTCTAGTTGGGGTATGTTTATTTTTTTTATTTCACCTTTATTTAACCAGGTAGGCTAGTTGAGAACAAGTTCTCATTTGCAACTGCGACCTGGCCAAGATAAAGCATAGCGGTGTGAACAGACAACAACACAGAGTTACACATGGAGTAAACAATAAACAAGTCAATAACATAGTAGAAAAAAAATAATCTATATACATTGTGTGCAAAAGGCATGAGGAGGTAGGCAATAAATAGGCCATAGGAGTGAATAATTACAATTTAGCAGATTAACACTGGAGTGATAAATTATCAGATGAACATGTGCAGGTAGAGATACTGGTGTGCAAAAGAGCAGAAAAGTAAATAAAACAAAAACAGTATGGGGATGAGGTAGGTAAATTGTGTGGGCTATGTACCGATGGACTATATACAGCTGCAGCGATCGGTTAGCTGCTCAGATAGCAGATGTTTAAAGTTGGTGAGGGAGATAAGTCTCCAACTTCAGAGATTTTTGCAATTCGTTCCAGTCGCAGGCAGCAGAGAACTGGAAGGAAAGGCGGCCAAATGAGGTTTTGTTTTTAGGGATGATCAGTGTGATACACCTGCTGGAGCGCGTGTTACGGGTGGGTGTTGCCATCGTGACCAGTGAACTGAGATAAGGCGGAGCTTTACCTAGCATAGACTTGCAGATGACCTGGAGCCAGTGGGTCTGGCGACAAACATGTAGCGAGGGCCAGCCAACTAGAGCATACAGGTCGCAGTGGTGGGTGGTATAAGGTGCTTTAGTAACAAAACGGATGGCACTGTTACAAACTGCATCCTGAGTAGAGTATTGGAAGCTATTTTGTCGAAGATCGGTAGGATAGTCAGTTTTACTAGGGTAAGTTTTGCGGCATGAGTGAAGGAGGCTTTGTTGCGAAATAGAAAGCCGACTGTAGATTTGATTTTGGATTGGAGATGTTCGATATGAGTCTGGAAGGAGAGTTTGCAGTCTAGCCAGACACCTAGGTACTTATAGATGTCCACATATTCTAGGTCGGAACCATCCAGGGTGGTGATGCTTGTCGGACAGGCAGCAAACGGTTGAAAAGCATTTATTTGGTTTTACTAGCGTTTAAGAGCAGTTGGAGGCCACGGAAGGAGTGTTGTATGGCATTGAAGCTTGTTTGGAGGTGTCCAAGGAAGGTCCAGAAGTATACAGAATGGTGTCGTCTGCGTAGAGGTGGATCAGGGAATCTCCCGCAGCAAGAGCAAAATCATTGATATATACAGAGAAAAGAGTCGGCCCGAGAATTGAACCCTGTGGTACCCCCATAGAGACTGCCAGAAGACCGGACAACATGCCCTCCGATTTGACAAACTGAACTCTGTCTGCAAAGTAGTTGGTGAACCAGGCAAGGCAGTCATTAGAAAAACCGGGGCTACTGAGTCTGCCGATAAGAATATGGTGATTGACAGAGTCGAAAGCCTTAGCCAGGTCGATGAAGATGGCTGCACAGTACTGTCTTTTATCGATGGCGGTTATGATATCGTTTAGTACCTTGAGCATGGCTGAGGTGCACCCGTGACCGGCTCGGAAACCGGATTGCACAGCGGAGAAGGTATGGTGGGATTCGAGATGGTCAGTGATCTGTTTGTTGACTTGGCTTTCGAAGACCTTAGATAGGCAGGGCAGGATGGATATAGGTCTGTAACAGTTTGGCAGTCTCCGCCTTTGAGGAGAGGTTGAACAGGCTGGTAATAGGGGTTTTGAAAATGGCGGCGGACAGTTTCAGAAATAGAGGGTCCAGATTGTCAAGCCCAGCTGATTTGTATGGGTTCAGGTTTTGCAGCTCTTTCAGAACATCTGCTATCTGGATTTGGGTAAAGGAGAAGCTGGGGATGCGTGGGCGAGTAGCTGCGGGGGGGGGGGGGGGGGGGGGGGGGGGCGGAGCTGTTGGCCGAGAGTGGAGTAGCCAGGAGGAAGGCATGGCCAGCCGTTAAGAAATGCTTGTTGAAGTTTTCGATTTTCACGAATTTATCGGTGGTGACTGTGTTACCTAGCCACAGTGCAGTGGGCAGCTGGGAGGAGGTGCCCTTGTTCTCCATGGACTTTACAGTGTCCCTGAACTTTTTGGAGTTAGAGCTACAGGATGCAAATTTCTGCTTGAAAAAGCTGGCCTTTGCTTTCCTGACTGACTGCGTGTATTGGTTCCTGACTTCCCTTAACAGTTGCATATCGTGGGGACTATTCGATGCTATTGCAGTCCGCCACAGGATGTTTTTGTGCTGGTCGAGGGCAGTCAGGTCTGGAGTGAAGCAAGGGCTATATCTGTTCTTAGTTCTGCATTTTTTGAACAGAGCATGCTTGTCTAAGATGGTGAGGAAGTTACTTTTAAAGAATGACCAGGCATCCTGAACTGACGGAATGAGGTCGATATCCTTCCAGGATACCCGGGCCAGGTCGATTAGAAAGGCCTGCTCGCAGAAGTGTTTTAGGGAGCGTTTGACAGTGATGAGGGGTGGTCGTTTGACCGCAGACCCGTAGCGGACACAGGCAATGAGGCAGTGATCGCTGAGATCCTGATTGATGACAGCAGAGGTGTATTTGGTGGGCAAGTTGGTCAGGATAATGTCAATTAGGGTGCCCATGTTTACGGATTTAGGGTTTTACCTGGTGGGTTCCTTGATGATTTGTGTGAGATTGAGGGCATCTAGCTTAGATTGTAGGACTGCCGGGGTGTTAATCATATTCCAGTTTAGGTCACCTAACAGAACAAACTCTGAAGCTAGATGGGGGGCGATCAATTCACAGATGGTGTCCAGAGCACAGCTGGGAGCTGAGGGGGGTTGGTAGCAGGCGGCAACAGTGAGAGACTAATTTCTGGAGAGATTCATTTATAAAATTGGAAGTTCGAACTGTTTGGGTATAGACCTGGAAAGTATGACAGAACCTTGCAGGCTATCTCTGCAGTATATTGCAACTCCTCCCCCTTTGGCAGTTCTATCTTGACGGAAAGTGTTATAGTTGGGTATGGAAATCTCAGAATTTTTGGTGGCCTTCCTAAGCCAGGATTCAGACACGGCAAGGACATCAGGGTTGGCAGAGTGTGCTAAAGCAGTGAGTAAAAAAAACTTAGGGAGGAGGCTTCTGATGCTGACATGCATGAAACCAAGGCTTTTTCGATCCCAGAAGTCAACAAATGAGGGTGCCTGGGGACATGCAGGTCCTGGGTTTACCTTCATATCACCCGAGGAACAGATGAGGAGTAGGATGAGGGTGCATCTAAAGGCTATCAAAACTGGACGCCTAGAGCGTTGGGAACAAAGATTAAAAGGAGCAGGTTTATGGGCGTGGTAGAATATATTCAGGGCATAATGTGCAGACAGGGGTATGGTGGGGTGCGGGTACAGCGGAGGTAAGCCCAGGCACTGGGTGATGATAAGAGAGGTTGTATCTCTGGACATGCAGGTTATAATGGGTGAGGTCAACGCATGTGTGGGAGGTGGGACAAAGGAGGTATCAGAGGTGTGAGGAGTGAAACTATGGGCTCTATTGTAAACTAAAACAATGATAACTAACCTGAACAACAGTATACAAGGCATAATTATATTTGAGAGAGACATACAGCAAGGCATAAAGTAATCGCAGGTCTTGATTGGGAGAGCTTGCTAAAACAACAGGTGAGACAACAGCTAGTCAGCTAACACAACAACAGCAGGTAAAATGGCGATGACTAGAAAGAGAGGGTCGGATTAACTACACACAGAGGCTGAGTTCGCGGCTGGGGCCGACAGATAAAACATAAATAAACAGAATGGAGGTCCGTGATTAATGGACAGTCCAGCAGGCATCAGCTATGTAGCCAAGTGATCATAGTGTCCAGGGGACAGCAGTAGATGGAACAGGGAAGCCGCCACTAAGCTAGCACTCGGGCGACACTGCGTTTAAAGTTAGTAGCCCGGGGGTGGTAGGGGGTGTCTGCTCAGACGGAGGCCGGTTGAAGGCACAGCGGATGGAGTATTTGTCGGCAGACCAGTCGTGGTGGTGCAGCGGGGGGCCTTGTCGACAGAGAATCCAAGCCAGATGGCGAAAGAGGTATTGTAGAATTTAGTTTGCTAGCAGGGAGAAGTGCCTGGCTCACGGCTAACTGGTGCTAGCTTCGTGGCAGTGGTGGCAGTAGCCAAGGTCCAGAGTTTACAGCAAGGATCCGGTGGAGTATTGGGCTCTAGCCATGTACGAGTGGGGTTCGGGTGATCAGCTGAGTAGGCCGGGAGGTGGGCCTCAGGGATAGCTTCAATACTGGGTGCAAGCTAGCTGTGAAGATCAGAAGTAGTGGTCCAGGGATTACGGCAGGAATCCGGCGTTGTTGTGGAGAGACAGTTCGATACTGGTAGACTGGCGAGTATTATCCAGGCTAAAAACAGGGCTGGCTGTGCAGAAGGTAAAAGCCGCTAGCAGTGGCTAACAATGACTAAACAGCTTGTAGCTAATTAGCTGGTTAGCTTCTGGAGGTTCTTGAATGTATTCTAAAATTAAAATCTACGTACAGTCACTCTGGGGACGACGTCCTCAATGCACATATTGATAAGGCCAGGGACTGATGTGGTGTATTCCTCAATGTCATCGGAAGAATCCCGGAACATGTTCCAGTCTGTGATAGCAAAACAGTCCTGTAGTTTAGCATCTGCTTCATCTGACCATTTTTTTATAGACTGAGTCACTGGTGCTTCCTGCTTTAAATTTTGCTTGTAAGCAGGAATCAGGAGGATAGAGTTGTGGTCGGATTTACCAATTGGAGGGCGAGGGAGAGCTCTGTACGCATCCCTGTGTGTGGAGTGCAGGTGATCTAGAATTTTTTTCCCTCTGGTTGCACATTTAACCTGTTGATAGAGATTTGGTAGAACTGATTTAAGTTTCCCTGCATTAAAGGCTCTGGCCACTAGGAACGCCGCCTCTGGGTGAGTGGTTTCCTGTTTGCTTATTTCCTTATACAGCTAGCTGAGTGTGGTCTTAGTGCCGGCATCTGTCTGTGGTGGTAAATAAACAACCACGAAAAGTATAGCTGAGAACTCTCTAGGCAAGTAGTATGGCCTGCACTTTATCATAATATACTAATCTAGAGACTTCCTTAGATTTCGTGCACCAGCTGTTGTTTACAAATATGCACAGACCGCCCACCTTCATGCCCTCATGCCTCCTTACAGCATGTCTAAGGTACGTTCACACAGATGAGCAGGGACCCTGGGCATCTTTCTTTTGGTGTTATTTTGTCAGTAGAAAGGCCTCTTTGGTGTCCTAAGTTTTCATAATTGTGACCTTAATTGCCTTCCGCCTGGAAGCTGTTAGTCTTAACAACCGTTCCACAGGTGCATGTTCATTAATTGTTTATTGTTCATTGAACAAGCATGGGAAAAACCCTTTACAATGAAGATCTGTGAAGTTATTTGGATTTTTACAAATTATCTTTGAAAAACAGGGTCCTGAAAAAGGGATGTTTCTTTTTTTGCTGAGTTTATATAGGATCTTAATTTGATCACTCTTTTCTTTCTGAGAATTTTCCTACACTGCAGAAAATGCATGTGAGCTTCGTGGTTTACATAAATTCCCTGAAAATCCACACTAACACATGGTTATATTGCACTTTTTATATAGCCTACTTTTGGCCAGCTGATAGCCTAGCAGATTTATAGACTAAATGTTCAAATTCAGTTGCTGAAGGATTATTTTGCTGTGACAATATATTTAAAATTAAGATCCTACATCTGTATGATGACAAAGGAGTAGTTTCCCTTGGTGCATACTGATGGTCCGGGAACTACACAACTGGTCATTAAAACTATTGTCTCATCGTGCATATCTGTAACCATGGAGAGCGTTGTTAATAAGGATTCTAATAGTTCTCAAGCTATTATATCACAATGAAATTCTCAGAGCTAACTACAAATGTTTTATTCTACAATCAATCAGAATGCTGAGCATAATCCACAAGGCCTTTTTCGAATGACCTTGCCCTTGCCTTATTTTTCTTTATTTTTTTCTAATAGGAATTCAATTTCAAAAGGAGTTAAAAAAAGAGCCTCTTGACTCATTGAATAGTCAGCGACGTTGCTCCCCTTTTGTGATACTTAATAGCATGAGCACAAAAGCACATATCAAAAGAGATTGGTGACACCAATCCCACTGCTTAAATGGCTATAATTATAGCATGTACTTCCTTTACATTGCAAATCAAAGCTTCTCCATTTCCTCCTTCCTGTCTCCCCAATCAATTTAAATAATCAGTTATTTGTCACCCACCATGATGAATTGCAGTGTCCAGCATCCTTACCATTGTCCAATAAGTCTGACCTATCCTAACTATGATATATTTAACCACTAGTGCTCTAGCTCAGCTGCCAGGCAACCCCATCACTCTTACTGGTGTAAATTAGGCCAATGGCTTGAACAGTGACCAGCCAGAGAAACTGGGTAAATAGCTATCCAATAGACCTCAGCCCTTTGTCACAGAACAAGCCTGTTAATGTCACCTGCTGAGGCCTTTTCACACTTTACTACACTATCACATTTATCAAATCTATCTCTGTGGCAGTCTATTGTCAATGATATTCTACACTCTTAGAAAAAAGGTTTCCAAAAGGGTTCTTCGGCTGTCCCCCATAGCAGAACCCTTTTCAGTTCCAGGTAGAACCCTTTTGGGTTCCATGTAGTTCTCTGTGTAAAGGGTTGTACATGGAACTCAAAAGGGTTCTACCTGAAACAAAAAAGGTTCTACATGGAACCAAAAAGGATTCTTCAAAGGGTTCTCCTATGGGGACAACCGAAGAACCCTTTTAGGTTCTAGATATCACCTTTTTTTCTAAGAGTGTATTTGGACAACCCATAGCTTAATGTGGGAGTTTGTGGTTTAAGTGTGTAATGCTTCCAAATAAGGCTATTGTCCAGGCACTAACCTATTCCAGGGGTCACTAACGGTGACAGTTAACCTGGCGGTTAGAGTGTTGGGCCAGTAACTGAAAGGTTGCTGGTTCGTTACAATAATTTACAAGAGAAAATCTGTCAATGTACCCTTGAGCCAAGCACTTAAAACAAATTTACCCCAGAGCTGCCGTACCACTATGTCTGACCCTGTAAAACAACACATTTCACTGCACCTATCCGGTGTATGTGACAATTAAAAATATTTGTTCAAATATATATAGAGAGAGAAAGATATGGAAGCCTTGGTCTAATGTAACACCATTTTTAGGGTAGGTAGCTACTGTATATAGCTCCTGTCTGCTGACATACAGTGCCTTGCGAAAGCAAAATCTACAATGGAATGGTTCAAAAATAAACATATCCAGGTGTTAGAATGGCCAAGTCAAAGTCCAGACCTGAATCCAATCGAGAATCTGTGGAAAGAACTGAAAACTGCTGTTCACAAATGCTCTCCATCCAACCTCACTGAGCTCGAGCTGTTTTGCAAGGAGGAATGGGAAAAAATGTCAGTCTCTCGATGTGCAAAACTGATAGAGACATACCCCAAGCGACTTACAGCTGTAATCGCAGCAAAAGGTGGCGCTACAAAGTATTAACTTAAGGGGGCTGAATAATTTTGCACGGCCAATTTTTCAGTTTTTGATTTGTTAAAAAAGTTTGAAATATCCAATAAATGTTGTTCCACTTCATGATTGTGTCCCACTTGTTGTTGATTTTTCACAAAAAAATACAGTTTTATATCTTTATGTTTGAAGCCTGAAATGTGGCAGAAGGTCGCAAAGTTCAAGGGGGCCGAATACTTTCGCAAGGCACTGTATACTGCTATTAAATGGAACTTTGCATTAGACCAAGGCTTCCCTATATCTCTCTCTGTTCTTTATATTGTTCTGTCACCAATGGATTTCCTCAAGTATGGCTTTGCATTTTTTAGTATTACTATAAGTATGTTGAAAATGATGGAGGTTATATGGATTTACATGCTGGCGTTCATTTCTCAAATAATGACAGTGAGACAGTAATGGCTTAGTAAGAAAATCTCCTTCATGCAATTGTCCTTTAATGAAAGTATATGATCTAGTCATGTTTGCAAAAAAAAATTCTTCCCAGCAGTCGTTTTACAGTTGTGTATTTCTACAGATTATGAGTGAAAGGTAGGCCCCCCAACCCAATTTAATTTGAAGGATAAAATGACCCATATTAATATCTCTGTATTTGAACTTCTCTCATCTGCCATGCATGACAAATAACATTGGGCTCCCCAGAGGACAGGACTGTAAAATAGACCTGCCGAACGGCTAACGCTCATCCCAGTCCCAGCCCATCATGTTGGCCAACGCTACAAATCCATTAAAATACAAACAGTTTAAATACCTTGCTTGCCTCCACCATTAAACAAAATTATATGCATGACATTAAAATGACTCACTGCTGTCCTTGATTGTCTTTGCAGCTGGAATTTATCCTGATTTATACTCCACACTAGCTGCTCTCTCTCTCTTTCTTTATGCCTTACCAACCATGATTAAATATTTAAAGATTTTGTGTGTAATCTGAGCCTTGTAAAGATCGAGGCAAGAGGTATTGTGTTTTATTTGTTCATGTTTCACCAGTGAAGGGTCCGGCTACCAATAGAATCAGGTTCACTCTCACTTCCACGGTGTACAGAGTATCCCACCGTGTAGGGATATAGGCAGACACTCAATACAAACGGCAGGAAGAGAAGAGCAGAAATAAATCAATGGTATCCATCATAATCTTTGGCCACGAGGCTACGACTGACTGCAGTCTCAGACAGTCGATAGAGTCGTTTCCTGGCAGAGATGCTGCATTGCAGAGAGCAGAGAGAGAAAAGGAGGGAGGGAGGAGGCGTGAGAACAAGGGTGCTGTCTTTGTATTGAGGGTGCTCCCTAGACACTAAAGTCCACATTATTATCTACACACCTTACCTTGTCTAACCTACTTCAGTCAGCTGGGCATAGAAATTGGTAACTTGGTGTCTATTTTTATGGCAGCTTGGATGGCTCATTGAATAGAACGACTTACAGAAAGCCAAATGATATAGGAGCGGAGGAGGGGTGAGAACAAGGTTGCTGTCTCTAGTGTCTAGTGTCCTCCCTCAATGCAAGGCCCACATTATTATCTACACTCACAGATGATATCAGGATACTCAAGAATCCAATATTATTTTTCAGTGTTACAACTAACACAATGAGGGTAATGAAAAGTGTGAGTTCTACTATAGTGTTTTAGCTTCGACTTCCCAGCAGCGTCCCATCGAGGGATCAATACAGCAACATGGGAGATGGTTATCATGGTCAATCATTTGAAGGATGGGGGAAAAGTGCATCACTTCCAGCCCAATGATTGTCATTTTAAAAGAGTGTCCATCTCAAAAGTATTCAAATATTGATCAGTTGCTAATAAAAACGTCTTCCATGGGGCAACTTCTTGCTCTGACTTTTCAATGTGAAATTCGACAGAAAATATATTTATGATGTTGAAATGTACAGTACGCACCAAATGGGGTAGTCATATATCCCCTGTTGCAAAACAGGCACAGTATTATTACTATAAGGGGTGTGTTGTATTTACCAAGGTGATTATTTGGAGAACTAGCTACAGGCAACATTAAGGCCCCATGCTTCTGCTGCTTTGAAAACCAGGCCAATTTTAATACTGTGGTTATGCAGATAAGACTGTCACATTTGCAATCTAAATCAAGCACACTGGAGTGAAGCAAAGACAAAGCGCCTGTCAATAATTTCCCAGTCGGAAGAACTGAATATGAGCACAAAAAAGGAGAGGAGAAAAAAAAGGTCTAATTTCAAGATGAGATTCGGTCAGAGATATGCATCAGAGAGAAGTTGAATACCGTTTGAGTGGCAGTTTTCTGTATCTGATGGTGATAGACGTGATCCATCTGATGTAGAAATACGGTGAAGGAGACAAGCATCGGACATACAGTTGAGATCTGTGAATGTCCATTGTCATCTTCACCATATCACATCTTGGGTTTCACCTTACCTTGTCTAACCTACTTTGGTCAGCTGGGCATAGAAATGGGTAACTTGGCAACTATTTTTACCTTGGATGTCTCATTGAATAGAATGACTCACAGAAAGACAAATTATATAGGGATATGTTATAAAGCCTTTCCACATGGTGCAATAAATAAGACAGAGGTTAGGGGTGGACAATGCTGATTCAACTATGCTTGGAGTCAATATTACACACATTGACAAAATTGGCATTCTGTCGGAAGCATCATAGAATTTAATTAAACTTTGGAATGAAGCACTGACTATTCTAACATGGCAATTGACTCAGCTTTAGTTATTAGCCTCTGAAGCATCCATATTTAGGGTAGGACTCTTGCCACATTGAGTTCTGAAATTTGCATGTTACAGTACCACTGACAGAAATTAATGTTTCCATCTCCATATGGCAGAGACAAAGCATATCATGAGCCTTTAAATAAACCAGACACATTTTACAGTCCTTTTAGGCAATATACGGCTCAGCATAGGTAACACTGTATTCCAAGCCGGATGAGTTTGACAGTGACACTGACATATGAGGCTGGCACATGCTACATGGGAAGAACTGAAGGCATATCAGACTACCCCATTGACCTTGAGCAAAACTCTATTGGATAGTCAGTGCATCATATTAGCTATCAGACAATTCATTACTGTTGGCCTTTACAATCCTAACTTGAGAGTCTTGGGTTTGTGGGCACTAGTCATTGTGTGGGCGGATGCCAGGAGAATGCTACTTTCCCCAATGCATAGGGCTAACTGTAAAGTTTGGTGGAGGAGGAATAATTGTCTGGGGCTGTTATTCATTGTTCAGGCTTAGTTCCAGTGAAAGGAACTCTTAATACTACAGCATACAATGACATTCTAGATGATTCTAGACAATGCCCCAGTGCACAAAGCGAGGTCCGTACATAAATGGTTTGTCAAAATCAGTGTAGAAGAACTTGACTGTCCTGCACAGAGCCCTGACCTTAACCCCATCGAACACCTTTTGGATGAATTGGAATGCCGACTGCGAGCCAGGCCTAATCGCCCAACACCAGTGCCCGACCTCACAAATGCTCTTGTTGCTGAATGGAAGCAAGTCCCCACAGCAATGTTCCAACATTTTGTGGAAAGCCTTCCGAGAAGAGTGGAGGCTGTTATAGCAGCAAAGGGGGGACCAATTCCATATTAATGCCCATGATTTTGGAATGAGATGTTCGACAAGCAGATGTCCACATACTTTTGTTCATTATATTTTTTGTGTATTTTATTTTAATAACTTCAAATATAATTTTGGCCCAGATATTTGGAGTTCAGAAATTGAATGACTTGTTGGAAAGGCTGCATCCTATGACGTAGTCACGTTGAAAGTTACTGAGCTCTTAAGTAAGGCCATTCAACTGCCAATGTTTGGCTATGGAGATTACATGGCTGTGTGCTAAATTGTATTACACCTGTCAGCAACGGTTGTGGCTAAATTAGCCAAATCCACTAATTTAAAGGAGTGTCCACATACTTTTGTGTACATAGTGTATGTTATTAATTAGAAGAGTCTGCTGAGATGAGAAAAATGGTCAATTTCGAAAATCATGCATTATATAGTACTAGTAACTTGGAAAGAGCAGGTGTTCATAATGTTTTGTACACTCAGTGTATACACGGTACCACCATATGATACACTACTAATTGGAATGCAGTGGGACTTACTTAAAAAATTGTTAGGACTGCCAGCTGAAAAACAAATTCATTGCTCAATAATTACATATAAGCTGTATTTGCTTTGTAGTTATTATTCCTAACAAGGGTATTGAACAGAATAAACCACAACAGTAGTTAACAAGCTCAACAAAAGCTAACTCTAACAAATATTTAAATTATATTTAAATTTCACTTTCCAGTGAATATTTCTCTGAGTAACTCAGTAGAGAAGCAGGAACATTCCGGCAGCTGCAATCACTCATTCAGCAACGCTGCAAAACCTCCAGCTATGGGGCTATATTTAGCCTGAGATCACTGCACCTCCTTGCAAAAGATTAATGGCTTATAAAGCCAGGAGGAACCACAGGTAGAGACAGAACTGGAATTGATCGTAGGGCAATGGGAGTTCAATAGGGACCAGTATACTGTAGCTACAGTATACTGTACTTCTGATCATGAACACATCACCCCATAGGCAGGGTATAATGACTAGATTAATCATTGATGTTCAGGGTGGAATAGGAAAGCTATTACATTTTCAGACCAGAGGGACTGTTCTTCAAGAATGATACGTTTTACTTGATGTACTGCATTGTTCACACCCTAGATAATGGCAGCAAGATACAGTTATCACAGGGATAAGGATTACTTGTTCCTTTTATTTCTTATTCTTATTCGTCATTTTTAAACTGCACTTTTGATTTTAAGATCCTGACAGGCAA
Organism: Oncorhynchus clarkii lewisi; assembly: GCF_045791955.1. NCBI lineage: Eukaryota > Metazoa > Chordata > Actinopteri > Salmoniformes > Salmonidae > Oncorhynchus > Oncorhynchus clarkii. The sequence continues at coordinate 28,188,785 of NC_092171.1, forward strand.
TGTGGACATTACAACATTTCAGCATGTTGCATGTGTCTTTCGACTTTTTTCAACTTAGAACATTATAAAGTTCATTCGGAAAGTATTCAGACCCCTTGTCTTTTCCCATATTTTATTACGTTACAGTCTAGTTGTAAAATTGATTAAATTATAGCTTTTCCTCATCAATCTACACACAATACCCCATAATGACTATGCAAAAACAGTTTTTTAGAAATGTGGAATATCACATTTACAGACTCTTTACTCAGTACTTTGTTGAAGCATCTTTGGCAGCAATTACAGCCTTGAGTCTTCTTGGGTATGAGGCTACAGGCACACCTGTATTTGTGGAGTTTCTCCCCTGCAGATCCTCTCAGGCTCTGTCAGGTTGGATGTGGAGCATCGCTGCACAGCTATTTTCAGGTCTCTCCAGAGATGTTCGATCGGGTTCAAGTCCGGGCTCTGGCTGAGCAACTCAAGGACATTCACAGACTTGTCCCGAAGCCACTCCTGCATTGTCTTGGCTGTTGGCTTAGGGTCTTTGTCCTGTTGGAAGGTAAACCAATTTTTCATCAAGGATCTCTCTGTACTTTGCCCCGTTCATCTTTCCCTTGATTCTGACTACTCTCCCAGTCCCTGCCGCTGAAAAACATCCCCACAGCATAATGCTGCCACCACCATGCTTCAACGTAGAGATGGTGCCAGGTTTCCTCCAGACGTGTTGCTTGGCTCTCAGGCCTTTAGGTGACTTTTGGGAAACACCAAGTGGGATGTCATGTGCCTTTTACTGAGGAGTGGCTTCCGTCTGGCCACTCTACCATAAAGGCCTGATTGGTGGAGTACTGCAGAGATGGTTGTCCTTTTGAAAGGTTCTCCAATCTTCGAAGAGGGACTCAAGAGTTTTGTCAGAGTGACCATCTGGTTCTGACCAAGGCCCTTCTCCCCTGGTTGCTCAGTTTGGCCAAGAGGTCCGCTCTAGGAAGAGCCTTGGTGGTTTCAGACTTCTTCCATTTAAGAATGATGGAGGCCACTGTGTTCTTGGGGACCTTCAATGCTGCAGAAATGTTTTGGTACACTTCCCCAGATCGTTGCCTGCACACAATCCTGTCTCTGAGCTCTACAGACAATTCCTTAGACCTCATGGCTTGGTTTTTGCTCTGACATGCACTGTCAACTGTGGGACCTTATATAAATGGGTGTGTGCCTTTCCAAATCATGTCCAATCAATTGTATTTACCACAGGATGACTTCAATCCAGTTGTAGAAACATCTCAAGGGTGATCAATGGAAACAGGATGCACCTGAGCTCAATTTCGAGTCTCATAGCAATGGGTCTGAATAGAGGTATTTTTTAAACCATGTTTTTGATTTGTCATTATGGGGTATTGTGTGTAGATTGAGGACGATTTTAATTTAATACATTTTAGAATAAGGCTGTAATGTATCAAAATGTGGAAAAAGTCAAGGTGTCTGAATACTCTCCGAATGCACTGTATAACCAGATAACATGGTAATCATCCGAATTTGAGGGGGAACAACCGATGAGTTGAGCAGATTTTGTGGGGTATTTTAACTGATGTGAGCCTAAAGGCACAGTTTGACAACTCTGTTAGAGTTCTTGTCAGCTATGTCCACGCAAACAGCCTTTGTACCTGCTACTTCTGAAGCTCAACTGTGTTCTCACTGGGTAAGGAAGGAGAGACTTGCAGAAAATTATGTGCAGGTCTGCATATAATATAGATGCAGGATCTTAATTTTATCATGCTTTTGTTGCTGACAAACTTTAAACATATTGAAGGTTTAAAAAGGCTTCTAAAGTTTAATTTCCACTTCAAAATGTCAGACTTGATTTGCTGTAATGAAAAATGTATCCACCCCTACAAAAAATGCCATTAATTATAAACCACATAATAATTTACATTTGCTGTTGATGCAAGATTATTTTCCTGCTGTAGCAAACTGGCTCAAATTAAGATCCTAAATCTGTATAGGATTCTTATTGCAGAACAGAAGATGAAACACTCCTACAGACATTATAAAGATCTACAGATGTAGGATCTTAATTTGAGCCAGTTTGCTACAGTAGGAAAATAATTCTACAGAAACAGGAAATGTGAATTATTATCAACAGGAAATGTGAATTATTATGTGGATTATAATTAATGGACATTTTTGTATGGTTGGTACATTTTTTAAGCGGAAAATACAAACTTCAGAAGACTTTTTAAACCTCAAATACATTATATGTTTTACATTTCCTGCGTTACAGGAAAGTTAACCTGCAACAGGGTGATTGTTCTATGCATACTTGCGCACTCTGGCTTAAAGAATGCATGCCTATAAAACAGCCTTCACAGTCAGACTGCTTCAGTTTGTGCACAGGCCTAACAGGAGAAGATAAACGCTAACAAACTAAACAGATTGAGCATTCTTTCTGCCTCTCTACACATTGTGCACACTTGATTATAATGGTGATTGTCACTTTCCTAAACTCACAAAGTTTTGATGGGATCTGTGACAGTGCTGCTTAGATTACTTATTTCCCCCTTCCTCACCGTACTACCTGCCCCATCCCGCCTCATTGCTGGTGTAAATCATAGTAATTAGAGATTCCACAGACCGTAACATTAATTACATTGCTAAATGGGAAACCAAGCAAGCCACGTCTTTAACTACCCATGCACAGCAGTTTTGGATGTTGGGAACAGCTGTCGACCGAGCACAAGCATCAGTATGGCTCTGGAGGGTAGTGGCTTAAAATCTGTCTGTGTTTATCAGATGTTCAGTTGTTTATCAGTGCAGAGAGAGAGGGAGTGGGGAGGGAGAGAAAGAAAGGAAGAGAAAGAGAGGGGAGAGAGCGAGAGGTTAGCGAGATATAGACACAGAGACAGGGAGCAAAAAATAAATAGATGAAAGGGGGAGGGGGGCGTTTAACTGAGTCCACATGATGGATTGACTACTTGCTACCACACATGGCCTCAAACAAGTCAGAATGTTATGAGGTTAACCAGCACTCAGTCAGCAGTGATGTTGATTAGTACACCCCCTCTTTGAGCCCGCCTCAATTAACAAGCTCTGCAATGCATCCCAAAAAAGACACAAGACAACCAATTGAAACCGATATCGATTTGGTGCTGCTGGAATCACTGCCAAGTCCTGATGACATGCTGATGATGGAGATTGGGGTTTAATGTCCCATATCAAAAAGGGATCATTATATTATCATTCTACCTCTCCGCTCCCTTAGAGTAGATTATGCATGTGTGGGGCATGCTGATGAGGCACCATGTTAATTGAGGGACTTAATCAAGGCCTTGGAATGTTGGCATTGTATAATCCAAGCAGCCGCACCTCGAGAATTAAATCAGATTCCATTTCCTTCTGCGACGCTACCAGGCACGCGTAGCATAGCAGGGTTTATGTGTGGTGACGAGATGGCTCACAACGTAGTCATGACACACTCACACACCAACTGAGGTTTCATACACCACTGAACCCTTGCAGGTCTGATGAAGCACCACAGCTAGACATCCATCCAAACAGACAGTACATTTCTATATATAGATAACCAGCATACTGAAGAAAAGCTTTTGAGAGCCTGAGAACTGATCATGTCAAAACGTTTCTGAATAAAACAGCTGGTGGCTCTTGTATTTTTAATTATGTAAAGTTTGGAGGGAAGATTGAGAGTGACAGACCCATTCCACAGTTAGGATGAAGCATGCAATCCATGTCCTTGGTGTGTGTGTGTGTGTGTGTGTGTGTGTGTGTGTGTGTGTGTGTGTGTGTGTGTGTGCGTGCCTGCACCTTCGTGTGTTGGTGCCTTACAGCTTGTCACGAAATCCACCCACATCGCAGCCTTGAAGATCACAGAATAGTGCATATCTTTCTGTTTGCACTGAAAGGAGCACAACGTAACAAACAATTGTTGTCAACTCACTGTGTAAGTCAATATGTAAGTCAACCTACATTTACACATCTCACTGGCATGGTGATGCTTTTCAATTCTTAAAAACAATGTGGCTATGCTATAATCAAGCATAATGAGATGGATGCGTAGGTATACAAAATTAAACTATTGTTTTTGGTGTATTTCATAGGTACTGTAAGTATCTAACAACAATGTTCGAAATCTGTTTGTTATCTGCAGGCGAACTGGCTCAAGTTGCGGCAGAGTGCACCTAACTATGAAACCCAATTACTAATCTGGCTCAGAAAAGACAAGTAGGCCCCTGATCCATCATGACAAAAGTGCATCCTCCGTCTCCCTTGGAGCCTCCCGACAAGGGAGCTGTGTAATGGGGTGAGAAAACAGGGCTTATTGGGGAGATTTTTCTCCCTTATCCACCCTTTATGTCTTCACGTTAAAGGATTACCGGCACATGCCAGGCTAGACAGCCCCCTTGTTTTATTGGCTGATAAATATCAGAATAACAATTCTGTTGGACCGTTGTGAGAGATATTACAAATGGAGATGGACGTTTTTCATTTTATACTTGTATATGCTGAGGAAGGATGAATCTGTCTCCCTCTTATTTTATGTAAACTGCATAACAGGATTTATATTGTCATTAAGAGGGTGATCTGACAGCAGGGTGGCCAGATAACGGCTCATGATGGAGACCCTCCCAATCACCAGGCTTCCTCTCCTTCCTCTCCTCTCTCTCCCTCTCTCTCTCTCTCACTGAGGCCATTTCTTATGGCATCGTCAGCACACTGATACATCAGCTTGACATGTGGCCTGCTGAAATCCTTCAGAAAGGAGTCACAAGCATTTTCTCTAAAGTGCATCCTGACTGAATCCACCAAACCATGTCGGTTTTCTGAGAAGTAAAAGTCTTTCTGATGCTCCCATGCTTTTACGCCAGTTACATTCAGCCAATGTACACTCAGAATCATTTTCCTTTTGTCACTTGATATCCATGACAAGGTAAGTGGAAAAGCATAGGTGCTCTACCAGAAAAGAACATCCTACTTTTATTGATAGAGTTGTAGCATCCCTTGATATTTGAGCATAACTATTTACATTTAATGGTGCCGTTTAACCTCTGCGCACCGAACCCGGTAGCTGGATGAAATTCGACAACATACGGTGATCGCTACATAAATAGTCATATTAAACATTCATGAAAATACAAGTGTCTCACATGTTTCGAAAGCCTAGAATCTTGCTAATCCAACTGCGTTGTCAGATTTAAAAAATGATTTACTGCGAAATAATACGATTATCTAAGGATAGAGCCCCATAGAAAACAACTATTTCAACCAGCACAGGCGTAACAAAATCACAAACTGCAATAAAATAAATAGTTTACCTTTGACGATCTTCCTGTTTGCAATCCCAATGCTCATTGTTAAACAATGAATGGTATTTTGTTTGATAAAATCAATTTTTATAGCCTAACACGAAACATTTTGGTCTTGGCCATAGTGGAGTTTGGAGTGTGACTGTTTGAGGTTGTGGACAGGTGTCTTTTATGCTGATAACAAGTTCAAACAGGTGCCATTAATACAGGTAACGAGTGGAGGACAGAGGAGCCTCTTAAAGAAGAAGTTACAGGTCTGTGAGAGACAGAAATCTTGCTTGTTTGTTGGTGACCAAATACTTATTTTCCACCGTAATTTGCAAATAAATTCATTAAAATCCTACAATGTGATTTTCTGGATTTTTTTTCTCATTTTGTCTGTCACAGTTGAAGTGTACCTATGAGGAAAATTACAGGCCTCTTTCATCTTTTTAAGTGGGAGATCTTGCACAATTGGTGGCTGACTAAATACTTTTTTGCCCCACTGTAACTGTCTATATGACAGCAGTCAAAAATGTTAAATTATCTATACGTCGGATACCATGGCGAATTTGTTTCTTTGTCATCAAAATGGAGGTAACACATGATCTCTCTGAAGCGATCCTGTGATATGGTTTCTCCAAAGACAACTAACTATACCATATACACGCACTTTCCACCGAATGCTCCATGAATATACAGGATTGAAATGAACGCTTCCAGTTCATCAATAGACAGATCCCAGGCAGTGTGTCCTTGACCGTGTGCGCCTTAGACACAGTACAGCCCTGAATGCTGTAGCATGTCACATAAACAACGGAAGCTGGTGAGTGTTGTTTTTTGTATGAGATGTAGGGCCTGCTCTCTCATTGGAGACATTTATTGCTGAAAATCAGCCAATAGCATTGTCACCGGCTTGTTCTATCTAAATGGCGCTGTCCCTTCCTCTCTCCTGTCTCCCATTTCATTTGGTGCTGAGGCTCAGAATCAGAAGAACTAATTTCTCCCCATCATACTTTATTTAATCTGTTATATATGTGTGAAATTAGTTTTGGTTTAGTTTAGGTTCAGTTTCGAGGCAATTATTGTGATGATTATCAACTGTGTACGTGAAGGAGGAGCATAGGTCCTACTGTCAGATGGAGGTGCAACAGGGAAAACCATAAAAACACATGACAACAACAACTGCATTGTGTTATATAGACTTCTTTAAGAAAGGTCAAGGACAAAGAGGGGCATGAATTAATAAAAAATTGCAAAACAATTAAATTCCTTAGCAGTCAAAATGACTGCTTTAGTGGTTAAAGTGTTAAGAATGTATTTGGTGCCCCATATGAGGGCAGTTACTTACATGTTGGTGACCCGTGTGAGGAGGATTTTCTGCTGTACTTTTCTTTGGAGCCTGCAATAATACTACCAAAATGATTATTCATACCCTATTTGTACCATTCATTGAACCAATATTTTCCATAATTGAATACTTTTACAGATTTAGAGTTCACCTTCTGTATCAGAATAGTGTAATAAATGAAATCCCTTACAAAAACAACCATTAAGATGTATTGTGGGCCAAAATAGTACGAAGTGCTTGGGTTTGGAGGGCTCATTGAACCTTTGAAATATATTTATTGCAAAGCAAGAGCTTTCCTTGGAGTGCAACATGTTTAAAATAAATAATATTTTTCTGTGCTCCTGGATGATTTATGGTTTTACTTAAACTATCTATTAAAATTAAATTACTGACCATCTTCCAATGGAGCAGTTCCAGCAGCACAGCAATTCATGGTTTCCTTTATCTGTCACAAATAGAGCAGTGTGATCTCACTTGACTTAAATCATGTTTATTTTTACGCATTTCAGGGAAAACTTCACTCATGGGGAAGACAAGTTGTGTTGCAGTCTGGCAAATAAGATAACGTGTGAATCTATGGGTGCTCCTAACATGAGCCAAATCTTAGGACAACATTTTTCATACAGATAGGCTTGACTGTTTAACTTTAGCTGTCAGTGCTAAGGCAAAGAAAAGTACAATCTGCAAAATGTACAACTGTCATTTTGTATGTTGTGATGGTAATTAGCTCATCCTATCCTCATACGTGTGTCAGACTAATGTATTTAAATCACTGGATAAGTTGCGAGAGGAATATGAAGTGGAGTAAATGTCAGTCAGTCAGTGAATGTGAGCAACACGGCGACACTCCTCGCGCTTCAACGTCCTTCGGAGCTGGCCACCTGGGCTGAGTTTCATGATGGAGGTAATGTGGATCACTGGCGAGGCATCATGTATATTTATGACTTGCTAATGAGCCACAACTGACCCAAGCTGGGTGCTGAGTGACTTCAGCTGAGTGGCAGGCAGCACTTCACCCCCAGCACGCTGCCTTGTGTGTGTGTGTGTGTGTGTGTGTGTGTGTGTGTGTGTATGTGTGTGTGCGCATATATGAAATGGTTCATATGCGCTAATGTCATTGACTGTATTTGGACACATTTATCAATCGTGTTTAGAACTTTATCATCTAAATGTTTCAGTATTGCATTTACTGTAATGTAATAACACTTACGTCAACTGCATACGTTTTTTTATATGTATATATTCTGTAAAGTATCTCTATTTACAGATATCTGGCGTTGGTGTTTCCCTTTTCATAAGTGACGTGTGAGTCCAGTAAAACTGGGACGAACATTTTTTTTCCCTATCAGTTGCCTTAAGACAGTTGAAAATTAAGCTGTGATTCAAAATTAGGGTGGCCAATATTTACAATGCTTTCAGAAAATATTCTTACAACTTGACTTATTAGACACTTTGTTGTGTTACTGTCACGCCCTGGTCTTAGTACTTTGTGTTTTCTTTATTATTTTGGTCAGGCCAGGGTGTGACATGGGTTATTTTATGTGGTGTGTTTTGTCTAGGGGTTTGTTGTAGGTTATGGGATAGTGGTTAGTGCGGTTGTCTAGAATAGTCTATGGCTGCCTGGAGTGGTTCTCAATCAGAGGCAGGTGTTTATCGTTGTCTCTGATTGGGAACCATATTTAGGCAGCCATATTCTTTGAGTGTTTCGTGGGTGATTGTTCCTGTCTCTGTGTTTGTTTGCACCAGATGGGCTGTTTAGGTTTTTTCACGTTTATTGTTTTTGTATACTGTTCGTGTTTTCATCTTTATTAAAGATGTATACAAATAACCACGCTGCATTTTGGTCCTCCTCTCCTTCATCGGAAGAAAACCTTAACAGTTACAGCCTGAATTTAAAATTGATTCAGTAGATTTTTTCCTCACCCAATATAATGACAAAATGAAAACATGTTTTTATAAATGTTCGCTAATTTATTGAAAATTAAGTACTGAAATATCTAATTTACATAATACTTCACACCCCTAAGACAATACACAATATAATCACTTTTGCATACGTAGAGTGTACAACATTTGCACATTATTCTTTTTTCAATTCTTCAAGCTCAGTCAAGTTTGTATTTGATCATTGCTAGACAGACATTTTCAAGTCAATTTAAGTGAACTAGTCCACTCAGGAACATTCAATGTTGTCGCGGTAATAAATTGGTATATTTGGCCTTGTGTTTTAGGTTATTGTCCTGTTGAAAAGTGTCTGTTGGAAAGCAGACTGAACCATGTGTTCATCTAGGATTTTGCCTGTGCTTAGCTCCAGTTTATCCTGAAAAACTTCCCAGTCCTTTATGATTCAAGCATACCCATAACATGATGCAGCAACCACAATGCTTGAAAATATGCAGAGTGGTACTTATTGGATTTGCATAATACTTTGTATTCAGGACAAAAAAGTTTTTGCATTATTACTTTAGTGTCTTGTTGCAAACAGGATGCATGTTTTGACATATTTTATTCTGTGCAGGCTTCCATCTTTTCATTCTGTCACTTAGGTTAGTATTGTGGAGTAACTACAATGTTGTTGATCCATCCTCAGTTTTCTCCTATCACAGCCATTGAACTATGTAACTGTTTTAAAGTCACCATTGGCCTCATGGTGAACTCCCTGAGTGGTTCCTCTCCGGCAACTGTTAGGATACCTGTATCTTTGTAGCACCTGGGTGCATTGATACACCCAGTCACTACAAAGACATTGAATATCCCTTTATTAATTAAATTCAACCATGCTCAAAGGGATATTCAATGTCTGCGTTTTTACTTTACCAATAGGTGCCCTTCTTATTTGTTAGGCATTGGGAAACCTTTTTTTACCCCTTTTTCTCCCCAATTTCATGGTATCTAATTGTTAGTAGCTACTATCTTATCTCATCACTACAACTCCCGTGCGGGAGAGACGAAGGTTGAAAGTCATGCGTCCTCCGATACAAACCCAACCAAACCGCACTGCTTCTTAACACAGCGTGCATCCAACCCGGAAGCCAGCCGCACCAATGTGTCGGAGGAAACACCATGCACCTGGCAACCTTGGTTAGCGTGCACTGCGCCCGCCCGCAACAGGAGTCGCTGGTGCGCGATGAGATATCCCTACTGGCCAAACCCTCCCTAACCCGGACAACGCTAGGCCAATTGTGCGTCACCCCACGGACCTCCCGGTCACGACCGGTTACGACATAGCCTGGGCACGAACCCAGAGTCTCTGGTAGCACAGCTGGCGCCACCCGGGAGGCCATGGAAACCTTTGTGGTTTGTGTGTTTGAAATTCACTGCTCGGCTGAGGGACCTTACAGATAATTGTATGTGTCGGATACAAAGATGAGGTAGTCATTCAAAAATCAAGTTAAACACTATTATTGCACACAGAGTCCATGCAACTAATTATGTGACCTATTAAGCAAATGTTTAATTCTGTACTTATTTAGGCATACCATAACAAATTTGTTGAATACTTTTTGACTCGATACATGTCAGCTTTTCATTTTTAATTAATTTGTAAAAAATTCTAAAATCATAATTCCACTGTGACATTATAAGGTATTGTGTGTGAGCCAGTTACACAAAATATCAATTTAATCAATTTTAAATTCAGGCTGGAACGCAACAAATGGATAAAAAGAAAGTAAAATAAAGTTCTGTTACAGTTCGTAGCAACATGTCAAACGATGTTTAGAATCATAACATACATAAACATAAACCTTCAATAATATTCCAACTGGACAATTCTTTTGTCTTCAGAAATGAAGTGGACCGTAGCTACCTTTCACGTGAGCGTGCGAGACTGAGGCTGTGGCACTCTGCCAGACCAATCACTCAAAAGAGCTCTTATGAGCCCCTCCTTTATAGTAGAACCCTCAAACCAGTTTCTAAATACGGTTGAAATCTAGTGGAAGTCGTAGGAAGTGCAACATGACCAATATCCCACTGTGTATTCGATAGGGACTGAGTTGAAAAATTACAAACCTCAGATTTCCCACTTCCTGGTTGGATTTTTTCTCGGGTTTTTGCCTGCCATATGAGTTCTGTTATACTCACAGACATCATTCAAATAGTTTTAGAAACATCAGAGTGTTTTCTATCCAAATCTACTAATTATATGCATATTCTAGCTTTTATGGCTGAGTAGCAGGCAGCTTAATTTGGGCACGCTTTTCATCCAAAATTCCCAAAATTGCCCCCTACCACAAAGATTAAGCATCATGTCAAATATCATCAGCCACAAGATCAAAATAAGCAGAAAAAAGAAAAAATGACTTTTAATAACCTCTTCATTCTACCCCCTCCTTTTTCGACCATTCTGTTAAAAATCGCGCAACATTTCGGCGTCCTGCTACTCATGCCAGGAATATAGTATATGCATATGCTTAGTATGTGTGGATAAAAAACACTCTGAAGTTTCTAAAACTGGTTAAATCACGGCTGTGACTATAACAGAGCGTGTGTTTCATCAAAAAGCGCAAGAAAAACTGGTCACTGAAAGCTGAAAAAAGTATCCATGCGCCACTTTCATGTATTGTTTAAAGGACACCAAATTAAATATGGACACGGATGCAATTCCTACAGCTTCCACACGATGTCGCCAAAAACGTTTTCATTTTCAAAAAATTTCAAAAAAAAAATCCTTTGAGACATGACCAATAGATCCGTCATTCCATCCAGCCTACAACAATCGATTTTGGAAGATTGAAAAATGGACATTGTTTTCTTGAGTAGCTGCTATTGAATACAGATCGCCCAGTGATCAATTTGATCGCTTATTAACGTTTACAAATACCTAAAGTTGGGTTACAAAAGTAGGTTGAAGTGTTTTGTCAAAGAATATAGGCAACTTATATAATTTTTAAAAATGACGTTGCGTGTTGGAAGAGAGCTTTTTTCCTGAACCAGACAGGCTATACAAATGGATATTTTGGGCATACATGGACGGATTTAATCGGGAAAAATACCAATTTGTGATGTTTATGGAACATATAGGAGTGCCAACAAAGAATATCATCAAAGGTAATGAATGTTTTATATTTTATTTCTGCGTTTTTGTGTAGCGCCGGCTACGCTAATTATTTTGTTTACGTCAGCTTCAGGTATATTGGGGTGTTGCATGCTATCAGATAATAGCTTCTCATGCTTTTGCCGAAAAGCATTTTAAAAATCTGACTTGTTGGCTAGATTCACAACGAGTGTAGCTTTAATTCAATACCCTGCGTGTATTATACCCTATGTGTATTTTAATGAACGTTTGAGTTTTAACGAGTACATTTAGCATTTAGCGTAGCGCATTTGCATTTCCAGGTGCCTAGTTGAGACGTCTGCGTCTCAAGTAGGATCAAGAGGTTTTAAAGGAGTGCTCAACATAGAGTTAATTCAGTAAAATAATAATTATAGAATTATAAAATCTTTTGAAAGCATAATGCATTGCATTTTTAAAATGTCTAACGTTTCTGAGCTCTAGTAGTTTCACACTAGTTATTGTTGTTTGTGTTACTTTGCCTTGCATACAAATAAAAAAAAACTATAAAATGTCATGCAGCAAGAAAATCAGAATATGTCTGGGGGGCCAGAGCATTGGGTTAATGGAATCATGACATTTGCATTTGTGAGTCACATTCTTTCATTTTTAGCCCCAACCATAGTTCACATTCATGCATTTTTCCCAATGACTGGAAATAGAACAAACATTGAGTGAAACATAGGTCTGGGTGGACATTCAAATGTAAACCGTTGTTTTGTTCACTCAGTTCTCAGTTAAGTAAAAACTGCATTCCTATCACAGTTTTACAATTGGAACCCTAGAGCTAAAACAAGTCAGTACTGTGAGAATCATTTCATGCTTGCTGTTGCACACAGACACCAGGGTCATAGGGAGGCGATAACATGAAGATCTGGCCATCAATTTGATAATATGTTTAGGGGCCACTGGAGACCAAACAGAAAATACATTACTCCTTTTGTTCACCTGCAACCATGTTACAGTAGATTCACTCTCAGGATTTACCATAATAAACCACTCATACACACAACTTTTTGTTTCAAAGCAGAAGTGCTCTGAAATCATATTTTCATTATCTTGATTTATAACTTCAACAGGACATTCATATTGTGTGCGTAAACCTACTCCTGTATGCAAACCCCTCGAGTGTTTCTCATTGCATATATGGTTAGAAAAATAAACAAGTCTCCGCAAACAAAAAACATGCCTCCGATATGTCTCTAATATGAAGGCATATTTTCGCCTGAGACATACAGTGCCTTCAGAAAGTATTCACACCCCTTGACCTTTTCCAAATGTTGTTGTGTTGCAGCCTGAATTTAAAATAGATCAAATTGAGAGTTTGTGTCACTGGCCTACACACAATACCCCATAATGTCAAAGTGGAATTATGTTTTTTGAAAATTTTACAAATTAATAAAACCCGAAATGTCTTTCAAACCGTTTGTTATGGCAAGCCTAAAAAGGTTTAGGAGTAACAATTTGTTTAACAAGTCACATAATAAGTTGTATGGACTCACTCTGTGTGCAATAATAGTGTTTAACATGATTTTTGAATGACTACCTTATCTCTGTACTACACACATCTGTAAGGTCCCCCAATCGAACAGTGAATTTTAAACACAGATTCAAACACAAAGACCAGAGAGGAATTCCAATGCCTCGCAAAATAAGGGCACCTATTGGTAGATGGGTAAAAATGAAAAAAGCAGACATTGAATATCCCTTTGACCATGGAAGCCTCCACATAATACAAATATTCCAAAGCATGCATCCTGTTTTCAATAAGTCACTAAAGTATAACTGCAATAAATGTGGCAAAGAAATGAACTATGTTCTGAATACAAAGCGTAATATTTGGGGCAAATCCAACACAGCACATCATGGAGTACCACTCTTCATACTTTCAAGCATGTTGGTGGCTGCATATGGGTATGTTGTTTTTATTTTTTATTTTTTTGGGGGGGGGGTTGTAAAATGAAGCGGAATAGAGCTAAGCACAGACAAAATCCTAGAGGAAAACTTAGTTCAGTCTGCTTTCCAACAGAGTTGGGAGACAAATACATCTTTCAGTTATTTACAAAGACAACATTGAATGTTACTGAGTGGCCTGCTTACAGTTTTGACTTAAAACCGCTTGAAAACCTATGGCTAGACTAACAAATGGCTGTCTAGCAATGATCAACAACCCACTTGACAGAGCTTGAATAATTTGCAAATATTGTACAATCCAGCTGTACAAAGCTCTTAGAGACTTACCCAGAAAGACTCACATCTGTAATCGCTGCCAAAGGTGATTCTTATTTGTATTTACTCAGGAGTGTGAATGCTTATGTAAATGAGATAGTTCAGTAAATCATTTTCATTAAATTAGAAACATTTTCTAAAAACAGATTTTCACTTTGTTATTATGTTGTATTGTGTGTAGATGGGTTGGAATTTATTTTGATTCAGGCTGTAACACAACAAAATGTGGAATATGTCAGAAGGTATGACAACTTTCTGAAGGCACCGTATCTAACCCCTTAAACTGGTTGTCTTACAGCTACTGTTGAATCCCTCAATTAAAATTACAAAAAAATACAATTTTTAAGTTTAATCGTGCAAAACATTAAGCCTCATTGAGGCATTTTGGATATCTCTTTTCGTTCTCAGTTGGTGGCAGGCAGTCTGCTGATGTTAACTCATACAACTAGTCATCAATTATTTAGAGGAAAGACTAGGGCAATTTTTCTAATAGCAGGTACTGAATAATATATCTAAGCCTGTTTTGCTTTTATCCAAGAATCCTGGCTTGCCTGAATCAGAAAAGCAGAGGGGGCCTCGCACTAGGCCATTGTTATGACATATTTACAGCACCTTACCAAAGTTCATATATAATGCAAATGTTAATAGCCTGTTTATTTACCAATGTGTAACTTTCTATTTTATTGCTTATATGTTGCTTTTTTTTTAGGTAGCCAAATATCCTTTAACATGGTTTCTGATACAAAAAAAAACAAATACATTGAATACACAGACAACAAATAAATAAATAAATATTGGTACTGAGAATGTGGCCCAGGGTTGGAGGACAGTTGGAGGAGGGTTGAAGGAGGGCAGGAAGAAGGTGCGAGGAGGGTTAGAGGTGGGTAAAGGGGAAAGTTGGAGGAGAGTAGGAGGAGGGTTGGAGAGGGGTTGAAGGAGGGTAGAAGGAAGGTGGGAGGAGAGTAGCATGTTTGGAGGAGGGTAGGAGGAGGGTTGGAGGAAGGTAGGAGTTGGATTGAAGAGCGTTGGATTGAAGAGGGTAAGAGAAGGGTGGGAGGAGGGTAGAAAGAATTGGAGCTTGGAGGAGGGTTGGATGGTGGGGGGGGGGGGTTGGAGGAGGGGAAGAAAAGGGGAAGAGGAGGGTTGGAAGAGGTTAGGAGGAGGGTAGGAAGTAGGTAGGGCGAGGGTTGGAGGGTAGAATAAGGGTTGGAGGAGGGTAAGAGGAGGGTTGAAACGTTGTAGAAGAAGGGTAGATAGAGGGTTAAAGGAGGGTTGAAGGATAGTAGGAAGAGGGTAGGAAGAGGGTTGGCAGAGGGTAGCAGGAGGTTTTCCAAGGGTAGGAGAATGGTTAGAGGAAGATAGGAGGAGGGTAGGGTGAGGTGTCGATGAGGGTACGATGAGGGTGAGAAGGGTAGGAGGAAGGTTGGAGGAGGTTAAGAGGAGAGTAGGATGAAGGTAGGAGAAGGGTAGAGAGGGTCACGTGGAGGAGGAGAAGAGCAGGACTGTTGAAGGAGGGTAGGAGGTCTGGAGGAGGGTAGGAATAGGGTTAAAGGAGGGTAGGAGGAGGGTATGAGGAAGGTAGGAGGAGGGTTGGAGGAGGGTAGAAATAGGGTGGGAGGAGGGTAGGAGGTTTGGAGGAGGGTGGGAAGAGGGTAAGAGGAAGGTTGAGGAGGCTTGGAGGAGGGCAGTGGAGGAGGTTTGAAGGTAAGTTGGAAGAGAGTAAGAGGAGGGTGGGAGGAGGGTTAGAAGAGGGTAGGAGGAGGGTTGAAGGAGGGTAAAGGGAAGGTAGGAAAAGGATAGGATGTTTGGAGGAGGGTAAGAGAAGGGTAGGAGGAGTGTTGGAAGAGGTTAGGAGGAGGGTAGGAAGAAGGCAGAGGAGGGTTGGAAGAGGTTAGGAGGAGGTTAGAAAGAAGGTAGGAGGAGGTTTGGAGGGGTTTTGGAGGAGGTTAGGAGAAGGGTTTCGATGAGGGTTGGAGGAGGGTAGAGGTAGGGTTAAAGGAGTGTAGTAGGAGGGTTGGAGGAGGCCAGTAGGAGAGTTGAAAAAGGGTAGGAGAAGGATAGGAGGGTTGGTGAAGGGTAGGATGATGGTTAGAGGAGGGTTGGAGGGAGGTAGAAGGAGGGTTGGAGGAGCGTAGAAGGAGGGTTAGAGGAGGGTAGCTGTAGTGTAGGAGGGTTGGATATGGGTAGGAAGAGGGTAAGAGGAGGATAGGAAGAGGGTTGGAGAGGAGGGTAGGGGGAAGGTTGGAGGAGGGTAGGAGGAGGGTAAGAGGAGGTCAGGAGGAGGGTGGGAGGAGGGTTGGAAGAGGATAGGAAGAGGGCAGTAGGAAGGTAGGAGGAGGGTTCGAAGTAGTTAGGAGGAGGGTAGGAAGAAGGTAGAGGTTTGGAGAAGAGTTGGAAGAGGGTAGAGGTAGGGTTAAAGGAGGGTTGGAGGAGGCTAGTAGGAGAGTTGGAAGAGGGTAGAAGAGGGATAGGAGGATTGCAGAAGGGTAGGATGAGGGTTGGAGGAAGGTAGGAGGGTAGGAGGAGGGTAGGTGTAGTGGAGGAGGGTTGGAGAAGGGTAAGAAGAGGGTTGAAGAAGGATAGGAGGAGGGTTGGAGAGGAGGGTAGAAGGAAGGTTGGAGAAGGGTATGAAGAGGGTAAGAGGATGGTTAGAGTAGGAGGGTAGGAGGAGGGTTAGTGGAAGGTTGGAAGAGGGTAGGATGTTTGGAGGAGGGTAAGAGAAGGGTGGGAGGAGGGGTGGAAGAGGTTAGGAGGCGGGTAAGAAGGTTGATGGAGGGTTGGAAGAGGTTAGGAGGAGGGTAGGAGGAAGGTAGAAAGAGGGATGGAGGAGGGTAGGAGAGGAGGGTTGGAGAGGTGTTGAAGGAGGGTAGGAGGAACGTGGGAAGAGGGTAGGATTTTTGGAGGAGGTTAAGGGTAGGAAGAAGGTAGGAGTAGGGTTGGAAGAAGGCAGGAGGATGGTTGGAAGATGGTGGAAGTTTGGAAGAGGGTAGGATGTTTGGATGAGGGTAAAATAATGGTGGGAGGAAGGTTGGAAGAGGTTAGGAGGAGGGTAGGGGGAGGAAGGAGGGTTGGAGAAGGCTAGTAGGAGAGTTGGAAGAGGGTATGAGAGTGATTGGAGGGTTGGAGAAGGGTAGGATGAGGGTAAAAGGAGGGTTTGATTAGTTGGAGGAAGGTAGAAGAAGGGTTGGAGGAGGGTAGGAAGAGGGTAGGTGTAGTGTAGGTGGATTGGAGAAGGGTAGGAAGAGAGTAAGAGGAGGATAGGAGGGTTGGAGGAGGGTTAGTGGAAGGTTGGATGAGGGTAGGAAGAGGGTTGGAGAAGGGTAGAAGTAGGGTTAAAGGAGGGTATGTGGGGGGTTTGAGGAGGGTAGGGGAGAGTTGGAAGGGGATAGGATGTTTGGAGTAGAATTGGAGGGTTGGAGGAGGGTAGGATAAGGGTAAAAGGAGGGTTTGATTAGTTTGAGGAAGGTAGAAGAAGGGTTGGAGGAGGGTAGGTGTAGTGTAGGATGATTGGAGAAGGGTAGGAAGAGAGTAAGAGGAGGATAGGAGGGTTGGATGAGGGTAGGAATAGGGTTGGAGAAGGGTAGAAGTAGGGTTAAAGGAGGGTATGTGGGGGGTTTGAGGAGGGTTGGAGGAGGGTTGGAGGAAGGTAGGAACAGGGTTGGAGGAGGTTAGGAGGAGGGTTAGAGGAGGGTAGAATGATGGTAGGTGGAGTGTAGGAGGGTTCGAGAAGGGTAGGTAGAGGGTAGGAAGGTTGGAGGAGGGTAGGAAGAGGGTAAGAGGAGGTTTGGACAAGGGTTGCAGAGGAAAACGGGAGAAAGGTTTGGGGAGGGTAGGAAGAGGGTAGGAGGATTGTAACATACTGTATGAAGCATGAGGATACTGCATTATGCCACTCATGATTCCATTATTTCAGTACTTCATGTTGCTATCCTAATCCAGTTCTCTGTCCTTTCTCTGTTGCGTGCCGTTAAATACATTTAGCACACAATAGTGTCTACTTTGTCAGTGTCTAATGACACACATTAAATTAATTGTGAAGTATCATGAAGTGATACAGGCTTAATCCTGTGCACTGCTTGTTGGGCTAATATTGTTGGTTAAAGCCTGGATAATTTATGCAGGGGAGTCGGTGAAGAGGCAATTAAAATGGAAATGTTCATTTCAGAGTATTCAGGTATTTATAAACTGTGAGGGTTGTATGGTGGAGACACAGGGAGGTGTGCTGTTTATCAGTGATGGTGGATAATCAAAAGAGAGAGCTAGCTGCTCCTTTGAGAAATGCTTTACGGCTGCTAGCTAACCGGCAGCAACCACTACTACTAACATGCAAGGAGGGAGGTGTGTGTGTGTGTGAGAGGGAGAGAGAGAGAGAGAATTGCTGCGAGAGACATTAGTGATTCTCAACTGATGGATTAACCAATATTTCTCACTTGGAAGGGGAGGCAGCGTGAGCCTGTATGTTTTCCTCCAGAGGACCCAATTTGGCCAACGATTCAGCATTACTCTAAGCCCGGTGTGGACAGACAGACAGGCCAGATGTGGTGCGGACAGACAGACAGGCCAGAGGTGGTGTGGACAGACAGACAAGCTCGAGGTTGTGAGGAGAAACAGACAGGCCAGAGGCCAGAGGCGGTGTGGACAGACAGACATGTTTATGGCTCCTTCTCATATGAAAGCTTCCTCAGTGCCCGATCACACTGCCTCCTCCCATGCTGGGGGTTTGAGGTATAAGAGAGCATGTTGATGTGTAGTCATGTCACCTCAGGCCTGTGTAAATCCTACTTACTCCCTACTGCCACATAGTGACACCTCTTCCAAGTCCAGAACAACCATTTGTTTTAATTAACCTCATACCCCATCAACAGGTGATAAATGACATCACACTACAATCTGGTGTGTGACGCTGGAAACGTTTTATCTTACATTCTTCTCGTGCCAATTGGTACTTAATGGCATTTGCCTTAAGGAATCCCCAAAACCCAAATAGTGTATTTGGTCGTTACTATTTACCATGCAAGCTCTAAGAAACTATACTATACAGTACGTGAGAGGACTGAAACTAGCATTTAGGCACATACACTTACAGTGCATTCAGAAAGTATTCACACCACTTGACTTTATCCACATTTTATTATGTTACAGCCTGAATTTCTAATCAATTAAATTGAGATTTTGTGTCACTAGCCTACACACAATACTCCATAATGTCAAAGTGGAATTGTGTTTTTCAAAATTCTTACAAATTAATCAAATTAAAAGCTAAAATGTATTGAGTCATTAAGTATTCAAACCCTTTGTTATGGTATTGTGTGCATAACAAGTCACATAAAAGGTTGCATGGACTCACTCTAAGTGCAATAATATTGTTTAACATTATTTTGGAATGACTACCTCACTCAGTTGTCGGGGAGGAAGGAAACCACTCAGGGATTTCACCATGAGGCAGTTACAGAGTTTAATGGCTGTGGTAGGAGAAAACTGAAGATTGATCAGCAACATTGTAGTTACGCCACAATACTAACCTAAATGACAGAGCGAAAAGAAGGATACCTGTACAGAATAAAAAATATTCAAAACATGCATCCTGTTTGCAATTAGGCACTAAAGTAAAACTGCTAAAAATTTGTCAAAGAAATTAACTCTATATCCTGAATACAAAGCGTTATGTTTGGGCAAATCCATCACAACACACCACTCTTCATATTTTCAAGCATGGTGTTGGCTGCATCATGTTATGGGTATGTTTGTCATTGGCAAGGACTAGGGAGTTTTTGGGGATAAAAAGAAACGGAATAGATCTAAGCACATGCAAAATCTTAGAGAAAAACCTGGTTCCGTCTGCTTTCCAACAGACACTGACAGACAAATTCACCTTTCAGCAGGACATTAACCTAGAACACAAGGCCAAATATACACTGGAGTTGCTTACCAAGACGACATCGAATGTTCCTGAGTGGCCTAGTTGTTTTGACTTAAATCGGCTTGAAAATCTATGGCAAGACTTGAAAGACTTGTACAATAATAATTATTGTACAATCCATTTGTGGTAAGCTCTTAGTGACTTACCCAGAAAGAGTCACAGCTGTAATCACTGCCAAAGGAGATGTAACATGTATTGACTCAGGGGTGTGAATACTCATGTAAATTAGATATTTCTGTATTTAATTTTCAATACATTTGCAGACATCAGGCTGTAAAACAACAAAATGTAGAATAAGTCAAGGGGAATTAATACTTTCTGATGTCACTGTACAAATATAATTGTCCTAAAAATATGTTGCTTACTTACTCCTCAAAAAGGCATAACCTAGATACAACCCTCTTCAAAACATTAGGCTATACATATCCAGTATGTATATGATATGCAGAGGGTCTTGGATGAGGGTATGATGGATGAGAGAAGGACTTGGCGGTAGAGACGGCTGTCTTATTGGCCGTCTTATTACTGCCGTCTGTTTAATTGAACTGATTAGCACTTCTGAGCAGCAACAGGAATGGTCCTGCTCATCAGCATGCCTGTGGAGAAGACAGTGCCTCAGCTTTAATGTTACATGAGAGGATAAAGAGAGGTCAGCCATGGTGCATCCCAAGGGGATTACAGAGACAAAGAGTGAGGGATAATGGGAAAGAAAGAGATAGAGAAAGAGGGAAAGAACGAGAGAAGGAGAGGGAACGAATAAGAGAGAGAGAGCAAGAAAGAGAGAGAGTGTGTAAAATACAGGTTTCATGCAGGATAGGCCACTGAAATCAGTTCACAAGAGACCCTCCTTGGAGCCTCTGAGGTTTCTAATGCTGATCTAGACTCCCTCGGTGCTATCCTGCAACTAATATACTGTAGAAGTAAACTCCCTTTACGACTGTGCTAGCTGGGGATACTAATGCCCTAAACATCCTACTTTATGACAGCAGTAGGGCTTCGACAGTAGCTGTATGCACATAGATGTCTGTCCTGTAAAATGTTGAACCTGACAGTCCTCCCACATATCTGATCATATCTCGTTTTTCTTTGTCATGTGAAGGTATGGGGAAATTATTTCCCACATCCAAAGGTTTAAGTGATATACAATAGAGATCAAGTCAAATGCACATATTTTTTTATGAGTACAGTTATAAATACAGTGGGGTTATTTTCCACCATAATTTGCAAAAAAAATCATTACAAATCCTACAATGTGATTTTCTGGATTTTTTTCTCTCATTTTGTCTGTCATAGTTGAAGTGTACCTATGATGAAAATTACAGGCCTCTCTCATCTTTTTAAGTGGGAGAACTTGCACAATTGGTGGCTGACTAAATACTTTTTTGCCCCACTGTATATATATAGTGTTTGGATTAAACTCCTGCTGTGCATTATACTGTAGGTTCAATGACAGTCATGCAACCAACTTAGCTTTGTGTTTTTATCATCATTATGGTAAAATGCCTGTATAGGTTCACCCTCCCAGCCTGGATTGGAAGTTATATACAGTATATATATATATATATATATATATGTGTGTATACCCTGAAGTTCCATATACCCTACCAAGCAGGTGGGAGGAACAAAACACAGTCAGCAGGGTCTGAAGGAGAGGAACAAACGTTACGATCAGATAAACCTGACATATTTTTTTGTGACGCCAGGAGGCATAGAAAGCTGAATTTACATATTTCTGAAAATGTCCACAGGCAGATTGTTTTAAGGCCACATCTCGCTGTTTTGCATAAGCTGCCTTATGGTGCTCGCAGTCTGAGACATAACTTAAAAAATACATCTTCATTATCGCAGGAAGCTATGAGCTCAGTTCAATCCAACCCCCCCACATTGTTTTGTTCTTAAAATTAACTAGTTGAAATGCTGTAATGCTATGTCTTCTATGAGTAATTAATGCTGGTACTGGTACTTTCTGTTCTCTGTGCTTAAGGAAGGACACTTTTGCTTAACTTTGTTACTTCCAGGCATCATTGTTTACTTGGAATGCATCTCCATGGACCATTACGGACGGACCAACTGATCCCCAAAATTGAATTCTGAAGCTTTCTCAGTCAATGTGTTTACTCCAAAGGCACCAGGAACACAGAATACTGAGTGTGTAATTTGGGCTAACAAACAACAAATATATATTTGATTAGAAATGTAATTGTGGACTTAATTTAATTGTGAGTATGGAGAAGAGCACAACTGCACAGTATGACAGTATAACAGAAGTAATCTCAATCAACCCCTACACAGATTCCCTCTCTATACAGTACACTACCAAACCAAATAACACCCACTATATGTTATTAAGGATGGGCTACGTTGTGTATTAGATACATCACAGCAGTTTTAGCAGTACGCTTCACCTTAATACATCGATAAACAATGGTCAACAATGGTAAAAAGGTCTTAAAGTCCATCAATGGTTATAACATAATATATACTTTTGTATCGTGAGCAGAGGGAATGGCGATGCTGTTAACCACTGCATTTCGGTTCTGTGACTTCCATCCTCATATATTTGCCTTTGGGGTTGTGATTGACAAGTGGCAGCCTGTCAGGCAGGCAGGCAGGCAGGCTGAATGTGAGGAACCATCTGTCTTGATCGCACCAGTCTCCCCCCAAGAATGGGCCTGGATAAATGTACAACTTAAATTCATAGACAGAGCTATGGATGCAAGGACTGACATTTCATGATATCAAAACTATAGCATGTTTTTTGAGGCTGTGTGGTGTTGTTTACATTTACATTGTTTAAAACATTTGGGTCAATCAAGCTTATATGTTGGGTTCTGATGGGGTGCGACAGTTGAACTAGGTCCTGGAGGAATTTATAAATTATGCTCTACAAGAATATAAAAACGTATATAGCAACTAAGGATTCTAGTGGTAAAGGCATCACAGGGCCAAATCAATAGTCGATCCTTGCTGTGACTGGGTGATGTTTGCGCAGTCAATCTCTCAAAGGACAGTTGCATAACAACACTTTAACAGTAGAAAGAGATTCTAGAACTGCGAGCCGTTCCTAACATATTCTATTCCTCTGAGTACCAATTCCTTGTCCTTTGGGATGAGGGGAGCCAAGCAATGAGAGAGAGGACGTATGAGGATGGTGATGCACTCAGTGAGAGGTTTAAATTATCCCAGAGGTAGAAACAAACCCTGGCCCCTAACCCCTAGATGCTTGTGGAGATCTGAGATGATTGGACAGGTGTAAGCAATACGGCACAACAATGGCCCATCAGAGAGTAAAGCTAATATTGGTGACTTGCCGCCACTTGCAGTGCTGAAGAATTGAACTAAATCTTACGACTCATTCATTTATTGTGGCCACTAGATTGCAGTCATATAATGTATAAACCATTTACAAAGGCAATCCAATTTGAATAAGACGACAATTAACTTCTCATTGACTGATCGCTCCCAACCTACAATATAGGAATCCCTACACAGTTGACTACTTTAAAATGGCGGAAGCCTTCAACGGCACCATCTCTACAGAAGGGATGGATAATGCAGTGACAGAATCCAGATAAAATACAGCGAGGTAAAATACACTGCTCAAAAAAATAAAGGGAACACTAAAATAACACATCCTAGATCTGAATGAATGAAATATTCTTATTAAATAGTTTTTTCTTTACATAGTTGAATGTGCTGACAACAAAATCACACAAAAATTATCAATGGAAATCAAATTTATCAACCCATGGAGGTCTGGATTTGGAGTCACACTCAAAATTAAAGTGGAAAACCACACTACAGGCTGATCCAACTTTGATGTAATGTCCTTAAAACAAGTCAAAATGAGGCTCAGTAGTGTGTGTGGTCTCCACGTGCCTGTATGACCTCCCTACAACGCCTGGGCATGCTCCTGATGAGGTGGCGGATGGTCTCCTGAGGGATCTCCTCCCAGACCTGGACTAAAGCATCCGCCAACTCCTGGACAGTCTGTGGTGCAACGTGGCGTTGGTGGATGGAGCGAGACATGATGTCCCAGATGTGCTCAATTGGATTCAGGTCTGGGGAATGGGCGGGCCAGTCCATAGCATCAATGCCTTCTTCTTGCAGAAACTGCTGACACACTCCAGCCACATGAGGTCTAGCATTGTCTTGCATTAGGAGGAACCCAGGGCCAACCACACCAGCATATGGTCTCACAAGGGCTCTGAGGATCTCATCTCGGTACCTAATGGCAGTCAGGCTACCTCTGGCGAGCACATGGAGGGCTGTGCGGCCTCCCAAAGAAATGCCACCCCACACCATGACTGACCCACCGCCAAACTGGTCATGCTGGAGGATGTTGCAGGCAGCAAAACGTTCTCCACAGCGTATCCAAACTGTCACGTCTGTCACATGTGCTTAGTGTGAACCTGCTTTCATCTGTGAAGAGCACAGGGCGCCAGTGGCGAATTTGCCAATCTTGGTGTTCTCTGGCAAATGCCAAACGTCCTGCACGGTGTTGGGCTGTAAGCACAACCCCCACCTGTGGACGTCGGTCCCTCATACCACCCTCATGGAGTCTGTTTCTGACCGTTTGAGCAGACACATGCACATTTGTGGCCTGCTGGAGGTCATTTTGCAGGGCTCTGGCAGTGCGCCTCCTTCTCCTGCTGCTGGGTTGTTGCCCTCCTACGGCCTCCTCCACGTCTCCTGATGTACTGGCCTGTCTCCTGGTAGCGCCTCCATGCTCTGGACACTACGCTGACAGACACAGCAAACCTTCTTGCCACAGCTCGCATTGATGTGCCATCCTCGATGAGCTGCACTACCTGAGCCAGTTGTGTGGGTTGTAGACTCCGTCTCATGCTACCACTAGAGTGAAAGCACCGCCAGCATTCAAAAGTGACCAAAACATCAGCCAGGAAGCATAGGAACTGAGAAGTGGTCTGTGGTCCCCACCTGCAGAACCACTCCATTATTGGGGGTGTCTTGCTAATTGCCTATAATTTCCACCTGTTGTCTATTCCATTTGCACACAGCATGTGAAATTTATTGTCAATCAGTGTTGCTTCCTAAGTGGACCGTTTGATTTCACAGAAGTGTGATTGACTTGGAGTTACATTGTGTTGTTTAAGTGTTCCCTTTATTTTTTTGAGCAGTGTACATTGAGGTAATCCTCTCCCTTAATTGGTTAATTAATGCTGTAAATGTCGTTATAGGCCAAAGATCACAGGGGTCTACTTTACTCCACATGAGATGGAATACTCTTTATACCCAACAGCAAATAATGTTTAGAATATTCCAAAACTCATAATTGGTTTGTACTTACAAATCTGTGATGGTTACAGAGGATTACAGGTCATCATAAAGTAGTGAAACCATACTAACAATACATAATACACTATAAGTGTTCCTCACAATGACAATGACCATTTTATTAAGTCGTTTCATTCATTGCAATCATCATTCTGTGAACAGAGCCCTACATTAATTAGTGGTCTTTGGATTCCTGTGATCTGTTGACTTGTGCTGATCTAATGAGAAAATAGCTCAGACTCTGGGAACGTAATTGCTGTCTCTTCTGATTAGATGATTACACCTTGATCAATGTGCGTGTCATGATTTGTAGAAAAGGCAAATCATGCGACTCCATTTTGTTTGCACAATAATGAATGCAGAGGCAGTTATGTTGTCACAGTTAGCTTAACACTGTGGAATACCTTTGACCTCTAAATGTAGCTCTGTAGTTACAGTAGCCTAATAACAGCTCAGCATATACATGTATTGCAGTGATTGAGTGGCAGTTGATCATTTCAGTGACTTTAATACTGTACGTATACACAGTTTCCCTAAATCCTAGCTATCTCAGCTTTGTAATACTACTCAATTTCACCAAACAAAACAAAGTAGAGAAAAAAACTTAAATTGCCTTTGGTTCTCCTCGCATTCTCTGGCCTCCCATCTATCATGGTGAGATATTGTAAATGGTTTGAGGTGCTTGGTTAAAGGAAGGATGGCGGGGGGCTGTCAGGCAGTATTATTGCTTGTGAATGAAAATGTGTGGGAGAATGGTAAATATCACAGGGAAAATGTTGTCTTGCAGCCACAGGAACACCAGCTGTCTGAGGCACAAAAATAGAGTAAAATAATGAGTGGAATAAATTAAATGAGTATAGAGGAAGGCACTGGCAGGGACACTCTGAGATATTTTCAATTTTTATCCAGAAACTATGGTGTTACCTATGTATGTATGACAAACTTTTGTCATTATCTGGATTGGTCTGAAGATGGGTGTGAGGTTTAAATGGGTATACCAGTCAAATGCAAGCAGATTTGCATACCAACATATCACCTTGATGGTTACCTAAAGCCCCAATGAAGCCGTTTTTAGAAATATATATATATATATATAAATAATATAAAATCATTTTTGGGGAACAATTAAGATTCTTGCTGCACTAGTTTTACATTTAAATTGTAAAAAATAAACAAATATATTTTTTGCATTTTTTTTTCTCAAGACAGAATTTAGCTTGGGCTATTTGGAAGTGGTCTGAGTGGGAACAAGGGCATGATTTGCTGAAAGGTTTGTAACTTTCTTTAGCCCCGTTTATACTTGGTTCTAACACTCGTCTGTTGTCCTGATTTTGTTCACATTCACATTGTGTAGACAATAAAAATATGCATTGTGAACTGATTGTGATTAGATCTTCCTGACCACTTCTGGAAGTAGACGAATACGACGAATCTTGTACCTATATCCTTGAAGTGTAAACAAATCCTGACAACGAAACCGTATAAATTTGGCCAATGTCACAGTTGTCCCGCCCTTTCCAAAAAAATCACACCGGCCAGTTGGGGTAGTGAGTGATTATGGACAACGATACTTTCCTCCAGAATTTAGATCACTGTCTTCATTAGAAACAAAGTACATATTGGTACTGTGGCCGGATACCATAGTCCAATACAGCGTTCAGCTCTGAATAAAATTGACATATAGAAATAAAGATATTTATGAAGTGATACTGTCCTGAATGAGAGAAAAAGGGTTCTCCCATTCCCATGTCAAATAACAGGGCAAAATTGAAATTGAAAATGTGCAAACGTTGTAGGCTACAGAAAGGCAAAGGACTGTAATAGCATAATTTAAACTGAACTACACATGTATTGGGGATGCATGGGATGGACTATGATGGAGTCACAGCAGAAGAGAACAGTGCATGACAAGTGTATGGCAAGGTATAACATGTAGGCCTAATGTTCCACCTGTACCTTTAGATTTAGCCAGAAGGAACAGTGGGCAGGTGATGCGTAGTCTATTTCAGTTGCTGTATGAGATAGGAAAATATAACAGTGATATTATAATGCCATTTTTTCAATTGTAATACTTAACATTTACATTTTTGTCATGTTATTATCCAGAGCGTTTTACAGTTGGTGCGTTCATTTTAAGACAGCTAGTTGGGACAAGCACATCTCACAGTCATACAGTAGCAGTAAGTACATTTTTCAGAACCTGGCTGGCTGGCGGTTTCAGCAGATCCTGGTCGACTAGCAGATCTGGGAGAATCTGGTCGACTGGCGGATCTGAGAGAATCTGGTCGACTGGCGGATCTGGGAGAATCAGACTGGCAGATCTGGAAGAGTCTGGACGACTGGCAGATCTGGAAGAGTCTGGTCGACTGGCAGATCTGGAAGAGTCTGGTCGACTGGCAGATCTGGAAGAGTCTGGTCTGGAAGAGTCTGGTCGACTGGCAGATCTGGAAGAGTCTGGACGACTGGCAGATCTGGAAGAGTCTGGACGACTGGCAGATCTGGAAGAGTCGACTGGCAGATCTGGAAGAGTCTGGTCGACTGGCAGATCTGGAAGAGTCTGGTCGACTGGCAGATCTGGAAGAGTCTGGTTGACTGACAGCTCTGGCTGCTCCGTGCTGACTGGCTGCTCCATGCTGACTGGCAGCTCTGGCTGCTCCATGCTGACTGGCTGCTCCATGCTGACTGGCAGCTCTGGCTGCTCCATGCGGACTGGCTGCTCCATGCTGACTGGCAGCTCTGGCTGCTCCATGCTGACTGGCTGCTCTGGCTGCTCCATGCTGACTGGCTGCTCTGGCTGCTCCATGCTGACTGGCTGCTCCATGCTGACTGGCTGCTCCATGCTGACTGGCGGCCCTGGCTGCTCCATGCTGACTGGCGGCCCTGGCTGCTCCATGCTGACTGGCGGCCCTGGCTGCTCCATGCTGACTGGCGGCCCTGGCTGCTCCATGCTGACTGGCGGCCCTGGCGGCTCCTTGCAGACTGGCAGCTCTGGCGGCTCCTTGCAGACTGGCAGCTTTGGCGGCATCCTGCAGACAGGCAGCTCTGGCGGCTCCCTGCAGACTGGCAGCTCCATGCAGACTGGCAGCTCCTTGCAGACTGGCAGCTCCTTGCTAACTGGCAGCTCTATGCTAACTGGCAGCTCTATGCTAACTGGCAGCTCTATGCTAACTGGCAGCTCTATGCTAACTGGCAGCTCTATGCTAACTGGCAGCTCTATGCTAACTGGCAGCTCTATGCTAACTGGCAGCTCTATGCTAACTGGCAGTTCTATGTTAACTGGCAGTTCTGAACAGGCGGGAGACTCCGGCAGCGCTGTAGAGAAGGAAGGCTCTGATATTATAGGCGCATGCCATTTTTTCAATTGTAATACTTAACATTTACATTTTTCGCCCTGCCAGTGTTATTATCCAGAGCGTTTTACAGTTGGTGCGTTCATTTTAAGACAGCTAGTTGGGACAAGCACATCTCACAGTCATACAGTAGCAGTAAGTACATTTTTCCTCAATAAAGTAGCTATCACTAAAGTCAGAGCTAGTAAGATGGAAAATAATAAAGTAGATGGCCCTAGCGGGCAAAAAGATAGTCATACAAAACAACAGATTATGACAGAATTCATACTTAGTACATTCTATTGCCTTATTCTAATTAATTATATTTTGTAATCTTCAAGCATTTTCCAGCTATTAATAAAGAGCAGAAGATGTTTAAACTTATGCATAAAGGTGAATAGCTTCTGTATGCTTGAGCGAGGCCATTGTCCAATATAATGTACCATACACAGGACTATTTAGACTACTTTCAGATAGACACTTTATTCAATAATAAAGCCATAGTATTTGCTATACATGCTTGGACCTTTTGCACTTCTTTTTAGCGATTGCTGCCTTTATCCGTTTTCAGAATTTGACCACACGTCTTGCTATCGGTTGTCAAATTAGAGGTTCCGTTCGTGAATTATCACTGATCAATGATTTGTTGGAAACCAAACCACGTTCATTCTCCCAGCATGTCACATTTTTTGTCATTTGTTACTGTTTAGGCCTATATTAAAGGTTATATACAACACAAGATGACAATGTATATAAACATCCATGCGTAAAGATCAACTCTGTCCATGCCTGCTTGGATATGGCTGTGTTTAGAAGGGCAGACCCATTTATTTCACTAAAAAGAGCTGATGTGATTGGGCAAAAGACCAATTAGTGGAAGAAATACCTGAATTGGGCTGCCTGTGTAAACACAACCTTTGTAGCCTACAATGTTAATCAGCCTTTTCTGTAGGCAGTAATGATGAGAGTATAAAACTATTCACAATAGAAGTGTGCTGTTCAGTCGATTTACCCAGCTTGTGTCATAAGGGGATGTCCAAGGCAGGTTTGATTCATTTGCATACAGGGCGGGACCAGAGAATCTGGTCACAATGCGGGCACATGTGTAGATGCAACAAATCTCGATCAGATAGTGATCAGATCTTCTTGATCAGATAACGACGACCAATACAAAATGTAACCACGGCTTTAGTTATTGGTCTATATTAACATATACCGCCTGGTGATGTCACCAGACAAACCAAAACTCCACCCATGCAAACCCTGCTGATTAGAAGGTCATGTGGATATTGTATCAGGATATAACGCTGATAAAATGTCTTTGCATTTTTATAGTGTTTAGTTTCATCAGCTGTTTTACATTATGATACTTAACACAGTAAAAACTGAATTGACTGCATTGTGCCTTTAAATCCCCTCCCCCCAACATGCAATTACTGTACATGTGAGTCCTCTGAATCTACATCTACACAGCAGAAGCTGATTGAAGCACTATGAGCCTCCAACGGAATTGATCTTCATTTGCAGTAATAATCACTACCCATAGACCATTAGAGATCTCATAGACAAGCCCTGAGAGAAATGTGACAGAGATCTATGGGTAGAAAGGGGAGTCTGCGTCCCATATAGCACCCAATAACTTTGACTAAATGTGACCCAATTCAGGAAACTAGGCATATGTCGCAAGTCACAACTTCACAGAAAAGCTGTTTGAAAGTAAAACATTTTTTATCAAAATGCGTTTTTTGCCTTCTCGAACATGTGAACTTCATGTGCCTTAATAACAAATGTGTATGCCATCTGTAAATACAAATAAAATGGTTAAGCCTTAAGTTAAGCCTTAAGGTTAAGGCACATGACTGGCTGAGATAATGCCGAGAGAGGAGTCTGTCATAGTTTTATTTTACCCCTTTTTACCCCTCCCCAATTTCGTGGTATCCAATTGTTGTAGTAGCTACTATCTTGTCTCATCGCTACAACAACTCCCGTACGGGCTCAGGAGAGACGAAGGTTGAAAGTCATGCGTCCTCCGATACACAACCCAACCAGCCGCACTGCTTCTTAACACAGCGCGCATCCAACCCGGAAGCCAGCCAGCACCAATGTGTCAGAGGCTACACCGTGCACCTGGCAACCTTGGTTAGCGCGCACTGTGCCCGGCCCGCCACAGGAGTCGCTGGTGCGCGATGAGACATCCCTACCGACCAAGCCCTCCCTAACCCGGATGACACTAGGCCAATTGTGCGTCGCCCCACGGACCTCCCGGTCGCGGCCGGTTACGACAGAGCCTGGGCGCGAACCCAGGGACTCTGATGGCACAGCTGGCGCTGCAGTACAGCGCCCTTAACCACTGCGCCACCCGGGAGGCCAAGTGGATACTTTTAATCCCTAGCCGTATCTTTCAAGTTTTTTTCTTAAAAATAAAACATCAGCCTCAGATTCTTGAAATGTATTGGTCCTGATAGTGGGTTCTTCAGAATATGTGAAATGTATTGGTCCTGAGATTGTGTTGATCAAAATATGTGAACTGTATTGGTCCTGAGAGTGGGATCTTCAGAATATGTGAAATGTATTGGTCCTGAGAGGGGGTTCTTCAGAATATGTGAAACGTATTGGTCCTGAGAGTGGGTTCTTCAGAATCTGTGAAATGTGCGAGCCCAGGGTGCAACCTAATTAGATTACGTCTCCTCAATTATATCGCTGTAATTAATCGTGTGGTGATTAGGAATTGAGGAGGACAGGCATGCTAGTTTTAATCAGCCTTATTGTCAATAACTTGAATCAGGTCAACCATAAGGCTTCCTGTTCTATCAAAACATTGCACCTCCAAAAACACCACACGGATACACCCAAAGAAAAGCATTTTTGGATGCAAATAGTTTAGTATGGATGCATGTAATGAACGTACTGTAGATAGGCCTCCCTTTATCCCTCCATCCCTACACAGCTACGACTCGCTCTCTCCCTCCATCTCTCCATAACTAGCCCTCCCTCTCTCTCATCCTTACATAGATAGGCCTCCCTCTCTCCTTCTCTCCATACATAGATAGGCCTCCCTCTCTCCCTCCATCCCAACATAGATAGGCCTCCCTCCCGCTCTCCCTCCATCCCTACATTGATAGGCCTCCCTCCCTCTCCCTCCATCCCTACATATATAGGCCTCCCTCACTCTCTCCCTCCATCCCTACATACTTTTCAATATATAGTGTATGTGGACATCCTTTCAAATTAGTGGATTCGGCTATTTCAACCACACCCGTTGCTGACAGGTGTATAAAATTGACCACACAGCCATGGAATCTCCATAGAAACATTACTGAAGAGCTTAGTGACTTTCAACATGGCACCGTCATAGGATTACACTTTTCCAACAAGTCAGTTTCTAAAATGTCTGCCCTGCTAGAGCTGCCTCGTTCAACTGTAAGTGCTTTTATTGTTAAGTGGAAACGTCAAGGAGCAACAAGAGCTCAGCCGCGAAATCACGCTTCACCATCTGGCAATCCGATGGACAAATCTGGGTTTGGCGGATGCAAGGAGAACACCACCTGCTCCAAAGCATAGTGCCAACTCTAAAGTTTGGTGGATGAGGAAAAATGGTCTGGGTCTGTTTTTCATGGTTCGGGTTGGGCCCCTTAGTTCCAGTGAAGAGATTTTAACGCTAAAGCATACAATGACATTCTAGACAATTCTGCGTTTCCAACTTTGAGGCAACAGTTTGGGGAAGGCCCTTTCCTGTTTCAGTAGGAGAGCAATACAGCATACAGAAATGGTTTGTCGAAGATCGGTGTGGAAGAACTTGAGTTAACTGCACAGAGCCCTGACCTCAACCCCATCGAACACCTTTGTGATGAATTGGAACGCCAACTGTGTGCCAGGCCTAATCGACCTCACTAATGCTCTTGTGGCTGAATGGACGAAAGTCCAGGCAGAAATGTTCCAACATCTAGTGGAAAGACTTCCTAAAATAGTGGTGGCAGCTGTAGCAGCAAAGGGGGGACCAACTCCATATTAATGCCTATGATTTTGGAATAAGATGTTTGACGAGAAGGTGTCCACATACCTTTGGTCATATAGTGTATCTCATCACATTTCTGCTGCAAACGATGTCTTTTGATTGAGAAATGGTGGCTTACTCCCATTCTCCTCTGAGAAGATACGATGGCCTATCTGAAATACAAGTGGTCTCCACAGTAATGTGTTTTTCATCACATCAGTCGAAACTGTGACCTCTTCAAAAGGATCTCATGAAATTCAGATGGCCCTTACTATCTATTTGTAATACACAGGCATGCTCTGCTCATCAAAGCATGCTGGTGAGCTGTGTATGTACAATCAGGCGTGTGTGTGTGTCAAAAAACGTGAACGTTTTATTTGACTGACAGAACATTTTGATTCTAGTTTCACAGCTACGGGCCCATTTTCAATGAATTACACTATAGTTTTGCCTATATTGTACAACATCAATAAAATCCAGACAGTGAAAATTGTGATGGTGTTCCAGTGGAAATTACTCTTTCGCACGATTTTCCCTCTGCACACACAAGCAACGCTAATTGAAGATGCTTATAAAAGACAAAAGCAATTAAAGCTTTTATGGAGGTAATCAGCCTTTCTCTGCTTCCTTTACCTCCTCTTCACTGACTGGTTGGCTGGCTGGCTGGCTCGCTCGCTGGGTGGCTCAGCCTCGGCTTCTGATCTTAGTGGAGCAAAGAGAGAACAATCATTCAGTCAGAGGAGAATGATCAGAAACCAACATTACGAGTGTAAAGAATCGATCATTCTAATTATCCGTTTAACGCCAAAGCTAATTATAGTAATTAGGTAATGTTGTTAAGTGTCTTCATTCATGCTTTCTCTCTCAATTCTTCTCTATAGAAATACATTGCATGCAGTGCCAGAGTGGATACAGAAGACAAGAGCCATATACTGTCTGGCTCTACAGAAGACACACTGAGGCTTGAGCTGAAAATGTTGTATTCAAGGCCATGTGCAGGCACTGACTGTGTAGGCTTGAGTGTCATACCAACAACACAATACAGCATGAACCCAATTACCTCCATGAGCTGCTATATCACTCATCAATTTAACAACTTTTTCACAACTGTTTCGATTACCTTGGTATGAAAATTCAATTAAAAGGACTTTTTTATTTCACTATTTGACCTTCAAAAGAAAATAGTTCACTCACTTTTTATAGCTATGCTTGCATGGAGGCAAAATTACAGTGGCTTGCAAAAGTATCCCTCCCCACCTTGCCATTTATCCTATTTTGTTGCCTTACAAACTGGAATTAAAATGGATTTTTTGGGGGCTTGTATCATTTGATTTACAGAACATACCTACCACTTTGAAGATGCTAAATATTTTTTGGGGTGAAACAAACAAGACATTTTTTTTTTTTACTTGAGCGTGCAAAGCTATTCAATACTTTGTAGAGCCACCTTTTGCAGCAATTACAGCTGCAAGTCTCTTGGGGTATGTCTCTATAAGCTTTGCACATCTAGCCACTGGGATTTTTGCCCATTTTTCAAGGCAAAACTGCACCAGCTCCTTCAAGTTGGATGTGTTCCGCTGATGTACAGCAATCTTTAAGTCATACCACAGATTCTCAATTGGATTGAGGTCTGGACTTTGACTAGGCCATTCCACGGCATTTAAATGTTTCCCCTTAAACCACTTGAGTGTTGCTCCAGCAGTATGCTTAGGGTCATTGTCCTGCTGGAAGGTGAACCTCTGTCCCAGTCTCAAATCTCTTGAAGACTGAAACGGCTTTTCCTCAACAATTTCCCTGTATTTAGCGCCATCCATCATTCCTTCAATTCTGACCAGTTTCCCAGTCCCTGCCGATGAAAAACATCCCCACAGCATGATGCTGCCACCACCATGGATGGTATTCTTGGGGTGATGAGAGGTGTTGGGTTTGCGCCAGACATAGCATTTTCGTCTCATCTAACCAGAGTACCTTCTTCCATTTATTTGGGGAGTCTCCCACATGCCTTTCGGCGAACACCAGTGTTTGCTTATTTTTTTCTTTAAGCAATGGCTTTTTTTCTGGCCACTCTTCCGTAAGCCCAACTTTGTGGAGTGTACGGCCTGAAGTGGTCCTTTGGACAGATACTCCAATCTCCGCAGTGGAGCTTTGCAGCTCCTTCAGGGTTTTCTTTGGTCTCTCTGTTGCCTCTCTGATTAATGCCCTCCTTGCCTGGTCTGTGAGTTTTGGTGGGTGGCCCTCTCTTGGCAGGTTTGTTGTGGTGCCATATTCTTTCCACTTTTTAATAATGGATTTAATGGTGCTCCGTGGGATGTTCAAAGTTTCAGATATTTTTTTATAACCCAATCCTGATCTGTACTTCTCCACGACTTTGTCCCTGACCAGTTTGGAGAGCTCCTTGGTCTTCATGGTAACGCTTGCTTGGTGGTGCCCCTTGCTTAGTGGTGTTGCAGACTCTGGGGCCTTTCAGAACAGGTGTATCTACTGAGATCATGTGACAGATCATGTGACACTTAGATTGCACGCATTTAACTAATTATGTGACTTCTGAAGGTAATTGGTTGCACCAGATCTTATTTAGGGGCTTCTTAGCAAAGGGGGTGAATACATATGCACCCAACACTTTTCAATTTTACATTTATTTTTATTTTTGAATTAAGTTATTTTTTTCATTTCACTTCACCAATTTGGACTATATTGTGTATGTCCATTGCATGAAATCCATTTAAATTACAGGTTGTAATGCAACAAAATAGGAAAAATGCCAAAGGGGTGAATAATTTTGCAAGGCACTGTAAAGGTATTTGAAAAATAAACTTCTAATACCAATCTGCTGGACAAGAAACCTAGCATTATGTTGCAACATCTGTGGCAAAGGTTTTTGATATTTGCCACACTGTTCTATGTCATATTTTGATTTATTTAACCAGGCAAGTCAGTTAAGAACAAATTCTTATTTACAATGATGGCCTACCCCGGCCAATTGTGCATCACCCTATGGTTCTCATACAATCTGGAATTGAACCATGGTCTGTAGTGACATCTCTAGCCCTGAGATGCAGTGTCTTAGACAGCTGTGCCATTTGGGAGCCATAGCTCACATCAAATGGCTATGAATCCTCAAAAGGCTTATCAAACCTATAAGTACAGTACATTCCTTGTATACTGCGTGTCACAGCTGAAAGCTTTAACTGAATAATCTATCAGTTTTAACAGACGTTGACTTCCTCTGTCATTCCTGTTTAAAAACTGATTGGTGCGCTGTGCTGTGTAGCTACCACAGGAATTTATTTTAAAAGCCCATCTGTTTAGCAGGGCATGGAACATTAAACCTGCCCTATTTAAGATTCATATTTTGTTTCCTTGTAGTAAACAATATGTGTGTTTTGGAACTAGCTAGGTATGCCATAACCAGTAAAGCAACAATATTCTTCACAACCCATGTTGGATAATAATAAAAGTTACCTGCATGGCGGTGTGACATAACAGCGTTACTCTGCTGTTGTGTCTTTGGCTATGCCGGATTAAGTGATATGACATGCTATTCTATAAAATAATTTCTCTGTAATTAATATTACCTGCTTGAGCTAATCATGTAAATGTAATTAACTAGAGAGTCGGGGCATCACAAAATAATATTTATAGAGCTGTTATCTCCCGAATAAACTCTTAAAGACTTAGTAATATTTTACATCAATAGCAGTCAATATTAATCGTCACCTTAATTCAGTCTCATCTGAAAGTTGTAAATTCTAATCACACAGAATTACACATACACATAATTAATCATAACTTGACTACAAATTACATCATAAAGGAAAACGTCCCTAGCGGGTGGAACAGATATGACAGCTTGTTACACAAAAGAAAAGGGGCTGGGTTTGAGTGAAAGAGCGGGAAGACTGAGGAACAAAGGGCGAAGCTGTGCTATCGTAAATACAGTATCTTATGCATTCTAAATTACCGCACATTTGGAAAAGGAAAATGCAATAAATATTTACTCTGAGCTGCGCTTCGGTAGAATGGTGGTAGATGGAAGGCTGTGTTGCCCAACCAAGTCCTTTGTCCTTTAAAGAATGTCTCTGCTGGTAAATTGGATATGTTGTAGTAACGTCGTTGTGTGGTAGACGGGATACTCTGTCTGTTCCTTCCTAACCTGCGTTTGCAGCTGCTGTTGCTAACTCAACGGCTAGGAGGTATCACTTCTGTAGTGAATAAGAGTTCAAAGTTCATACAATTCGCAACCAAAGCTCACGCTGATGTTGGCTTCGTTCTGTAGTTACACTGCCTTGTGAAAGTATTCAACCCCCTTGAACTTTGCGACCTTTTGCCACATTTCAGGCTTCAAACATAAAGATATAAAACTGTATTTTTTTGTGAAGAATCAACAACAAGTGGGACACAATCATGAAGTGGAACGACATTTATTGGATATTTCAAACTTTTTTAACAAATCAAAAAATTGGGTGTGCAAAATTATTCAGCCCCTTTACTTTCAGTGCAGCAAACTCTCTCCAGAAGTTCAGTGAGGATCTCTGAATGATCCAATGTTGACCTAAATGACTAATGATGATAAATACAATCCACCTGTGTGTAATCAAGTCTCCGTATAAATGCACCTGCACTGTGATAGTCTCAGAGGTCCGTTAAAAGCGCAGAGAGCATCATGAAGAACAAGGAACACACCATGCAGGTCCGAGATACTGTTGTGAAGAAGTTTAAAGCCGGATTTGGATACAAAAAGATTTCCCAAGCTTTAAACATCCCAAGGAGCACAGTGCAAGCGATAATATTGAAATGGAAGGAGTATCAGACCACTGCAAATCTACCAAGACCTGGCCGTCCCTCTAAACTTTCAGCTCATACAAGGAGAAGACTGATCAGAGATACAGCCAAGAGGCCCATTATCACTCTGGATGAACTGCAGAGATCTACAGCTGAGGTGGGAGACTCTGTCCATAGGACAACAATCAGTCGTATATTGCACAAATCTGGCCTTTATAGAAGAGTGGCAAGAAGAAAGCCATTTCTTAAAGATATCCATAAAAAGTGTCGTTTAAAGTTTGCCACAAGCCACCTGGGAGACACACCAAACATGTGGAAGAAGGTGCTCTGGTCAGATGAAACCAAAATTGAACTTTTTGGCAACAATGCAAAACGTTATGTTTGGCGTAAAAGCAACACAGCTGAACACACCATCCCCACTGTCAAACATGGTGGTGGCAGCATCATGGTTTGGGCCTGCTTTTCTTCAGCAGGGACAGGGAAGATGGTTAAAATTGAAGGGAAGATGGATGGAGCCAAATACAGGACCATTCTGGAAGAAAACCTGATGGAGTCTGCAAAAGACCTGAGACTGGGACGGAGATTTGTCTTCCAACAAGACAATGATTCAAAACATAAAGCAAAATCTACAATGGAATGGTTCAAAAATAAACATATCCAGGTGTTAGAATGGCCAAGTCAAAGTCCAGACCTGAATCCAATCGAGAATCTGTGGAAAGAACTGAAAACTGCTGTTCACAAATGCTCTCCATCCAACCTCACTGAGCTCGAGCTGTTTTGCAAGGAGGAATGGGAAAAAATGTCAGTCTCTCGATGTGCAAAACTGATAGAGACATACCCCAAGCGACTTACAGCTGTAATCGCAGCAAAAGGTGGCGCTACAAAGTATTAACTTAAGGGGGCTGAATAATTTTGCATGCCCAATTTTTCAGTTTTTGATTTGTTAAAAAAGTTTGAAATATCCAATAAATGTCGTTCCACTTCATGATTGTGTCCCACTTGTTGTTGATTCTTCACAAAAAAATACAGTTTTATATCTTTATGTTTGAAGCCTGAAATGTGGCAAAAGGTCGCAAAGTTCAAGGGGGCCGAATACTTTCGCAAGGCACTGTATTATCTGAACCATTCTGCCATCGGACCGTCGTCCTCACATCCTCGGAACAGGAGGTTATATTATCGTCAAGGCTTTATATAGGAAGGGAGAGGAGGGCGTGTTTGAAAAGTTTTATAGCCCATGTCACTTCACAGGGGCGGGCCACTGATTGAGCAGAGCCCGAACCTTATGAAAACCCAAATCTCACATTTTAGAAGCTAAAATCACATTTCATCCCATCACAAATCATTTCATATTCAAAAATTTAAATTGTACAATAATTCCATGTGAATCCGATAACTCTGATGTGTAGACTTTCCACTGTAGAGTTTGTCATCTTATCATTGATGAGAATGTCTCAGACAACCGGACTGACATCATATTCATTAAGTACCACCGCATATGTTCAATTGGTCGGATTACCAGAATATAGTTAATTTCCCCCCACCTTCTGATGTTCCCAGAATCTCTATGTTAACCAAAGGGGTTTGCAAATTTAACATCAGTAGGGTAGAGAGAGGAAAAAGGGGGGAAGAGGTATTTATGACTGTCATAAACCTACCCCCAGGCTAACGTCATGACACTGCTGTCCATTGTGTTCAATGTGCTTTGGACCTGATGTTGAAGTGTATAACAGACAGCAGAATGTTTTTGTCTAAATCATTTGCACACAGCTTGGTTATTATCACACCGGTCTACGTTATAAATACATTTGTCTTTCTCTCAATTAACATGTGGTGAAGGAGTCTCTCAGAGGTTTGTTATTGGGTTTATTCATGAACACGCATGAACACTGATCATGCTGTCATTGCTAATGGTGTAGAGAGAGAGAGGACTGGAGCTATTCTCTGTGGCATGCACCCAACCCGATTCACAGCAATGCCCCCAAAGGCAGCCTTGCAGATGTTAACACACTGATAACGTCTGGAGGAAATTGTAGAGCTGGAGAGAGAGAGATGGAAAGAGGTAGAGGGATAGTGGAAAATAAATAGAGGGAGAGGGAAAAACAGGGGGGGGATCATTCCTGGTCCGTTTTTGGTTTCAAGCAGAGCAACTATTTCACTACATTGCAGCATCATAGCCTACCTAGAGACTGAAGACAGTTTTGTATTTATGTTTCAGTGATTACAGAGCAAAAACTAAATCCCAAAGGCAAAATTGTATGAATTTGGTGTGAATCAGAATTTGTTATGAAGTTTTTTGATATTTTTTTGTTTGCGTCATCATTGGATGTTTTAGTCTAAGGACCCCTTTTAGATATAAAAAAATACACATGCATATACAGTGGGGCAAAAAAGTATTTAGTCAGCCACCAATTGTGCAAGTTCTCCCACTTAAAAATATGAGAGGCCTGTAATTTTCATCATAGGTACACTTCAACTATGACAGACAAAATGAGAGAGAAAAAATCAAGAAAATCACAATGTAGGACTTTTAATTAATTTATTTGCAAATTATGGTGGAAAATAAGTATTTGGTCAATAACAAAAGTTTATCTCAATACTTTGTTATATACCCTTTGTTGGCAATGACAGAGGTCAAACGTTTTCTGTAAGTCTTAACAAGGTTTTCACACACTGTTGCTGGTATTTTGGCCCATTCCTCCATGCAGATCTCCTCTAGAGCAGTGATGTTTTGTGGCTGTTGCTGGGCAAGATAGACTTTCAACTCCCTCCAAAGATTTTCTATGGGGTTGAGATCTGGATACTGGCTAGGCCACTCCAGGACCTTGAAATGCTTCTTATGAAGCCACTCCTTCATTCCCCGGGCGGTGTGTTTGAGATCATTGTCATGCTGAAAGACCCAGCCACGTTTCATCTGCAATGCCCTTGCTGATGGAAGGAGGTTTTCAATCATAATCTCACGATACATGGCCCCATTCATTCTTTCCTTTACACGGATCAGTCGTCCTGGTCTCTTTGCAGAAAAACAGCCCCAAAGCATGATGTTTCCACCCCCATGCTTCACAATAGGTATGGTGTTCTTTGGATGCAACTCAGCATTCTTTGTCCTCCAAACACGACGAGTTGAGTTTTTACCAAAATGTTCTATTTTGGTTTCCATATGACATTCTCCCAATCTTTTTCTGGATCATCCAAATGCTCTCTAGCAAACTTCAGACGGGCCTGGACATGTACTGGCTTAAGCAGGGGAACACATCTGGCACTGCAGGATTTGAGTCCCTGGCGGCATAGTGTATTACTGATG
This sequence comes from Oncorhynchus clarkii lewisi, assembly GCF_045791955.1. Classification (NCBI taxonomy): domain Eukaryota; kingdom Metazoa; phylum Chordata; class Actinopteri; order Salmoniformes; family Salmonidae; genus Oncorhynchus; species Oncorhynchus clarkii. Next base: position 28,229,309 of record NC_092171.1, read on the forward strand.
GTAGGCTTTGTTACTTTGGTCCCAGCTCTCTGCAGGTCATTCACTAGGTCCCCCCATGTGGTTCTGGGATATTTGCTCACCGTTCTTGTGATCATTTTGACCCCACGGGGTGAGATCTTGCGTGGAGCCCCAAATTGAGGGAGATTATCAGTGGTCTTGTATGTCTTCCATTTCCTAATAATTGCTCCCACAGTTGATTTCTTCAAACCAAGCTCCTTACCTATTGCAGATTCAGTCTTCCCAGTCTGGTGCAGGTCTACAATGTTGTTTCTGGTGTCCTTTGACAGCTCTTTGGCCTTGGCCATAGTGGAGTTTGGAGTGTGACTGTTTGAGGTTGTGGACAGGTGTCTTTTATACTGATAACAAGTTCAAACAGGTGCCATTAATACAGGTAACGAGTGGAGGACTGAGGAGCCTCTTAAAGAAGAAGCTACAGGTCTGTGAGAGGCAGATATCTTGCTTGTTTGTAGGTGATCAAATTCTTATTTTCCACCATAATTTGCCAATAAATTCTTTAAAATTCCTACAATGTGATTTTCTGGATTTTTTTTCTCATTTTGTCTGTCATAGTTGAAGTGTCCCTATGATGAAAATTACAGGCCTCTCTCATCTTTTTAAGTGGGAGAACTTGCACAATTGGTGGCTGACTAAATACTTTTTTGCCCCACTGTATATATTGAATTAAAATATAAACGCAAATGCAACAATTTCAAAGATTTTACTGAGTTATAGTTCATATAAGGAAATCAGTCAATTGAAATAAATTTAGTAGGCCATAATCTATCAATTATACATGACTGGTAATACAGATATGCTTCTGTTGGTCAAAGATACCTTAAAAAAGGTAGGGAAGTGGATCAGAAAACCAGTCAATACCACCATTTGCCTCATGCAGCATGACACATCTCATTCGCATAGTTGTTGACTGTAGTTGTGGGAATGTTGTCCCACTCCTCTTCAATGGCTGTGCGAAGTGGCTGGATACTGGAAAACTCTGTTGTACACGTTGATCCAGAGCATCCCAAACAAGCTTAATAGGTGACATGTGTGGTGAGTATGCAGGCCATGGAAGAACTGGAACATTTTCAGCTTCCAGGAATTGTGTACAGATCCTTGCGACATGGGGCAATGCACTATCATGCTGAAACATGAGGTGATGGCAGCAGATGAATGGCACGACAACGGCCCTCAAGGATCTCATCACCTTATCTCTGTGCATTCCAATTGCTATCAATAAAATGCAATTGTGTTTGTTGTCCGTAGCTCATGCCAGCTCATACCATAACGCCACTGCCACCATAGGTCACTCTGTTTAGAAAGCAAACTGCTCGCCCACACGACGCCATACATGTGGTCTGCGGTTGTGAGGTCAGTAGGATGTACTGCCAAATTTCATAAAATGATATTGGAGGTGGCTTATTGTAGAGAAATGAACATTAATTTCTCTGGCAACAGCTCTGCTGGACATTCCTGCCGTCAGCATGCCAATTCCACGCTCCCTTAAAACTCGAGAGATCTGTGGTATTATGTTGTGTGACCAAACTGCACATTTTAGAGTGGCCTTTTGTTGTCCCCAGAAAAACATGCACCTGTGTAATGATCATGTTGTTTAATCATCTTCATGACATGCTACACCTGTCAGGTGGATGGATTATCTTGGCAAAGGCTCACCAACAAGGATTATAAAAACAATTCTACACAATTTGAGAGAGATATGGTTTTGTGCATATGGAACATTTCTGGGATTTTGATGATTTAAACTTTATTTAACTAGGCAAGTCAAATTAAGAACAAATTCTAATTTACAATGACTGCCCATACTAACCAAAGCCAGACAACACTAGGCCAATTGTGCCCCGCCCTATGGGACTCCAAGTCACAGCCGGTTGTAATACAGCCAGCATCTGAACCAGGGTGTCTGTAGTGCTGCTGCTAGTACTGAGATGCAGTGCCTTAGACAGCTGTACACCTTAGGAGCAGCTCATGAAACATGGGACCAATTCTTTACATGTTGCATTTATAATTTTGTTCAGTATAAACAAAAAATATTTGATGAAACATTTCAATTTGGCCTTAGGACATAGAAATGCATTGAATAACAGATTCATACATGGAAAAATATATAGTCCAAAAATATTGTGCCTGTCCCTATATTTGAGAGATATAAGAAAGGTCAGGAACATACACTGCTCAAAATAATAAAGGGAACACTAAAATAACACATCCTAGATCTAAATGAATGAAATATTCTTATTAAATACTTTTTTCTTTACATAGTTGAATGTGCTGACAACAAAATCACATGGAAATCAAATTTATCAACCCATGGAGGTCTGGATTTGGAGTCACACTCAAAATTAAAGTGGAAAACCACACTACAGGCTGATCCAACTTTGATGTAATGTCCTTAAAACAAGTCAAAATGAGGCTCAGTAGTGTGTGTGGCCTCTACGTGCCTGTATGACCTCCCTACAACGCCTGGGCATGCTCCTGAGGGATCTCCTCCCAGACCTGGACTAAAGCATCCGCCAACTCCTGTACAGTCTGTGGTGCAACGTGGCATTGGTGGATGGAGCGAGACATGATGTCCCAGATGTGCTCAATTGGATTCAGGTCTGGGGAACGGGCGGGCCAGTCCATAGCATCAATGCCTTCTTCTTGCAGTAACTGCTGACACACTCCAGCCACATGAGGTCTTGCATTAGGAGGAACCCAGGGCAAACTGCACCAGCATATGGACTCACAAGGGGTCTGAGGATCTCATCTCGGTACCTAATGGCAGTCAGGCTACCTCTGGCGAGCACGTGGAGGGCGGCCCCCCCAAAAAATGCCACCCAACACCATGACTGACCCACCGCCAAACCGGTCATGCTGGAGGATGTTGCAGGCAGCAGAACGTTCTCCACGGCGTCTCCAGACTCTGTCACGTGCTCAGTGTGAACCTGCTTTCATCTGTGAAGAGCACAGGGCGCCAGTGGCGAATTTGCCAATCTTGGTGTTCTCTGGTAAATGACAAACGTCCTGCATGGTGTTGGGCTGTAAGCACAACCCCCACCTGTGGACGTCGGGCCCTCATACCACCCTCATGGAGTCTATTTCTGACCGTTTGAGCAGACACATGCACATTTGTGGCCTGCTGGAGGTCATTTTGCAGGGCTCTGGCAGTGCTCCTCCTTGCACAAAGGCGGAGGTAGCGGTCCTGCTGCTGGGTTGTTGCCCTCTTACGGCCTCCTCCACGTCTCCTGATGTACTGGCCTGTCTCCTGGTAGCTCCTCCATGCTCCATGCTCACTACGCTGACAGACACAGCAAACCTTCTTGCCACAGCTCGCATTGATGTGCCATCCTGGATGAGCTGCACTGCCTGAGCCACTTGTGTGGGTTGTAGACTCCGTCTCATGCTACCACTAGAGTGAAAGCACCGCCAGCATTCAAAAGTGACCAAAACATCAGCCAGGAAGCATAGGAACTGAGAAGTGGTCTGTGGTCACCACCTGCAGAACCACTCCTTTATTGGGGGTGTCTTGCTAATTGCCTATAATTTCCACCTGTTGTCTATTCCTTTTGCACAACAGCATGTGAAATTTATTGATTTCACAGAAGTGTGATTGACTTATATTGTGTTGTTTAGGTTTTCCCTTTATTTTTTTGAGCAGTGTATATTTAACCCCATTTTTTTATGTAAAATGCAAGACTTCCATATAGAGTTGAAGTCGGAAGTTTACATACACCTTAGCCAAATACATTTAAACTCAGTTTTCACAATTCCTGACATTTAATACTACTAAAAAGTCCTTGTCTTAGGTCAGTTAGGATCACCACTTTATTTTAAGAATGAAATGTCAGAATAATAGTAGAGGGAATGAATTATTTCAGCTTTCATTTCTTCCATCACATTCACAGTGGGTCAGAAGTTTACATACACTCAATTAGTATTTGGTAGCATTGCCTTTAAATTGTTTAACTTGGTTCAAACGTTTTGGGTAGCCTTCCACAATCTTCCCACAATAAGTTTGGTGAATTTTGGCCCATTCCCCCTGACAGAGTTGGTGTAACTGAGTCAGGTTTGTAGTTCTCCTTGCTCGCACATGCCTTTTCAGGTCTGCCCACAAATGTTCTATGGGATTGAGGTCAGGGCTTTGTGATGGCCATTCCAATACCTTGACTTTGTTTTCCCATTTGCGACCAATCTTTAACTTTAACTTTTAATCTTTAACTTTAACTGATGTCTTGAGATATTGCTTCAATATATCCACATACTTTTCTTACCTCATGATGCCATATATTTTGTGAAGTTCCCCAGTCCCTCCTGCAGCAAAGCGCCCCCACCACATGATGCTGCCACCCCCGTGCTTCACGGTTGGGATGGTGTTCTTCGGCTTGCAAGCCTCCCCCTTTTTCCTCCAAACATAATGTGATGGCAACTATGGCCAAACAGCTCAATTTTTGTTTCATCAGACCAGAGGGTATTTCTCCAAAAGGTATGATCTTTGTCCCCATGTGCAGTTGCAAACCGTAGTCTGGCTTTTTTTTAACGCCGGTTTTGGAGCAGTGGCTACTTCCCTGCAGAGAAGCCTTTCAGGTTATGTCGATATAGAACTTGTTTTACTATGGATATACATACTTTTGTACCGGTTTCCTCCAGCATCTTCACAAAGTCCTTTGCTGTTATTCTGGGATTGCGTCTCGTTCCTGAGTTGTATGACGGCTGCATGGTCCCATGGTGTTTATACTTGCGTACTATCGTTTGTACAGATGAACGTGGTACCTTCAGGCGTCTGGAAATTGCTCCCAAGGATGAACCAGACTTGTGGAGGTCTACCATTTTTTTTCTGAGGTCTTGTCTGATTTCTTTTGATTTTCCCATGATGTCAAGCAAAGAGGCACTGAGTCTGAAGGTAGGCCTTGAAATACATCCACAGGTACACCTCCAATTGACTCAAATGATGTCAATTAGCCTGTCAGAAGCTTCTAATGCCATGACATCATTTTCTGGAATTTTCCAAGCTGTTTAAAGGCACAGTCAACTTAGTGTATGTAAACTTTATAGTTTATTATTTTTTTTAACTGGTACCAGGTGTCATGACGTTGGCCTGTGGGTGAGGTTTATGACCCCCCATAAAAACCTTTCTTCCTTTCCTCTCTCTTGACTCTACAGAAGGACTCTTGAAAAGCCTTTCTTAATAAACATAGAGAGTCTGGGAACATCAAAAGATGGGGGAAAGGAACCATATTTCGGTAATCCAACCAGTTAAAAATATGCGTTGGTACTTAACTTCTTGGTGACAGGGGGCAGTATTTTCACGTCCGGATGAAATGCATGCCCATATTGGACTTCCCACCACCAATGGACCAAGTAGCGTGGTAAGGAGGAGCAGCGTGTAATGGACTCCTGGACATAGGAGGAAATCCTGGATGGGAAAGGACCCTGGAGGCAGGCTGGGTAGTATCGCCGTCCACGGGAGGAACAGGAAGCAGCTAAAGCTGAGAGGCAGCGTTATGAGAGAACACGGCTGGCAAGGAAGCCCGAGAGGCAGCCTCCAACATTTTTGGGGGGAGGGGGCTCACGGGAGTGTGGCAGAGTCAGGTTGGAGACCTGAGCCAACTCCCCATGCTTATCGTGGCGGCCGTCGTACTGGTCAGGCACTGTGTTATGCGGTGGAGCTCACGGTGTCTCCAGTATGCGTTCTTAGCCCGGTGCGCTACATCCCAGCTCCCCGCATCTGCCGGGCTAGGGTGAGCATCCAGCCAGGAAGGATTGTGCCAGCCCTGCTCTCCAGACCTCCAGTACATCTCTACGGCCCAGGATATCCTGCGCCGGCTTTGCGCACGGTGTCTCCAGTGCGTCTGCACAGCCCAGTGCATCCTGTGCCTGCGCCCCGCATGTCCTGGGCCAAAGTCACCATCCAGCGAGGACGGGTTGTGCAGGCTTTTAGCCCGAGACCTCCAGTGCGCCTTCACGGCCCAGTGTATCCGGTGCCTCGGCCAAGGACAAGGCCTCCTGCATGTCTCCCCAGCCTGGTGAGTCCTGTGCCTACGCTAAGAAATAATCCTCCTGTATGTCTCCCCAGCCTGGTGACTCCTGTGCCTACTCCCAGAGCCAGGCTTCTTGTGTGTCTCTCCATTCCAGTGATGATCCATGGCAAGAAGTCTCCAGTGATGATCCATGGCACGAAGCCTCAAATCAAATCAAATCAAATGTATTTATATAGCCCTTCGTACATCTGCTGATATCTCAAAGTGCTGTACAGAAACCCAGCCTAAAACCCCAAACAGCATGCAGGTGTAGAAGCACGGTGGCTAGGACAAACTCCCTAGAAAGGCCAAAACCTAGGAAGAAACCTAGAGAGGAACCAGGCTATGTGGGGTGGCCAGTCCTCTTCTGGCTGTGCCAGGTGGAGATTATAACAGAACATGGCCAAGATGTTCATAAATGACCAGCATGGTCGAATAATAATAAGGCAGAACAGTCTAAACTGGAGCAGCAGCACGGCCAGGTGGACTCGGGACAGCAAGGAGTCATCATGTCAGGTAGTCCTGGGGCATGGTCCTAGGGCTCAGGTCCTCCGAGAGAGAGAAAGAAAGAGAGAAGGGGAGAATTAGAGAACGCACACTTAGATTCACACAGGACACCAAATAGGACAGGAGAAGTACTCCAGATATAACAAACTGACCCCAGCCCCCCGACACATAAACTACTGCAGCATAAATACTGGAGGCTGAGACAGGAGGGGTCAGGAGACACTGTGGCCCCATCCGAGGACACCCTCGGACAGGGCCAAACAGGAAGGATATAACCCCACCCACTTTGCCAAAGCACAGCCCCCACACCACTAGAGGGATATCTTCAACCACCAACTTACCATCCTGAGACAAGGCTGAGTATAGCCCACAAAGATCTCCGCCATGGCACAACCCAAGGGGGGGCGCCAACCCAGACAGGATGACCACATCAGTGAATCAACCCACTCAGGTGACGCACCCCTTCCAGGGACGGCATGAGAGAGCCCCAGTAAGCCAGTGACTCAGCCCCTGTAACAGGGTTAGAGGCAGAGAATCCCAGTGGAAAGAGGGGAACCGGCCAGGCAGAGACAGCAAGGGCAGTTCGTTGCTCCAGAGCCTTTCCGTTCACCTTCCCACTCCTGGGCCAGACTACACTCAATCATATGACCCACTGAAGAGATGAGTCTTCAGTAAGGACTTAAAGGTTGAGACCAAGTTTGCGTCTCTGACATGGGTAGGCAGACCGTTCCATAAAAATGGAGCTCTATAGGAGAAAGCCCTGCCTCCAGCTGTTTGCTTAGAAATTCTAGGGACAATTAGGAGGCCTGCGTCTTGTGACCGTAGCGTACGTGTAGGTATGTACGGCAGGACCAAATCAGAGAGATAGGTAGGAGCAAGCCCATGTAATGCTTTGTAGGTTAGCAGTAAAACCTTGAAATCAGCCCTTGCTTTGACAGGAAGCCAGTGTAGGAGGCTAGCACTGGAGTAATATGATCAAATTTTTTGGTTCTAGTCAGGATTCTAGCAGCCGTATTTAGCACTAACTGAAGTTTATTTAGTGCTTTATCCGGGTAGCCGGAAAGTAGAGCATTGCAGTAGTCTAACCTAGAAGTGACAAAAGCATGGATTAATTTTTCTGCATCATTTTTGGACAGAAAGTTTCAGATTTTTGCAATGTTACGTAGATGGAAAAAAGCTGTCCTTGAAATGGTCTTGATATGTTCTTCAAAAGAGAGATCAGGGTCCAGAGTAACGCCGAGGTCCTTCACAGTTTTATTTGAGACGACTGTACAACCATTAAGATTAATTGTCAGATTCAACAGAAGATCTCTTTGTTTTTTGGGACCTAGAACAAGCATTTCTGTTTTGTCCGAGTTTAAAAGTAGAAAGTTTGCAGCCATCCACTTCCTTATGTCTGAAACACATGCTTCTAGCAAGGGCAATTTTGGGGCTTCACCATGTTTCATTGAAATGTACAGCTGTGTGTCATCCGCATAGCAGTGAAAGTTAACATTATGTTTTCGAATAACATCCCCAAGAGGTAAAATATATAGTGAAAACAATAGTGGTCCTAAAACGGAACCTTGAGGAACACCGAAATTTACAGTTGATTTGTCAGAGGACAAACCATTCACAGAGACAAACTGGTATCTTTCCGACAGATAAGATCTAAACCAGGCCAGAACTTGAGCCTCCAGTGATGATCCATGGCACGAAGCCTCCAGTAATGATCCATGGCAAGAAGCCTCCAGTGGTGAGACATGGCACGAAGCCTCCAACGAGGGCCTCCAGTCCGGAACATCCAGCGAAGGCCTCCAGTCCGGAGCCTCCAGAGACGGCCTCCAGTCCGGAGCCTCCAGAGACGGCCTCCAGTTACGGCCTCCAGTCCGGAGCCTCCAGAGAAGGCCTCCAGTCTGGGGCCCGCAGCCACGAGGGTGCCTAGTCCGTAGCAATGAGGGTGCCCAGTCCGGGGCCCGCAGCAACGAGGGTTCCCAGTCCGTGGTCCACAGCAATGAAAGTGCCCAGTCCGGGGGAGGCGGTGAGGTCCCTCACACCAGAGGCGTCACCAAAGCGGGGTGAGCCAGAGGTGGAGCGGGGTCTGCGTCCCGCACCTGAGCCGCCACCGCGGAAGGATGCCCACTGTTACGAATCCCTTTTGGCCCGACAGTCTAGGGGGGATGGTAGTGAGACGCGTAACATAACTCATGTAAATTATAATTGTGACAAAGTAAAAGTGTGAACGTAATAACCAGGACAACTGAAATAATACCGTCAAACTCAGGGTTTATTGTAAAACACACGGTAATGGGGGGGGAGCAGGAAAAGGGGCTGAGCTGGACCCAAGGAAAGAAACAAATATGCAAAAACACCCCTAAGCTAGACTAGCCTATTTCAACAACAGCTAACTAACTAACCAAAAATACAGTGGGTGGTCCACCCAGTTCTAACTAGTGTGTTTAACAAAGTTTACCTACGGGTAGTGTATGCCCATGGGCGACTTGTCTTGTTTTCCCCTTTTCCCACCAGCAACAAACAAACACCATAACCAAAACAATACTCACAGGTGATGACAAAGTGCTATGGAGGTGCTCAAACAAAAGAGAGGTTAATACGCAAAGAGAGAGATCTACATACATGGCATTTCAAAGAGATTGTGCTACTGAAATCTATAAAGAATAGAGATCTACCAACATGGCATTACAAAGATTGAGCTCTCCTGAAATCTACCAAGAACAGCTATCTACCAACATGGCATTACAAAGATTGAGCTCTTGAACAAACAAATGATGGGGTTTTTAAACCATGGGGAAGGAACTGTGATAGGGTAGGAAACAGGAGGAGGTGTGTCTTCTGATTGATGGGTTGATTGTTGACTGATTGGGGAGTAATGATTTTCACCTGTGAGGGGAGAATGAGAGAAAAGAAACACACACACACAGGATACACACACAGGATAACTGTATCCGTAACACCCACCCAGACCCTCCCCTATAGGTTCAGGTTTTGCGGCCGGAGTCCGCACCTTTAGGGGGGTACTGTCACGCTCTGACCATAGAGAGCCTTTTAATGTCTCTATTTGGTTTGATCAGGGTGTGATTTGGGGTGGGCATTCTATGTTTCGGCCGGGTATGGTTCTCAATCAGGGACAGCTGTCTATCGTTGTCTCTGATTGGGAACCATACTTAGGTAGCCCTTTTTCCCTCTTTTCTTTGTGGGAAGTTGACTTTGTTTAGGGCACATAGTCTTTGAGCTTCACGGTTTGTTTTTGTAGTGTTTATTGTTTTGTTCAGAGTCATTCTGATTAAATAAAATAAAATGTGCGCTCACCACACTGCACCTTGGTCCTCTCCTTTCAACAGCCGTGACAACGACATAAACTGTATCTTGGATAGTCTACACATTCTAGTTCAGATTCACATGGAATTCTTGTGCAATTTAACGAAAATGTAACTTTCTGTTCTGAGGACGTTAGGGCGACAGTCCTACGTTAAAAGGGCTCAGATAATAAGCTGCTCCAAGGACATGTGGACTTGAGGTCCCCACGTTGAAAGGACAAAGACCACCTACAGAACTAAGCCAACCTTAGAGAACCTAACGAAATTAGCATCAAATTTCAATGTGAAGGTGACGACCTACATGCCGGAAGGATGAATTTCGATTATACCAGCTAGAATATAGTATGAGCATTTGGTATGAACTTTGAACTCTTATTCACTAAAGAAGTGCTACTCCCTCTGCCCGCTACACGTGGGCTAGTAGAGGACGGACAGAGTATCCATTCTACCACGCTCCAGTTCACCACTAGACGGTCTTCAGAGAACCAGAGATCCATGCTGGACAACCCGGCCTACGATCTACGACCAATCTACCGAAGCGCAGCTCAGAGTAAATATTTATTGCATTCTCCTTTTTCAAATGTGCAGTAATTTAGAATGCATAAGATACTGTATTTACGATAGCATAGCTTCTCCCTTTGTTACTCAGTCTTCCCGCTCTTTCACTCAAACCCAAACCCCTTTCCTTTGTGGCTCCGTCCACCAGGGACATTTTCGTTATGACATAATTTGTAATCAATGTATGATCCATTCTGTGTTTAGGTAATTCTGTGTGATTAGTTAGGTATTTAGTAAATAAATCATTAAACCACATTTTGTATTGCTGATTCAACTTGTTAGCCAGGGTTCGTGAAGATAACCAAGAATTTTTAACTTTCAGATGAGACTAAATAAGGTGAGGATTAAATATTGACTGCTACTGATGTAAAAGATTACTAGGTCTTTAAGAGTTTATTTTGAAGACAACAGCTCTGTAAACATTATTTCGTGGTGCTCAGACTTTCTAGTTAATTATCTACCTGATTAGCTTAATCAGGTAACATTAATTACAGAGAAATTATTTTATAGAATAGAATGTCATATCACTTATTCCATCATAGCCAAAGACACGACCAAGGCTACCTGCAGACGATTCTTGTGAGGCATGTTGGCATCCTTGTGAGGGCTTGTAGGCCAAATCGTTTGGACACTACTGATGTTTTCGTGAGAAGAATGTTTTTCGGGATCTCTCGTGGTCTGACGAACACAGCTCTAGCTCTGCCACCTTCCAACGCAGATATGGAAACCTTATGAATGCAGTGGATTGAGACGCAGCCCATGCAAATAAACAGACAGATTTTTGATTGGGATTTGTTTCATTATGCTAATTCGATTTACAGGGGGGTGTGGACATCAATTCCAGGGGGTTAAGGCTGAGCACAAGCATAAAGACACAAACCTGCAAACAAAAAATGTCACTTATCAAAATGACTGGCCATACAGTGTACAAAGTATACAGTTTACAAGACATTGACCACACTGAACTAAAAATGAGTAAAAATCTAACACGACCAATTGTGACATAGCTGTGCAGGGGATGCATCCAAACAAAAAACCAGCAATGTAAATGTTAAAGCAGCCAAACAACTGCAGCCCTGAATGTTTACAGTCACATGGTGCTTGTTAGACAGTGCAGTCAGAACAACTGAGCATGATACAGTAATTCTGTCTGTCAGGCAAACTAAAATAATGTGGCCTCTGGGGCAGAATCTCACCCACCTACATTTTTGTGTCAATCACCACAAATCTCTTCCTTTTACTTATTTCATGTACTTTACCATCACAAAGTTGTCAGACTCTCCATAATTACCGAACACATGCTGCTTTTTATGACTGACCTAGCTCAGCAATCAGCTTTCAATAATAAAAACAGGGGTGTTTGCACATAAACATCATCAAATTTTACAACCAAGTCCATAAACAGTTTTATATTCCTCTCTAAAACTTCCAAATGAGGATTATGTGCGATGGAAGAGAGTGGATGTGAAATACTGCTGACGCACTTATGTTTCACATGGCCGACCGACACATCGTCATCTCTGCGTTGGGTGACAAACACTCTGTGATGTCTCCGGCATGGCTAACAGCTGGTGCCTCTGAGTCATGCCTTGCAGGCTCTTGTTTTTGTGTTGAAATACCTACACAAATCACAGGCATAGAAACTGCTTTCTGCTCTGTCTGATGAATAGATTTTTTACAAGCACACTCTGCCAATGATTCTGTGGGGGTTATATATCACTGCAGAGCTGTGCCAGGACCACCCACTACTCATATTCAAATGAGGGATTATAACATTTAAAAACACATTGCATTTGGATATAAATATTGCATACTGTGTGGTGATGTTTCAACCTAATTTGTGGGAATCACAATTTTGCAGGTCCTAAGTAAGTCTCAAGTCTTATCCTTCAAGTCTTGAGTCCGGATTTTCCATTTGTAAATGCTCTACAGATGTTCATATAAAAAATGTAAAGCACCACAATATATCTCAGTTTATTGCATAAATCGTACATGCGTTGATTTGCAATGCTGGTGCAGTAAAATAATCCAGTACATTTTAATGAATTACAGTGTAGGCTAATACAGGTGTAGGTTATGACACAATGTAAATGGAAAATAAATCTATAACGTGGTCAGCAGCAGATCAAAATAGGGCCACAAAGTATCCGGGTGAATGGAGGAGCTGTCCATGATGCTGTCATTCAAGGTCCTTTATTTAGTCTATTTGTAATGAGCACTGGACGGTTACATTTTGGCTTCTGCTCAGATGGATGAAGCCAGCGGGGAACACATGCAGTATACAGACACCATGGCTACAGACCTACCAATACTCGGACTATCATGGCTCTCCAACTCTGTTCCTGGAGTGCTACCGTACAGTAGGGTTTCAGTCCAACCCCTGCTGTAACTAACCCAAATAATCTTATATACCAGCTAATTATTAGAATCAGGTGTGCTCAGGTAGCTCTCCAGGAACAAGGTTGGAGAGCCCTGTTAAAAAATATGCATAAAATGTATCCTCCAATTGCAATGTTTGCCTATTCCCACACATATTGTCTCAATAAAATGTTATATTTTGTATACCCTCAAACACCAAGTTCGCCATACCTAATTTCAAAATAGGCCATCATCACTGTCATGAATGATAATTACGCATGCCAATCATTTGATTGATCTCAATCAGTTTCATGGCAATGGCCTATGCATTTCCATCTTGATTTACTGTTTTGTGAGCGAGGTAGAGCAGAAGACGTTAGTAAACTATTAGCCTAGTCTTGTATTTTGTTTCAATCAAAGCATATATCCTGCACAGCGGCTCTGATTTCTGACACATTATGATTTTTGGGGGACTATTCAGCTTCAGCTAACCATCCTAAAATCTCATTAGAAATTAGATGTTTTTGTTGTAACAGTAGTGTTATAGGCCTGCTATGCTCTTCCGTTCTGTTATATAAAATACCAATTCATTGTTATGTGATCTTGCAAGACATTGATTCAGCTTTGACCTAACTTTACTAAATTAGCACCATTGAAAAGCCATAAAACCAAGCATTTGGTGTGGTGTATTCATGCATCTCAATAAACTATAACCTAATGGCATTATTACCTCCAACTTGGCCCAATTCCCATTTCCCACCCTTACATAGCCTATCCTAACAGGCCCTGCGTCTCAACCAATAGTCAATATAGGCTAAAGATCCCAATCAGGGCTACAGCTACTTCAAGAGAGGGTCAGGCTCTTGGGCTGCGGTCCAAACACTTAAAAGACACACGCTATCCCCTCAGCCCTCAAATTAAGTGGACACTTCTGATGACGTATCATGATGTTTGACAAGTGTACACTGGCAGGGCAAGGGGCGAGGGAGGAAGGAATTATTTTTAAATGGACCACCCATGTCGGTGGAGGTTTATGAACATCAAGGCAGACAGGTGAATTTATTTTTTTATATTCTGAAGTTGTCAAGCCTCCAATGGGCCTCTGCAGTATGTAGCCTACAGTTCCTCATCATTCACCAGAGAGAAGACATGGAAGAAACCACCATTTACCTACCTCTAGGCTGCTGTAGCCTACATATTTATTTGGTTTGTCATTATATCATTTTTCATGGATTCTCTTTTTTTTTTTTTTTTTTTTTAAAGAAGTGAGGGAGAGCTCCCCCTACACGACACATCTCATTACTTGTGAAGCTAAGGCAGCTGCACTGCACTATTTCATCAATAAAAAAATATATTAGGGGGGATTTATTTGTCACACCCCCAATCTCATACTACTTCCTGCATCGATGAATAATGTGTTACCCCAAGTAATAATTGGCAAGTCTCAAGTTAAGTCTCAAGTTCCACAGCTCAGGTTGAGTCAAGTCAAGTCCAACATTTTGGGTTTTGAGTCCTCAAGTCAATGGTTAAGTGTTGTATGCCAATTAAATGCCATTTTTTATTTCCATTGCAAGCTAGTAGTTCAAAACATTACCTCAATTTAGCTAACTAGCTCACACAGCAGAGCAATAATTGAATTCTAAACTCTCTTAATGGACTTCAAATGTCTGACAAAGTTTGAGGTTGTTTCAATTGCATCAGTGATTTTTGACCCACATGTTTAACAAACTGCAGATCTTTTTTTCCCCAGCACCACATCTTTGAAACCGAATGCAGCGATTTTTGGGACCGAAGCCAGATGATGCCATGATGACAGACTCAATCAGCATAGAGCTGGGCGATATGGACAAAAATTGATATTGAGATAAATGTAACAATTTTTCTCATAACAATAAATACAACGATAAAAACATTTTAATGGACAGTTACTTTCCATTAACGGCAGGGCTCTAGACAATGTTTTCCAATGCCAAGTAAGACAACTGATACGGTAGCAGGTGATTCAAAAAGTAAGCTCTTCCATCTAACATATCAAGGGAATGATTTGATTTATATTTTGATGTGCAACCTGTCAAAATAGGATCCAGAATGATCAGATTTTTTGGGGGGGGATCTTCAGAGATTATTTTGTTGAAATCTTTATGCATAATAGCCTATGCTATAGGATATTATTCACCACCTGAGGATGTGGGAAAACACTAAATATTATATTGTTGCAAAATAGCCATTTAAGGTAATGGATTAATCTATTAGTAAATGTAATGTACTATAAAAACATTGGCTACATGATTGAAGCCATTTCACTGCAAATTGAGAGTTGAGCTCTGGAGGCGCATCAACTCCATACTACATAGCCTACTCTGGTTGTAAAATTGTGTCATAAACTAAATATTAAGAGGTGAGAAATGAAGTATATACTCACAGGAAGTTGTGACCCTCCCCTCTGTAACTAATGGTATGTTTCCCCACAATTGCACTTTGAGCAATGGACATATGCTTGTGTTTATCAGAATGCATCTATCCATCCGCCATGTGCACAGTGTGGAGAGGGAGGGAGAGTGGATTGCTCACTCAGCAGCCGACAGCGAAACACAGACAGGTAAATAGCTTCATTGCAGGAATCAACATAACGCATAGGCTATTACTGTTCACCAAATAATCTGCAATAATGTTCTGTAAAAATCAACAGGAATGTTGTCTTGCAAAATCACCAAAAGTTACCGACCTAAGCAAACTGCAGCGAAAGGAGAGGAGGTGAAAGGATGAGAGGCAGGTGATGGGGAAATCTTAACAAGTCTGCCGAGTTTCTCGAGTTACACAGCTCAAGTCCAGGTTAAGTCACGAGTCATAGATGCTCAAGTTGAAGTCAAGTGGCAAGCATTTAAACATTTTGGTATGTTACGTGTAAAGACACAAAGTTAGTACTCGAGTCCAAGTCACGTGACTCTAGACCACACCTCTGGTGGGAACACTTAATGTGAATGTTCTTTCATAATGTCTACTGCTGTGGGTGGTAACCATAAGTGGCAGTTCTAATATTTTAAAAGTACATGTTTCATTAAGAGTGCGAAACATAATATACCACCTTTCAAAATGTACGTTAGCACAGTTAATGGAACAATGGGAATAAAATGTCAGTTGGCAGGAGGTGTACTTCTGATGTGAGATCTCTAATCTGAGCTGGTCAAGTCTAACCTGCTTTAGAACAAAAATATAAATGCAACATGCAAGATTTTCAAAGAATTTGAATGAGTTACAGTTCATATAAGGAAATCAAATCCTAATCCATGGATTTCACATGACTGGGAATACGGATATGATGGTCGTAGATACCTTAACAAAAATAGGGGTGTGGATCAGAAAACCAGTCTGTATCTGGTGTGACCACCATTTGCCTCATGCAGTGTGACACATCTCCTTCACATAGAGTTGATCAGGCTGTTGATTATGGCCTGTGGAATAATGTCGCACTCCTTCAATGGCTGGATATCAACGGGAACTGGAACATGCTGTTGTACACGTTGATGCAGAACATCCCAAACATGCTCAATGTCTGGTGAACATGGCTTCCAGGAATTGTGTACAAATCCTTGCGACATGGGGCTGTGCATTATCATTGTGAAACATGAGGTTATGGCAGCGGATGAATGGCACGGCAATGGGCCTCAGGATCTCATCACGGTATCTCTGTGCATTCATATTGCCATCAATAAAATGCAATTTTGCTCGTTTTCCGTAGCTTATGCCTGACCATACCATTACCCCACCGGCACCATGAGGCCCTCTGTTCACAGCGGCGACATCAGCAAAGAGCTCGTCCACACGACGCCATACGTCGTATGCCATCTGCCTGGTACAGTTGAAACTGGGATTCATCCGTGAAGAGCACACTTCTCTAGCATGCCAGTGGCCATCGAATGTGAGCATTTTCCCACTGAAGTCAGGTCAAAACCCTGGTGAGGATGATGAGCAAGCAGATGAGTTTCCCTGAGACGGTTTCTGACAGTTTATGCAGAAATTCTTTGGTTGTGCAAACCCACAGTTTCATCAGCTGTCCGGGTGGTTGATCTCAGATGAACATGCAGGTGAAGAAGCTGTAATGTGGAGGTCCTGGGCTGGCATGGTTACACGTGGTCTGCAGTTGTGAGGCAGGTTGGACATACTGCCAAATTCTCAAAAATTACTTTGAAGGTTGCTTATGGTAGAGAAATTAACATACAATTCTCTGGCAACAGCTCTGTTGGACATTCCTGCTGCCAGCATGCCAATTGCACTCTCCCTCAAAACTTGAGACATCTGTGGCATTGTGTTGTGTGACAAAACTGCACATTTTAGAGTGGCCTTTTATTTATCACAAGGTGCACCTGTGTAATGATCATGCTGTTTAATCAGATTCTCGACAAGTAAGCTTTTTGTGCGTATGGAAAATTTCAGGGATCTTTTATTTTATTTCATGAAACATGGGACCAACACTTTACATGTTGCGTTTATATTTTTGTTCAGTATAGTTACACTTCACCTACTGATTTGAACATCTGGATACTGTCTCAGATAAGTGTCTAGAAGGCCATTTTCAGCTTACTATCAGCCATCTTCACACCTTTCTCTTTCTCACCGAGTTGCACGCACACACAAACAGTGTCATTTCTCCCCACCAGCCTCCATAGAATACTTTTTTTGCGATCAGATCACACCTTCATTGTCAATTAAAACAAAGCTTTTGGGAACAACTTTTGGAGAACATTGACTGTGGCAAGAAGAGATGCTCACTTATCAGAACCCCTACATCATTCTGCTCAGTTAATGATTTGTTTATAAGCTATGTTAAAACCAAGGCAGGGGAAATCAAACACAATTAGTCATAATTTGGTATTATTTGTTGCACAGTTTATTACCCAAATCTGCTAACTTGGTATTTGTTCAGTAATATAAAAACATATTAATGCGGCATACATTTCTGCAATAATGTACATAGCCTACAGCACAGTATAAACGTATAAGCTACAAGAACTGTGTAACAATCAAACTGTCGAGAAACCAATTCAATGTCCTATTTCTTTACATATCTTTGGACTTTAGTTTAAAGACGTGCCTGTTTGCCTACACACCAATGACTGACACTTGATTCCTATATCTCCAAACACCACCATGAACCTCTATCCAAAACAACAGCACCACCACCATTTGCACCATATCTTCAAATCCAAGTCGTGCCCCCCAAGAGATATCTAATTTATGCTCAGACAGGCTCAATGTTGGCTAGGATCGACAGGTGTGTTGCATTTGTGTCATGCAAAGCGTTGACCGTATGGATTAGGAGCCTCCTGCCAGTCCTGTTCCTGTGCTGGGATGTGTGCATGAGGAGGCAAAGGCCTTCAGGCAGATGTACAGTATGTGGACTGGAGGGAGGGTGGGAATAGCCTACTACAATACAGTACACACAACTGTTTTATGGAAATACAGTACTGCAGTCATAGAACGGTCAATCCTTGTCATCTATCTACTGTACATCCGGTACACCACATTCTTTCACAGATTACAGCTTTGCTTATTTACGTTCACATACATGCTTGTTTAGCAGTGAAATAGTATTTTACCAGATTTGCTACTCTGCATAAAACCAGGCAGAAAGATAAAAGGATGAAGCTGAGCATGGATTATGTCTTCTGCTTTCTCCTCAC
This sequence comes from Oncorhynchus clarkii lewisi, assembly GCF_045791955.1. Classification (NCBI taxonomy): domain Eukaryota; kingdom Metazoa; phylum Chordata; class Actinopteri; order Salmoniformes; family Salmonidae; genus Oncorhynchus; species Oncorhynchus clarkii. The sequence goes on from NC_092171.1 coordinate 28,247,744, forward strand.
AAAGAAAGACTTTGTCATATTGCTGACTATGTATGTACAGTTGCAGCTAAATATATTGGCACCCTTGGATTCTTCTTATGGGAATTATTTAGGGAATTAAATAGGGAATTATTCCCTATTTCTTCTTAAGAAAATGGAAATTAAAAACACTTTTGGTCACCACACCTTGTTATTGAATTTTCAACATTGCAGAACCAATTTTAATTTAGAAAATAAAGACAATGGCGTGAAAAAAATGAGCTAGTACTTGGTTGCACAGAGCTAGTTCTTGGTTGCACAGCTTTTGGCCAATACTGCAGACATTCACTTCTTGTAGCCATCAATGATAATTTGCTGATTTCATGAAGGCTTGCGCACGTTCAAGGCCTCCAGTACCAGAGGCAGCAAAGCAACCCCACAGCATTATCAAACCTCCCCCATCTTTGATTGTAGGGAAGGGGTTATTTTGATTGAATGTTTTATTTGGTTGTCAGTAAACAGAGTGCTGATTTGTATTGCCAGAGAGCTCTTATTTTGTTTCATTGGTCCACATAACATTTCCCTCTGGATTTAGGATTGTTTAGGAGGGTTTTTGTGAAGTTCATTCAGAATTCCTTGTGTCTCCTTCAGCAGTGGGGTCTTCCTATGTTTCCCAATGACCAAATGAATCGTTCAAAGAAAATGCACCAGAGTGCAATGTCTCTTTTGAAGTTGGACAACAACCCCAAACACACATAAAAAGTCCCCTGGAACGGTTCAAGAAGAAACACTGGACTGTTCTGGAGCGGCAGGTGAGTCCAGATCTGAATCACATCCATGCCCTATGGCGAGAGTTGAAAACAGAAGTTGGTGGAGGGCACCCATCAAACATTGAAGAATTAGAGCAGAGGGGGCCAAATTGCCAGTAGAACGGTGCAGCAAGCTCATTGATGGCTACAAGAAAGCATTTGTTGGAAGTTATCTTGGCCAATTACTATTTTCTCCATTTAATTTGTAAACTTAAGTTTATAAAAATACAACTGGTTCTCCAATGTTGAAAATCCAATAAGGTGTGGAGACCAAACTTTTTTTTTTTTTTTTACATTTGAGAAGAAATAGGGAATTATTTAAGAAATAATATACCTGGCCAATAATATACCTGTGACAATATACCTGGCCGCAACTGTATGTATGACCGTTTGGTGCTGTAGGAGTATTACTGTGCTTCAACCTAACCGACTGCATCACTGGAGGAGAAGAAAACAGTGCCATCTATTGATCAACTTTGAAACGAAGCACTTTCTCCTGCAGTGCGAAGAATTCAGCACAGCCTTGGACAATTCAAAGACTATACAATGTGCAAACACACTCCATTCAATGTGGAAAGGCTACTACAGTTCTGCACTGAATTTGACCTTTGTGCATACCTCATATCTGTTCTTTCAATTAAAATGTTTCTATAGTGATTCTATATTAAAACTGACCTATGCACGTATGAGGAGAAAGAGGCAAGAAGAGGGATGGAAAGAGAGAGCGAAAACATGACAGCAGGATATATGCCCAGGCCGTGAGCAGAGTAACAGGCCCAACCCCCACAATTACACCCGCCCATGCCCCATCCTGCGACCTAAGAGGTATGTATCAGATGCTCAACATGCTCTGCTCACACCTACTGTGATGGTCCCGGCCTAAATCACACAAAAACAACACTAGACAATATGGAACAAAAAACTTTTATTGTGTCATACTGGAATATACAAGGTCTGAGGTCATCTGCCTTTGGCCTAAAGAGCAGGAATCCAGACTTTGTCAAAGACATTGGAAATACAGACATTGTTATCCTAAAATAAACACGGTATAAAGGAGATGGACCCACTGGTTGCCCTCTAGGATACAGAGAACAGGTTGTCCCATCCACCAAACTACCAGGTGTGAAACAGTGAAGCGACTCAGGGGGTACGCTAATTTTGTATTGAGCAGACATTACCCATTCTATTAAATTAGTTCAAACAGGAGCATTTTACATCTGGCGAGAAATAACAGAAGAATCAACATACTTTAATGATGACAGCTTCTCCATATCCTAGAGGGGTAGATCTACAATTTCCAGGCTCAGGGACATGTACTAGTCTGCGGTGACCTAAATGCCAGACCTGGACAAGAACCCGACACCCTCAGCACACAGCGGGACACACATCTACCTGGAGGTGACAGCATTCCCTCCCCCATATGCCCCCCTATACACAACTACGACAACATAAACAACAAAATGGGTCACAACTCCTGCAGCTCTGTCGGACACAGGGTATGTACATAGTCAATGGTAGGCTTCGAGGGACTCCTATGGCAGGTACATCTATAACTCATCTCTTGGCAATAGTACTGAAGACTAGTTAATCACTGACCTCAACCCAGAGTCTCTTAGAGCATTCACAGTCAATCCACGGACAGCCCTATCAGATCACAGAAAAATCACACTACTTGAACAGAGCTATGCTCAATCATGAGGCATCAAAGCCAAAGGAACTGAATAATATTAAGAAGTGCTATAGACGGAAGGAAAATAGTGTGGAAATCTACCAAAAACAATTAGCCAACAACAAATTTGATCCCTTCTAGACAATTACCTGGACAAAAGGTTTCGGTGTAAACTTGGCAGTAAAAAAACGAAACAGAATATTTGACCTCTCAGCTTCCCTATCAAATCTAAAAATGTCAATAACCTAAGAACGAAATTGAGAAACCTATCCAACCAAAAACATAGAGACCCAGAAAGCTTTCACTATGTGTCACGTTCTGACCTTAGTTATATTGTTCTGCCTTTGTTTTAGTATGGTCAGGGCGTGAGTTGGGTGGGTTGTCTATGTTCCTTTTTCTATGTTGTGTTTTGCATTTGGCCCTGGTAAGGTTCTCAATCAGAGGCAGGTGTCGTTAGTTGTCTCTGATTGAGAATCATTCTTAGATAGTCTTTTCCCACTTGTGTTTCGTGGGTGATTATTTTCTGTTATGTGTATGTCACCTTTCGGAACTGTTTAGTTTCTCCTTTGTTATTTTGTTTAGTGTTCTCGGTTTAATAAATATATGATGAACACTTACCACGCTGCGCGTTGGTCCTCACCTCATTCCAACGACGATCGTCACACTATGGCGAATAACTAAAACAATACAGAAATATACCACGAAAAAAGAAGGAACAGCACGTCAGAAATCAGCTCAATGTAATTGAAGAATCCATTGAATCTAACCACTTCTGGGAAAATTGGAAAACAAACAACAACACGGAGAGTTATCTAAAACAGAGATGTGTGGATAAACCACTCCAATCTTTTTGGCTCTATAACAACGAACAAACAGCTAAAACATTTAAATGATCAAATACACATTTTAGACTAAACTGTAAAAGACAGAACCCACTGGATTCTCAAATTATATTGAATGAACTACAGGACAAAATACAAACCCTCCAACCCAAAAAGGCCTGTGGGGTTGATGGCATCTTAAATTAAATGATTAAATATACAGACCATAAATTCCAATTGGCTATACTTAAACTCTTTAACGTCCTCCTCAGCTCTGGCATCTTCCCCAATATTTGGAACTGAGGACTGATCATCCCAATCCATAAAACTGGAGACAAATTTGACCCCAATAACTACCGGAGGATATGCGTCAACAGCAACCTTGGGAAAATCCTCTGCATTATCATTAACCGCAGACTCAAACATTTCCTCAGGGAAAACAATGTACTGAGCAAATGTCAAATTGGCTTTTTAACAAATTACCATACGACAGACCACATATTCACCCTGCACTCCCTAATTGACAAACAAACAAAACAAAACAAAGTTTTTTTTTAAATCAATCAATTTTGAGTTGGAGGCGTGCATCGCCATGCAGTCGTGGCTGAACAGGGAGTACTTGTTTGATTGCCTTATGGAGGGAATAACTACACTGTTTGTTTTCGGTCATATTTCAGTCGTCTTGCCATGATGCGGTGTTACTTGCTTTCAGCTTTGCACGAATGCTGCCATCAATCCACGGTTTCTGGTTAGGGAAGGTTTTAATAGTCACAGTGGGTACAACATCTCCTATACACTTCCTTATAAACTCGCTCACCGAGTCAGTTTATACATCAATGTTATTATCTGAGGCTACCCAGGAACATATCCCAGTCCACATGATCGAAGCAATCTTGAAGCGTGGAATCTGATTGGACAGACCAGTGTTGGATAGACCTAAGCACAGACACTTCCTGTTTTAGTTTCTGCCTATAGGAGGGGAGCAACAAGATGGAGTCATGGTCAGAGTTGCCAAAAAAAAAAAGGCGGGGGAGGGCCTTGTATGCAGTGCGGAAGATAGAGTAGCAATGGTCAAGCATGTTACTTGCTCACGTAGACCAATCGATATGCTGATAGAATTTAGGTAGCCTTGTTCTCAAATTAGCTTTGTTAAAATCCCAGCTACAATAAATGAAGCCTCAGGATATATGGTTTCCAGTTTGCATAGGGTCCAGTGAAGTTCCTTGATGGCTGTCTTGGTATGCGCTTGCAGGGTGATATACACGGCTGTGAGGATAACCGAGGAGAGTTTTCTTGGTAGATAATAGGGTCCGCATTTGATTGTGAGGATTTCTAGGTCAGGTGAACAAAAGGACTTGTGTTCCTGTATGTTGTTACAACGTTGTTACAATTACAATTACAATAGGCATTAGGGCTGTAAGAGTCCAAGAAGATCCTCTGATGCCTGCAAATTGAAAGTAGTTCTGGAATGCCTTGGCTGTGAACAGCATTGCTGAGGATGAGGAGTGATATGGAAGAGCATTGAATACGTTTTCATTTAAAATTAAATGAAGATGATACTTAGAAATTAAATGTAACTATTCATTATTTTATCAATTATAGCTAAATGTCATGAAGATTATACGCATACTTACTTATTTATATACAATTGTCTATGTAAGGGTCATACAAAAAGTATAATAAAGAAACAATTTAATTTGCAATCTCATGGTAATTTTTTATAATTAGTATTATCTTACATCATACTTATATCATGTTCCAATACATCATTATATATTACAAGATAGGTAATAATTGAATGTCATTCAAAAATTACAGTGCTGCTTTTCACATTTATTCTTATAACAAGACATGGGCTACTTGTAAAACACAGTATGTAATGTGACTGACGCAGAACCTACATCTCCATGTAAATTCAACTGATATCTTAATGGAAGACACACTCTGTTACACTGTCAGTAATTACACTGCTCTTTTATTAATATCATAAATGAGATGTATAGTAAACTACCAAATAAAAATGGTCGATACTGCTCATGGCTTTGGTATTACCCTGCAATTTCTAACATATCATGCCAAGATAGAAGGCACTAACTGTCGTTTAAGGGTCAAAGGACATGTCAGAGGTCAGGGTCAACATGAGTAACAAATTTACTCATAGTAAGACAACAGATTATTACATCTCGAATGATCTCCCTATATTTTATTTGGCTAAAGAACTTGAAGCAATTTTTTGCAGTTCCATGCTATGAGCAGTTACTGACTTTTACTTGGTAGGGCAGTACTGTTTGCTGATGACCTGGTGCTTTGTCCCCAACCAAGGAGGGCCTACAGCAGCACCTAGAACTTCTGCACATATTCTGTCAGACCTGGGCCTTGACAGTAAATCTCAGTAAAACAAAAAATAATTATGTTACAAAAAAGTTCCAGTTGCCAGGACCACATACAAATTCCATCTAGAAACCGTTGCCCTAGAGCACACAAAAGCCTATACATACCTCGGCATTAAACATCAGCGCCACAGGTAAGTTCCACAAAGCTGTGAACGACCTGATAGACAAGGCAAGAAGAGCCTTCTATGCCAAGTAAAGGAACATCAAATTTGACACACCAATTAGTATCTGGCTAAAAATACTTGAATTGGTTATAGAATCCAATGTACTTATGGTTGTGAGGTCTGGAGTCCGCTCACAAACCAAGAATTCACAAAATTGGACAAACACCAAATTGAGACTCTGCATGCAGAGCAAGTAAAACAGCAAATTACGCAGAGCAGTATTAGGCCGATGCCCGCTAATTATCAAAATCCAGAAAAGAGCTGTTCAATTCTACAACCACCTAAAGGGAAGTGATTCCCAAACCGTCCATAACAAAGCCATCACCTACAGATAAATTAACCTGGAGAAGAGCCCCCTAAGCAAGCTGGTCCTGGGGCTCTGTTCACAAACACAAATAGACCCCACAGAGCCACAGCATAGCAACACAATTAGACCCAACCAAATCATGAGAAAACAAAAATATAATTACTACAGAGGAAACTAGAATGCTATTTGGCCCAAACAGAGAGTACACAGTGGCAGAATACCTGACCACTGTGACTGACCCAAAATTAAGGAAATCTTTGACTATGTACAGACTCAGTGAGTATAGCCTTGATATTGAGAAAGGCCGCTGAAGGCAAACCTGGCTTTCAAGAGAAGACACTGCCCACAAAATGAGGTGGAAAGCTGCACTTTCTAACCTCCTGCCAAATATATGACCGTATTAGAGACACACATTTCCCTCACATTACACAGACCTACAAAGAATTTGAAAACAAATCCAATTTCGATAAACTCCCATATCTATTGGGTGAAAAACCACAGTGTGCAATCACAGCAGCCAAATTTGTGAACTGTTTCCACAAGAAAAGGGCAACCAGTGAAGAACAAACACCATTGCAAAAACAACCTATATTTATGTTTATTTATTTTCCCTTGTGTACTATAACTATTTGCACATAATTACAACATTGTAAATAGACATAATATTACATTTGAAATGTCTTTATTATTTTGGAACTTTTGTGAGTGTAATGTTTACTGTACATTTTATATTGTTTATTTCACTTTTGTTTCGGCAATGTAAACATATGTTTCCCATGCCAATAAAGCCCCTTAAATTGAAATTGAATTGAGAGAGAGAGAAGCAGTCATGTGATGGCACGGGAATATTGATCAGATCAATCAGTCAGAATGGAGATGAAGAGAGAGCAGAAGTCCTTTATGAGGACACTATTGAGAATGTGTCATGTCAAGAACAGTTTACATTTTACAATAAGTGGTTCCTACTTTTAAATGGCAGTCACACAGGTAGAAAGTAGGAACACAGTTTTAAATAATGTTACATAGTACTTCCACCTGGTCTTCATAGAGATGAGTGGTTTGGTTAAAGGGAAACATCGGGATTTTGGCAATGAGGTCCTTTATATACCTCCCCAGAGTTAGATGAACTCAGGGATACAATTTCCTTATCAAAGAATCCTGAAGTATCCTTTCAATATGGCTTGCTTCCTAACTCTATCCTACAGTTTAATTTACCCATGTCTCATTTACTGCAATATTGTCTAGACCAGTACATATGATTTGCATATACACAAATTACACATCATCCAAAATACATTTGCAAGACTAGCCACCTCATCTAACTACTTGGCTCCATCTGATACTCAATATCATGTCCATCTACAACATTAATACAATCCAATTATTAACCTTCATCTACAAAACACATACCTCCCAGACATCCTCCTCAAACCCTTCAATTGATTATTCTGGGTTAATTCCCAAATCCATGCATACAACACACTGTGATAACCTTCACCCTCCCAACTGCCGGACCTCACAGTCAATTCTCTATGAGCTACAGACTCTGTAGCTCATACTCTGGAATTCCTATTTTCACATTGCCAAATCATCATCATCATCCCTTAAAACCTCTTAAGTCTACCCCTTCCTTTTTCGAACATTCTGTTAAAAATCGCGCAACTTTTCAGCGTCCTGCTACTCATGCCAGGAATATAGTATATGCATATGATTAGTATGTGTGGATAGAAAACACTCTGAAGTTTCTAAAACTGGTTAAATCACGGCTGTGACTATAACAGATTGTGTGTTTCATTGAAAAACGCAAGAAAAACTGCTCTCTGAAAGCTAAAAATAATTTCCATAAGTCACTTTCATGGGTTGTTAAAAGGGGACAAAATGTAATATCGACCTGCATGCAATTCATACAAATTCCACACGATGTCGCCATTGTCGTCATTTTCAATTGAATTTTTTGTTGGAAAATCCAACTATCTGGATTCCGTTTCTTCCGGTCTCCACCATGCTCTTTTCAATGTGGACATTGGCAGCCATTGATTTGCAGACGAGGAGCTATTGAATATACATCGCCCTGTAATCATTTTAAATAGATTATAAACGTTTACTAATACCTAAAGTTGGATTACAAAAGGATTTCGAAGTGTTTTGTGAAAGTTTATCGTCAACTTTTTTAATTTAAAAAAATGACGCAGCGTTTAAAAACAATGTTTTTTTCTGAATGACACAGCTTCCATAGAAAGCTATTTTGGGTATATATGGACCGATTTAAACAAAAAAAAGACCCAATAGTGATGTTTATGGGGCATATAGGAGTGCCAAGAAAGATGCTCGTCAAAGGTAATGAATGTTTTATATTTTATTTCTGCGTTTTGTGTTGTGCCGGCTAAGCTATATCTTTGTTTACATCGCATTCAGGCATTTTGGGGTGTTGCATGCTATCAGATAATAGCTTCTCATGCTTTCGCCGAAAAGCATTTTAAAAATCTGACTTGTTGGCTAGGTTCACAACGAGTGTAGCTTTAATTCAATACCCTGCTTGTGAATTTTGATCAAGGTTTGAGTTTTAACGAGTACATTTAGCATTTAGCGTAGCGCATTTGCATTTCCAGGTGCCTAGTTGAGACATATGCGTCTCAAGTAGAATCAAGAAGTTAATAACTTTCAGCACAGCTTATAGACTACGGGTCAGCCTGATGAATCAAACTATCCACTAGTCTCCTCCGTGTAGCCTAACACTCAATAGCATTTTATTGCATGACATAAGTATTTGATCACCTACCAACCAGTAAGAATTCCGGCTCTATCAGACCTGTTAGTTTTTCTTTAAGAAGCCCTCCTGTTCTCCACTCATTACCTGTATTAACTGCACCTGTTTGAACTCGTTACCTGTATAAAAACACCTGCCCACACTCAATCAAACAGACTCCAACCTCTCCACAATGGCCAAGACCAGAGAGCTGTGTAAGGACATCAGGGATAAAAGTGTAGTCCTGCACAAGGCTGGGATGGGCTACAGGACAATAGGCAAGCAGCTTGGTGAGAAGGCAACAACTGTTGGCGCAATTATTATAAAATGGAAGAAGTTCAAGATGACGGTCAATCACCCTCGGTCTGGGGCTCCATTCAAGATCTCATCTCGTGGGGCATCAATGATCATGAGGAAGGTGAGGGATCAGCCCAGAACTACACGGCAGGACCTGGTCAATGACCTGGGACCACAGTCTCAAACAAAACCATTAGTAACACACTACGCCGTCATGGATTCAAATCCTGCAGCGCACGCAAGTTCCCCCTGCTCAAGCCAGCACATGCCTAGGCCCGTCTGAAGTTTGCTACAAGAACTACAAGAAAAGTATGATCTTTGTAATTGCAAGCAAAGGTTTCTGTACCAAATATTAAGTTCTGCAATAAAATGCAAATTAATTACTTAAAAATCATAGATTGTGATTTTCTTGATTTTTGTTTTAGATTCTGTCTCTCATAGTTTAAGTGTACCTATGATAAAAAATTACAGCCCTCTACATGCTTTGTAAGTAGGAAAACCTGCAAAATTGGCAGTGTATCAAATACTTGTTCTCCCCACTGTAGTTTATTTAGCTGTGGTTTTCATATCAGCCCTCTTGGCATTCTTGCCTCACATGCACACCTTTGTCTGCCTTCTTTTTATCTGCACTGTTTTGTCTTCCACCTGTCTTCTTTCAAAAAATTAAACTAAAAACAAAAAAAGATACTGTATGCTGTAAAATGTGGATACACCATTATAGAAAGCATGACTGTCTGGCTTTACATGTCAGTGTGGACTTAAATGTCGTCTCTGTCAACAAAATGATTCACTACTGTTTAAATTGGCTACAACCCTGTCCTGTGCTATGGAGATATTATATCGTACTGCAAGTAAATCATGAGCAACTGGTGCAAGGACAAAGGCAGAGGTCACATGGCTAGCAGACTGCCCTACTTCGGTGGTGTGGCTGGCAAAGCTAGTACATACTGCAGAGAAGGTGGAAAGTACTGTTTAAACAACCAAGCAGAAAATAGGTATGTAACTTATTCTCCATCTTTTCAAATTAGAGTTGACTTGGGAGTCAGAAGGAAAACGTTCACACACAAAAAAGCATGAAAAAACCCCACAAGAACTAGCAATGTCTAGATTATGCTAAGAAAGATTACACATGATGCAACCCTATGGGATAAAGTACAACCATTCATGTTCAGCAATATATCTCTGGGATACGTCGGATAATGAGGCTTCTGATATGACAACATTTTGATGTAACATCTGTGGAGAATATGGGAGCCTGGTTGGAGGAAAAGTATTGGAAAGCATTTGCCATATCAATTATCACAGAATGTCAACACCTGACATATTCCACTGTTATAACGAATCACCCTACAGGAAGGACAACATGGCCATGTTACTGGGATCCAGAAAGACCATATACAGAACATGAGAAAATTAGAATGTCTTTTTGGCAACTGAAAAAAAGACAGGCAAAAAAATATGCATAAAAGATGTAATGATATCAAAACAACAATCAAATAGTATTATTAACAACCTTCCCCTCATAAAACCCCAGTGCTACCTACGTCTCTAATTGGCAAGTAATTTAAAAACCTCCCCATCATTATAGAGAAATATGTGTATTAAATCTGGTAATTCAACAAAAAACAAGAATACAACTATTCTCCTTTGATTTGCATTATTACTGGCTAGCTTCCAGAGATGAGCTCTGGTGGTTTCTGCAGTCCTTGGGAATCAATTAAGACTTTGGCCAGCAAAAGTAGAGGGAATGCAAGGAAAGCCATGTCTGTGCTGTGAATATCAATCTGGTCAGCCTTGCATGGCAGACGAGGAAAATTGCTGCTGCACTAAACGCTTGTAAATAACACTGTTAAAAATCATTTAGGCTCAAATTGGACGAGAATTCATTTAGAGGAGCACAATAGGTGATTGGGCTGATGTGTATTTAATGGTAGTGGTGCCATTGTTTTTTAAAAACAAATACATAAAATACTGTAGATGCCTTAAAATAAATTGAGCAGTTTGGTATTTTACTGTGAATTAATGATATTACCCCTGGAACCTACCATAAATATCATATCAAAGCAAGCGATTTTAAATGAAGGTCAAGACAAATTCTTCTAATTATTTCTATAGAATCGCTTGGTGGGGGGGGGGGGGGATACTAAGCTAACATATGGAATTGTTGAAATATGATCATAACATGGATCATCTGGCAAGTTCATTTAGAATTTTATGACCCTTTCGGTATCCAAAATAAATATTTATCAATTATTTGATAAAATATTTAATTTGGCCATTACTACTATAGCCCATATAAACACATTGAATAACATTCATGAATGTAAAAAAAATGTTTAAAAAATTATCATAAGGTATAAGGTTTTGAAGGGTCTGTACTATATCTTGAAGCTAAGAAAGCTCACAATATATATATATACTGTACGTATTAGTTTTTTTACACATATTTAACCCCATATTTTGGGGGGCAGAAAACTACTTCCATATTTACATTAGTCTGTATGAGTTACCTTCAGACAAGTCTCGTGACACTTTCCATAGAGTGGTCATAATAGTTTGTAGGCCAAACCGTTCGGATGCTACAGAGGTTGTTGTGAGAAAAACGATTTTCGGGATGTCTCATGGTCTGACAAACACCACGGACTGGGCACTCTCGTTGCGGACCCCGGACTGGGCACCCTCGTTGCGGGCCCCAGACTGGGCACCTTTTTTGGGGGCCCCCCGGACTGGAGGGCGTCGCTGGAGGCTCCGGACTGGAGACCGTCGCTGGAGAGGGGAGACCTACAGGAGGCCTGGTCCTTAGAGGCACAGGTCGAACCGGGCTGTGGGGGAGCACTGGAGAACTAGTGCTTACCACTTGCACCTCTCCACTTGGCTGAATGCCCACTTTAGCCCGGCACGGGCGGAGCTCAGGCATAGGATGCACTGAACAGTCCCAGCTCACCGGAGACACAGTGCGCAGAGCCGGCACAATCTGCCCTGGCTGGATGCCCACTCTTGCCTGGCACTTGCGGAGGGCTGGCATGTAGCGCACCGGGCTATGAGCGCGCACTGGAGACACCGTGCGCTTTACCGCATAACACGGTGCCTGACCAGTACCACGCTGCTTCCGGTAAGCACGGGGAGTCGGCTCTGGTCTATAGCATGACTCCGCCAAACTCCCTGTGTGCACCCCCTTAAAAATGTTTGGGGCTGCCTCTCGTGCCTGCTTCGCTGACTTGCCTCATATCGCCGCCTCTCAGCTTTAGCTGCCTCCAGTTCCTCTCTCGGACGGCGATATTCCCCAGCCTGTCTCCAGGGTCCCTTTCCATCCAGTATCTCCTCCCAAGTCCACAAATCCTGAATCCTCCGCTCCTCCATACCACGCTGCTTGGTCCGCTTGAGGTGGGTAGTTCTGTAATGATTGTCTGATGAAGAAGGAGTGGATCAAAGCGCAGCGTGGTAAGTGTTCATGATTTTTATGAACACTAGAACAAAATAACAAAGTGAGAAACCAAACCAAAACAGTTATGTCAGGTGCAGAACACTAAACAGAAAACAACTACCCACAAAACGCAGGTGGGAAAAGGCTACCTATGTATGATTCCCAATCAGAGACAACGATAGACAGCTGTCCCTAATTGAGAACCATACCCGGCCAAAACAAAGACAAATGAACATAGAATGCCCACCCAAATCACACCCTGACCGAACCAAAATAGTGACATAAAAATCTCTATAAGGTCAGGGCTTGACAGCTGTTCTGTAGGTCGGCCACCTTCCAGCGCAGATGAGGAAGGCCGACATAGGCGGATGTGATGGATTGATTCTGACGGATTTTTTATGTTACTTAGATAGACGCATGGGAGGGTCAAAAGACTCTTAAGGATTATAAAATGGATGGGTATAATCCTGGACGCTGATTGGTTAAAGCCGGATTCCAGCAAGTATCTATTCCACAAGTTACCACCGGCTAAACCTATGACATTGAAATGCCTATTTACTCTGTTCCATCTCACTGCGCACCAAAGCGCAGCGTGGTAAGAGTTCATGATTTTTATTAACACTGAACACCAGAACAAAATAAGAAAGTGAGAAACGAAACCGAAACAGTCCTGTCAGGTGCAGAACACTAAACAGAAAACAACTACCCACAAAACACAGGTGGGAAAAGGCTACCTAAGTATGTCTCATCAGCCGAGCCAGAAAATGTATTAACTTAATTTTTATGGATATATACAAATACACCACTGTTCAAAAGCTTGGGTTACTTAGAAGTGTCCTTGTTTTTGAAAGAAAATCAATTTTTTTTGTCAATTAAAATAACATAAAATTGAAATACAATGTAGACATAGTTAATGTTGTAAATGACTATTGTGGCTGGAAACGGCTGATTTTTAAACAGAATGTGTAGAAAGGAGTACAGAGGCCCATTATCAGCAACCATCACTCCTGTGTTCCAATAGCATGTTGTGTTAGCTAATCCAAGTTCATCATTTTAAAAGGCTAATTGATCATTAGGAAACCCTTATGCAATTATGTTAGCACAGTTGAAAACTGTTCTGCTGATTAAAGAAGCAATAAAACTGGGCTTCATTAGACTAGTTGAGTATCTGGAGCATCAGCATTTGTGGGTTACACTACAGGCTCAAAATGACCAGAAACAAAGAACTTTCTCCTGAAACTTGTCAGTTTTATCTTGTTCAAAGAAATGAAAGCTATTCCATGCGAGAAATTGCCAAGAAATTGAAGATCTCGTAAAATGCTGTGTACTACTCCCTTCACAGAACAGCACAAACAGGCACTAACCATAATAGAAAGAGGAGTGGGAGGCCCAGGTGCACAACTGAGCAAGAGGACAAGTCCATTAGCGTGTCTAGTTTGAGAAACAGACGCCTCACAAGTCCTTAACTGGCAGCTTCATTAAATAGTACCCACAAAACACAAGTTTCAATGTCAACAGTGAAGAGGCGACTCCGGGATGCTGGCCTTCTAGGCAGAGTTGCAAAGAAAAAGCCATATCTCAGACTGGCCAATAAAAGGAAAATACTAAGATGGGCAAAAGAACACCGACACTGGACAGAGGAACTCTGTCTAAAAGGCCAGCATCCTGGAGTCGCCTCTTCACTGTTGACGTTGAGACTGGTGTCTTGCGTGACTGTGTATAGACTTTTTGGTCTAAATCCAGTCACTGTGTGCGTTTGCAGTATATGATTTGTATTCAGTAGTGATGAGCACATCAGAGTTAAGTCCCAAGAACTTCCGTTTCAGTGACGACGCCAGTACTCCTGAGAGAACTGGCTTCATCACAAAACGCTATGTCATCATAGTGGCTTAGTGACCATAACGTTTCCTACAACAAACACGGTGATTCACAATCCTTTTCAGGGACCATATTTTTTGGTTGTTGGAACCACAAACCCACGTGGTAGTCTAGTCGATATACTATAGCTATGAGAGAGATGCTTGTAGACATGGTAAAGCAAAACAACTTTATATGTATCCAAGGCATGGGTGGCAGGCCCACATGACAATACTCCATACTGACATGCTGTCAAGCATAGATACATACCTTTGTATTGCTCAATGCCATCCATTATTATATTGTCAAAGCACTAGAAACTCAACCATTCTTATCTTAGCACTATATGCTTGAAGGGAACACCACCTCTGAAATCTCCCATGGGGAACCCAGACCCCTGACCCATCTATTTCTGTTTCACTGGAGGAATCCCTGATTACAATGCTGTCAAAAAGTATTTGCCCCATTCCATTTTTTAAAAACTACTTCATATTTTTAATACTACATGTTATCAGATCTTCAACCAAGACCTAATATTAGATAAAGGGTACCTGAGTGAACAAATAACACAACAATTGCATACTTATTTGATTTATTTAATAAACAAAGTTATGCAACAACCAATTCCCCTGTGTGAAAAAATGATTTCCCTCTTACACTCAATGACTGGTTGTGCCACCGTTAGCTGCAATGACGCTAACCAAACACTTCCTCTATTGTATTTGTATTTATTATAGATCCCCATTAGCTGCTGCCAAAGCAGCAGCTACTCTTCCTGGGGTCCAGCAAAATAATGGCAGTTTATACCATTTTAAAAACGTTACAATACATTCACAGACCGTGTGCCCTCAGGCCCCTACTCCACCACTACCACATATACAGCAAAATAATGGCAGTTTATACCATTTTAAAAACATTACAATACATTCACAGACCGTGTGCCCTCAGGCCCCTACTCCACCACTACCACATATACAGTGCCTTGCGAAAGTATTCGGCCCCCTTGAACTTTGCGACCTTTTGCCACGTTTCAGGCTTCAAACATAAAGATATAAAACTGTATTTTTTTGTGAATAATCAACAACAAGTGGGACACAATCATGAAGTGGAACGACATTTAGTCTTCTCCTTGTATGATATTTCAAACTTTAACAAATCAAAAACTCCGGAAAAATTGGACCTGCCTGGTGTGTGCAAAATTATTCACAGCCCCTTGATTACAAAAAATACAGTTTTATATCTTTATGTTTGAAGCCTGAAATGTGGCAAAAGGTTGCAAAGTTCATGAAGATTCTTCACAAAAAAATACAGTTTTATATCTTTATGTTTGAAGCCTGAAATGTGGCAAAAGGTTGCAAAGTTCAAGGGGGCCGAATACTTTCGCAAGGCACTGTATACAGTACAAAATCCTTGTGTATGTGTGTATGTCACACTGTTAGGTGCCTCCTAAGAAGAGGTAGGTGCAGGAGTCAGGAGCAGGAGAGCAAGGAAGTCCCAGTAGCACAATTGTTTATTGAAAGTACCAACACAACAACAACAACAGGTGGGGAAACACCCACGAAGTCGCCACACACAGGGAAATAATATAACACACGGAGGAGAAACCTATACTCCTAATTACCATTCAAACAGTACGACGACCGTGAGAAAACAAAACCCTGTGGCGCAAACACGCAAACTTTCTTGGTGAAAACCCGAGGTCAGGTTGACCGAGACCCCCAGATGTTCAATGAATGCCTTCCAAACCCGGGACGTGAACTGGGTACCCTGATCAGAAACTATGTCCTCAGGCACCCCGTAGTGCTGGAAGACATGTTTAAACAGGGCCTCCGCAGTCTGTAGGGCCGTAGGGAGACCGGGCAAAGGGAGGAGACGACAGGACTTAGAAAACCGATCCACAACGACCAGGATCGTGGTGTTGCCGGCGACATCGGAAGATCGGTCAGGAAGTCCCCCGAAAGGTGTGACCAAGGCCGATGTGGAATGGTGAGGGGTTGTAACTTCCCTCTGGGCAGGTGCCTAGGAGCCTTACACTGAGCGCACACCAAACAGGAGGAGACAAACTCTCACGTCCTTAGCTAAAGTGGCCCACCAGTACTTCCCCCTAAGGCATCGCACCGTCCTATCGATACCCGGATGACCAGAGGAGGGTAACGTGTGAGCCCACCGAATCAACTTGTCGCGAACACCAAGCGGGACGTACTTCCGTCCAGCTGGACACTGAGGTGGAGTAGGCTCTGACCGAGATGCCTGCTCGATGTCCGCGTCCACCTCCCACACCAACGGTGCCACCAGACAAGAGGCCGGAAGTATGGGGGTGGGATCGATGGACCGCTCCTCTGTATCATACAGACGGGACAGTGCATCTGCCTTAGCGTTCTGGGAACCTGGTGAAAAACATAGCCCACCTTGCCTGGCGAGGGTTCAGTCTCCTCGCCGCCCGAATGTACTCCAGATTACGGTGGTCAGTCCAGATGAGGAAAGGGTGTCTAGCCCCTTCAAGCCAATGTCTCCACACCTTCAGAGCTTTTCACGTCATTGTTTCGCTCCGCCGGGCTGAGCTTCCTCGAAAAGAAAGCGCAGGGGCGGAGCTCAGTGGCGCGCCCGAGCACTGTGAGAGCACAGCTCCAATCCCAGCCTCGGACACGTCCACTATGAATGCCAAAGAGGGATCCGGATGAGCCAACATGGGAGCCTCGGTAAATATAGTCCTCAAGCGACAAAACGCTCTGTCCGCTTCGGCCTACCACCGCAGACCAAATTCGCATGGCTGCAATGCAGTCACACTCCATCACCAACCCTGATGTGGAAATGCGATACCCCAGGAAGGAGATGGACTTTTGGGAGAACAAGCATTTCTCAGCGCGTGTGGTGGAATATATCAGAATGTCATCAATATAAACCACCACACCCTGCCCGTGCAGGTCCCTGTGAATCTCGTCTACAAAGGATTGGAAGACGGCTGGGGCATTCTTCAACACATACGACATGACGAGGTACTCATAATGGCCGGATGTGGTACTAAACGCTGTCATCCACTCATCTCCCTCCCGGATACGTACCAAGTTATACGTGCTCTTGAGATCCAGTTTTGTGAAAAAGCGTGCTCCGTAAAATGACACAATCGCCATGGCGATGAGAGGTAGCGGGTAACTGTAGCGGGTAACTGTACCCCACCGTAATGGAATTTAGACATCTATAGTCAATGCACGGACGCAGACCTCCCTCCTTCTTCTTCACAAAAAAGGAACTTGAGTGGAGGGCGGGTGATGTGGAGTGCCGAATGTGCCCCTGCCTCAGAGATTCAGAGACAAATGTTTCCATAGCCACCGTCTCCTCCTGTGACAGGGGATACACGTGACTCCTGGGAAGTGTGGTGTTTACCAGGAGGTTTATCGCACAATCCCCTCGTCGATGAGGTGGTAATTGGGTCACCCTCTTTTTACAGAAGGCGATAGCCAAATCGGCATATTCGGTGGGAATGCGCACGGTGGAGATTTGGTCTGGACTCTCCACCATCGTTGCACTGATGGAAACTCCCACACACCAACCTGAACACTCCTCTGACCACCCCTTTAGAGCCCTCTGTTGCCACGAAACAATGGGGTTGTGAAAGGCCAACGAGGGAATCCTCACCACCACCGGAAACGCAGGAGAATCAATGAGGAAGAGACTAATTCTCTCCTCATGACCCCCCTGCATAACAATGTCCAGTGGAGCCGTGGCCTCCCTGACCACCCCTGACCCTAATGGTCGACTATCTAGGGAGTGCACGGGGCAGGGTTTGTCCATCTGAACCTGGGGAATCCCTAACCTATGCGCGAATCCGCGGTCCATAATATTCCCCGCTGCGCCTGAATCTACTAGCCCCTTATGCTGGGAATGGGGGGAAAACTCAGGGAAAGAAATCAACACATACATGTGACAAACAGGGAGCTCTGGGTGAGCCTGGTGCCGACTCGACTCCCAGACGAGCCCCTCCAGCACCGGTCGGCAGTGTGCCCTCTCCGACCACACCTAGTGCAGGAAGGGGCTCCTCCTCCGATCGCCCTCGCTGCAGCACCCCCTAACTCCATGGGTGTTGGAGCGGAGGCGCTGGGGGGTGGAACCAACAGGACCCGATTCGGACGCCCGTGCATAGCAAGCAAGTTGTCCAACCTTATGGACATGTCCACTAGCTGGTCCAGTGTGAGGGTGGCGGCTCTGCATGCTAGGACCCTGTCATTCCACCCCGCGCCGGCGGCCAAGGTCCTGAACTCCAGAGAGAAGTCTTGTGTGCTCCTCATCTCCTGACGTAAACGGAACAGATGTTCACCAGCCACTTGACCCTCAGGTGGATGGTCGAACATGGCGGGTGATCCTGACCCCTCCCGTCTCAGCCTCCAGTATTTATGCTGCAGTAGTTTGTGTCAGGGGGTTCGGGTCAGTTTGTTATATCTGGAGTACTTCTCCTGTGTGAATTTAAGTGTGCTCTCTCTTTCTCTCTTTCTTTCTCTCTCTCGGAGGACCTGAACCCTAGGACCATGCCCCAGGACTACCTGACATGATGACTCCTTGCTGTCCCCAGTCCACCTGGCCGTGCTGCTGCTCCAGTTTCAACTGTTCTGCCTTATTATTATTGGGCCATGCTGGTCATATATGAACATTTGAACATCTTGGCCATGCTCTGTTATAATCTCCACCCGGCACAGCCAGAAGAGGACTGGCCACCCCACATAGCCTGGTTCCTCTCTAGGTTTCTTCCTAGGTTTTGGCCTTTCTAGGGAGTTTTTCCTAGCCACAGTGCTTCTACACCTGCATTGCTTGCTGTTTGGGGTATTAAGCTGGGTTTTTGTACAGCACTTTGAGATATCAGCTGATGTACGAAGGGCTATATAAATACATTTGATTTGATTTGATTTGATTTGATCTCTGGGTAGTATTCCCTCGCCAAGTCTGGTCCATCCATGACCGCGTTGGTCCACTCCAGATCGTTCACGCTCTCACCTCCCGAAGGAGTTGGGTGAACAGTTGCCAGGTAAAGCTC
Organism: Oncorhynchus clarkii lewisi; assembly: GCF_045791955.1. Classification (NCBI taxonomy): domain Eukaryota; kingdom Metazoa; phylum Chordata; class Actinopteri; order Salmoniformes; family Salmonidae; genus Oncorhynchus; species Oncorhynchus clarkii. The sequence goes on from NC_092171.1 coordinate 28,267,215, forward strand.
CAGCTGGAGCAGGAACCCCTTGCAGTCGTCCCATCGTACTCCCTCGGGAGCTCGAGCCGGATACCGCTGGGGCTGGACGACGCCGGAGAAGGTGGTGGTGCTGGTTGGAGTGTGGCTGGTGGAGGGGTATAACACATGGAGGAGAAACCTCTAATCCTAATTACCATTCAAACGGTACGACGACCGTGACAAAACAAAACCCTGTGGCGCAAACACGCACCCCTAACAGAGCAACAAATACGCACCCCTAACAGAGCAACAAACACGCACCCCTAACAGAGCAACAAATACGCACCCCTAACAGAGCAACAAACACGCACCCCTAACAGAGCAACAAACACGCACCCCTAACAGAGCAACAAATACGCACCCCTAACAGAGCAACACCCCTAACAGAGCAGCAAATAATACCGCACAAATAATTAGCAGGCAGCGGAGGTTAATAAACCCACCGAAATTAACTAATAGGACACAGGTGTAAAAAAAAACAGACACAAACGAAAAGGAAAAATGGATCGGTGGCAGCTAATAGGCCGGCGGCGACGACGACCGCCAAGCACCGCCCGAAAAGGGAGAGGAGCCACCTTCGGTGGAAGTCATGACACACACCCTGATCTGTCTCACCTGTTTTGTGATTGTCTTCACCCCGTCCGGGTGTCACCCATCTTCCCCATTATCCCCTGTGTATTTATAACTGTGTTGTCTGTTGCCAGTTTGTTTTGTTTCGTCAACCTACCAGCGTCTTTCCCTCTGCTCCTGTCTCTCGATTGTTCCTGTTTTCACGGTTTTGACCATTCTGTCTGCCCTGACCTTGAGCCTGCCTGATGTCCTGTACCTTTTCCCCACCTATCTGAATTACTGACCTCTGCCTACCCTGACCCTGAGACTACCTGCTTTCCTGTACCTTTGCCCCTCCTATCAGGATTACTGACCCCTACCTTCCCTTGACCTGTCTTTTGCCTTCCCCTGTTGGATTAATAAACTGTTGTTACTTCGACATTGTCTGCATCTGGGTCTTACCTGAAATGTGATAGTGTGTGTGTGCATGCATGTGTCTGTGCCTATGTTTGTGTTGCTTCGCAGTCCCAGCTGTTCCATAAGGTGTTTTTTTAATCTGTTTTTTAAAATCTAATTTTACTGCTTGCATGAGTTACTTGATGTGGAATAGAGTTCCATGTAGTTATGGCTCTATTTAGTACTGTGTGACATTCCATAGTCTGTTTTGGATTTGGGGACTGTGAAGAGACCTCTTGTGGCATGTTTAGTGGGGTATGCATGGGTGTCCAAGCTATGCGCCAGTAGTTGAAACAGACAGCTCGGTGCATTCAACATGTCAATACCTCTCATAAATACAAGTAGTGAGGAAGTCAATCTCTCCTTCACTTTGAGCCAGGAGAGATTGACATGCATATTATTAATATTAGCTCTCTGTGTACATCCAAGGACCAGCCGTGCTGCCCTGTTCTGAACCAATTGCAATTTTCCTAAGTCCTTTTTTTGTTGCACCTGACCACTCGCCTTAACAATAGTCCAGGTGCGACAAAACGAGGGCCTGTAGGACCTGCATTGTTGACAGTGCTTTTAACCTGCTGCGACTCTAGGGGCAGTATTTTCATTTTTGGAGAAAAAAACGTTCTCGTTTTCACCTGGATATTTTGTCAGGACAAGATGCTAGAATATGCATATACTTGACAGCTTAGGATGGAAAACACTAACGTTTCCAAAACTGTAAAGATATTGTCTGTGAGTATAACAGAACTGATGTTGCAGGCGAAAGCCTGAGAAAAATCCAATCCGGAAGTGCCCCATGTTTTGAAAGCGCTGCGTTCCAATGAGTCCCTATTGAGCTGTGAATGTGCTATCAACCAGCTTACTACGTAAGCTTTCTACGTATTCCCCAAGGTGTCTACAGCATTGTGACGTAGTTTTACGCTTTTATGTTGAAGAATAGCCGTAGGCGGCTACATTACGTAAGTGGTCACCTGATGGCTCCCAGGGTGACTTTGGCGTAAAATACAGAGGTAGCCATTACTCCAATCGGTCCTACTGAAAAACGAATTGTCCTGACGGATATTTGAAAAACACCTTGAGGATTGATTATAAACAAAGTTTGCCATGTTTCTGTCGATATTATGGAGCTAATTTGGAATATGTTTTGCCGTTTTCATGACTGCAATTTCCGGGAGATTTCTCAGCCAAACCTGAAGGGAAAAAATGAACTTTGGCTATCTACCGGGGAGTCTCGTGAGTGAGAACATCCAAAGTTCATCAAAGGTAAACTATTTAATTTGATTGCTTTTCTGATTTTTGTGACAAGGTTGCCTGATGCTGATATCACATACATTAACAAGCATTTCACACATTTTATCCAGATACTGACTGTTAGCACTTGATGTAATGTAGCAGTTTCCCACCAGAATGGCCTTTAAGTGAGGCAGATGAACCTGTTGCAATATTACTTCAACAGTATTTGACATGAGATCCTCTCTAATCTTTACAGGAATGTGGTTCTGAAAATAAACAGCAACACATCCACCATTGGCATTTCTATATTTTCTACAAATGTTATAACCTTGTAATGCTACCACTGTATCTCTCACGCCCTGATCTGTTTCACCTGTCCTGTGATTGTCTCTACCCCCTCCAGGTGTCGCTTATTTTCCCCTGTGTATTTATCCCTGTGTTTCCTGTCTCTCTGCACCAGTTCATCTTGTCAAGTCAACCAGCGTGTTTTTACTGTACTCCTGCTTTTTCTTATCTCTCTTTTGCTAGTCTTCCCAGTTTTGACCCTTGCCTGCCCTGACTCTGAACCCGCCTGCCTGACGATACTGCCCTGCACTGACCTTGAGCCTGCCTGCCACTCTGTACCTCCTGGTCTCTGACCTTGTTAAGATCTTTGTGCCTGTCCACGACCATTTTCTTGCCTGCCCCTTGGATACTAATAAATATCAGACACTCGAACCATCTGCCTCCCATGTCTGCATCTGGGTCTCACAATGTGCCCTTAGATAATACCTTTGACAATACTCTAAGTCAGTTTCAGAGATAGTCAGAATATTAATGTCATCTGTTACTAGAAAATTATTGATTTCATGAACCTTGTTTCTTCAGCTACATATATTAACGTGGGCTATTTTGAGAACTTTTCTTCTGGGATGCTTACTTGCTTTCATTGCTTTACTGGGAAGCTTAGCAGCAGTAGATGTGCTCATGTTATTCATGTTAGTGCAGGGTGAGCTGCTCACAGTGGACTTCCTCCTAGGGCACGCCGGCTTAGTGCTAAAAGTATACATCTGGTTCATAGGCACATGATTACTGTGTACAATAGCTGTAGGATCAGTAAAGGCATCCAGGGCAGTTATATGGACATAAATTAGGTTACTTATATTGTTTCTACTGATGTCCTTGGTGTAATGTACATTTGCTGAAGTATCATGACAACTCTGCGTCACAATGGTAGGGATGAGCTGAGCTGGGCTGGGTCATTGATGAGTCATTGTCTCAGCGCAGCCTTATAGTGCTGTGAAAGGATCCAGGGTCCCAAATGATTTGGCTGGATCCCATCCTCCTTATGAAGCCTGTTTTGTTGCCAAAAGGTTTCGAAATTGTCAACAAAGTTACACCCATTGAGCTGCAATAATCACGTAGCCAGTTGTGAAGAGAAAGAATCCTGCTAATGCGTTCAATGCCGATTCAGAGATTCAGAGATGGCAGAGGGCCAGATACGATGGGTCTTTTGTCAGTGTTTACCAGAGTCAATCAACTCTTTAAAATTCAGTTTCAACTTTACAGAACTAAACAACATGTCATTAAAACCAACATGGACTATGATAGAATCAATTTCCATGTCCTGGCATAGTACATTCGGGAGCAGCTTAGTAATGTCATTTACTCGAGCACCGGGATACAACATTGTTTCTGTCCAGCCACCGGCGTAGAAAATGTGAACATTCCACTCTGCGTTTTCCCCAGTTTCTTACGTAGGCTGGCGACCTGCATGATCAATGAAGCCACCTCAAGCCTATAATCATCGTCAAGTAAACAATTGCCACATTGGAACTCTGAGTGCTCCAGTTAGTCCCGAAGCAGTGTGTAATAGATACAGCTCCTACAGCACTGGAACCGTACATTTTTTTCTCCAGACAAAGAGGGCTCCATTGCAAACTCATCTGGTACCAACTTCATTAGCTTGATGGCTAGCAGCATGTAGTTGTTGATCAGTCTCTCACGTTGCTGTAGAGGAATTTAAGCCCACTCTTCCATGCAGAACTGCTTTAACTCAGCAACATTTCTGAGTTTTCAAGCATGAACTGCTCATTTCAAGTCCTACCACAACATCTCAATTGTGATTAGGTCTGGACTTTGACTAGGCCATTCCAAAACTCAGCACACATATGGATGGCCTGACATTCTCCTGTAGAATTCTCTGATACTGTCACGTTGTTCGTAATAATGATGGTCGGACTAAGGTGCAGCATACGTAGAGTTCCACATATTTACTAGACAGTGAAACTTAGAAAAAACGAAGCAATAAAGAATAAACTAAACGTGATGACAATCCAGTGCTAACAGGCAACTAAACATAAACAATATCCCATAACCCACAGGTGGAAAAATGCAACTTAAGTACGATCCCCGATTAGAGACAATGATTACCAGATGCCTCTAATTGGGAAGCATACACAAACCCCAACATAGAAAATGAAACCTAGAACCCCACATAGAAATAATAAACTAGACTAAAACCCCTAGTCACGCCCTGACCTACTCTCCCATAGAAAATACAGGCTTTCTATGGTCAGGACGTGACAGATACAGAGCAGAATTCAGGGTTCCTTCTTTTAAGACAAGTGGTCCAGAGGCAGCACGGCATCCCCAAACCATCACACTTATATCCTGGCATAAGGTTCTTACTGTAGAATGCAGTGTTTTGTTCGCCAGGTATAATGGGACCCATGTCATCCAAAAATGCATTTTCACAGCAATGTGTCTTCTTAATCTATCTGAAAAAAAGACAGAATAAAACATAAAAACAGAGTAAAAAGAGTGGTTCGACACAATGAGATCGCTAGCTAGATGACGGGCTCGTCCATGTTAACAGAACGGGCATAACTTGGCAATAAAATATAATCCGTTTTTACACGTGCCTCTGCTGTTACTGTTATCATTTTTGGTGTCAAATCCATAATTTCACACAGAGAAAGTAATAGGATTTCAGATTTGATTAGCTGTTCTTAAAGGATCTCCTTCCCTATGAGAGTGAAAGATGTTTTGAACTCACCGAACCACTCAGTCTGCAAAGGTTTCTACAACTGACACTGACATACAGGCAATTACTTTATGAGAAATACCACGGAAGGCACTTCTTGAGGGGGTGACAAAAGAGACCATTCTCAGCGGATGTAGGCAGCGTTGCTCTTCACATCTCATAGGCAATGGGACTGTAAGAGGATGGTCATTTGGATTGGAAAGTCGTCTCTTCTTTAACTTTACAATGGAGGTTCAAAAATGAAGCCCATTTTCCCCCACGTCCTTCCTGAATAAGTCAGTGGGCGACAGAAAGGTTCTGTTGCTGTCATTCCCAGGCTGGGCCCAGGGAATGTGTGCTTGCACACTAACCCTAGGCTCTATTGGTTTCAGACTCTCTGCAAGCGAGCGGGTTGACAGAGATGAAGGTTCACACATCATCCCTCCATCGCCTCCTTCCATCCCTCCCTAACCTCTCGAGAGTCCCATCGCAGCACTGGCCTGCTCTCTCTCTCCCCCTCATCTCATCAATCCCTCTCCCCCCCTCTCTCTCCCTCTTTCCCATGCAGAGTCCCATGCAGCTTGCCTGGCTTCCCTCTCTCACACATAATGCTAATGTGAAATCCCTCTGCCCTTCTTCCTAGCCACTTCATCAAGTCAGGTGCAGGCACGTGTTGAGAGAGAGAGGCGAGAGCTGAGAAGTATCAAGTTAAAGGGTTTACCAAACTCATATTGCCATACATCCCTTATCTCGGCTCCACACGTGATTATATTTCCACTGTCCATGTTTACATGGCCCTGAAAACATCTTGTTTACTCAGACAGACATGACCCCCATTATTATAATGTATGTTATTACCTGCTTATGCCCAGGCCCCTCTGCACCGTGCGTAGGTGCAGTACTCTGGCATGGCCTGCAGTTTGATGGGTATCCCAGGATTACCCTCATTTTGAAAAAACTGAATAATCTGTGCACTAACAGCGATACAATAATAGTTTGTACGGTCCTCTTGAGTTGAATTTAGGGTGCATTTCATCTAGGATTCTACCTGTTATGAGCTCCGTATCTTTAGTAGTAGTTTTGAGGGTTATTTATTTTATTGTTATGGTTTTGTGTATTTTGTGTACAGATTATTAGAGAGCTAACAATGCAGAGAGACAGGAGGGTGAGGCCCATATCCACAGTACACACATCTCCTGTCATGATGTTCCCCACCCCCCTTCACAGCTGTTCTACAGATTTTATGGAGACAGAAAATTCTAATGGTCTTGTTTTACTTCCCCCTCGCAAGCTACAAAACAAGAAATACGGTGGACAATTTGTTACAGAATAATCCTGTTGTACCAGGCAATGTAAGAGACAACCTAGCAACCCCCTCCAGTGTGGAATGGGGAACGGGGTGAAGAGGAGTGGCATGCGGAGCGCTCTCATTCTCCTCTATCAGTTTGACCTCACATCTCATCTGGGCCTGTAGCACAGGCATAATCCCCTACCCTCAGAGACAGGCTCAACATGCAGGAGTCCATTGTTGCTTAATTAATTACTGAATGGTGTGCAGGTATGGTGCAGTCAGAGATATAGATAACGCAGAGACGGGTTCTCCCTGATGGGAACCTCTGAACAATGAGCAGTTGTGTTTACCCACAATTTGGGCACAGCTTGGATGTAGCCTACAAGACAACAAGCAGAAAATTGTCTCAGAGAGTAAGAGTAATAGCTGCATACAGGCTATGTTCACAAGACACAAAGAGAGTAGAGAAGGTGGAAGAAACCCTGGAACCCTGAGTTCAAAACCAATGTAACATTTTGTAGCCTTGCTAATATCTAGCCATGTCAGCATTATCAAGTGCAATAGTAACTTAACAGAAACATTATGTGTAATAATCACATTTATTGCACTGGAGTCCTAGATTTATGTCATGTGTCAGCTTTATATGACCCTTCATCTAAGGTTCGAAACACAATGCAAATGATTTGGTCTGAGTTAGTTAAATCAGGGTTCTGAGCACGTTTTTCTCGATGGAACTAGCCCTCCAGATCTGATGACTACGGATTTTGACAAGAAATGAACACAGCACAGGACAAACTTTGTGCTGAGTGATACAACAGGAACACAGAGCAGGTGTGGGTCGGGTGTTTTTGCTATTGTAAGGCTATAGTGAGTTGAGCCCAGTGAAGGGGATGGGATTGCAATGTATGAGCAGAATGCCAATGCTACCAAAGTGCAGTTCTATCCTCCATATCATTTAGATCTGCAGAGCAATTATGAAATACTCAACACCATGGAGAGAGGGGGAAGAGAGAAGAGAAATAGAGAGAGAGAGAGAGAGAGAGAGAGAGAGAGAGAGAGAGAGAGAGAAAGAAAGAGAGGGAGGGGAGGGAGAGAGAGAGAGAGAGAGAGAGAGAAAGGGAGAGGGAGAGTGAGAGAAGGGTTGTCACAGCCACTAGGCACTGAGCACTACACTACAGTAATGTGATTTCTATTGATGGGGAAATTTTAAATACTGTATGTTGAAGGGTATATTACATGTAAATTAAAACTAGATTAAAAGAGCAGGGCTGGCGCAGATGTAGTTGACAGTGTGAGGCAGAATGGCAATTTGCGAGATGACAATACAGCACAACACAGCGCGGCACAACACAGCAAAACACAAAATGGCACAACACAGCACAACACAACACAGCATGACACGACACAGCACAACACAGCACAACGACACAACACAACACAACAACACAGCACAAAACAACACGACACAATACAACTCAGCACAACATAACACAACACAACACGGCAAAATAACACGACACAACACGGCACGGCAGTGACTCAATACGGCACGACACGACATGACACAGCACATGCAGCCAACAACATGACATGGCACGACACAGCACAGCACAGCACAATGCAACACAACACAACACAGTGAACACCTATTGAGGGCCACACCAATAATTTAGACTACTAGAACATCACCATCATGACCAACCGATGCCCTCCACTGTATTCGCTTGACACATTGTGTATTTCACAGTCATTTTGTACAGATATAATAAAAGAGATGAAGCAAACAAATGTATTGGTATTGCTATCTAGAGTAAATGGAGACAGGCTTTGCCCATTTCATGAGCCCACCGACAGCACCTATTTAATGTGTCCATTAACAGTGGGATGACACATTCGGATTTACTTGCCATTCTGCAGCTTTATTTCTCTGAATAGTGTAATTAAAACAGATTTTCTCTCAATTCAAATTTCAAGAAGAACAATCTTTTAAATTGTTTTTTATATTATTCTAAAATCGCCTCTAAATTACAGGGTTGTGGGACATTGATAAACGTTCAGAGCACCTGTCTCAAACAACACATGCAGTGCCTTCAGAAAGTATTCTTAACATTTGACTTATTCCACATTTTGTTGTGTTACAGCCTGAATTCAAAATGGATTCCATAGATTTTCTTTCTCACCCATACCCCATAATGACAAAGTGAAAAATATTTTACATTGTTTTTGCAAATGTATTGAAAATTAAAAACAGAAATATCTAATTTACACACCTGAGTCAATACTTTGTAGAAGCACCTTTGGCAGCTATTACAGCTGTGAGTCTTTCTGGCTAAGTCTCTAAGAGCTTTCCTCAATTGAATTATGCAACATTTGCCCATTTGTATTTTACAATTTGTTCAAGCTCGGGCAAATTGGTTGTTGATCATTGCTAGACAACCGTTTTCAGGTCTTGCCATAGGTTTTCAAGTATACTGAGCAAAACTATAAAATAAATATGTGAAGTGTTTATTTAACCGCACAAAAACCTTATTCCTCTATAATGTTGTGCACAAATTTGTTTACATCCCTGTTATTAAGCATTTTTCCTTTGCCAAGATAATCCATCCACCTGACAGGTGTGGCATATCAAGAAGCTGATTAAACAGCATGGTCATTACACAGGTACACCTTGCGCTGAGGACAATAAAAGGCCACTTTAAAATGTGCACCTTTGTCAAACAAAAAAATCCCACAGATGTCTCAAGTTTTTAGGGAGCGTGTGAGCTGTTGTCAGAGAATTGAATGTTAATTTCTCTACCATGTTGTTTTAGAGAATTGGGCAGTACATCCAGCTGGCCTCACAACCGCAGATGACGTGTAACTACTCCTGCCCAGAACCTCCACAATCGGCTTCTACACCTGAGGGATCATCTTAGGCCAGCCACTCGGACAGCTGATGGTCGTAACTGACTTCAGTGGGAAAATGCTCACTCCGATTGTCACTGGCACACTGGAGAGGTGTGCTCTCCACAGATGAATCATGTGAGCGAACGGGTTTGCTCCATGGTGGCGGTGGGGTTGTGGTATGGGCAGGCATAAGCCAAGGACAGTGAACACAATTGCATTTCATTAATGGCAATTTGAATGCACAGAGATACCGTGACGAGATGATGAGCCCCATTGTCATGCCATTCATCCACCGCCATCACCTCATGTATCAGCATGATAATTCACAGATCTGTACACAATTCCCGAAAACTGAAAATGTCCCAGTTCTTCCAGGGCCTGCATACTATCCAGACATGTCACCCATTGAGCATGTTTGGGATGAACTTGATCGATGTGTACGGCAGCGTGTTCCAGTTCCTGTTAATATCAAACAATTTTGCACACAGCCATTGAAGAGGAAAGGGACAACATTCCACAGACCACAATCAACAGCCTGATCAACTTTATGCGAAAGGAAATGTGTCACGTTGCATGAGGCAAATGGTGGTCCATGGTCACACCAGATACTGACTGATTTTCTAATCCATGCCCCTAATTTTTTTAAAGGTATCTGTGACCAACACATGCATACCTGTACTCCCAGTCATTTGAAATCCATAGATTAGGGCCTCATACATTCATTTATATTGACTGGTTTTCTTATATGAACTGTACAATCTTTGAAATTGTTGCATATTAAGTTTATATTTTTGTTCAATGTAGATTTAAGTCAAAACTGTAACTTGGAAATTCAGGAATATTCACTGTCTTTTTGTTAAGCAACTCCAGTGTAGATTTGGCCTGAGGTTATTGTCCTGGAAAGGGGAATTAATCTCCCAGTGTCTGGTGGAAAGCAGTCTGAAAGTTGAACGTTTTCCTCTAGGATTTTGCCTGTGTTCCAAAACACATTTTATTCTGTACAGGCTTCCTTCCTTTCACTCTATCAATTGGGTTAGTATTGTGGAGGAACAACAATGTTGTTGATCCATCCTCAGTTTTCTCCTATCACAGCGATTACACTCTGTAACTGTTTTAAAGTCACCATTGTTCTCATGGTGAAATCCCTAAGGGGTTTTCTTCCTCCCTGGAAACTGATTTATGAAGTACGCCTGCTTCTTTGTAGTGACTGGGTGTATTGATATACCATCCAATGTGTAATTGATAACTTCACCTTGCTCAGAGGAATATTCATTGTCTGCTTTTTTACCCATCTACCAATAAGTGCCCTTCTTTGCAAGCATTGGAAAACCTCCCTGGTCTTTGTGGTTCAATTTGTGTTTGAAATTCAGTGCTCGACTGTGTGTCTGGGGTATAGAGATTAAAAAGAGTCATTAAAAAATCATGTTAAACACTATTATTGCACACAGAGTGAGTCCATGCAACTTATTATGTGTCTTGTTAAAGTACATTTTTACTTCTGAACTTATTTAGTCTTGCCATTACAAAGAGGTAAAACACTTCAAAAAACACAATTCCACTTTGACATTATTTTTTTATTTCACCATTATTTAATATTTAACCAGGTAGGCAGGTTGAGAACAAGTTCTCATTTACAACTGCGACCTGGCCAAGATAAAGCATAGCAGTGTGAACAGACAACAACACAGAGTTACACATGGAGTAAACAATAAACAAGTCAATAACACAGTAGAAAAAATAAAAAAAGACTCTATATACATTGTGTGCAAAAGGCATGAGGAGGTAGGCGAATAATTACAATTTTTCAGATTAACAATGGAGTGATAAATGATCAGATGGTCATGTGCAGGTAAAGATACTGGTGTACAAAAGAGCAGAAAAGTAAATAAATAAAAACAGTATGGGGATAGGGTAGGTAAATTGGGTGGGCTATTTACCGATGGACTATGTACAACTGCAGCGATCAGTTAGCTGCTCAGACAGCAGATGTTTAAAGTTGGTGAGGGATATAAAAGTCTCCAACTTAAGCGATTTTTGAAATTCTTTCCAGTCACAGGCAGCAGAGAACTGGAAGGAAAGGCGGCCAAATGAGGTGTTGGCTTTAGGGATGATCAGTGAGATACACCTGTTGGAGCGCGTGCTACGGGTGGGTGTTGCCATCGTGACCAGTGAACTGAGATAAGGCGGAGCTTTACCTAGCATGGACTTGTAGATGACCTGGAGCCAGTGGGTCTGGCGACGAATATGTAGCGAGGGCCTGCCGCCTGGCGCATACAGGTCTCAGTGGTGGGTGATATAGGGTGTTTTAGTAACAAAACGAATGGCACTGTGATAAACTGCATCCAGTTTGCTGAGTAGAGTATTGGAAGCTATTTTGTAGATGACATCGCCGAAGTCGAGGATCGGTAGGATAGTCAGTTTTACTAGGGTAAGTTTGGCGGCGTGAGTGAAGGAGGCTTTGTTGCAGAATAGAAAGCCGAATCTAGATTTGATTTTAGATTGGAGATGTTTGATATGAGTCTGGAAGGAGAGTTTGCAGTCTAGCCAGACACCTAGGTACTTATAGATGTCCACATATTCTAGGTCGGAACCATCCAGGGTGGTGATGCTAGTCGGGCGTGCGGGTTCAGGCAGTGAACGGTTGAAAAGCATGCATTTGGTTTTACTAGCATTTAAGAGCAGTTGGAGGCCACGGAAAATAGTGTTGTATGGCATTGACGCTCGTTTGGAGGTTAGATAGCACAGTGTCCAAGGAAGGGCCAGAAGTATACAGAATGGTGTCGTCTGCGTAGAGGTGGATCAGGGAATCGCCCGCAGCAAGAGCAACATCATTGATATATACAGAGAAAAGAGTCTGCCCGAGAACTGAACCCTGTGGCACCCCCATAGAGACTGCCAGAGGACCGGACAACATGCCCTCCGATTTGACACACTGAACTCTGTCTGCAAAGTAGTTGGTGAACCAGGCAAGGCAGTCATTAGAAAAACCGAGGCTACTGAGTCTGCCGATAAGAATATGGTGATTGACAGAGTCGAAAGCCTTGGCCAGGTCGATGAAGATGGCTGCACAGTACTGTCTTTTATCGATGGCGGTTATGATATCGTTTAGTACCTTGAGCGTGGCTGAGGAGAAGGTACGGTGGGATTCGAGATGGTCAGTGATCTGTTTGTTGACTTGGCTTTTGAAGACCTTAGATAGGCAGGGCAGGATGGATATAGGTCTGTAACAGTTTGGGTACAGGGTGTCTCCCTCTTTGAAGAGGGGGATGACTGCGGCAGCTTTCCAATCCTTGGGGATCTCAGACGATATGAAAGAGAGGTTGAACAGGCTGGTAATAGGGGTTGCGACAATGGCGGCGGATAGTTTCAGAAATAGAGGATCCAGATTGTCAAGCCCAGCTGATTTGTGTGGTTCCAGGTTTTGCAGCTCTTTCAGAACATCTGCTATCTGGATTTGGGTAAAGGAGAAGCTGGGGAGGCTTGGGCGAGCAGCTGCGGGGGGGGGGGGGGGGAGGAGCTGTTGGCTTAGGTTGGAGTAGCCAGGAGGAAGGCATGGCCAGCCGTTAAGAAATGCTTGTTGAAGTTTTCGATTATCATGGATTTATCGGTGGTGACCGTGTTACCTAGCCCCAGTGTGGACTTTACAGTGTCCCAGAACGTTTTGGAGTTTGAGCTACAGGATGCAAATTTCTGCTTGAAAAAGCTGGTCTTTACTTTTCTGACTGACTGAGTGTATTGGTTCCTGACTTCCCTGAACAGTTGCATATCGTGGGGACTATTCAATGCTATTGCAGTCCGCCACAGGATGTTTTTGTGCTGGTCGAGGGCAGTCAGGTCTGGAGTGAAGCAAGGGCTATATCTGTTCTTAGTTCTGCATTTTTTGAACGGAGCATGCTTATCTACGATGGTGAGGAAGTTACTTTTAAAGAATGACCAGGCATCCTCAACTGACGGGCTGAAGTCAATATCCTTCCAGGATACCCGGGCCATGTCGATTAGAAAGGCCTACTCACAGAAGTGTTTTAGGGAGCTTTTGACAGTGATGAGTGGTGGTCGTTTGACTGCGGACCCGTAGCGGATACAGGCAATGAGGCAGTGATCGCTGAGATCCTGGTTGAAGACAGCGGAGGTGTATTTGGTGGGCCAGTTGTTCAGGATAATGTCTATGAGGGTGCCCTTGTTTACAGATTTAGAGTTGTACCTGGTTGGTTCCTTGATGATTTGTGTGAGATTGAGGGCATCTAGCTTAGATTGTAGGACTGCCGGGCATATCCCAGTTTAGGTCACCTAACAGAACGCACTCCGAAGCTAGATGGGGGGCGATCAATTCACAAATGGTGTCCAGGGCACAGCTGGGAGCTGAGGGGGGTCGGTAGCAGGCAGCAACAGTGAGAGACTTATTTCTGGAGAGAGTAATTTTTTTAATTAGTAGTTTGGGTATGGACCTGGAAAGTATGACATTACTTTGCAGGCTATCTCTGCAGTAGACTGCAACTCCTCCCCCTTTGGCAGTTCTATCTGGATGGAAAATGTTATAGTTGAGTATGGAAATCTCAGAATTTTTGGTGGCCTTCCTAAGCCAGGATTCAGACACGGCAAGGACATCAGGGTTGGCAGAGTGTGCTAAAGCAGTGAGCAAAACAAACTTAGGGAGTAGGCTTCTGATGTTGACATGCATGAAACCAAGGCTTTTTCGATCACAGAAGTCAACAAATGAGGGTGCCTGGGGACACGCAGGGCCTGGGTTTACCTCCACATCACCCGCGGAACAGAGGAGGAGTAGTATGAGGGTGCGGCTAAAGGCTATCAAAACTGGTCGCCTAGAGCGTTGGGGACAAAGAATAAAAGGAGCAGATTTCTGGGTGTGGTAGAATATATTCAGGACATAATGCGCAGACAGGGGTATGGTGGGGTGCTGGTACAGCAGAGGTAAGCCCAGGCACTGGGTGATGATAAGAGAGGTTGTATCTCTGGACATGCTGGTTGTAATGGGTGAGGTCACAGCATGTGTGGGAGGTAGGACAAAGGAGGTATCAGAGGTATGAAGAGTGGAACTAGGGGCTCCATTGTAAACTAAAACAATGATGACTAACCTGAATAACAGTATACAAGGCATATTGACATTTGAGAGAGACATACAGCGAGGCATAAAGTAATCACAGGTGATGATTGGGAGAGCTAGCTAAAACAACATGTGAGACAACAACAGCTAATCAGCTAACACAACAACAGCAGGTAAAATGGCGATGACTAGGCAGAGAGGGTCGGATTAACTACACACAGAGCCTGAGTTCGCGGATGGGGCCAACAGATAAAAAATAAATAAACAGAATGGATTACCGTGATTAATGGACAGTCCAGCAGGCATCAGCTATGTAGCCAAGTGATCATAGTGTCCAGAGGGCAGCAGTAGATGGAACAGGGAACCCGCCACTACGTTAGCAGGCGACAAGGCGTTTAAAGTTAGTAGCCCTCCGACGGAGGCCGGTTGAAGGCACAGCGGATGGAGTATACGTCGGCAGACCAGTCGTGGTGGTGCGGCGGGCGCTGTGTTGACAGATAATCCAAGCCAGATGGCGAAAGAGGTATTGTAAAATTTAGTTTGCTGGCCGGGAGATGCGCATGGCTCACGGTTAACTGGTGCTAGCTTCGTGGCAGTGGCGTTAGCCACTATAGCCAATCGTTAGCAGCGGTGATCCGGTGCTAAGGTCCAGAGTTTACAGCAAGGATCCGGTGGAGTATCAGGCTCTATCCGTGTATGTGTGGGGTTCGGTTGAACATCTGAGTAGGCCGGGAGGTGGGCCTCAGGGATAGCTTCGGTACTGGGTGCCACGGTGAGCTAGCTAGCAGCAAGCTGTGAGCTAGCTAGCTACAAGCTAGCTGTGAAGATCAGAAGTAGTGGTCCAGGGATTACGACAGGAATCCGGCGTTGTTGTGGAGAGACAGTCCGATACTAGTAGACTGGCGAGTATTATCCAGGCTGAGAACAGGGCTGGTATGGGTGCAGAAGGTAAAAGCCGCTAGCAGTGGCTAACAATGACTGAATAGCTAATTAGCAGGTTAGCTTCTGGTGGTTCTTGAATGTGTTCTAAAATTAAAAATAATAGCGATACCGTATCACATTGGGCGAGACAGGTTACCGGAAGGTATAATCAAATTAAAAATCGAAAATAGATTTGAAAATAAAATGTAAATATATATACAAAAAATACGAAAAATACAAAAGTACACGAGACACAAACAAAACACGTGTTCACTGCTACGCCATCTTGGTGGAATTTTTTTAATTTATTATGGGGTATTGTGTGTAAGTCAGTGACAAACTACGTCAATTTAATCATTATTAAATTCAGGTTGTAACACAACAGTCAAGGGTTGTGAATACTTTCGGAACGCATTTCAGTTAGCCCCCTTTCGAGATATTTTATGGACAGAATAGATCACAATGTTGCTGTTTTTGTAGCAGTATATTTCCCACAGCTGTCAGATGTAGGACACATTAACGTAGTTCTCCTGTAGATGATGAAATGTTAAAATATATGCCAGTGCGTAAAAAAAAAGCACACAATGGCCCGACCACCATCAAATATTTAACAAAGAGTGAGAGAGGAAGCACGGAAGGTTGTACTGCGTTGACAGCCATGCCATTGTGGAGGCATTTAAAAAAAATCTTCTTTCCTGGTTTTCCAGAGAAGAAAGCATTAATACACAAGGTTTTCTGGACACTTGTATTACTATTTCATATGAACAGTCTTCATTCTGCACTCCATTCCTCATGGTGTTGGATAGAGGGATAAAGGGGTCACGAGGATCAATTCAAACCAAAGAAACTAACCACAGTAGAAAGCAACTTACTGTACTTAAACTTTTTTTATTTATGGGCTAATTATGACATGTCAGTAAAACACTTTAAGATATAAGGAACTGTAGCTAACACAAATACTCAGGCACGTAAGTAAACTATATAATGTCCTGGTGGTCTGTATATCTAAAGACTACAGTACATGGCTTGTATTAATTTATTTTTTAACCTTTTGACAGGAAGTCTTCTGAGACCAAAATCTCTTTTACAGATGAGCCCTGTAATTACAAATGTATACACATAAACGTACCACGAAAAGCAAAACAGAAATACAAAATACAATCATAGAAAACAAACACATTCTTCACTTAAAAGGTCCTCAAATTTGCCATAGAGGCACCAAATAATTCCATTTGGAGACAATTAATGAAGCAATTGATGAAACACAATAATACTGGTGAATGCTGTCTAGTTAAATGTTAACCCAGAGCACTGATCACTGGGGGTTTCCTGTTTCAATGCTGCAATCAAGGCACCAGCATAATTGACAACTTCTTTAGAAGTAGCGTTGTCTCAGATCTCTGAGATAACTCACACACTCTCACACACTGACAGGAAAGCACTGACGCTAAAACACCCACAGATTTTTTTTCCACAAGAAAGAAAATAAACACAATATCACACACTGATTAAAAAATACAAATCTAATCCAATAGTGTTGCAAAGCCGAGTTCACATAGGCAGTTAGAAGTGACAACAATTTTTTTTGCATATCCGATTCAAATCTTTTATTTTTCTTGCAATTTGACCAACCAAAAGCCACATGGGATCGGATATTTCATGTCACATTTCAAACCACCTACGAAAGTGGTTCGAAGTCAGATGCAAATCTGATTCCTGGCCATGCGACTTGTGTCAGTCAAATCTGATTTATTTGCCCTCAAGTGTTTTTTCAGGCTGCTATTAGTCATATCTTGTTGCTTGAGAAGAACATGACGTGGTAGCTCACTAGCTTGTTAATAGTTTACAAACAAATTAGTGAACGTGCTGGAAAGCTAAACAGCGACATAGTTGACTGCTATGGCTAGATTATAAAATACATGTTTTAAAGGTTGGATCATCTTATCCTTTGAGACTTTAAAAGTGTTCTTACACTATGATTTTGAACATTCAAAGCAAGTGGGAAATGTCTATAGAAGGCATTGTTGTCACTATAGCTTGCTACATAACTTTTGAGTGATAGGAAGCAGGAGCACCACCACCAATCAGCCGATACCACTGCACACACACCTGTCATTACTATGACAACTAGCGTAGCATGTCAGCATATGACTGCTGTCTGAACACAGGCAAATCCAATTTGGTCACTTGTAACTGTTTGGACAGTCAGTATTAAAAAAAATAATTTGAAAACCAAACTGATTTGAACATTAAGATCCGCTGTGACGTGTGCTCCCTCTACGACCTCTAGGTCACCAGGCTGCTCGTTACGGCACACAACTGTCACCATTGTTACGCACACCTGCACATCATCAGACTCACCTGGACTCCATCGCTTCCCTGATTACCTTCCCTATATAAACTCAGAAAAAAAATAAACGTTCTCTCACTGTCCACTGCGTTTATTTTACACAAACTTAACATGTGTAAATATTTGTATGAACATAACAAGATTCAACAACTGAGACATAAACTGAACAAGTCCACAGACATGTGACTAACAGAAATTGAATAATGTGTCCCTGAACAAACAAAGGGGGGGGTCAAAAATAACAGTCAATATCTGGTGTGGCCACCAGCTGCATTTAGTACTGCAGTGCATCTCCTCCTCATGGACTGCACCAGATTTGCCAGTTCTTGCTGTGAGACCAAGGCACCTGCAAGTTCCCGGACATTTCTGGTGGGAATGGCCCTAGCCCTCACCCTCCGATCCAACAGGTCACAGACGTGTTCAATGGGATTGACATCCAAGCTCTTCACTGGCCATGGCAGAACACTGACATTCCTGTCTTGCAGGAAATCACGCACAGAACGAGCAGTATGGATGGTGGCATTGTCATACTGGATGGTCATGTCAGGATGAGCCTGCAGGAATGTTACCGTATGAGGGAGGAGGACGTCTTCCCTGTTGAGATTGCCTGCAATGACAACAAGCTTAGTTCGATGATGCTGTGAAACACCGCCCCAGACCATGACAGACCCTCCACCTCCAAATCGATCCCGTTCCAGAGTACATGTCTTGGTGTAATGCTCATTCCTTTGACGATAAATGCAAATCTGACCATCACCCCTGGTGAAACAAAACCGCGACTCGTCAGTGAAGAGCACTTTTTGCCAGTCCTGTCTGGTCCAGCGACGATGGGTTTGTGCCCATAGGCGACGTTGTTGCCGGTGATGTCTGGTGAGGATCTGCCTTACAACAGGCCTACTCAGTCCAGCTTCTCTCAGTCTATTGCAGACAGTCTGAGCACTGATGGAGGGATTGTGCGTTCCTGGTGTAACTCAGGCAGTTATTGTTGCCATCCTGTACCTGTCCTGCAGGTGTGATGCTCTGATGTACCGATCCTGTGCAGGTGTTGTTACACGTGGTCTGCCACTGCGAGGACGATCAGCTGTCCATCCTGTCTCCCTGTAGCACTGTATTAGGCGTCTCACAGTACGGACATTGCAATTTATTGCCCTGGCCACAACTACAGTCCTCATGCCTCCTTGCAGCATGCCTAAGGTATGTTCACACAGATGAGCAGGGACACTGGGCAGTTTTCTTTTGGTGTTTTTTGCAGAGTCAGTCGAAAGTCCTCTTTAGTGTCCTAAGTTGTTATATCTGTGACCTTAATTGCCTACTGTCTGTAAGCTGTTAGTGTCTTAATGACCGTTCCACAGGTGGATGTTCATTCATTGTTTATGGTTCATTGAACAAGCATGGAAAACAGTGTTTAAACCCTTTACAATGAAGATCTGTGGTTATTTGGATTTTTACAAATTATCTTTAAAAGACAGGGTCCTGAAAAAGGGCAGTTTCTTTATGTCACTTCCTTTGGATCCTTCCCCAGGTTTCTGTTTCTGTGTAATGGCTGTGCGTTGTTCGTGTCTCTTATTTTGTATTATGTTGTGTTTCTTTATTAACTATCAAAATAAAGAAAGTTGTACACTCCATGTCTAAACTTCCAGCAATTTAATGGGTATTTACCAACGTTTCGGCATCACTGTGCCTTCCTCAGGGTGCCCTGAGGACTTTCTTTATTTTGATAGTTTATAGTTTATTTGCCGTCAGCACCTCCACGCAAACACATATTTCTGGGTGTGCGCCAGCTCATGTTTTTTAACCTGTGTTTATTTATTAAAACACTCACTCCCTGAACTTTCTTCCTGACTCTCAACGCACATTATTACACCTTCGATGTGCCCTGGGCCACTTTTGTTAGCATCAAGTTCACTTAACAGTGTGTGTGTGCGGGCACACACACACACACACACACACACACACACACACAAAGCCCTCACATGCAGTTTGGGGAATATTTCCTGGCATTCCCACTGAGCAGGTTTTCCTCTTTCCACTCGTTTTCCCGCTTCTCTTCCCTTTAGATGGAGTCCATTACTTCTCTGTGGGTCAATTTCACCCTTTGGGAGTTCATTGGATTCTTTGAGCCATTCCATTTGACACAGTTTGAATTGCTTTCTTACGACCAGGACAAGGAGCGGAGGAGGGCCCAGGACAGTTTTATGGTGTCCATATTAGGACAGACTCAGTCACAAGGTATTGGGGCAACATGATGTAAAAGCAATGATTCCTAATACAAGGTTAACACTGTGTCCCATGCTAAATTAGCACTCATGACAATGAAGTCCTAATATGGATTGCTACCTTATTGTCGAAGTGAGTCTACTCTCCTCTAAACTGATGAGAAGTGTTCAGAGGAAAATAACCAACCTGCTGCTCCCGGAGATGCTAATCCATTTACACTGAACAAAAATAAACGCAACGTGTTGGTTCCATGTTTCATGAGCTGAAATTAAAGATACCAGATTTTTTCCATAAACACAAAAAGATTATTTCTTTCAAATTTTGTGCACTCTAAAATGTTCAGTTTCGTCAAACAACACAATGCCACAGATGTCTCAAGTTGAGGGAGTGTACAATTGGCATGCTGACTGCAGGAATGTCCACCAGAGCTGTTGACAGATAAATTAATGTAAATGTTTCTACGATAAGCCACCTCCAACGTCATCTCAGATAATTTGGCAGTACATCCAACAGGCCTCTCAACTGCATACGACGTGTATGGCGTCGTGTGGCCGAGCAGTTTGCTGATGCAACGTGGTGTACAGAGTGCCTCGTGGTGGCGGTGGAGTTATGGTATGGTCAGGCATAAGCTACAGACAACAAACACAATTGCGTTTTATCAATGGCAATTTGAATGTACAGAAATACTGTGATGAGATCCCGAGGCCCATTGTGAGGCTCATTTTTTAAGGTATCTGTGACCAACAGTTGCATATCTGTATTCCCTGTCACGTGATATCCCATAGATTAGGGCCTAATGAATTTAGGTAAATGTACTGATTTCCTCAAATAAACTGTACGTCAGTAAAATCTTTGAAATTGTTTCATGTTGTGTTTATGTTTTTGATCAGTATAGGTCTCTGCCCGCTCTTCCAGCAGTCCTGCCTCTCGCTGCAGCTTCTTTCACCCACTTTGGGATACACAATACTTGGAGCTGGTAGGAGCGAGAACCTGGATTTATTGGCTACCTGTTTAAAAGGCTCCAAACACATAGCACTGTATTCTGTCTCCTGTGTTCTTCTGTAATTATTATTCTAAAGTAAATGGCAACGGCTTTCCCCTCATTTAATGACCGTGTTCATAGTCGTTGTTCTTTAATTCTGCCGTCCATTTAATGCACGGCTCCTATCTGTTGTGTAATAAGGGAAGTATCTTGTCAGACGTTATACACTAGATATTTTTATGTGGTATATGTATTTGAGAGTTATAGCATCTTAAAGCAGAACAGAGAGACAGACAGAGACAGACGGACAGAGAGTGATAAAGAAAGAGAGCGAGAGACAGAGACACAGACAGTTGTATTGACTACAGCAGAATGTTAAGTGATGTCTGTGTACACCAGGGCAGTCCTCTCATGCAGGTTGTCGCCAAGACAACATGACAGATATCCCCCAGTTCTGCCACTCACCCTCTCAACTTTCACCCCTGGTGGCAATAACACCTCCATGCCTCAGCACTCTCCCTGCGCCGATCACACGCTCGCTGGCTGACGTATGCACACCGATCTCTGCATCACATCACACTTAATCACACACTTTGAGCATGGCCACTGTTGTTAAACACAATGTATCCAAATGCATTGTCAGAGAAAGAGGAATTATATATTGTGTAGTTATGGGCTGAAATACTTAACGTACATAATGTGAACAAAATCATTATTCTAGGTTAGTAATAAACCGATTTAAACAAACCGGTAAAGATAAGGAAATGGTCAAACAATTTCAAAAGCACAGTTTGTCTTGTCATGATATGGAAAGTAATTTGAATGAACATTAAAATAAAGTAATAATGTATTATTAATTGAACTCATGTTAGTATTCATTGAACATAGTTTACTGTAATGAATTGTAAATTAGACATATTGGGGAGCTGGGGTCACATTGCCAGCCCCAAATTAAAATCTTCAAAGTATTACGGAAGAAAAAAAGGTATATCCCCTCTCACAGTAGTTTGTTCACTACTGAAGTACAATATATTAATGGTGATGAGGCTGTCCAATCCAACACCTCTCTGATGATGTGTGGCGAAATTGATTCAACAGGGTTCACTTCCCCTTCTTTGGGAAACATGTAGGCATCATAAATACAATCGTTTGGCTACAGAGAGAATCATTTACGCCCGCCTCAGCTCGGAAACCTTTGCCTCCGGGAAATTACTCAATAATCAGGGGAACAATACCTCTAACTGGCCATCAATGGAAAGGCTATGAGGTCATTCATTTGCCCTTGTCCGCCTTTGTTGAGAGATTGACGAATATCCCTACTTCCCACAGTTTCTGCTCTGGTGTGATATACTGGGGCCGTCTGAGGACTCAGACCAGGGCACAGTCTGTTCCAGAGGAAATGGAAATCCAGGTCCACCTCACCTCACCTAATTTGAAAATAACAAAGCAATAAAACAAAACAGGCAAGGAAACGTATTTTCAATGGTTTGATTCTTATGAATTGTGAAAATGAACACTTGATACCTTGTTAATTTGGTGAAGGACAAGTTGATTTGATTAAGCTATCACACTTACGGAACACTTAACAGCAAACTGGGACTTCCCTAGTGGCGCAGTGGTCTAAGGCACTGCATCGCAGTGCTAAAGGCATCACTAAAGATCCGGGTTTCGATTCCGGCTGTGTCGCAACCCTATCGGGAGACCCATGAGGCAGCGCACAATTGGCCCAGCGTCGTCTGGGTTAGGGGAGGGTTTGGCCCGGCTGGGACGTTCTTATCCCATCGCGCTCCAGTGACTCCTTGTGACGGCCGGGCGCATGCACACTGACTTTGGTCGCCAACTGTACAGTGTTTCCTACGAAACATTGGTGCGCTGGCTTCCAGGTTAAGCGAGCAGTGTGTCAAGAAGCAGTGTGGCGTGGTGGAGTCGTGTTTCAGAGGACGGGCGGCTCTCAACTTTCGCCTCTCCCAAGTCATAAGGGAGTTGCAGCGATGGGACAAGACCGTACGTACCAATTGGATATCATGAAATTGGGGAGATAACATAGTAAAAAGTTAAAAAATAACGACATGTGTGCAGGAAGCCATAAAACCACTGTGGTGCACTGACTTCTTGATCGTCCTATTTCAACAATGGTCTTAGTCAAGGCACAAGCTAATAACAATAACCTCTGAAGCATCTCTTGGGGTTCTGGCCATTGAATTGGAAAGCACATTCAAATTCTATGGTTCTGACAGTGGGCTGCCATGCATTGTCACATGCACACAGTTCCATGCAGCCTCCAGTCTCCAGTGAACACCCATCAGTCTGTCTTGTTATGATAGTGTACAAATGATTTCTGTAGAATTAGAGACACAGACCAGAACCTGCTCATTTGGCCTTTTTTCCTTAATCTTATTGTTATTAAATTATTTCTTAAGTGAATGGCACTATAATATGTCATGTGTCGGCTTTTACGTGGACATATTGTCACGATCGTGTGTCGAGACGGACCAAGGCACAGCGTACGTAGAGTTCCCAAACTTTTTATCAAGTGAAACTTCGAACAAAAACAAATAAAGGACCAACAAAACATGACTACGTGGTGCACAAACACAAAATAATATCCCACAAACACAGGTGGGAAAAACAGCTACTTAAATATGATCCCCAATTAGAGGCAATGATTACCAGCTGCCTCTAATTGGGAACCAAACCAAAACACCAACATAGAAATTTTAAACTAGAACACCCCCTCGTCACGCCCTGACCTACTACACCATAGAGAAACAAGGGCTCTCTATGGTCAGGGCATGACACATATGCTATTTATTCAAATGGGTGATATTACTAGCTTTTACTCTCGCAAAATATTTTAAGGTTCATTAAATGGGTTTTTATAATGTCCTTTTCAAATGAGATTTTTGGGGTGGTGTTGTTGAGGATAGGATTAGGCAGTAACCTTTAGCCTTTTGGTTCTGATTGGTGGTTTATTGCTGAACATCTCATATGATTATGTTTGTGACATAGCCTATTTGCTTGGGAATTCTAACAGAAAGCTGATTTGTAAAGACTGTGGATTTGGCTAAACGGTCAGTTATGACTATTGATTGAAGTCTTTGAAACATATTGTCTCTTGGATAAATTACAGGAGTGCCGTGGAAGCCTGTGTAGAAAGTTTTACAGCTATGCAATGAATCACCTAAACTTCTTCAGTGATACTATGTGTGTTTTTTATATTTCTCCTGCCCTGATTTAGCCTCAACATGACAGTTAACATGCATTACATGTTAGTCTTCCATGGACCGGAATATCTAGACAAGGTCATCCACACTGAGTACCTTCTCTGTCATCCCTTCCTATACCAGATACTGTGTGTCCCCATTATTAGGTGACTGACAGACAACAGGGCGGATGATCCTCTTAACTCATCCCGCTTTGTCCTTTGTCATTTGTCAATAACTCAAAGGTGATCATTTACTCCATGACGAATGGCACACGCATAACACCACTACCTCTGTTAAATAGAACGGTACAGAAAAAATCCATTACAAGCAATTGCTTTCCTTGTGCAGTGGCTGAATGTGATGTTCATCATCACTGTCAGCTGGATGGGATGAGGACCAAAGGGCTTTCGGAGGGGAACGCTCACGCTCCATCTGTTTGTGTCCCAAATGACACCCTATCCCTTATGTACTGCATTACTTTTGACCAGAGCCCTATGGGTCCTGATCAAAAGTAGTGCACTATGTAGGGAATATAATTTCATTTGGGATGTAGCCTCTGAATGACAGTCCCAGGCAGATTGCACTGGATACAGTATAGTCAAAGGATTGCCCTAGAGTGGGAAAATCTATCACCTTCCTTCCTGCTCAGACCATAACAGGTTGACAAGAGAGTTACAGAAAGGCAATCTATTATGTGTGAAGGAGCGGATAATTTCTCAATATAAAGTTTTGTCAAGATTTACTGCTTGTCGTTTTATAGGTTTTCTTTGATGGTGTTTTCCTCATGCAAAGTTCATCCTACTGCAAGTAAGGCAAATTGTCTAACATTTGTATTTAACATTGCTTATACTAATGGACACTTTCCAGGGTAGATGATAAGAACAACTTCTGTGGACTGCTGAGGACAAAACATTAAAAAAATGACTGAAGCTCTTATATCCTGAAGGACCAATCACACCCTCACCAGCTCTCCATTGAGCACTTGATCTAAGGAGCCAGACACATTAAAAAGTCAAACAATCCTACAGGCAAAGCAAGTTAAAATGCCTTAAACCTTAAATATTGAGGTTTTGTACATTGCTGTTTTGGATTGGTGAAAGTTTTTTTCTGAAATTATAGTATTCATGGCCAAAGACTATACTTTCAGCACATCATAAAGTTTGGAAGCAAAATCAATCTGAGGGACTATAACCAACCTAATAAACCATCAGTCAGTTTCCTTTCTTGTGTTTGGTGCATTTATGTCCATCCCTAAATGACGTTTAACTCCCAGGATGGAGGACAGTTTGAAGTCCAAAGGAGAAGACGGCATCTGTCCAGTCTAATCCACCTCACAGGATTCAACTGCCTATCTGGTTCAGCACTACACCAACCTCAAAGTTGTGGGAGAGATTTTCTTCATACAATAATACATCCAGACTCAGAGAATGTTCTGTGGGTCCTTCCACATCTGTCTGTTTTATTTCAGCAAAATATATTTCTAAAAAGGACACTGAAAGATTCTCTTAACGGATATACTGTGTAGAGTTTGCAATGATTAACAATAGCATCTTGGGGATTGTAATATATATTTTTTATAATGCACTTAATATGTGGAAATACTTTCAGACTTGTTGTGCCGGTACTGCTTGCTGTGCGGAAGCAGAGAGAACAGTCTATGGCTTGGGTGGCTGGGGTATTTCACCATTTTCTGGGCCTTCCTTTCAAACCGCATGATACAGAGGTCTTGGATGAGAGGGAGCTTGGCCCCAGTGATGTACTGGGCTGTCTGCACCATCCTCTGTAGCACCATGCGATCGAGGGGGGTGCAGTTGCTATACCAAGCATTGATGTAGCCAGTCAAGATGTTTTCAGTGGTGCAGCTGTAGTCCATAATCAGCTCCTTGGTCTTACTGACATTGAGGGAGAGGTTGTTGTCCTGGCACCACACTACCAGGTCACTGACCTCCTCCCTGTAGGCTGTCTCATTATAGCTGGTGATCAGGCCTACCACCATCATGTCGTCAGAGTGTCTGGGATGATGGAATTAATGTATGCCATAACCAGGCTTTCAATGCACTTCATGATTACAGATGTGAGTGCTACAGGGCTGGAGTCATTATGGCAGGTATCCTTGAGAAGCAGTGAACCTTCATTGTGGGGACAAGGTCGTGATTTCCTAATGAAGCCTGGTGACAGAGATGGTTAGCTCATCGATGCTATTGGTGGAGTCCCAGAACATATTCCAGTCAAAGCTAGCAAAGCAGTCTTGTAGCATAGCCTCCGATTTGGAAGACCATTTCTCTACGGAGTGCGTCACGGGTACATCCTGTTTGAGCTTTTTGAGTCATGATCTGATTTGCCAAAGGGGGGACGAGGGAGGCCCTTGTATACTTGCTTGTGGGTATAGTAACAGTGGTCTAGGACTTTAACGTGTCTTAATGATGCAGAATTTAAAATACCGGCAACAAGAAATGCAGCCTCTTGGTGCTTACAATATTCTGTGTTTTGGATTGTTTTTATTATTTTTCTTTTTTATATATATATATATATTTAGCATCTTGAGTGTAAAATAAAAATGCTTTACAAATTAAAATCATTTTAATTTACAAATTAAAATCATAATAATTAAGGTTAGGTTTAAAATCAGATTGTATGACTTTGTGGCTGTACCAGCTAGTGACCACTCTGCAGAGCTGCCTCCAGAACAAGATCCATGTTGAAATACACTAACCTGCTATTTTTTTTTATACATAGAATTAAGTATAAGGATTAGGGATCTAGTGCAAGAAAAAGCTGTTTAAATGTTTGAACTTCCGGACAAGAGGCATAGCCCCCGTTCACAGGCTCCTCCTGTGAAGAAGAGACAGAGGAAACAGGAGGGATAGCAGACATTAAACATTTCACATGACAAGAGACGTTCCAGGAGAGGATAGAATTACTAGACCAATTAATGGAAGGATTATGACAAACTAGCCAGGGATGGCCCAAAACAACAGGTGTAAAAGGTGAACGAAAAATTAAAAAAGAAATGGTTTCACTATGATTACCAGAAACAGTGAGGGTTAAAGGTAGCGTCTCACGCTGAATCCTGGGGAGAGGACTACCATCCAGGGCGAACAAGGCCGTGGGCTCCTTTAACTGTCTGAGAGGAATGTCATGTTCCCGAGCCCAGGTCTCGTCCATAAAACAGCCCTCCGCCCCAGAGTCTATTAAGGCACTGCAGGAAGCTGACGAACCGGTCCAGCGTAGATGGACCGACAAGGTAGTGCAGGATCTTGAAGGAGAGACAGGAGTAGTAGCGCTCACCAGTAGCCCTCCGCTTACTGATGAGCTCTGGCTTTTACTGGACATGAAGTGACAAAATGACCAGCAGAACCGCAATAGAGACAGAGGCGGTTGGTGATTCTCCGTTCCCTCTCCTTAGTCGAGATGCGGATACCTCCCAGCTGCATAGGCTCAGCACCCGAGCCGGCAGAGGAAGATGGTAGTGATGCGGAGAGGGGGGCAACGGAGAACGCGAGCTCCTTTCCACGAGCTCGGTGACGAAGATCAACCCGTCGCTCAATGCGAATAGCGAGTTCAATCAAGGAATCCACGCTGGAAGGAACCTCCCGGGAGAGAATCTCATCCTTTACCTCTGCGCGGAGACCCTCCAGAAAACGAGCGAGCAAGGCCGGCTCGTTCCAGCCACTGGAGGCAGCAAGAGTGCGAAACTCAATAGAGTAGTCTGTTATGGATCGATTACCTTGACATAGGGAAGACAGGGCCCTGGAAGCCTCCTCCCCAAAAACAGATCGATCAAAAACCCGTATCATCTCCTCCTTAAAGTCCTGATACTGGTTAGTACACTCAGCCCTTGCCTCCCAGATTGCCGTGCCCCACTCACGAGCCCGTCCCATCCCCCAGCCATCCTCATGTACTTTGTGCCGCCTCATATTTTTGGGGTGCATGGTTGGTTGTCAGGAGGAATCTTACACCATATTGAATAGGGATGTATATTGAACGTCCATGTCAACATTTGTCAACTGCTGTTATTGAACGGATGACGTAAAACCGTACAAATTCTGTTTTCTCAATAGACCAACTAAAACACCTGTCATAGGAAATGCAAAAATATATAATGATGTATGAACGTATCCACCTGCATGATTGTCAGAACAAAATTAGCATATTCAAATCCAAAGTCAATAGTTAATGGACATGATGAGTACAGTCTACAACATACTGTAATTAGTTTCCATGTTCTCCTCTCACTCACATTTTGTGAGCACTGAAATTTCAATTTTGAAAGTATGTTTTTCCCTGCTGGCAGAATTCACATCTCTGCCAATGATAAAATATAACTGCAGTGAAAAAGTAGAAGAAACTAACTTGATTGATGCCTTTTGTTATTAGAAAAGCAAACAATTTAAAAAAATATATATTCCGTGAAATTGTTTCCATCTAATGTCCTTGGTGTTCAATCGGCTACCGAAGATTGAAAGAAATGCTGCCTTGGACCCTTGTCATATTGTTTTTTCTATCTGAAGGTGACAAAACAAGTTGTATGATCCATAATGTCCTTGATAATATATTTCCTTTAAACCTTCAATCTTCACCTTCAGGCTTCACACCCTGTTTTCTTCCTTGGGTTTATTTCTAGAATTGGCTGTTTGCTGTAAATTTTAAGGTGGAACATATATGATTCTGTTAAGGGACAAGCATTAGTCTAGACTAATCAGAAGGCGAGCGAAAGGAGAATGATGACATTGCAAGGCTGTCTTTGATCTTAAGATTTGCCAGTGTTTTCAGAGGCAAGAGGGAAAATCTATCAAGAGAAGGGTATCTCCTGATAATTCATCTTTGAAGTTCTTTTATTTGCCCATGTCAAAAAGAAAAGCAAAGTGAATATGCCTTGTGGAAAAGGAACGTGTATATAGAAAAGCACTGCAGTATGCTGTACATAGTAAAATGGAGTACGTGGCATACATCATAATAGAGACATTTTAAGAATGTTGAATTATTCAATGCATGTATACTTTCCTCAGCAGAAATATGCTGTTTTACCTCCAACTCGACATCGATTCTCTGTTTGTCTTCAGAAGGGAATGTAAAACAGTAGGTCATGTTAAAAGTACCCTTACAATCAGAAGTGCTGCTGCTGTTGTTTCAGCAAACCAAATGGCACAGTGATTTACAGCAGACCTCAGCATGACAGCACACTTTGTCTTGTGTCCTTCCCTGCCGTCGGTTGGTTTTACACTCTGATAGGTGTGTCTGCACATGTGCCGATTCACAATTAGTTTTCCACTGGAAGAGATCCTAGCTGTATCTAAACTCTTAGAAAAAAGGGTTCCAAAAGTGTTCTTCGGCTGTCCCCACAAGAGAACCCTTTTTTGTTCCAGGTAAAACCCTTTTGGGTTCCATGTAAAACCCTCTGTGGAAACGGTTCTACTTGGAAACAAAAGGGTTATTCTTGGAACAACTAAGGTTCTTCAAAAGGTTGTTCTATGGAGACAGCCGAAGAACCCTTTCAGGTTTTAGATAGCACCTCTTGGATTACCCTACCCAAATGACTGTGTAACGCACCAGATTGGTTTGCTTTTATTTGGCAAGCGTCCCTCAGAAAGTTAGGAGCATATAAACTTTTTAAACTATGTACAGATGCTACAGTGTTGGAAAAGCTAAAAGAACACATTTGACCTGGAAAGTACCTCAGCATAATCTGTTTTGTGTGATTGAATAAGGACACATTTTGATGCGTAATACAACATTATATTGCCTCTGGGAATTTTTATGTACAACGATTAGAAAAATTGCTCATCACTATTATCCACAAGAGAGCAGTAAAACTACAATTTATGGTCAAGCAGAGCATCCATAACACCTTGCCTAGCACAACTCCATCCACACACTGGTTGAATCAACGTGTTTCCACGTCATTTCAATGAAATTACGTTGAGCCAACATGGAATAGACATTGAAAACCCTAAGGTCAGGGTAAGCTTTGTGTTGGGTTTCGAGTTTGCAAGAAAGGCATTTCACTGTATTTATGCACGTGACATTAAAATGTCCAACTTCAAATTATGTCTGTGCCCAGTGGGTACCCACACATAGAGTAGGCCTACTGTAATGGTGCAAGATGAGGACACTACGATGTATGCTCTCACTCATGTATTCCCATACACATATGCACTTTCTGTCACATCCATAATGGGGATCAATACTCTCTGTGACTGTATTGATGTATGTCCATTGCAGTTACTGTAATTGACCATGGTGGATTACTAAGAGCAAGGAAGATGAGTTTCAGTTTCTTGTTGTCCCCCTGCTAACATGTTAGATGAGGGTTTGATTTAAAGATAAAGGGCATTGTTTTACATGAAATGATTCCCTAAATTTGAGAGTGGTATTGATTTAATTTATCTTGGCTAGGACGAGCTCTTTCGTAGGGAAAATGTAGTTCAATTCCACAAGCAAAAGTTAAAAGGTTGTGGTATGAACCACCCCAAGGCTTTGTAGGAAGGATTCCCCATCTCATATAACGGGCTCCCAAAAGCACAAAGGTGACAAAGTACTATGGTGTTAACAGCACCTATCAAAGAATACAACTCCATGATGTTACACAAGGTTTGGGAAGTATCACCAATGCTCTTGCACGCAACAAAGGCTGTCTACATAGCACCACAGACCGATGCTGGCACTAAGACCTCACTTAATGAGCTGTATACTGCCATAAGCAAACAGGAAAACGCTCATCCAGAGGCGGTGCACCTAGTGGCCAGGGACTTTAATGCAGGGAAACTTAAATCTGTTTTGCCAAATTCCTATCAGCATGTTAAATGTGCAACCAGAGGGAAAAAAAACTCTAGACCACCATAACTCCACACACAGAGATACGTACAAAGCTCTCCCTCAACCTCCATTTGGCAAATCTGACCATAATTCTATCCTCCTGATTCCTGCTTACAAGCTAAAATGAAAGCAGGAAGCACCAGTGATTTGGTCAATTAAAAGTGGTCAGATGAAGCAGATGCTAAGCTACAGGAATGTTTTGCTAGCACAGACTGGAATGTGTTCCGGGATTCTTCCGATGGCATTGAGGAGTACATCACATCAGTCACAGGCTTCATCAATGAGTACGTACGTACCACAACCAGAAGCCATGGATTACAGGCAACATCCGCACTGGGCTAAAGGGTAGAGCTGCTGCTTTCAAAGAGAGGGACTCTGACCCGGAAGCTTATAAGAAATCCCGCAATTCCTTCTGATGAACAGGCACAGCGTCAATACAGGATGAAGATCAAATCATACTACACCGGCTCCGATGGTTGTCGTATGTGGCAGGGCTTGCAAACTATTACAGACTACAAAGGGAAGCACAGCCGAGAGCTGCCGAGTAACACAAGCCTACCAGACGAGCTAAATTACTTCTGTGCTCGCTTCAAGGCAAGTTACACTGAAACATGCATGAGAGCACCAGCCGCTATGGACGACTGTGATCCGCAGCTGATGTGAGTAAGACCTTTAAACAGGTCAACATTCACAAGGCCGCAGGGCCAGACGGAATAACAGAATGTGCACTCCAAGCATTCGCTGACAAACTGGCAACTGTATTCACTGACATTTTCAACATTTCCCTGTCTGAGTCTGTAATACCAACATGTTTCAAGCAGACCAACATAGTCCCTTTGCCCAAAAACACTAAGGTAACCTGCCTAAAGGACTACCAATCAATAGCACTCACGTCTGTAGCCATGAAGTGCTTTGAAAGGCTGGTCATGGCTAACATCAATACCATTATCCCAGAAACCCTAGACCCACTCCAAATTGCATACCGCAGATCCACAGATGATGCAATCTCTATTGCACTCCACACTGCCCTTTCACATCTGGAAAAAAGGAACACCTATGTGAGAATGCTATTCATTGACTACAGCTCAGCGTCCAACACCATAGTGCCCTCAAAGCTCATCACTAAGATAAGGTCCCTGGGTTTAAACACTTCCCTCTGCAACTGGATCCTGGACTTCCTGACAGGCGGTAAAGGTAGGTAACAACTATATAAAAGTTTGTGGTCATCCTTAAAAACATACAGTTGAAGTCGGAAGTTTACATACACCTTAGCCAAATACATTTAAACTCAGTTTTCACAATTCCTGACATTTAATCCGAGTAAAGATTCCCTGTCTTAGGTCAGTGAGGATCACCACTTTATTTTAAAAGTATGAAATGTCAGAATAATAGAAGAGAGAATGATTTATTTCAGCTTTTATTTCTTTCATTACATTTATATTCTGTCAGAAGTTTACATTCACTCAATTAGTAGTGGTAGCATTGCCTTTAAATTGTTTAAATTGAATTTCGGCCCATTCTTCCTGGCAGAGCTGGCAGAGTCAGGTGTGTAGGCCTCCTTGCTCACACACTTTTTCAGTTTTGCCCCAAATCTTCTTTAGGATTGAGGTCAGGGCTTTGTAATGGCCAGTCCAATACCTTTAGTTTGTTTTCCTTAAGCCATTTTGCCACAACTTTGGAAGTATGCTAGGGGTCATTGTTCATGTGGAAGACTCAAGCTTTTTCTTCCTGACTGATGTCTTGAGATGTTGTTTCACACCCACAGCATGCTTCACGGTTGGTATGGTGCGCTTCGGCTTGCAATCCTCCCCCTTTTTCCTCCAAACATAACGATGATCATTATGGTCAAACAGTTCTACTTCTGTTTCATCAGACCAGAGGACATTTCTCCAAAAAGTACGATCTTTGTCCCCATGTGCAGTTGCAAAATGTAGTCTGGCTTTTTATGGCGGTTTTGGAGCAGTGGCTTCTTTCTTTCTGAGCGTCATTTCAGTTTATGTCGATATAGGACTTGTTTAACTGTGGATATAGATACTTTTGTATCTGTTTCCTCCAGCATCTTCACAAGGTCCTTTGCTGTTGTTCTGGGATTGATTTGCACTTTTCGCACCAAAGTACGTTCATCTCCAGGAAACAGAACGCGTCCCCTTCCTGAGTGGTATGACAGCTGCATGGTCCCATGTTGTTTATACTTGCGTACTATTGTTTGTACAGAGATCTTGGCTGTTTGATTTTCCCATGATGTCAAGCAAAGGCTACTGAGTTTGAAGGTAGGCCTTGAAATACATACACAGGTACACCTCCAATTGACTCAAATGATGTCAATCAGAAGCTTCTAAAGCCATGACATCATTTTCTGGAATTTTCCAAGCTGTTTAAAGAAACAGACAACTTATTGTATGTAAACTTCTGACCCACTGGAATTGTGATACAGTGAAATATAAGTGAAATAATCTGTCTGTAAACAATTGTTGGAAAAATTGCTTGTGTCATGCACAAATTATTTATCCTAAACGACATGCCAAAACTATAGTTTGTTAACAAGAAATTTGTGGATTGGTTAACCTCTTGGATCTCTAGGGGCGCTATTTCATTTTTGGATAAAAAACGTTCCCGTTTTAAGCTCAATATTTTGTCACGAAAAGATGCTCGACTATGCATATTATTGACCGTTTTGGAAAGAAAACACTCTGAAGTTTCAGAATCTGCAAAGATATTGTCTGTAAGTGCCCCAGAACTCATTCTACAGGCGAAACCAAGATGATACGTCAACCAGGAAATGAGCAGAATCTCTGAAGCTCTGTTTTCCATTGTCTCCTTATATGGCTGTGATTGCGCAAGGAATGAGCCTACACTTTCTGTCGTTTCCCCAAGGTGTTTGCAGCATTGTGACATATTTGTAGGCATATCATTGGAAGATTGACCATAAGAGACTACATTTTCCAAGTGTCCGCCTGGTGTCCTTGCGTTGAAATTGGAGCGCAAAGCCAGGTGCAATTATTTTTCCATTTGAGAGCAAGGAGAAACCACGCTTCCACGAAGGATATATCATCGAAGAGATATGTGGAAAAACACCTTGAGGATTGATTCTAAACCACGTTTGCCATATTTCAGTCGATATTATGGAGTTAATTTGGAAAAAAGTTTGCGTTTTGAGGGCTGAATTTTCGTTTTTTTTTTTTTTTTTTTTTTTTTTTGGTAGCCAAATGTGATGTACAAAACGGAGCTATTTCTAATACACAAAGAATCTTTTTGGAAAAACTGAGCATCTGCTATCTAACTGAGAGTCTCCTCATTGAAAACATCAGAAGTTCTTCAAAGGTAAGTTATTTTATTTGAAGGCTTTACTTGTTTTTGTGATAGTTGCCTGCTAAATGCTAACGCTAGCTAGCTACTGTTACACAAATGATTGTTTTCCTATGGTTGAAAAGCATATTTTGAAATTCTGAGATGACAGTGTTGTTAACAAAAGGCTAAGCTTGAGAGATAGCATATTTATTTCATTTCATTTGCGATTTTCATGAATAGTTAACGTTGCGTTATGGTAATGAGCTTAGGTCTATAAATAGAATCCCGGATCCGGGTTTGGTCGTCGCAACAGGTTAAAAAAACAAGTTTTAATGAAGAATTGTATGTAAACTTCCGACTTCAACTGTATATCAAATCAGTTCTCTAGGTTTAATTATTACGTGATTAAACGAATCATGTAAACATTAATTAACTAGGAAGGTGGGGCACCACGGAAAATGTTGATTACAAATGCATAATTTTCTGAATATAATATTAATATCTGATCAATTAGTCTTATATTAATTAATTATTAATCGTTACCTCAATAGTCTCATTCCAAACGTCATAAAATTCTTGGTTATCTGCACAAAGGCGGCTCACCAGGGCACAACTAATAATAATTCATAATTTTGCTCTTTTTTTAACCATCTTACATATAAAACCTTATTAGTTCATAGAAACATGTGAATAACTCAGCACAGGTTAATGAGAAGGGTGTGCTTGAAAGGATGCACATAATTCTGCAATGTTGGGTTGTATTGGAGAGTCTCAGCATTAAATCATTTTCCACACACAGTCTGTGCCTGTGTTTAGTTTTCATGCTAGTTATGGCCGAGAACCCACTCTCATCTAGGTACGTTGTTGCAAAGGGCATCAGTGTCTTAAGAGCGTGATTTGCCAAGGCAGGATACTCTGAGCGCAGCCCAATCCAGAAATCTGTCATTGGCTTCTGATTAAATTCAATTTTCACAGAACCGCTTGTTGCAATTTCGATGAGGCTCTGTTTTTCAGATATCGGTAAGTGGACTGGAGGCAGGGCATGAAAGGGATAACGAATCCAGTTGTTTGTGTCATCTGTTTCGGGAAAGTACCTGCGTAAATGCGCACACAATTCACTCAGGTGCTTCGCTATATCACATTTGACATTGTCTGTAAGCTTGAGTTCATTTGCACACACAAAATCATACCATGATGGAAAGACCTGTGTGTTGTCCTTGTTAATGCAGACAGAGAAGAGCTCCAACTTCTTAATAATTTTGCGGAGAGTCCCTGTAATCCTAGATTCAGATCATTCAGGCGAGAAAAAACATCACCCAGATGCAGTTGCACCCCTAAAAACTAAAAACATTTGTCATAAGAAACTAGCTCCCTGGTATACAGAAAATCCCAGAGCCCTGAAGTAAGCTTCCAGAAAATTGATTAGACTACTGCAATGCTCTACTTTCTGACTGTCACGTTCTGACCATAGTTCTTGTGTGTTTTCCTTGTTTTAGTGTTGGTCAGGACGTGAGCTGAGTGGGCATTCTATGTTGTGTGTCTAGTTTGTCTATTTCTATGTTTGGCCTGATATGGTTCTCAATCAGAGGCAGGTGTTAGTCATTGTCTCTGATTGGGAACCATATTTAGGTAGCCTGTTTTGTGTTGGGATTTGTGGGTGATGTTTTCCTGTCTTTGTGTTCTCTGCACCAGATAGGACTGTTGGATTGGGTTTTGCCGCGTTTATTGTTTTGTAGTGTGTTCATGTTGAGTTTCTGTCATTAAAGAACCATGGACACTTACCACGCTGCACTTTGGTCCTCTCCTTCCCAGGAAGAAAGCCGTTACACTGACTACCCGGATAAAGCACTAAATAAACTTAAGTTTGTACTAAAGACGGCTGCTAGAATTTTGACTAGAAACAAAAAACGTGATAATATTACTCCAGTGCTAGCCTCTCAACACTGGGTTCCTGTTAAGGCAAGGGCTGATTACAAGGTTTTACTGTTAACCTACAAAGCATGACATGGGCTTGCTCCTACCTATCTTTCCGATTTGGTCCTGCCGTACATACCTACACGTACGCCTGATGACGCCTGATGACTCCTTGCGGTCCCCAGTCACAAGACGCAGGCCTCCTTACTGTCCCTAGAATTTCAAAGCAAACAGCTGGAGGCAGGGCTTTGTCCTATTGAGCTCCATTTTTATGCAATGGTCTGCCTATCCATGTGAGAGGCGCAGACTCGGTCTTGACCTTTAAGTCTTAATTTATTTACCTCTTCAATAGGTCCTATGATTGAGTGTAGTCTGGCACCAGTGGTGTGAAGGGAAACGGAAAGGCACTGGAGCTATGGTCCTTGCTGTCTCTGCCTGGCCGGTTCCTCTCTCTCCACTGGGATTCTCTACCTCTAACCCTATTATGGGGGCTGAGTCACTGGCGCTCTTCCATGCCGTCCCTAGGAAGGGTGCGTTACTGACGTGATCTTCCTGTCCGGGTTGACATCCCCTAGGGTTTGTCTCAGGGTAGTAGGTTGATGGTTGAAGATTTCCCTCTAGCGCTGTGGGGGCTGTCTGTGCCTTGGCAAAGTGGGTGGGTTTTTATCCTGCCTGACTGGGGGTATCGTCGGACAGGGCCACAGTGTCTCCCGAACCCTCCTGTCCCAGCGTCCAGTATTTATGCTGCAATAGTTTATGTGTCGGGGGGGCTACGTCAGACTGTTATATCTGGAGTATTTCGCATGTCTTTTCCAGTGTGAACTTAATTATGCTCCCTCTAATTCTCTCTCTCGTCGGAGGACCTGAGCCCTAGGACCATTTTTTGTTATCCTTTATTTAACTAGGCAAGTCAGTTAAGAACAAATTCTTATTTACATTGACGGCCTAGGAACAAGGGGTTAACTGCCTTGTTCAGGGACAGAATGGCAGATTTTTACCTTGTCAGCTCAGTGATTCGATCTATCAACCTTTCAGTTACTGGCCCAACGTTCTATCCACTAGGCTACCTGCTGCCCTGCCGACCATGCCTCAGGACTACCTGGCCTGATGACTCCTTGCGGTCCCCAGTCTATCTGGTCATGCTGCTGTTCCAGTTTCAATTGTTCTGCCTGCGGCTATGGAACCCTGACCTGTTCACTGGACGTGATACCTTGGTCCGGACCTGCTGTTTTGGACTCTCTCTAACTCTGAATTAGCGGCTATGAAAAGCCAACTGACATTTACTCCTGAGGTGCTGACCTATTGCACCCTCTACAACCAATATGATTATTAATATCTGACACTGCTGGTCATCTATGAACGTTTGAAAATCTTCGCCATGTTCTGTCATAATCTCCACCCGGCACAGCCAGAAGAGGACTGGCCACCCATCAGAGCCTGGTTCCTCTCTAGGTTTCTTCCTAGGTTTCTTCCTAGGGAGTTTTTCCTAGCCACCTTGCTTCTACATTGCTTGCGGTTTGTGGTTTTAGGCTAGGTTTCTGTACAGCACTTTGTACAGGTTTTAATGAGCACGTCATCATGCAGCAATGTGTGAATGGTACTAATGATAATAGTTCCATAGACGCTGGTGTGTCAGTGGCTTCAGATTAAATACAATTGTGATTTAATGAAGTAAACAAGTAAATAGGTGACTCTAGCTAATTGACCTAGTGCTCTATTCAATCTCTATTGCTGAAGTGTTACAGATTGAGCCCTAGAAATGTAAAGATAATTTCCGATTGAGTCGACATATGCAGCATTTACCATTGAAGAGTAAATATTGAATTCAAATTAATAGAGGAGCGATGAGACGACTCAACGAATCTCGAACAGGTTTCAACATCCAATATTATTTTAATACAATGTGGTAGAAGGGTTTGCACTTCAACAAACACCCATACATTTGGTGTGGTGGTTAGAGCGTTAGACTAGTAACCGGAAGGTTGCAAGTTCAAACCCCCGACAAGGTACAAATCTGTCGTTCTGCCCCTGAACAGGCAGTTAACCCACTGTTCCTAGGCCGTCATTGAAAACAAGAATTTGTTCTTAACTGACTTGCCTAGTTAAATAAAGATAAAATAAATAAATACAAATTTGATTGGACGGCATGGAATGGTTCCTCGATCATCACTACAACCAATAATTATAGGTGACAGGTGGAAACTACTTAGCCAAATATGTCATAAACATGATGATTAACATGGTACTAAGAATGCTGACATGGTACTTAAAAATACACTGTTCGATCTAGTCAACAACTCAGGTTTCAGAATATCTTAATCAGCGACTTCACTGGTTCAGATTTAGCAGCTAGAGGATTTCTCTCAGCTTGTCTGTGGCCGTTTTCAGTGTGGATTCTAAATTCTGAACAGAAGTGAGGATTCCAAAACAGTACATACATTCTACAACACAGTACATACATTCTACAGTACAAACATTCTACTACATTAAATATACTGGATAAATATATTGGGTTATAATAATTAAGGATATATTGCTTCAAATGACAGTCTTCATCGTGAATGCAGTCTCCTCTAACTGAACAACTTTGCCTTTAAAATTCAATCACATGGTAATGCAACATTTTCAAAATAAGGATTGAATAGAGCCCCTAATACATACATCTCTGTTACAATTAGGCTATAGTTACAATGTGCCTCAAAATATTTGTTGCAAAATATTTTCTAGTCTTTGTATTGGATTAAAGGTGATCAATGTATTTTTTTTTACTCAAGGCTCATGCCTTGAAAATATCTAGAGGAGTGAAGTTGACATAGCAACACTACACTTATTGTTTCTGACAGCTGATCACCATAAAGGGAAATTTGAGTTACTGCTGGAGGAAGTGTGAACTTTCCCCAACCACGACTTAGTAGTGTGAAGAGCAAGCTTTTGCTATGTCTGTCTTAACACACACATAGTGCAATGTTTTTTATATAAATGTTTTCCCCTAAGGATTTATTCAGATATTGTATTACAATTGTTAGTGCAGTGTTTTTCCTGACTGCTCGTGGTTAAAGGTCCAATGCAGACATTTTTATTTCAATATCAAATCATTTCTGGGTAACAATTAAGTACTTGTGTTACTTTCAATTAAAATGGTAAAAAATAAACAAAAATAGCTTCTTAGCAAAGAACCATTTCTCAAACAAGAATTTAGCTAGGACTGTCCTGAAGTGGTTTGAGTGGGGAAGGGAAAACTGAAAATAATCTGTAATTGGCAGAAAGGTTTGGAACTCTCTTTCTTGTTTATCTATTAACTAATTTACAGCCTGATGATGTCACCAGGCAGGCCTAAACTGCAATGCTGCTTTTTCATGCGCAACAGTTTCCCGTGTGTATAAAGAATGGTCCACCACCCAAAGGACATCCAGCCAACTTGACACAACTGTGGGAATCATTGGATTCAACATGGGCCAGCATCCCTGTGAAATGCTTTCGACACCTTGTAGAGTCCATGCCCCGATAAACTGAGGCTGTTCTGAGGGCAAAGGGGCTCAATATTAGGAAGGTATTCTTAAATATACAATGACTTCGCATACCCAATTAAGTGCCTTGAATTAATATTGCCTGGGAACAGTTTAGCATGCTGGAAAAATGGCTTTATTGCCAAAATCTCACACTATCCCTTTAACACCTACAATCAATAACAATGATTTGTTTCCTGCTTAAAGAGGGATTGTAATCAATGTCAGCTCACTCAAGCCATGTATACATTCAGTTCCTGACAAAGTTATTCAGAAAGAAAAAGGATCATCACTTCAGCGAGAATTCAATCTCTGTATTTGCATTCACTTGTTGTGAGAGAGACGGAGAGTGACACCTCTGGATTAATTTCCCCTCATTCACCTGTATCATAAGATCCCTGACTTACCTGTCACTTTGACAAAACACTTAATTGATTGTTAATTTCATGGGACTCTGCCTCCCTCGCTTCAGTCCATTCCACACTTGAGAACTTCATCAAGATCAAGGCAGTGGCTTGGTAATGACAGGCCTCAATGCGTTTTAATTAGCACTCTCTGGCATCATCAGAAAGAATACTTTACTGATGATTTTGTAGTGTTAGAGATGTTACATAGTACCCTTGTCCTGTGTTAACTGGCTCATGTTGGAATGGAAATTGCAGCTAATCAAACATCACAAAATTGTGCCTAAAAGTTCCAAATGTTGTGATCAAGATCTGTTAATCTGCAGATCACCCATCCATGGCTTTGATCATTGGCATAATAACTTGACTCAACTTACATATTGTAGCTATGCGTGAACTTGAACACACAGTGCATTCAGAAGGTATTCATATCCCTTTCCTTTTTCCACATTTTGTTAAATTTCAGCCATATTCTAAAATAGATTGAATAAATACAAATTCTCAAACTACACACAATACCGCATAATTACTAAAATAAAGATTTTGCTACTAGCATGAACAAGACCAAAGAGGATGGTAATGATGAAATGTGGGGTTTGAGGGTGCATCAGTGGTATAGAAAAAGCACTTAAAGCTTAGCCTGGAAATTCAAATGATGCTCCTTCCTTCCTTCCTTCCTTTCTTTCTTTCTTTCTTTCTTCCTTGCTTCCATGGAGCTGAAAGTGCTCAAGTTCTCTCTCGCAGGCATGCAAGTCTATCCACAGCAACAAAGCTGTGGATAAACAATCAAAACAAATAATCTAGCACATGTGATATACCCAACAAGGCAAGTCAATCCCTGATGAACCTAATCCAGTGCTTTCATTCCAGCAAAGTGGGGAAAAATCTATGATTTCTGAACAGTCACTGGTTCCATCACTATACGTAAAATAGAATGCTTTTATTTGTTATTGTTTTGCACTGTAAAGCACGTTTTACAGATACCTATTTACCTTGCCACCCACACAGACAGGGGGACATACTGTTATGGGACATTATTCCAAATAGGATATCACTGCAAAGGCTATGAATCGATACAAGCTCAACGAGACACTTCGCTCAGATGAATAATGGAGTGTTTTTTTCATCCCCAATGCCTCATGAGGCATCTTCATCTCCCCTCCTTCTGGGAAGCAGCCCTAACTGATGTCGAACTTCTCAAGGTTCTGCGATCGCACAATAATTGTTGGAGTGCCAATCATTAGAAAATGGTTTGGGAGCCAGTCCACAGACTTCATTAGGTTTTCATAGCCTGCCAACTGCAGTACCCCCCGTGCCCCACAAGGCCAAAAACAGCCCATCTGATGTTATGAAGATGGACTCTGAGAAGAGTTCAGCAGCCCATCACTCTACTCCTGTTACCTTCAAGAATCACTGGCCAGGAGAGGAAAGGAGATGAGGGGGGAGAGAGGAGAAAGAGGGAGGAAATAGGTGGAGAGCAGAGAGACCACTTGGAGAGGATGAATGACAGGCTGATTACAAGACCCTCCTCAGTCTCTCCAGGCTTCTGATTCATTGGGAGGAAATGGGAGAATCTAGTGTACTGCGACTTGAGTTTAAAAACTTTACCCCAATGGTCGATTGGT
Organism: Oncorhynchus clarkii lewisi; assembly: GCF_045791955.1. NCBI lineage: Eukaryota > Metazoa > Chordata > Actinopteri > Salmoniformes > Salmonidae > Oncorhynchus > Oncorhynchus clarkii. The sequence goes on from NC_092171.1 coordinate 28,308,931, forward strand.
TAAACCTGAGAAGAAAAAAATATTATTATTATTATAAGATTTGCATAAATGGAACAATCAACAATCACTCAAATAGTTCAGAATTGAAAGACCAATGAACAGAGTTGGCGCTCTGCTTTTATAGAAAGTACAACCTCTTTGTCTACATGGCAGATGTGTGGAAAAGGGGCGGAACAAGGGGCGGAACATAGGATAAAAGTTGATTGGTTTGTCTGTGCAAATTAAGATAGCCTGAGGTTGATAGCGCAAGGGCTCAACCTTCTAACTCCGTTTGTCACAGTTCACACTATCAAGTGCTCCTTTCTGCAAGTTTCCATACAACTGACCTCCTATAGTAAAAACCATGGGATGTCTCACATGCTGCGGTCACACTCAAACAGATCTCAGCTATACAGAACACCCAGTCTTATAACTAAGTCACACAAAGACAAGTTTGTATCAGGTTTTAAAAATACACTAACACATTACGAGACAATGCTCTAAGTAGTAAAACATGACTAATTTTGTAATTTTCTCCACACATTAACACAGAAAGAAAGTATAACTACACAGAGTTCATCATTTTGGAGGGAAACCAGTCAGTGCGCTGAAGCATAAGCTTTCATAAGTTAACACACAAAGTAATCTTTGATGCAATAAACAATATCTATAAAGTGAACGCAACATAATACAATGTAAGACTGACTTATGGAAGAGTATTTATCAGGGCCAAGTGAAGAACAAGCTAAAACAGGGTGGTGGTGGTGGTGCTTGGATCATTTAAAGTCAATTAAATGTTGTGACCAAAGTGTCAGTATTTTGAGAATAAACTCAACAATTAGTTTTGAGAATAAAGTTCAACATTTTTGAATAAAGTCTCAAGTTATATTTCAAGACTAACATAGGAGATTTGGTTAAGTGCATGTCTCCCTGGCTCCCTGGTGGAACTAAACTTCAGAATTGGCTTTAGTAAGAAGGAAATCCTTGCTCTTTTAGCATATAATAACAAGTTAATTGTAAGTATTAGGACCTGGAAAAGGTTGTGCCACAGATTATTTTCATAAGGTGGAACCGTGGTTACATATATAGGTATAGAGGGTTGTGTGTGTATGCAGGTGTGTGTGTAAAGATCTAACACACTCGTTCAAACAGGCGTCACGGCGCACTTATTCTTATCAATATAATGATCTAATAATTTGCACACGCAGGCACACACATACCAAGTTTCCCCCTGGCAAATTCAGACTATAGGCATACGCTCTTCTAACGGCCATGGTGGGTTACGAGCACAAACAAAACACTTTCTTGGCACTGTCACTGAACGAATTGAAATGAAGTTGAGTCCCTGTTTGTCAATGACTGTGAAGAGAACTGGGGTTGAGTCCCTGCCTGTCACTGATTGTGAAGAGAAAATGGGTTGAATCCCTGTCAGTCTGCTCTCCAAATTCACGACACCCCAGTATGTAGCCTTGTTATTTTAATTGTATTGTTTTACTTTTTATTATAATTTTTTATTTAGTTAATATTTTTTAAACTCTTTCTTGAACTGCATTGAACTTGTACCAAGTTCTAATAATAATTTTAGAAAGAGAGGATCCAGATTGTCTCACCCAGCTGATTTGTAATGATCCAGATTTTGCATCTCTTTCAGAACATCAGCTATCTGGATTTGGGTGATGGAGAAGCGGGGGTGGTTTGGGCAAGTTGCTGCAGGGGGTTCTGAGATGTTGGCCGGGGTAGGGGTAGCCAGGTGGAAAGCATGGCCAGCCGTAGAAAAATGCTTATTGAAATGATAAATTATCATAGATTTATCAGTGGTGATAATGTTTCCTATCCTCAGTGCAGTGGGCAGCTGGGAGGAGGTGCTCTTATTATCCATGGACATTAGTGTCCCAAAACTTTTGGGAATTAGTGCTACAGGATGCAAATTTCTATATGAAATTCTAAATTCTAAATGACTGAGTATATTGGTTCCTGGCTTCCCTGAAAAGTTGCATATCGCAGGGCTATTCGATATTAATGCAGATCACCACAGTATGTTTTTGAGCTGGTCCATGGCAGTCAAGTCTGGGGTGAACCAAGGGCTATATCTGTTCTACATTTTTTTAATTGGGCATGCTTATTTAAGATGGAGAGCAAAGCACTTTTGATGAGCAACCAGGCATCATCTACTGATGGGATGAGGTCAATTTCCTTCCAGGATACCTTGGCCAGGTTGATTAGAAAGGCCTGTTCGCTGTGTCAGGCTTCGAGGAGTGATGGGTGTGGAGTCAGGCGCAGACAGCAGAGGATTCGGAAAAAACACTTTATTCTGTACAATCACAGCGCACAAAGGGGGTGACGCCGAACACAGGCGTAAAACACTCCAAAAATGTACTACACTGGTACATACGCTGTACAGCGGAAAATCCAAAAGACAGGAACACTCATGGACCAAAAAAAGCAAACAAGCCCGCACGAAGACAGGCGGGCTAACTGAACTTAAATAACCCCAACCCAAAACCCCAAACAAGGAACAGGTGAAACCAATTAGACCAAACAAAACGAAAAGGGGAAAAGGGATCGGTAGCAGCTAGTAGACCGGCGACGACGACCGCCGAGCGCCACCTGAACGGGAAGGGGAGCCACCTTCGGTGATATTCGTGACACGCTGAAGTGTTTTAGGGAGCATTTGACAGTGATGAGGGGTGGTCGATTGACCGCGGACCCATTACGTATGCAGGCAATGAGGCAGTGATCGCTGAGATCCTGGTTGAAGACAGCAGAGCTGTAATTTAGAGAGAAAGTTGGTCAGGATGATATATAAGAGGGTGCCCATGGTTTTGGATTTAGGGTTGTACTTGATAGGTTCCTTGATAATTTGTGTGAGATTGAGGGCACCTGTGTCCCAGTTTAGGTCACCTAACAGTACGAACTCTGAAGAGAGATGGGGGGCGATCAACTCACATATGGTGTTCAGGGCACAGCTGTGGGCTGAAAAGGGTCTAAAATAAACGAAAAGGTGAGAGACTTGTTTCTGGAAAGGTGGATTTTGAAAAGTAGAAGCTCAAATTGTTTGGGCACAGACCTGGATAGTATGACAGAACTCTTCAGGTTATCTCTACTGTTGATTGCAACTCCGCCCCCTTTGGCAGTTCTACCTTGTCGGAAAATTTTATAGTTAGGGATGGAAATTCCAGGATTTTTGTTGGCCTTCCTAAGCCAGGATTCAGACACGGCTAGGACAGCCGGGTTGGCGGAGTGTGCTAAAGCAGCAAATAAATCAAACATAGGGAGGAGGCTTTTCATGTTAAGAGGCTATGAAACAAGGACCTAATATCTCGTAATCAATGTCCAAGGATTAAATGATTGAGTTAACCTTGTCTCATTAGATGCATAGTTAGAGACCAAGCATATATGCTATGTATATTTTGAATAACATTTATAATTAGACATTTCACCAAATAATAATTCAATGATATTAATCAAAAATGTGAGGACTACGGTTTGTATCCATTGAAAAGTAATCAGATTTATTGCAGTTACGAAATAAGAATGCAATTACCAAATTGTACACACCAGAAATCTTCACTAAACAAAGAATACAAAAGTCTTAACAGCAAAGAAAAATCATCAATTATGACATACAAATGTAGATCAGGAGTTTGTTTTCTAATGACTCCATGATTGACATTTATTCTTCCAAGAGGCAAACTCCGAGTGTTTCCTATCATCTATTTAACTTCACTTTGCATGGCCCAAAACAACACAGGCATGAAAATAATACACACATTCTTGGATCTAATCATCACACCTCAACACTGTATAATAAGAGCACACACCTGTGTTCCTCTTTGAACTATCTGCTGTCCGACAAACAGAATAGCACAGTTTCTCTGTAATAATAAATCCATAGCACTTACAGTACAATAAAACACATCAAAATGCATAGCTCTTTATGAACTCATGAAACAATCCAAACATTACATTTTAATTCAGAGTAATTTAAATTTCCTCTATTCAAGTTTTCATCAGTCATCACACCTCAACTGGCGTCAGTGACCCCAGGACTTCGGTGAGAATGTCTCTTGTCATGACAGTCATAAATACCTCTCCCCCTTTTTCCTCTCTCTAACCTACTGATGTGAAATTTGAAAACCCCTTGGTTAACATAGAGATTAGGGGGAAATTAACTATCTTCTGGTAATCGGACCAGTTGAACATATGCTGTGGTATTTAATGAATATGATGTCAGTTCGGTTGTCATCTGGGACATTCTCATCAATGATAGGATGACATAAACTCTACAGTGGAAAGTCTCACATCAGAGGTATCAGATGTTCAATTTAAATGTTTGAATAGAAAATTATTAGTGAAGAGATGAAATTTAATTTTAGATTCCAAATGAGAGATTTGGGTTTTCATAAGGTTAGGGCTCTGCTTAATCAGTGGCCCGCCCCTGTGAAGAGACATGGGTTATAAAACTTTCCAGACACACCCTTCTCGCTCCACTATATATAGCCTTGGCAAAAATGTAACCTCCTGTTCCAAGTACGTGAGGTCTGCAGCCTCTGCGTTCAAAGGACTAACATGTCAACTACAGAACTAAGCCAACCTCAGTGTGAGCTTTGGTTGTGAATGTTATGAACTTTGAACTCTTATTCACTACAGAAGTGATCCCTCCTAGCCGTTGAGTTAGCAACAGCCTCTGAAAACGCGGGCTAGGAAAGAACAGACAGAGTATCCCGTCTACCACACAACGACGTTACTACAACGTAAATAATTGACCACCATAGACATTCTTCAAAGGACAAAGGACTCAGTTTGGCAACACGGCCTTCCATCTACCAACAACCTACCGAAGCGCAGCTCAGAGTAAATATTTATTGCATTTTCCTTTTCCAAATGGGCGGTAAGTTAGAATGCATAAGATACTATATTTACGATAGCACAGCTTCACCCTTTGTCCCTCAGTCTTCCCGCTCTTTCACTCAAACCCAGACCCTTTTCTTTTGTGTAACCAGCTGTCATATCTGTTCCGCCCGCTAGGGACGTTTTCCTTTATGAGGAAATTTGTAATCAAGGTGTAATTCATTCTGTGTATATGTAATTCTGTGTGATTAGTTAGGTATTTTGTATTGCTGATTCAACTTGTTAGCCAGGGATCGTGAAGAAAACCAAGAATTTACACTTTGATGAGACTGAATTAAGGTGACAATTAATATTGACTGCTATTGATGTAAAATATTGCTAGGTCTTTAAGAGTTTATTCGGAAGATAACAGCTCTATAAATATTTTTTTTGTGGTGCCCCGACTCTCTAGTTAATTACATTTACATGATTAGCTCAATCAGGTAATATTTTTTACGGAAAAATTATTTTATAGAATAGCATGTCATTCCACTTATTCCGGCATAGCCAAAGACACGACACAAGATTGCCACAGGTCCGGTGTGTTTTAATCCCTGTGATAGCCCACAGATGGTCTGTCATTTAAACAATGCCATAAATCGTGTTTCAGTCATCGGGCTGTGCTCCCACCAGAGGTGGGACCAAGTCACAAGTAAGTCTCAAGTCTTAGCACTCAAGTCCCAAGTCAAGACAAGCAAGTCCGAGTCAAGTCTGAAGTCAAGACCGTCAAGTCTCAAGTCCTAAACTTTGAGTTTTGAGTCCTCAACAAGTCATAATGTGCTCTTCACCAAATGTAATACAATTTCATATTTTTAACAAGGGTAATAGTTAGTATATTACATTTACGCAAATCATGAATGCTTTTAAAAATATATATATTTATTACTTTCCAAATAAACCTTATATTTCCATGGAAATACATGGGTAGCCATGAAAAAGACCCCCCCCACCCCACCCCCAACAGTGATCGAGGATCACTGACTGACTGTGTGGAGGCTCATTGATTTAACATTATGTTACCCTACATGATACACTCTTAAAGTAATAAAATATATAGCTGTCGGCTATATTTGCCACGACATACCGTTCTTTGTGCAGCTTCAAATGTCGAACAAAGTTGGAAATTGTTGCACCTCTGTCTGTAATTTTCTTCCCGCATGTTATGCAAGTTGCTATCCGTTTTTTGTTGATACAGCGTCTTTATATCCGAAAATAATAATTTGAGGTATCTTTCCAAGGGCTCCATCTGAATTCATCCGCCGACGTTCCTCTGCACTGCCACGAACAACTTTTTCTCAGCTGGCACAATTTGATTGCCTGTTGTCCGTCTCAAACTGTATTAGGTTAAATGAAGAGTTGATGCGCTGCACACTTTTTTAATAGCATCATTTTTAATATTTGGGCTTGGAGTGTATCAAGTCAAGTCAAGTCATAATGCTCAAGTCCAAGTCAAGTCACGAATCATTGGTGTCAAAGTCGAGTTGCAAGTCATCTTTGTGACTCGAGTCCACACCTCTGCCTCCCACGCCAGCCAGTCGCTAGACCCGAGCATCACCTTCTTTAATTCTTCCACTACATTTCTGTGCTGCAATAGTAAAGAAAAACATTTCCATGAAATCGGTGTATATTATTCAGCTATGCACAGTAAGTGTTGGAGGGGAAATTGAAAATATCAGTCTACTTCTAGAAACAGCTCTTTTTACAAATTAGCCCAGAAGAACAAATGTTGAAAAAGCTCTGTTTTTCAATTTGTTAGCAAAACATGTCTGCTCACTTTTCTCAACACAACATAGGTGTTGATTGCTTATGTTATTAGTTACTCCTCACACCGTTTCTCCACCTCTGTGCAGCCCAGTACCTCTGACAATTGATTTTCAAAGACAGATTATGGGGATTTCAATGGCTGTCAGTGGTTGCATGACATTATCTCGACAGTCAACTGGTTTGTTGGCAGATATGTTTGAGTGCCCAATACAAACACCCTCCTGGAATATCTAGCTTACACAGAGGAATGTCGTGACATTGTTTGGACAGAAATGATTGGATCATTACCTGAGATCAGGGTTTATGGTGCTGAATAGAATTCAAACCCCACCACTCTCAGGTAAACAACTGGTTATGATGTTTGCTAGTAATTCCCTCTCTCCATCTTTCTCTCTCTCGTTTATCCTCCCTTTGTCTCTTCCCTCTCTTCTCTTTCCCTCCACCCCATCTCTCTCTCTCTCCCCCTCCTTATCACATGCCACATCTCCCCTCAACACTGACATAGGCCCTGGGGAGGCTCAGTGTGCTGTAAATTACACAGAGCAAACTGGCAATGCACCGTATATGTTTTAGAGAGGGAGTGTTGCCTTCCTCTGAACCAATGGAGATTATTCTCAGGGAGGGTAAACAACACCTGGTGCAGATTTTCACTGTAACTGGGGAAGATAATTAGTAAATAGTCTGTAATACAGATGCTCCATGCCTCACGGTGTAACTATAACCCTTAAAGGGGAAATCTGCAGCTGCTACATCTATTTTTTTAAACTTATAAATGAATGATTCTAAAAGACTACAATTTATAAATGGCTCATGAGCTTAGTTCAGCTGTCATACCCATCAGAACTCAAAATATAGCCTTGTTTTACTCCAATGTTTGTAAACGAAGTAAATGGAAACAACACTATAGAGTCTCAAAACATGGTTAAAACTATAGTTTTGATTTCACGGATGAATGGTCCTTGCATCCCATAGCATTTCTCTAGCCCCATCCCTCAGCGTTTTACCGAAACAGGGCCAGTGGAAATGATGTGTTGTTTAAAACCAGTTGCAAAAACGTTAACTATTCATGAAAATCGCAAATGAAATGAAATAAATATGCTAGCTCTCAAGCTTAGCCTTTTGTTAACAACACTGTCATCTCAGATTTTCAAAATATGCTTCTCAACCATAGGAAAACAATAATTTGTGTAACAGTAGCTAGCTAGCGTAGCATTTAGCGTTAGCATTAGCGTTAGCATTCAGCAGGCAACATTTTCACAAAAACCAGAAAAGCATTCAAATAAAATAATTTACCTTTGAAGAACTTCAGATGTTTTCAATGAGGAGACTCTGTTAGATAGCAAATGTTCAGTTTTTCCTGAAATATTATTTGTTTAGGAGAAATCGCTCCGTTTGGTGCGTCACGTTTGGCTACCAAAAAAAAACGAAAATCCAGTCATCAAAACGCTGAACTTTTTTCCAAATTAACTCCATAATATCGACTGAAACATGGCAAACGTTGTTTAGAACCAATCCTCAAGGTGTTTTTCACATATCTCTTCAATGATATATCGTTAGTGGAAGTGTGCTTTCTGTCTTGAATCCCAGGAGAAAATGCCCGCAACTGAAGATTACGCACCAATTTAGAGAAAGGACACCGGGCGGACCCCTGGAAAATGTAGTCTCTTATGGCCAATCTTCCTTTGATATGCCTACAAATACGTCACAATGCTGCAGACATCTTGAAGAAACGACAGAAAGCGCAGGCTCGTTCCTGGTGCATTTACAGCCATATAAGGAGACATTGGAAAACAGAGCTTCAGAAATTCTGCTAATTTCCTGTTTGAAGTTTCATCTTGGTTTCGCCTGTAGCATGAGTTCTGTGGCACTCACAGATAATATCTTTGCAGTTTTGGAAACGTTAGACTGTTTTCTTTCCAAAGCTGTCAATTATATGCATAGTCGAGCATCTTTTCGTGACAAAATATTGCGCTTAAAACGGGCACGTTTTTTTATCCAATAATGAAATAGCGCCCCCATAGACTCAACAGGTTTACTGCTGATTTCACCTATAAGGACATTTGTTAACACGGTCACATCTGAGGAATTCACTTATTCTCTTGACTGGTTGATTAGCTATTTTATGGTCTGTGGGTACACAGTTCTAAATGATGAAGGAATTACTGCCTGCAATAGCTAGTTAATTTATGGGCTAAATCTCACGATAATAAAACTTAGTAAATCATTAGAATAAACAAACTAATACAGGAAAATACAAGGGTTTTGGTGGCTATTCACTCTGAATAAATATGTAAATCAGGAGAAATATTCTGGATGTTTATTTAGATATCTACTGCTTCCTTCTCCCTGGACAGACATGTCCAGACATAGCTCCCCTGTGAGTGAAATATGCATAGGTTTTTAACTTCGTCCCCAGAGTTTAATATGAACACAGATCCATCTGTTCATCAATCAGGCTTATGGAAATACAAACACGTAAAAAAATACATATACAGTGCCTTGCGAAAGTATTCGGCCCCCTTGAACTTTGCGACCTTTTGCCACATTTCAGGCTTCAAACATAAAGATATAAAACTGTATGTTTTTGTGAAGAATCAACAACAAGTGGGACACAATCATGAAGTGGAACGACATTTATTGGATATTTCAAACTTTTTTAACAAATCAAAAACTGAAAAATTGGGCGTGCAAAATTATTCAGCCCCCTTAAGTTAATACTTTGTAGCGCCACCTTTTGCTTCGATTACAGCTGTAAGTCGCTTGGGGTATGTCTCTATCAGTTTTGCACATCGAGAGACTGAAATTTTTTCCCATTCCTCCTTGCAAAACAGCTCGAGCTCAGTGAGGTTGGATGGAGAGCATTTGTGAACAGCAGTTTTCAGTTCTTTCCACAGATTCTCGATTGGATTCAGGTCTGGACTTTGACTTGGCCATTCTAACACCTGGATATGTTTATTTTTGAACCATTCCATTGTAGATTTCGCTTTATGTTTTGGATCATTGTCTTGTTGGAAGACAAATCTCCGTCGCAGACTCCATCAGGATTCTTCCAGAATGGTCCTGTATTTGGCTCCATCCATCTTCCCATCAATTTTAACCATCTTCCCTGTCCCTGCTGAAGAAAAGCAGGCCCAAACCATGATGCTGCCACCACCATGTTTGACAGTGGGGATGGTGTGTTCAGCTGTGTTGCTTTTACGCCAAACATAACGTTTTGCATTGTTGCCAAAAAGTTCAATTTTGGTTTCATCTGACCAGAGCACCTTCTTCCACATGTTTGGTGTGTCTCCCAGGTGGCTTGTGGCAAACTTTAAACAACACTTTTTATGGATATCTTTAAGAAATGGCTTTCTTCTTGCCACTCTTCCATAAAGGCCAGATTTGTGCAATATACGACTGATTGTTGTCCTATGGACAGAGTCTCCCACCTCAGCTGTAGATCATGGGCCTCTTGGCTGCATCTCTGATCAGTCTTCTCCTTGTATGAGCTGAAAGTTTAGAGGGACGACCAGGTCTTGGTAGATTTGCAGTGGTCTGATACTCCTTCCATTTCAATATTATCGCTTGCACAGTGCTCCTTGGGATGTTTAAAGCTTGGGAAATCTTTTTGTATCCAAATCCGGCTTTAAACTTCTTCACAACAGTGTCTCGGACCTGCCTGGTGTGTTCCTTGTTCTTCATGATGCTCTCTGTGCTTTTAATGGACCTCTGAGACTATCACAGTGCAGGTGCATTTATACGGAGACTTGATTACACACAGGTGGATTGTATTTATCATCATTAGTCATTTAGGTCAACATTGGATCATTCAGAGATCCTCACTGAACTTCTGGAGAGAGTTTGCTGCACTGAAAGTAAAGGGGCTGAATAATTTTGCACGCCCATTTTTTCAGTTTTTGATTTGTTAAAAAAGTTTGAAATATCCAATAAATGCCGTTCCACTTCATGATTGTGTCCCACTTGTTGTTGATTCTTCACAAAAAAATACAGTTTTATATCTTTATGTTTGAAGCCTGAAATGTGGCAAAAGGTCGCAAAGTTCAAGGGGGCCGAATACTTTCGCAAGGCACTGTATTTATCAGACAGACTCTCTCTCTGCAAATTACCAGATCTAAGAGGGTGTTGTGAACCAGTCATAATAATAATTCCCTTGCTCCTGGTAAATGAATGTCCCTTATTTAGAGGAGGCCTTTAGACCATTTTTTTGCATCCCACTTTAAGGGATTGGTAGATGTTTAATGGAAAAGAAAGGGCAGACTGCTCTGAAGTATTTTGAACTTTCATTAATTTTACCATATTAGTCAGCACGTAGTTACTTAAGAGGAAGCCTTATTGTAAGTCACTAATAATTCTCAGAGGAAAGAGATGATGAATGTATGATTACCTATCCATAGCCCGTACCATATGTGTGTGAATGTTGAGGTGTAAGAATCCATTAAATTAAATAAAAACTAGCCAAGCAGTAAATGTACATTTCAGTTTTGCCCTGATAAACAATCAGTTATTTCCAGTTATTATATATGAATAATACGTGCCCCATTGCTGTAAGTCAATAAATGGTCACGTCAGTAAGCAGCACATTTGCAGCTATGATATGCCCTTGATTCTGTGTCATGTTTGACTAATGGAGTTTGGAGAAATTATTTTCATAATTACGAACTCATCATTAAATGCCAGTAATCTATGAACTGTCTATGGCTGGTTTGTCTGCGTAACAGTATATGCCCCCTCAGTGTAGAACTAACAAGGCTGAACAATATCAAGACACCAGGTGAACAGATTGCGTCTCTCTTCCTGGACACATAGAGTAGTTCGGCCTCACAATTATGTTGTTAACCTTTGTACTCCGCTCCTCAGGTGTCTGACCCCTAGCTCTCCACTTGATACAGCCATCACTGGCCGGCATCATCAGCCCAGCAGATGATAAATTATGTAAATGTATGAATGTTGTAACAGTAGCGCATACAAACTCTAGAGAATCATCCTTGCACAGGGCACCAAGAATGTAGAGAATCACCCTTACATGGGGCACCAAAATATGTAGAAATATCACACACACACATCAACACACAAACACTGCATCACAATAATGAACACTTGATTTTGCTTTTTGCATTGTCACAGCATACATATTATTAAAGACTACAGTTGGGATTTGTTAGTTTTTTTAACAATAGATTATGCCTTGTTGTGATCCTGCTTTTGTAGAAGTAGAGCCTCTCTGTATGTCAACAGCCTTTGGTCTCCCCATCCACAGTTCATTAAAAGTCTGGCTGGGTTTCATGTAGCCCCTGTGTTCCAATGGAAAGCTCCCAGCAAGCACAGAGGTGGTTATCGGAGAGCCCAGACTCAACTAGTAACCAGGGAAACTGGAAATCAGAACTGGATGTTTTTTCTTCTTCCAGGAAGTTCTTCTTAAATCCATAGACTGCTACTTCTTAGGATGGTGTCAATCTCTTTCACCCTCTCTCTTTTTTCTCTAATAATGTCTTAAGGCGATAAAATAAAGAAGGTGAAGGAAATGTAAGAAAATAAATAATTTGATAATTTCATGGATATCATTTAGCTGGTTCAGTCTATATGATTCTTCCACATACATTCCCACATACTCCCACATCATTTCCAATATTAACCAACTCCAGAGCAGTCCAACTGTTCCAGAACACTATAAATAAATGAAGACCACTTATTTACAACTCTAAGATATGCCGTACTCAAATGAACTCACTGATGTTAACAAAGGTAAATAGTACTATGCATAACAATATTGTGCCAATTTGGTAATTTAGGACCAGCATTTTAGCCTAATACATATTGCACCTATACATCGGGATCCAACCGAATGTAGAATATTATGAACAATAGAGGCTTCCTTACTCTCAATGTTTTCTTTCTCACAGAACCCTAACCCCAAAAAGGAGTCGAACTGCATTTCTGCCAATCATAATATGTGATGTGGAATCAGTGTTTATCATTGAGAAATCCTTTCTCCTCATTACAGTTTTATGATCTTTCTGGAGGAAGGGAAATAGGGGGATTAGAAAGCAATCAACACCTTGATACGAAATGTGAAATGCAGTGCAGCTAGCTCACAGCACAGAGAAGCACAATGCTCAGGAAGACGTGTCCCTCTATTCGCCTCATACGCACCAGGAATCCATGACAGCATGGTAATGATGCAGGCATGTACTAACAATTTCCCCAACTCTCATATAGAATGGACAGGTCAGAATCCCCTATAAAGCCGAATGCAAAAGTAATTCATAAAATAATGTGTACATGTACATATCTTTGCCTGAGAATTTTTTTTTTGCATAACTTATATTTTTGTTCTGATCAGCTGGACATTTACATTATACCCTTCAGGCTTGTGTGTCTTTGTCCATCTACATTATGTTAAATGGTAAGATGGTTTACTCTGGTTTTATTCTGAACTGAAATGCCTCTTACAAGCCGCATTTTATCAGCAGTGGCTCTCTCTACAGTCAAGGTTACCCTTAAATTACTTTCCACTGAAAATCACACTTTTAAAAGTCAATCTGTTAACTCGTGTCCACATAATGTTCTTGACTCATCCTACACTCATATTTGTGGCCTAAGTAAAAACACAACCTCAAACTTGTTTACTATTTTCTTCATAGAGGATGATGAGCTGGCCTATCAGCGGTCTACACTGTGCCAAATGCCCTAGTTTTCAGCTCCTAATTATCCTTACACCTCTGAAGACTCTAGCCATTTCAATTCCAGTCAGAAGAACTTAAGTGTTTTGTCTCTGAACACTCAAAAGTTGGTTTCTCCACCGACTGTAGGATAAGGGAAACTTGGGGTGTTAACAGCGCTCAACATCTCTATTAAAATAAAGTAATTCAAAGAAATGTACAAGATAAAAAAAGATTTCCTTCCAAAACGACCCCTTCCAAAAAAATCAGAAGTAAATAAAAAACAAAGATTAATTAAATACCAAAAAATGCAATTGCACGTGCTTTAGGATACATGAACCAATATACACAGGCAGGAAAGCTTAGGAAAGCTAAGGCTAGCTTTTTTAAACAGAAATTTGCATCCTGCAGTACAAACTCAAAAAAGTTCTGGGACACTGTAAAGTCCATGAAGAATAATAGCACCTAATCCCACTGCTCTGAGGCTAGGAAAGACTGTTACAACCGACACATCCACTATATTTGAGAATTTCAATAAGCATTTCTCTACGGCTGGCCATGCTTTCCACCTGGCTACCCCTACCCCGGTCAATTGCCCGGCACCCTCCACAGCAACCCGCCCAAGCCCTCACCATTTCTCCTTCACCCATATCCAGATTGCTGATGTTCTGAAAGCGCTGCAAAATCTGGACCCCTACAAATCAGCCGGGCTAGACAATCTGGACCCTCTCTTTCTAAAATGATCTGCCGAAATTGTTGCAACCCCTATTACTAGCCTGTTCAACCTCTTTCGTATCGTCTGAGATTCCCAAAGATTGAAAAGCTGCCGCGGTCATCCCCCTCTTCAAAGGGGGAGACACTCTAGATCCAAACTGCTACAGACCTAAATCTATCCTACCCTGCATCTCTAAGGTCTTCGAAAGCCAAGTTAACAAACAGATTACTGACCATTTTTAATCACATCGTACCTTCTCCGCTATGCAATCTGGTTTCCGAGCTGGTCATGGGTGCACCTCAGCCACGCTCAAGGTCCTTAACCATATCATAACCGCCATCGATAAGAGACATTACTGTGCAGCTGTATTCATCGACCTGGCCAAGGCTTCCGACTATGGCAATCAACACATTCTTATTGGCAGACTCAACAGCCTTGGTTTCTCAAATTATTGCCTCGCCTGGTTCACCAACTACTTCTCTGATAGAGCTCAGTGTGTCAAATCGTAGGGCCTGTTGTCCGGACCTCTGGCAGTCTCTATGGGGGTGCGACAGGGTTCAATTCTCGGGCCGACTCTTCTCTGTACACATCAATAATGTCGCTCTTGCTGCTGGTGATTCTCTGATCCACCTCTACGCAGACGACACCATTCTGTATACTTCTGGCCCTTCTTTGGACACTGTGTTTACTTAAGGTAGCATTTTCACTTTTGGATAAATAGTGTGGCCAATTTCAACTTCCTGCTACTCATGCCAAGAATATAGGATATGCATATTATTAGTAGTTTGAATCATGTCTGTGAGTTTAATAGAACGTATGTAAAAAGCAAAACCCAGAGGACTGACCATTCAGATTTTTTTTGAGGTCTCTGATCAGTGAAGAAACAATATTTCTTTGGCACTTGTTTTCAGTTCCTACCGCTTCCACTGGATGTCACCAGTCTTTGGAATTTGGTTGACGTTATTCCTTTGTGCAATACGGCCATCTAGGAACTGGGTAACACTGTTGAGAGTTGCGCAAGACTTGAAAAGTAGCGTTGGTTCGTTGTCTTCCTGTATTGAACACAGATAGACCCGTCTTCAATTTGACCGATTATTAACGTTTAAAAAAAACTAAAGTTGTATTACAAAAGTAGATATTATATAGTAGATATAAAGGAGATGTTTTGTAGTGACGTTGTGCAAATTGGAAGCTGTTTTTTTCTGGATCAAACGCACCAAATAAATGAACATTTTGGATATATATGGACGGAATTAATCAAACAAAAGGACCAATTGTGATGTTTATGGAACATATTGGAGTGCCAACAAAAGAAGCTTGTCAAAGGTAAGGCATTATTTATATTTTATTTCTGCGTTTTGTATAGCGCCTGCAGGGTTGAAATATGCTACTCTCTTTGTTTACTGTTGTGCTATCATCAGATAATAGCTTCTTATGCTTTCGCCGAAAAGCCATTTTAAAATCTGACTTGTTGGCTGGATTCACAACGAGTGTAGCTTTAATTTAGTAACTTATATGTGTGATTTAATGAAAGTTTGATTTTTATATCATTTTATTTGCATTTTCCCTGGCTTTTGGCCAAGTGGGACGATGGCGTCCCCAATCCTAGAGAGGTTAACTAACCTCCAGACGAGCCTCAATGCCATACAACTCTCTTTCCGTGGCCTCCAACTGCTCTTAAACGCAAACAAAACTAAATGCATGCTATTCAACCGATCATTGCCCGCACCTGCCCGCCCATCCAGCATCACTACTCTGGACGACTCTGACTTAGAATACGTGGATAACTACAAATACCTAGGTGTCTGGCTAGACTGTAAACTCTCCTTCCAGACTCACATTAAGCATCTCCAATCAAAAATTTAATCTATTCTAATCTAAACCTATTTCGCACCATAGCAGCACCCACTCATAGCATGCACTCCAGCAGGTATATCTCACTGGTCCCCCCAAAGCCAATTCCTCCTTTGGTCGCCTTTCCTTCCAGTTCTCTGCTGCCACTGACTGGAACGAACTGCAATAATCACTGAAGCTGGAGATTCCCATCTCCCTCACTAGCTTTAAGAACCAGCTGTCAGAGCAGCTCACAGATCACTGCACCTGTTCATAGCCCATCTGTATACAGCCCATCTATCTACCTTATCCGCATACTGTATTTATTTATTTTGCTCCTTTTGCACCACAGTATCTCTACTTGCACATACATCTTTTGCACATCTACCATTCCAGTGTTTAATTTCCATATTGTATTTACTTCGCCACCATAGCCTATTTATTGCCTTAACGACCTAATTTGCACTTAGGATTTGGGCTAAATCAACTGATGCTGATGTAATTGTGTTTTCTGAAACCTGGCTCAGCAAGTCAGTTTTTGATAAGGATATTTGTATAAGTGGTTACAATGTTTATCGCACTGATCGGGTTAAGAAAGGTGGGGGTGTGGCTATATATGTAAAATCTAAATTCCATGTAAGTTTGGCAAAGTCTGAAACTATTTGTAAACAGTTGGAATTTCTTGCTTGAATATTGAGGTTTCGATGGGCCTCTCTATAACTGCAATTGGCTGTTATAGACCCCCCTCTGCTCTCGGTGAGGCATTTTCTTCTTTGACGCACCTTATGTCTAACCTTCTTTACAGTGAAATGATCTTGATTGGTGATCTCAACTGGTGTTGGTTAAAGCCGGTGTCTGATGATTTAAAAATGTTTTGTAATTCTATGAACCTTACCCAGTTGATTAACTCACCCACTCGCTTAAATCTTAAATGCCCAGATAAATCTACCCTGATTGGGCCTCCCGGGTGGCGCAGTGGTTAAGGGGCGCTGTATTACAGCGCCAGCTGTGCCATCAGAGTCCCTGGGTTCGCGCCCAGGCTCTGTTGTAACCGGCCGCGACTGGGAGGGGCGATGCACAATTGGCCTAGCGTCGTCCGGGTCTCATCGCGCACCAGCGACTCCTGTGGAGTGGCGCTAACCAAGGTTGCGCAGTGGCGCTAACCAAGGTTGCCAGGTGCACGGTGTAGCCTCCGACACATTGGTGCGGCTGGCTTCCGGGTTGGATGCGCGCTGTGTTAAGAAGCAGTGTGGCTGGTTGGGTTGTGTATCGGAGGACTTTCAACCTTCGTCTCTCCTGAGCCCGTACGGGTGGACGCATGACTCGCATGACCGAGTTGTAGCGATGAGACAAGATAGTAGCTACTACAACAATTGGATACCATGAAATTGGGGAGAAAAAGGGCTAAAAAATTTAAATAAAATAAAAAATCTACCCTGATTGTTTTGATATTGACACATGTTCCACATAAATATTAGTGTTTTTTGTAATGATTTAAGTGACCATTTTGTTGCTGTTAAAAATACTAAGGTTCCAAAGACAAACCCACGTTTTATTCGTGAGAGAAATTTGAAGTGTTTTAATGAGCAGGCTTTCTTTCGTGATTTGTTTTATTTTGACTGGAGCAAGATTGAGCCTATCACTGATGTTGAAACTGCCTGGAAATTCTTTCATGGTGTTATTTTCCAAATAGTAAACAGGTTCAGGGTTAAAGGGCGGGATAATAGTTTTCTTCTGAGCTGTCTTGTATTATTCACGACCGTAATCTAACCGGGGATAAAGCAAGGAAATCATGTTCTGATGCTGATTGGCTTATTTTTAGGCAGTTATGAAACAAGTGTTCTTTTCTTCTCAAGAAGGCCAAGTCTGAATATTTTATGTCTGTTACCACTGATAACCTGAATGACCCTAGAAAGTTTTGGAAGGCTATTAAGTCTATGTCTGGTAACAGTAATGTCAATGAATTACCGTCATGTGTTTTGAAGGACTCTGTTGCTATATATGACAAAACTGAAATGCTGAATTGTTTCAATGAACACTTTGTATCATTTGGTAGGCTGTTTGATTCAGTGTACTCTGTCTCTGTACAACCCTGTGTGGATGAACCAGTGAGAGCTGGTAAAACTTTTAGCTTTTTGCCATTCTCAGTGCAGGTGGTACATAAAGCCCTGAAATCCTTAGATCAGAGAAAGCCTGCAGGTCCTGATCTTTTGGATCCCTGCTTTTT
Organism: Oncorhynchus clarkii lewisi; assembly: GCF_045791955.1. NCBI lineage: Eukaryota > Metazoa > Chordata > Actinopteri > Salmoniformes > Salmonidae > Oncorhynchus > Oncorhynchus clarkii. The sequence goes on from NC_092171.1 coordinate 28,326,998, forward strand.
AAATCTGGCAGCTGATTTCATAGCTGAACCACTTACATATCTGTTCAATCTAACCCTGGAATGGAATGAAATTCCAAAGATCTGGAAATCAGCATTTGTCCTACCACTTTAAAAGGGGAAGATCCATCTCTTTTATTAATTATAGGCCAATCTCAAAGCTGTCACCCCTGATTAAAATACTTGAAACCCTTGTAAGTGAACAGCTAAAAAGAGTTTTTATTTACTTACTCTATTTTATCAATGTACCAATCGGGCTTCAGGAAGAAGCATAGCACAATTACAGCAGCCATGAAGGTTTTAAATGATATCACTGAAGCCCTTGACAAAAAACAGCACTGTGTCTCACTTTTTATTGATCTCTCTAAGGCTCTTGATACAGTTGATCATGCTATACTAAGGCAGAGATTGTCGAGTGTAGGTCTTTTGGAGCAAACCATTCAACTGCCTGCTAACTATCTGTCTGATAGAACTCAGTGCACTCATTTTGATGGGCTTATTTCTGTTAAATTGCCTGTCTTTAATGGTGTGTCCCAACGCTCTGTACTTGGTCCTCTCTTACTCACTATTTTTTATAAATGATTGAGACAAAAATGTCCAAAATGCACAACTTCATTTTTATGCTGATGATACTGATACATGCTGATATATACTGATAGATGCTGACATATTTACTGTTGTGCCTCGTCTCTTGCAAAAGTCTCTTACAAAAGCTTTCCAGAACTTGCAAACTGCTTTTTATACTGTTCAACATACCTTGTGTCAATTGAAGCTTATCCTCAATACTGACAAAACTAAACTAATGGTGTTTTCTAATGCAAGAGATAGACCTCTGAACCGTTCACCTGTCAGGGCAAGGAGATTGAGGTTGTAACCTCATGTAAATATCTTCAAATTTTAATTGATGACGGCCTGTCTTTTAAATTGCATATTCAACAACTTACAAAAAAATTGAAGCTGAAATTGGGATTTTATTTTAGGAATCAGGCCTGTTTTTCTTTTGAAGCCAGAAGGAGGCTAGTATCCGCTACAATTATGCCTTTACTAGACTATGGGGATATTTTATATATGAATGCTTCTGCTCAGTGTTTGAGATCAATTGACACTCTTTACCATGGCACTTTGAGATATATTTTAAACTGCAAAACCCTTACGCACCCCTGCACTTTGTATACCAGGGTTGGCTGGCCTTCTCTAGTCACTCGTAGGCTCAGTCACTTTTATACTTTTATTAACAGCCATTTTGGGTTTACTACCTTTTTATTTGGGCATTTTTATTGTTCATAAATGTGGTGGGTACTCTCTTCGTTCGCTGGACTTTATCCTGCTAACTGTTCCAAATCTCCGAACTGAATTTGGTAAAAGGGCTTTTATGTCCTCTGAGCCATCGTCTTGGAACGCCTTATAAAATACTTTTAAACTGGAAGAACTTGTCCTGATTGGTGTTTTTAAATCACCGATGAAGGATTTTGAGGCTGATTCCCTGACCTATCAATGTTTTTAATTTGTTGTTTTTGATTATGCTATACTCTTGTGAATTCAATGGTTTTTACTAGATTACTTGTAGTTTTTCATGTTGGCTGTCTGTAATTTGTAATGACTTGGTGCTGCCAACAAAGATAAGGGGAGCAAGAGACAGCGTGTATGTATGAGTCTGAATGTAAGTGTTTGTGCGTGTGAGTCAATTGGGTGTTGAGGTCGACAGAGAGAACGTTGAGATTGTTGAGCTGCCACTGACAACCAGGCGAAGAGCAAAAAGGAGCAGCTTGGACAAGACACTCCGCAGACTAAGGCGGAACTCAGGCCAGCAAGAGACAGGGTTACTTTGGTAAACTTCAAGTTATGAAGTGCCGAGTTGAGGAGGACCCGTGATCTTTACACAAGCAAAAATAAAATAGTTTGCACTACACAACAACGAAGTTACGCAACCATAAATAGATAGGTTATTAGTATTTTAAAATGTACTAGTTACAGACAAATGGCTTGACATGCTGCCATCTTGGATATCTCGTCGTGATGGGTGGTGGATGGTGTATTAATACACCCAGTCACTAAAAAGATACAGGCATCCTTCCTCACTCAGTTGCCGGAGAGGAAGGAAACCGCTCAGGGATGAGGCCAATGGGGACCTTAAAACCGTTAGTTTAAAATGTCTGGGATATGTGGGACGCAGGGAAAATGCAGAGCGCCAAATTCAAATAAATTACTATAAAAATCGAATTTTCATTCAATCACACATGCAAGATAGCAAATTAAAGCTACACGTGTTGTGAATCCAGCCAACATGTCAGATTTCAAAAAGGCTTTTCGGCGAAAGCAAACGATGCTATAATCTGAGGATAGCACCTCCGTAAACAAAGATGCCTTACCTTTGACGAGCTTATTTTGTTGGCACTCCAATATGTCCCATAAACATCACAAATGGTCCTTTTTTTCAATGAATTCTGTCGATATATATCCAAAATGTCCATTTATTTGGCGCATTTGATCCAGAAACACACCGGTTCCAACTTGTGCAACGTGACTACAAAATATCTCAAAAGTTACCTGTAAACTTTGCCAAAACATTTCAAACTCCTTTTGTAATACAACTTTGGGTATTTTTTTTACGTAAATAATCAATAAAATTGAAGACGGGATGATCTGTGTTCCATACAGGAGAAAACAAACTGTAACTTTCTGGTCATGCTCCTCTATCTAACAGTACACTTCAAGTGACCCTCGTTCAAGATGGCCGTACTTCTTCATTACACAAAGGAATAACCAATTTCTAAAGACTGTTGACATCCAGTGGAAGCGATAGGAACTGCAAGAAGGTCCCTTAGAAATCTGGATTCCCAATGAAAACCCATTGAAAAGAGAGTGACCTCAAAAAAATAACAAATAAACATCTGAATGGTTTGTCCTCTGGCTTCTGCCTGCTAAATAAGTTATGTTATACTCACAGACATGATTCAAACAGTTTTAGAAACCTCTGAGTGTTTTTATCCAAATCTACTAATAATATGCATATCTTATCTTCTCGGGATGAGTAGCAGGCTGTTGAATTTGGGCATGCATTTAATCCGGATGTGAAAATACTGCCCCCTGTCACCAAGAAGTTAATGGATGTGATAAGAGAAAACTGAGGATGGATTAACAATATCGTAGTTACTTCATAATATTAACCCAATTGACAGAGTAAAAATAAGGAAAACAAGACACTAAAGTAATACTGCAAAAAATGTGACACACAATTAACTTTTTGTCCTGAACACAAAGTGTTATGTTTGGGGAAAATCCATACAACACATGTATTGAGTACCAAACTACATATTTTCAAGCATAGTGGTGCCTGCATCATGTTATGGGTATGCTTGTAATTTTTTTACCCCCTTTATCTCCCCAAATTCAATCTTGTTTCATCGCTGCAACTCGGCAAAGCAATGGTCGAGTCATGCATCCTCCAAAACATGACCCGCCAAACTGAGCCTATTAAGACCTGCCCGCTTAATCCGGAAGCCAGCCGCACACCTGACTCCTGATCACGGCTGGTTGTGATACAGGCTGGGATGGACCCCAGGTCTGTAGTGACGTCTCTAGCACTGCGATGCAATGCCTTCGACTGCTGTGCCACTCGGGAGGCCCTTCGTTAAGGACTTTGTAACATAGTGTTTTATTATCTATGTAAGGAAAACCGTTTCACCCATATTGTAAATAATAATAGGTCTAATTTCATAGAAATCTGGAAACACTTGACAGTACATATTACTTATCATTCACAATGTACAGTTGTAGTCGGAAGTTTACATACAACTTTTACACAGTTTTACACAATTCTTGACATTTCATCCGAGTAAAAATGACTTGTCTTAGGTCAGTTAGGATCACCACTTTATTTTAAGAATATGAAATGTTAGAATAGTAGAGCAAATTATTTATTTCAGCTTTTATTTTTTTCATCACATTTCCAGTGGGTCAGAAGTTTACATACACTCAATTAGTATTTGGTTGCATTGTCTTTAAATTGTTTAACTTGGGTCAAACGTTTTGGGTAGCCTTCCACAAGCTTCCCACAATAAGTTGGGTGAATTTTGGCCCATTTCTCCTGACAGAGCTGGTGTAACTGAGTCAGGTTTGTAGGCTTCCTTGCTCGCACACGCTTTTTCAGTTCTGCCCACAAATGTTCTATAGGATTGAGGTCAGGGCTTTGTTGTCCTTAAGCCATTTTGCCACAACTTTGGAAGTATGCTTGGGGTTGTTGTCCATTTGAAAGACCCATTTGTGACCAAGCTTTAACTTCCTGACTGATGTCTTGAGATGTTGCTTCAATATATCCACCAAATTTTCCTGATATCTATTTTGTGAAGTGCACCAGTCCCTCCTGCAGCAAAGCACCCCCACAACATGATGCTGCCACCCCCGTGCTTCACTGTTGGGATGGTGTTCTTCAGTTTGCAAGCCAACCTCTTTCTCCTCCAAACATAACGATGGTCATTATGGTCAAAAAGTTCAATTTTTGTTTCATCAGACTAGAGGACATTTCTCAAAAAAGTAAGATCTTTGTCCCCATGTGCAGTTGCAAACCGTAGTCTGGCTATTTTATGTTGGTTTTGGAGCAGTGGCTTCTTCCTTGCTGAGCGGGCTTTCAGGTTATGTCGATATAGGCCTTGATATACTGTGGATATAGATACTTGTGTACCTGTTTCCTCCAGCATCTTCACAAGGTCCTTTGCTGTTGTTCTCAGATTGATTTGCACTTTTCACACCAATGTACGTTCCTCTCTAGGAGGCAGAACCCGTCTCCTTCCTATGACAGCTGCATGGTCCCATGGTGTTTGTACAGATGAATGTGGTACCTTCAGCCATTTGGAAATTGCTCCCAAGTATAAAACAAACTTGTGGAGGTCTACAATTTGTTTTCTGAAATATTGGCTGATTTCTTTTGATTTTTCGATGATGTCAAGCAAAGAGGCACTGCGTTTGAAGGTAGGCCTTGAAATACATCTACAGGTACACCTCCAATTGACTCAAATTATGTCAAGTAGCCTATCAGAAGCTTCTAAAACCATGACATAATTTTCTGGAATTTTCCAAGCTGTTTAAAGGCACATTCAACTTAGTGTATGTAGACGTCTGATCCACTGGAATTGTGATACAGTGAATTATAAGTTAAATAATCTGTCTGTAAACTATTGTTGGAAAATTGCATGTGTCATGCACAAAGTAGATGTCCTAAGTGACTTGCCAAAACTATAGTTTGTTAACGAGAAATTTGTGGATTGGTTGAAAAACTAGTTTTAATGACTCCAACCTAAGTGTATGTAAACTTCCAACTTCAACTGGATACACCAGCGGCGGTCGGTGCCGTTTAATGTTAAGGAGGACAATATTTTTATACGAGCGTGGTATATTATTTATATTTAAGCAATAAAGCACAAGGGGGTGTGATATATGGCCAATATACCAAGGCTAAGAGCTTTTCTTACGCACAACGCAACGCGGAGTGCCTGGGTACAGCCCTTAGCCGTGATACTGTATATTTGCCATATACCACAAACTCCTGAGGTGCCTTATGGCTATTATAAACTGGTTAATAATGTAATAAGAGCAGTAAAAATAAATGTTGTGTCATACCCATGGTATATGGTCTGACATAACACAGCTTTTAGCCAGTCAGCATTCAGGGCTCGAACCACCCACTTTCTAATTAATCAATAAGTCCCAAGGGGGTGTGGTATATGGCCAATATCAAATCAAACTTTATTTGTCCAAAGCGCCGAATACAACATGTATAGACCCTACCGTGAAATTTTTACTTCGAAGCCCTTAACTCTTTCTTGAAATGCACTGTTGGTTATAAGAAAATATTAACCAAATAAACTAAAGAATAATAAAAAGTAACACAATAAAATAAAAATAACAAGGCTATATACAGGGGGTGCCGCTACCGAGTCAATGTGTGGGGGTACAGGTTAGTCGAGGTAATTTGTACATGTACAGTGAGGGAAAAAAGTATCTGATCCCCTGCTGATTTTGTACGTTTGCCCACTGACAAAGAAATGATCAGTCTATAATTTTAATGGTGGGTTTATTTGAACAGTGAGAGACAGAATAACAACACAAATATCCAGGGAAACGCATGTCAAAAATGTTATAACTTGATTTGCATTTTAATGAGGGAAATAAGTATTTGACCCACTCTCAGATCAGAAAGATTTCTGGCTCCCAGGTGTCTTTTATACAGGTAACAGCTGAGATTAGGAGCACACTCTTAATTAATCTCAGTTTGTTACCTGTATAAAAGACACCTGTCCACAGAAGCAATCAATCAATCAGATTTCAAACTCTCCACCATGGCCAAGACCAAAGAGTTCTCCAAGGATGTCAGGGACAAGATTGTACACCGACACAAGACTGGAAATTGCTAGAAGACCATCGCCAAGCAGCTTGGTGGGAAGGTGACAACAGTTGGTGAGATTATTCGCAAATGTAAGAAACACAAAAGAAATGTCAATTTTCCTCAGCCTGGGGCTTCATGCAAGATCTCACCTCGTGGAGTTGCAATGATCATGAGAATGGTGAGGAATCAGCCCAGAACTACACGGGAGGATCTTGTCAATGATCTCAAGGCAGCTGGGACCATAGTCACCAAGAAAACAATTGGTAACACACTACGCCGTGAAGGACCGAAATCCTGCAGCACCCGCAAGGTCCCCCTGCTCAAGAAAGCACATATACTACATGCCCGTCTGAAGTTTGCCAATGAACATCAATGATTCAGAGGACAACTGGGTGAAAGTGTTGTGATCAGAGCTCTTTGACATCAACTCAACTTGCCGTGTTTGGAGGAGGAGGAATGCTGCCCATGACCCCAAGAACACCATCCCCACCGTCAAACATGGAGGTGGAAACATTATGCTTTGGGTTTTTTTTTCTGCTAAGTGGACAGGACAACTTCACCGTATCAAAGGATGATGGACGGGGCCATGTACCGTCAAATCTTGGGTGAGAACCTCCTTCCCTCAGCCAGGGAATTGAAAATGGGTCGTGGATGGGTATTCCAGCATGACAATGACCCAAAACACAACACACGGTTCTGGAGTGGCCTAGCCAGTCTCCAGACCTTAATCCCATAGAAAATCTGTGGAGGGAGCTGAAGGTTCGAGTCTCGAAACCTTAATGACTTGGAGAAAATCTGCAAAGAGGAGTGGGACAAAATCCTTCCTGAGATGTGTGCAAACCTGGTGGCCAACTACAAGAAACGTCTGACCTCTGTGATTGCCAACAAGAGTTTTGCCACCAAGTATTAAGTCATGTTTTGCAGAGGGGTCAAATACTTATTTCCCTCATTTAAATGCAAATCAATTTATAACATTTTTGACATGAGTTTCTTTTTTGTTGTTGTTGTTATTCTGTCTCACTGTTCAAATAAACCTACCATTAAAATTATAGACTGATCATTTCTTTGTCAGTGGGCAAACGTACAAAATCAGCAGGGGATCAAATACTTTTTTCCCTCACTGTCAGTAGGGGTGAAGTGACTATAATAAACAACGTAGCAGCAGTGTAAAAGACAAATGGAGGGGGGTGTCAATGTAAATTGTCCGATGGCTATTTGATTAATTGTTCAGTGGTCTTGAAGACCTGGGGACCATTGCCAAATATTTTCAGTCTCCTGAGGGGAAAAATGTGTTGGATGCCCTCTTCACAACTGTCTTGGTTTGTTTGGACCATGATAGTTTGTTGATGTGGACACCAAGGAACTTGAAACTCTCAACCCGCTCCACTACAGCCCTGTCGATGTTAATGGTGGCCTGTTTGGCCCACCTTTTTCTGTAGTCCATGATCAGCTCCTTTGTCTTGCTTACATTGAGGGAGAGGTTGCTAGCCTGGCACCACACTGCCAGGTCTCTGACCTCCCCCCTAAAGGCTGTCTCATCATTGTCGGTGATCAGGCCTACCACTGTTGTGTTGTCAGCCAACTTAATGATGGTGTTGGAGTCGTGTTTGGCCACACAGTCGTGGGTGAACAGGGAGTACAGGAAGGGACTAAGCACCCCAGTGTTGAAGATCAGCGTCGCAGACGTGTTGTTGCCTACCCTTACCACCTGGGGGCGGCCCGTCAGGAAGTCCAGGATCCAGTTGCAGAGGGAGGTGTTTAGAATAGGCGTTAGAAATCAAAAAACTTTTCACAATGTCGTCGGATTTAGGTAAAAATTTAGGTGAAAATATATGGAATGCCATAACGTTGATTACTTTTTGCAAATCAAATTAGTTTTTCACGTTTATTCAGTGTCATCCCAATGATTTTTTTGCATTAAAATTACCTGGAGACAATGATGATTCAAACATTTTTCGCCCAGTGGGAAGTCTGTCTTCTTTTAACAAAATGTAACCCCACAGAACGAGATTGAATAAGGAAAACACCACCGAGCCAATAGACAATGACGGGATTCGATGGGAGCCAAGTTCATTTACAGAAAGACTGAGTGGATTTCACCTTTTTGATTGCCAGGCCGGCCGGTGCCTTTACTTGCTTGGCCACTGGTGTCCTCCAGCTCAGACAGTCCAAACAGGCAGACTGCAAAGCCCGGGGTTTAGTATGTAATTAAAAGGCCTACAGAGACAGCAGAAGGTCCGTCTCAACCCATTTGGCATCAGCCAGACCAACACCCTGCTAGGAGAACAGTGTGAGGATGGGACTCAGCCAATAACTACCAAAAGGACATTCTGCTGCTCATGTCTTGTCGACTTCCATCATTAACTACCGTTCTACTGATTGGCCATGTGTACGGTATCCATATTAGGACAGCATAAAACGTCTATGGTGATTGAATCAGAGTCACTCATGACTCACAAGGACTTTGTACCTGTGATATCTTCAGCAGTGTGTGGAAGAATATGTTTATTCACAAAATGTATAGATATGTATAAAATTCACCATAAAGAAAGATTTGTTTTAACTTTTTTTTTCTCCATCCATTATTTGAATGTTTTCTTGCAATATTTTTTAAAGTTGAAGACGGTCAACAATAATAATTAAAAGGAACTATGTACCGGTGCCATTTACTATCCATCCCCTGTCACTGCAAAACATGAGGGGGGGGGGGTCTCCTCAGGCCGGTCTTGGCCCGATATGAGACTCCGCAGAGTGGCAGTCAGTTGTCAAAAGCGCCGATGCATGACCCGGCTTGCCGTATCAGCCACATTGGCTCTTCTTACATTAATCATAACATCTCAAGGATGTATACAACGTGGATAAACTGCTTTACACTATTTACTTTGATTACTTTTCAGCATTTTTAATGGTAACAGACTGGCGTTCTGGTAGAGAACTAATGCAGGCATGACAGTTATGTATGTTTCATTTGGATCCTAGTTAATCTCCTCAGCATGCAGACATTCCCTAGAAAGAGAGTTAGGAATAATTTAGATATTGGTAAAGTTCTGCTAGTCTGTTCATATAGAGCCAAACACTATTGACAGTGTTTATTGATATCAGTCTTACATTTGACTGTTTCTGGGGAATTGTCCTCTAGTGTGTCTATTGATTCAATTTAAATAGCTATCTGTGTGATGTCCTAAATTATTTTTGCTTTCATTCTTTCTAATAATGTTCTCTCTCAGGCTGAGTGTTGTGGTAAAGCAGAGTTGAAGGCCAGCCACATTGTTAGACTAGTTATCCCATCCTGCCCTAGTGCAAACAAATCAATACTGTGATTCATTATTAAATATCCTATGTTTGCTCTCTTCTCGACTACTGTATTGGTTTCCCTTCTCTTCTTTATCTTGCAGTGCATCTCTTCTGCATCCAGCATCTCCTTCGGCTATTTCTGCTTAAACATTGTTTTGATGTGTTAAAAGTGATGTACTGTTCTTCAATACATTTTTACATGACACTTTAGTAGACACTCTTATCCAGAGTGACTTACAGGAGCAATTTGGGTTAAGTGTCTTGATCAAGGGCACACAGACAGACCAAGTTTCACCTAGTTGGCTCAGGGTTTTCGAACCAGCAACCTTTCAGTTGCGTGAGTATTGTTAGATGCTTCATGCATTTCTATAAATGTCCTACACATGCAATGTCTTTTTTTTTACATCTTTAACACTCAGTAACTACTTTGCTGTGTTTTACCAATATAACTCTCAGTATATTGACTGACTGTAAAATACAAGTGACATGCATCCGATCAGTTTCAGGCAGGCCTGTAATTTCTTCCAGCCTCTACAGTATGTATAGCATCTCTATCTCCATGAATGACATTTAGACGGGACTTTGATAATTGATAGAAGCCAGATCTGTGACACATCCATACTGCCTCTGTTGATCAAAGTGGGAGTTTTTCCACTTTCCAAAGTTCCTCTGAAAGACCTTCTGGAAGAGGTATTTTTGGTGAAGTTTGATTAGAATGAAATATTTATATAAATTAAACAAAGACTTACCTAGACTAACTAGAGTAGCTCTATATATCTCAATATAGTAAAAAATACCATGCAAATACATATGAATTCAAATGGCGTGCCAATATACAGTGAAGGGCTACTGTATATGCTTCTAGCTGTACGTGTCAGGCTACGTTGGCAATAAGGTCGATGGTGGTTGACCTCAAATGTCATTGTTGACCCACGCATTGTTGAATCCATGTTGTTAAATGATCCATTGTTTTTTAAGGATGCCTCGTTAGACGTTCTATTTCAATGACAAATTGTTAGATAAGAACATACATGACAGTGATGTGATTTGGAGGTGATTGTTTCATTAAAGTGTCTCTTAATTAACTGTCTCTGTGAGTGTAGGGCTGTTCATGGCATTAGGTTTGACAAATGTGACCATTTCATTGGTCTTTTTCCAGGGTTCTTATTTCAATTTTATTGGTTGCGATGGGGCCTCCTTTAGGGTGAAGAAGTGTATTTATGGTTCTCATGATAACTCCATACATGCCAAACAATCAGCAGAGGGTCAGCTCATTAGTCAAAGATATGTCACTAAACCCAAAAAGCTCATATACTGCGTAAACAAATAGAATACAGACTTCATATGTCAAAATATAATCTATTGAATATCATATCATGTCATTTTTTACATGAACACTTTATTTTTATATTCATTGATGTGATGTTTATAGTGTTCGTGTGTCCTTGTTGTGTTTTTATTGTATTTAGTGTTGATGTATGTTTTGGCTGATGCAATCAAATTTGCCCTCTCGGGGATTAATAAAGTACTATCTTATCTTAAACATGAAGTCTTTGTAAGAGTATCTGAATTTTAATAAGAGAGGCAGATTGAGATAGTGATATACGTGATTTGTTGAGAGGGACAGGAGAAACGTGAAAAGCTATAGAAAACAATTATGACAGAGTTAAAGGGTTTACTGCCTGTGATGACCCTGAGTGATGTGTACATGGGGAGTGGCAGTAAATGCTGAAAGTTATGTGGTGGTGAGTAGGGTTATGGAGAGCAGATATGTAGCCAAGCTAATGGCAGGGAGATGAATCAAACGTGTCACCAGCACAAAACGAGCCCTAGGCCTGAAACGCGGATGTAGGAACCATGCAAGGTAGGACAGAATAAAAACTGATGTAAATCACTGGAGACTTGTTCTATTATTGTACAGGCCAATGGGGACTATATAGGAATAATGTTGGTGAGTTATGGCATTGAGATCAGCGAAACAGGCCCTCTAGATTGAACTCGAGCCAATCTGATTATGGTGTAGGTAGGATGACAGTAGGCCCATGAGCCACAAGATTCAACCGGGACTTCTGCTAATGGCTGTAAATTAAAAAGGAATTATTTTATAAACACAGAGTTTCCACCCTTCAACCTAATAGATCCAAACTTATAGATCCAGCCAGATGGATCCAGAATGAAAGATGCAAATCAAAATTAGGAAGGTGCATCACAGTACCCATAGCCGCGGGAAGTAATTTGGGGTTGCAGCGATTCTTTTTTTCTGGGGTGGATGAAAAAAAAAATATAATTTGCCTGCCCTCAAGACTTCTATAAAGGTCTGCAAATACAGGACTTGTAAAGGCCCAGTGCACTACTTTCGTGATTTTTTTAAAACTAAATATATTTGAGTGTTTACCAGGACTTGTAACTTGAGTCTGATAATTATCTATACAAAACAGTTAGACCGCGCTCAGGTCTGTTCAACGCTGGTCCGACCAATCTGATTCCACGCTTCAAGATTGCTTTGATCACGTGAACTGGGATACGTTCCTGGTTTGATTTTTCTCAGGTTTTCGCCTGCAATATCAGTTCTGTCATACTCACAGACAATATTTTGACAGTTTTGGAAACTTTAGAGTGTTTTCTATCCTAATCTGTCAATTATATGCATATTCTAGCATCTGGTCCTGAGAAATAGGCCGTTTACTTTGGGTACGTTATATTTCTAAACATAAAAATAGTTCCACTTTTATATGTTTACATACCCTACATTACTCATCTCATATGTATATACTGTACTCGATACCATCAAATCAAAATCAAATCAAATTTATTTATATAGCCCTTCGTACATCAGCTGATATCTCAAAGTGCTGTACAGAAACCCAGCCTAAAACCCCAAACAGCAAGCAATGCAGGTGTAGAAGCACGGTGGCTAGGAAAAACTCCCTAGAAAGGCCAAAACCTAGGAAGAAACCTAGAGAGGAACCAGGCAATGTGGGGTGGCCAGTCCTCTTCTGGCTGTGCCGGGTGGAGATTATAACAAAACATGGTCAAGATGTTCAAATGTTCATAAATGACCAGCATGGTCGAATAATAATAAGGCAGAACAGTTGAAACTGGAGCAGCAGCACAGTCAGGTGGACTGGGGACAGCAAGGAGTCATCATGTCAGGTATTCCTGGGGCATGGTCCTAGGGCTCAGGTCCTCCGAGAGAGAGAAAGAGAGAAGGAGAGAATTAGAGAACGCACACCTAGATTCACACAGGACACCGAATAGGACAGGAGAAGTACTCCAGATATAACAAACTGACCCTAGCCCCCCGACACATAAACTACTACTGCAGCATAAATACTGGAGGCTGAGACAGGAGGGGTCAGGAGACACTGTGGCCCATTCCGAGGACACCCCCGGACAGGGCCAAACAGGAAGGATATAACCCCCCCAGACAGGATGACCACATCAGTGACTCAACCCACTCAGGTGACGCACCCCCTCCAGGGACGGCATGAGAGAGCCCCAGTAAGCCAGTGACTCAGCCCCTGTAATAGGGTTAGAGGCAGAGAATCCCAGTGGAAAGAGGGGAACCGGCCAGGCAGAGACAGCAAGGGCGGTTCGTTGCTCCAGAGCCTTTCCGTTCACCCTCCCACTCCTGGGCCAGACCACACTCAATCATATGACCCACTGAAGAGATGAGTCTTCAGTAGAGACTTAAAGGTTGAGACCGAGTTTGCGTCTCTGACATGGGTAGGCAGACCGTTCCATAAAAATGGAGCTCTATAGGAGAAAGCCCTGCCTCCAGCTGTTTGCTTAGAAATTCTAGGGACAATTAGGAGGCCTGCGTCTTGTGACCGTAGCGTACGTGTAGGTATGTACGGCAGGACCAAATCAGAGAGATAGGTAGGAGCAAGCCCATGTAATGCTTTGTAGGTTAGCAGTAAAACCTTGAAATCAGCCCTTGCTTTGACAGGAAGCCAGTGTAGAGAGGCTAGCACTGGAGTAATATGATCAATTTTTTTGGTTCTAGTCAGGATTCTAGCAGCCGTATTTAGCACTAACTGAAGTTTATTTAGTGCTTTATCCGGGTAGCCGGAAAGTAGAGCATTGCAGTAGTCTAACCTAGAAGTGACAAAAGCATGGATTAATTTTTCTGCATCATTTTTGGACAGAAAGTTTCTGATTTTTGCAATGTTACATAGATGGAAAAAAGCTGTCCTTGAAACAGTCTTCATATGTTCTTCAAAAGAGAGATCAGGGTCCAGAGTAACGCCGAGGTCCTTCACAGTTTTATTAGAGACGACTGTACAACCATTAAGATTAATTGTCAGATTCAACAGAAGATCTCTTTGTTTCTTGGGACCTAGAACAAGCATCTCTGTTTGGTCCGAGTTTAAAAGTAGAAAGTTTGCAGCCATCCACTTCCTTGCCATCCATGTCTGAAACACATTCTTCTAACAAGGGCAATTTTGGGGCTTCACCATGTTTAATTGAAATGTACAGCTGTGTGTCATCCGCATAGCAGTGAAAGTACCATCTACTGCATCTTGCCTATGCCGTTCTGTACCATCACTCATTCATATATTTTTATGTACATATTCTTATTCATCCCTTTACTCGTGTGTGTATAAGGTAGTTGTTGTGAAATTGTTAAGTTAGATAACTCGCTGGTTATTACTGCATTGTCGGAACTAGAAGCACAAGCATTTCGCTACACTCGCATTAACCTGTTCCGTCTACCAAACCCGGATCCGGGATTCTATTTACAGACCTAAGCTCATTACCATAACGCAACGTTAACTATTCATGAAAAATCGCAAATGAAATGAAATAAATATGCCATCTCTCAAGCTTAGCCTTTTGTTAACAACACTGTCATCTCAGATTTTCAAAATATGCTTCTCAACCATAGGAAAACAATCATTTGTGTAAAAGTGGCTAGCTAGCGTAGCATTTAGCGTTAGCATTAGCGTTAGCATCCAGCACGCAAGATTTCAACAAAAACATAAAAGCCTTCAAATAAAATAATTTACCTTTGAAGAACTTCGGATGTTTTCAATGAGGAGACTCTCAGTTAGATAGCAGATGCTCAGTTTTTCCAAAAAAGATTCTTTGTGAATTCGAAATAGCTCCGTTTTCTACATCACATTTGGCTACCAAAAAAAAAACGAAAATTCAGTCCTCAAAACGCGAACTTTTTTCCAAATTAACTCCATAATATCGACTGAAAACATGGCAAACGTTGTTTAGAATCAATCCTCAAGGTGTTTTTCACATATCTCTTCAATGATATATCGTTCGTGGAAGCATGGTTTCTCCCCTCAATCAAATGGAAAAGTACAAGCAGCTGGCGTTTGCGCACCGAATTCCACGCAGGACACCAGGCGGACACTTGGAAAATGTAGTCTCTTATGGTCAATCTTCCAATGATATGCCTACAAATACATCACAATGCTGCTAACACCTTGGGGGAACGACAGAAAGTGTAGGCTCATTCCTTGCGCAATCACAGCCATATAAGGAGACAATGGAAAACAGAGCTTCAGAGATTCTGCTCATTTCCTGGTTGACGCATCATCTTGGTTTCGCCTGTAGAATGAGTTCTGGGGCACTTACAGACAATATCTTTGCAGATTCTGAAACTTCAGAGTGTTTTCTTTCAAAAACTGTCAAGAATATGCATAGTCGAGCATCTTTTCGTGACAAAATATCGCGCTTAAAACGGGAACGTTTTTTATCCAAAAATGAAATAGCGCCCCTAGAGATCCAAGAGGTTAACTTCTTGGAGACATGGGGCAGTATTTTCACGTCCGGATGAAATGCATGCCCAAATTCAACTGCCTTCTACTCATCCCCAGAGGATAAGATATGCATATTATTAGTAGATTTGGATATAAAACACTGAAGTTTCTACAACTGTTTGAATCATGTCTGTGAGTATAACAGAATTTATGTCGCAGGCGAAACCCAGAGGAAAAACCATTCAGATTTTATTTTTTTGAGGTCACTCTTTTCAATGTGTTTTCATTGGGAATCAAGATTTCTAAGGGACCTTCATGTAGTTCCTACCGCTTCCACTGGATGTCAACAGTCTTTAGAAATTGGTTGAGGTTATTCTTTTGTGTAATGACGAATTATCCTTGTTCAAAACGAGGGTCACTTCAAGTGTACTGTTTGCTAGAGGCGCGTGACCAGAAAGGTAGCGTCAGTTTGTTTTCTTCCTGTATCGAACACAGATCATCCCGTCTTCAATTTTATTGATTATTTACTATAAAAAATACCTAAAGTTGTATTACAAAAGGAGTTTGAAATGTTTTGGCAAAGTTTACAGGTAACTTTTGAGATATTTTGTAGTCACGTTGCGCAAGTTGGAACCAGTGTTTTTCTGGATCAAACGCGCCAAATAAATTGACATTTTGGATAAATATGGACGGAATTAATCAAACAAAAGGACCATTTGTGATGTTTATGGGACATATTGGAGTGCCAACAGAAGAAGATCGTCAAGTATAAGGCATGATTTATATTTTTATTTCTGCGTTGTGTCACGCCTGCAGGGTTGAAATATGCTTCTCTCTCTTTGTTTACGGAGGTGCTATCCTCAGATAATAGCATCTGACACGTTGGCTGGATTCACAACACGTGTAGATTTAATTTGGTGTCTTACATGTGTGATTTCATGAAGGTTTGAATTTTATAGTAATTTATTTGAATTTGGCCCTCTGCATTTTCTCTGGCTTTTGTCCAGGTGGGACGCTATCCCATTGCTATCTGCTAACCATGTGTATGTGACAAGTAAAATTTGATTTGTTTTGACATCATCCCAAACCACTTGACGTCTCAATACACCCAATTACTGTATTGTGCATTGTTTTTCTTCATGGTGTAGTCTACAGGTACAAACCTAGGTGACCAGCCTATGCACAACACAGTAATATACTATTACCTTAAGTGTTTTGTAAGGATGGTAAATTAATACTGCACAACAAGTGGTTGTTTTCCATGTAATTTGATGTGGATGTTTTTTGTCTTTTCCCATATCTTTGGACATTTTGATGTAGATGTTTGAGGTCAGAGTTTTGTTCTTTCTGGATTCAATGGCATAGAAAGGGACAGGGCAACAACTCTTACAAGATTTCTCACAATTCCAACTATTGAATCTTGAAAGATACTGTACTTAATAATACAACTACCATTTTTGCCAAAGCTGAGGTGCTGCAACAACAAAAAATGCCCGCACTACAGACATCTATTTTGGTCGACTGATACAAATAATATATACAGTATACATTTTTCATAAATATATATTTTTCATTCTGATTTTGCAGGGGGTGCTGCTACTTCCCATTGCTATGACAGTACCATAATCAGAATGTTGATGGTTGTTTTAAAGAATCATTGTGCTCTGATGGACACAGAAGAGGACACTCTTGGCAGATTGGTGCCATGATTGGCTCAGTGTCTGAAAAATGGCCACCTCTCTCATGAGACAGCATAACAACTGCATGCACAATCTATGTCATCCACATGAAGGCCAAAGTTTCATGCTCAGCCCGGGAATATATTGAATATTTATGCTCTACAGATAGCTCCCCTAGGGGGACAAACACCATGGCGGAGAGGTTTTTCCCCAGAGGTCACCATCTGACGAATGGCTTGCTGCATTTCCCATAAGTCACTCTTCATGTTCAATGTTAATAGAAATCAGATGGTCTGAGGAGAAACGCGATCAGCATGGCAAGACACACACACACACACACATATGCACACACAACACAAACACACATATGCATGCGCGCACACACATACACACACACACACACACACACACAGCTCCAGACCATGTCCTAGCCTGTGTTTAAAGTAGCTGGAGCCTAGCAAAATGACAGCAGCCTTTGCGGTGGTGCTGGAAATGTTGTATTAATACCCACAGCCAGATAACACGTGATAAAAGTCCATTTTCGACATCCTTCCATGTCTGAGGACGTCGGGAGATGACGTGAAAACTTGTCTCTAGGCGTAACAATGAACACTGTTACCTTCAAGTAGATTTGGGTTTTGCTAGGATGCTGTGGATGCAAAACAGGGCATCTGCCTCTGATTCAAAAGGTTGTAAGTTTAAATCCAGCGACAGAAAGTTGTTTTTGAGATTTCTGTTTTAAGCCTATCCCAAACCTTAACCCTTACATTAACCATTTGAAGTCAATGCCTAACTTTAAGATTTCAGAGTCAATGCCTAAACTTAACCCTAACCTTATACATTTGGACTTAACACTGTTAAGGTCAAATGTGACATTTGAGAATCATGGATGAACGTCTAATTCTGACGCAAGGCTGTGATAGCTAGTTGGATACCCAAGGCAGCATTCCTATGTGTGGGAGATCAAATTAATAAATAAATGCGCTTTCTGCCCAATGTTATAACGTGCATAGGAACACGCTTACACATAGTGTTAGGCACTAGGTAATGTTAGTTACTAGGTAAATCTGACTTGGACAGGTTTAGGAGGTAAATAATTATGTCAGATATTATATTTGTGTGGGTGTGTACATGGCATGTACACACTCCCTCTGTTTAAGTGCTTAGTTTTTGTGTTTGTGAGGGGGCGTGTTTGTGTAAGTATATTGTGACTGGCTTTCTCCACTACATTAGCTAGGATCAGTCCTGTAATCCCTCTAAAGAGGCTTTCTGCACTGGCTCACTGGGTTCTGAGAGCATCCCTCTTTACAGAGATCAATGAAGAGTTATATATCTTAGTATCAGGGCTTACAAAACTTACAAGAGGCAAGTGTTATTTAGTACGGGCTTACCGACCAGTGAATATGAAAAAGTTATATACAGTTGGTGCAAAAGAGTGCTAAACAGAAAAGCAAATCTGGGCTTGATGGCGAGAGCGCAATGTGCCAAAGTAACAGCCCATGGAATATTTACAATCTAAATGTGTGGCAAAATCCTGGCAGCTATTTTAGTGTTAGGTTAGTGTGTACATATGTGTTTACATCAACCCTGTCTCATAAGGCTTTACATACTCAGGGGTGTCAAACTTATTCCACGGAGGGTGTAGTTTCTGCTCGCTTTTGGTTTTTCCTTTCAATTAACCCATGAGTCTAAGCCCTGTCTAAGTATAAATAAATCAAATAAAAAATAATAATTGATGAAAAAGTATTTTTGGCCCGTACAAATGCACTGAATAACAGATTAACTTGATGGAACAACAGATGTGCATGTCGTATAGCTGAGAGACATAAGAAAGAACATATATTTAACCCCTTACTTTTGACACTGAACAGTCTTGGCCCTGTCTAAGCCAGGGGAGGAGGGGGGGTTCTACTATGCTTTATGGAATTGTTTTAAGAAGGTCATACCAAAGATCATACCAAGGATGGTTTTGTATTTTAAGACGCCTTGAAGTATCAATAAAATATATAGAAAATATACGGAAGAACAATAAATACTGTTCTGGTCTGCCCTATAAGAAATATATATGGCAGGATTTTGCCACACATTTAGATTGTAAATATTCCATGGGCTGTTACTTTGGCACATTGCGCTCTCGCCATCAAGCCCAGATTTGCTTTTCTGTTTAGCACTCTTATATATATATATATATATATATGAGGGAGTGTCTTAGTAGGATGTATATAACTAATGGAGAGAAATGTTTTGCTGTCTGATTACAGCTGTACAGAACCTTTGGGAAGAATTAAACTTGGTTAAAGCTTCTCTAGTGTCAGTGAGTTATTTACTATGAAAAATAAGAACCTAACAGTTGGCGTGGTCGACAGGATTCACCACGATTTTTAATTAAACCAAAGAGTCCAGATCAGTGAACAGGAGCCAGCACAATAAATTAGGTAGGCAAGTTACCAATCATTTTGACATCTTGGGGAGATGAGAATCGTAAGCTGAATAATTATAGAATACGGACTTAGGAAGCCTGAGGTAATTCTATAGGCCCATTGTGTAAACGACAGGTCGTAAATTTATAGTGTAGGGTAGGTTCCATAAGGTTAGGTCCCGGATGGAGATTTTTCCTCTATGAGATCCAGATAAAAATATAAGAGCCAGGCTAACATAATTGAAGGGTGGGTTTCTTTTAAACCCATATACTGTCAATAGGCCATTGATAGTTCTGGAGACAAACATCCGAAGTTGACATTTTTTCTAATTGAATTTGTGAAGCATTCCTCATTTTCAATACGGATAGCGAGCTAAACAATAATGTTAAGGCAAAAGGGCGCACAGATGCGTTTTTGGAGACATGAGCGGTCCATGCCACTGAGTATGTCATTCCTGAGCATACAATGGGATTGAACTCTAGTGACAATAATGATGTGATCCTCAGCCAGTTTTACAGAAAAGGAATCAATTGTAATAATAAAGATGAATATCAAACTCGTGTTGGCTATTGGACATCTTATCTGTAGAGATGAAGACACTGCACGCTCAGCAGGAGTGGCTCGCAGACATGATGGCTTTTTGAAAATCCTCCTATGGAAATACAGTTTCCTTTGAGTTTTTCAAAATCCTAATGTTGACTGATGCATGTGTTACTAGTCAATGTTGTTAGCAATTTTATACATTGTTTTTGATTTGAATATTCTTAGAATTTGATTGTTCTCATTTACTTCCTGAACCATAAGGGGTGGAAAAGGTATTTGCTCAATACTATATGGATTGTTTGAGAGTGTTCTCATTTGTTTCCAAACTCATCCCTCTCAAAGGGGAGGAGTAATTGTATAAGGGTGAGACGCGGAGGCAGATGGTTCGAGTCTCTGATATTTATTAGTATCCAGGGGTAGGCAAGAGCTTCATCAATAAGTGCAATGACGTCATCACCATATATCTGTTAAGAGAATTTTGTTCTCAATGTTCATAAACTGAACTTTAATTATATGTGGGACGGTAGCGTCCCATTTGGGCAAAAGCCAGAGAAAACGCAGAGCGCCAAATTCAAATAAACTCCTATGTTACGTTCCCCAGTTTCTGTGCTGTAGTTTGTGTATTTGAGTGTGTTTCAGGAGATGGTTTCCTGAAATCCCCCAGCAGCTGATTGGTCGACTCCATGGCTAATTGGAGCTGACCCCGCACCCTCGTCAGGACGCAGCTGTCTCCAGTTTCCAATGCCTTCTGAAGCTATAAAAGCCAGTGTTCTGTTGTTCAGGGGAGAGATTGTTTTTGATATAGATCATTGCTGAGAAAGGAGGTTGATGGATGAGGGGTATACAGTGCCTTGCGAAAGTATTCGGCCCCCTTGAACTTTGCGACCTTTTGCCACATTTCAGGCTTCAAACATAAAGATATAAAACTGTATTTTTTTGTGAAGAATCAACAACAAGTGGGACACAATCATGAAGTGGAACGACATTTATTGGATATTTCAAACTTTTTTAACAAATCAAAAACTGAAAAATTGGGCGTGCAAAATTATTCAGCCCCCTTAAGTTAAGACTTTGTAGCGCCACCTTTTGCTGCAATTACAGCTGTAAGTCGCTTGGGTATGTCTCTATCAGTTTTGCACATCGAGAGACTGACATTTTTTCCCATTCCTCCTTGCAAAACAGCTCGAGCTCTGAGGTTGGATGGAGAGCATTTGTGAACAGCAGTTTTCAGTTCTTTCCACAGATTCTCGATTGGATTCAGGTCTGGACTTTGACTTGGCCATTCTAACACCTGGATATGTTTATTTTTGAACCATTCCATTGTAGATTTTGCTTTATGTTTTGGATCATTGTCTTGTTGGAAGACAAATCGCTGTCCCAGTCTCAGGACTTTTGCAGACTACATCAGGTTTTCTTCCAGAATGGTCCTGTATTTGGCTCCATCCATCTTCCCATCAATTTTAACCATCTTCCCTGTCCCTGCTGAAGAAAAGCAGGCCCAAACCATGATGCTGCCACCACCATGTTTGACAGTGGGGATGGTGTGTTCAGCTGTGTTGCTTTTACGCCAAACATAACGTTTTGCATTGTTGCCAAAAAGTTCAATTTTGGTTTCATCTGACCAGAGCACCTTCTTCCACATGTTTTGTGTGTCTCCCAGGTGGCTTGTGGCAAACTTTAAACAACACTTTTTATGGATATCTTTAAGAAATGGCTTTCTTCTTGCCACTCTTCCATAAAGGCCAGATTTGTGCAATATACGACTGATTGTTGTCCTATGGACAGAGTCTCCCACCTCAGCTGTAGATCTCTGCAGTTCATCCAGAGTGATCATGGGCCTCTTGGCTGCATCTCTGGTCAGTCTTCTCCTTGTATGAGCTGAAAGTTTAGAGGGACGGCCAGGTCTTGGTAGATTTGCAGTGGTCTGATACTCCTTCTATTTCAATATTATCGCTTGCACAGTGCTCCTTGGGATGTTTAAAGCTTGGGAAATCTTTTGTATCCAAATCCGGCTTTAAACTTCTTCACAACAGTATCTCGGACCTGCCTGGTGTGTTCCTTGTTCTTCATGATGCTCTCTGCGCTTTTAACGGACCTCTGAGACTATCACAGTGCAAGTGCATTTATACGGAGACTTGATTACACACAGGTGGATTGTATTTATCATCATTAGTCATTTAGGTCAACATTGGATCATTCAGAGATCCTCACTGAAATTCTGGAGAGAGTTTGCTGCACTGAAAGTAAAGGGGCTGAATAATTTTGCACGCCCAATTTTTCAGTTTTTGATTTGTTAAAAAAGTTTGAAATATCCAATAAATGTCGTTCCACTTCATGATTGTGTCCCACTTGTTGTTGATTCTTCACAAAAAAATACAGTTTTATATCTTTATGTTTGAAGCCTGAAATGTGGCAAAAGGTCGCAAAGTTCAAGGGGGCCGAATACTTTTGCAAGGCACTGTAGCATGTTGTCGTTGGTATGTACTATGTTAGTTGTTGTTGGTAGCAGCTTTGGTATGTTCTGTGTTTGTTGCTTTGTCAGAGCTTCTTTAATTCTTTAATTAACGGTCCACAAATATTACTTAAATATTCATATTCATGAAATCACAAGTAAAATATAGCGAAACACAGCTTAGCATTTTGTTAATCACCCTGTCATCTCAGATTTTGAAATTATGCTTTACAGCCAAAGCAAGACAAGCGTTTGTGTAAGTTTATCGATAGCCTAGCATAGCATTATGTCCAATTAGCAGCAGGAAGCTTTGTCACAAATCAGAAAAGCAATCAAATTAATCGTTTACCTTTGATCTTCGGATGTTTTCACTCACGAGACTCCCAGTTAGACAGCAAATGTTCCTTTTATTCCATAAAGATTATTTTTATACCCAAAATGCCTCCATTTGTTGGTCACGTTATGTTGAAATCCACCGGAAATAGCGCTCACGACAAAGCCCCCAAAAATCTAAATTATATCCATAATATCGACAAACATGGCAAACGTTTTTTATAATCAATCCTCAAGGTGTTTTTCAAATATATATTCAATAATATATCAACCGGGACAATTGGCTTTTCAGTAGGAGCGAGAGGAAAAATGACTACCACTGTCTTTTACAAAATAATCACTCAGAGCCCTCAGCTGGCCACTTACGCAATGTAGTCGTTCACGCTCATTCTTCAACATAAAGGCGTGAAACTATGTCTAAAGGCTGTAGACACCTTAGGGAATACGTAGAAAAAGGAATCTGGTTGATATCCCTTTCAATGGCCAATAGGGATATATATATATATATATATATATATATATATATATAATATGAACACAACGGTTTCAAAATAAGAGGCACTTCCTGATTGGATTCTCCTCAGGGTTTCGCCTGCAATATCAGTTCTGTTATACTCACAGACACTGTTTTGACAGTTGGAAACTTTAGAGTGTTTTCTATCCAAAGCTGTCAATTATATGCATATTCTAGCATCTGGTCCTGAGAAATAGGCCGTTTACTTTGGGAACATTATTAAGTGCCCCCTAGTTTCAAGAGGTTACTGGCCTGAGTTAGTCTTTTCTCAGTTTTGTTGTGAAGTGGATTGTTTAATATTCTGTTTCATTTTCTCCCAGGGGGGAGGGGAAGGCACCTAGGGAGTGCTTATGCAAGAGGCCCACGGGCATACATATACATATATTTACATATACATATATATATATATATATATATATATATATTCACTGTCTAGGCACACTAGGTAAGACCTGGGTGGACCACCCCCTGTATTTTGGTTAGCGCACCAGGTGGTGCTAAGTTAGGGTAGGCAGGGTAGATGAGGGGGGCTTTGACATTTACTTTCTTTGGTTCCGTCCAGCCCCTTTTCCCCATATTACCGTGTGACGGAATAAATTCCTAGGAAACGGTAAATTCAGACTTTTGTCATCCTTACTCGCACCTACAGTCCATACCTCTTTCACTTCATGGGGAGTTGAGCTGTAGCAGGGTGTTGCGTTCCCTCTTCAGAGGAGTGCGTAACACTATAAAAATCAAACTTTCATGAAATCACACATGTAAGATACCAAATTAAAGCAACACGTGTTGTGAATCCAGCCAACATGTCAGATTTCAAAAAGGCTTTTTGGCAAAAGCAATAGATGAGGATAGCACCTACGTAAACAAAAGACAGAAAACATTTCAACCCTGCAGGCGCGACATAACGCAGAAATAAAAATATAAATCAGCCTTACCTTTGACGAGCTTCTTCTGTTTGCACTCCATTATGTCCTATAAACATCAAAAATGGTCATTTTGTTCGATTAATTCCGTCAATTTATTTGGCGCGTTTGATCCAGAAAAACACTGGTTCAAATTTGCGCAACGTGACTACAAAATATCTCAAAAGTTACCTGTAAACTTTGCCAAAACATTTCACACTCATTTTGTAATACAACGTTAGGTATTTTTTACAGTAAATCATCGATAAAATTGAAGACGGGATGATCTGTGTTCAATACAGGACGACAACAAACTGACGCTAGCTTTCTGGTCATGCGCCTCTATCAAACAGTACACATGAAGTGACCCTCGTTCAATATGGCCGTACTTTTTCATTACACAAAGGAATAACCTCAACCAATTTCTAAAGACTGGTGACATCCAGTGGAAGAGGTAGGAACTGCAAACAAGCCCCTTAGAAATCTGGATTCCCAATGAAACCTCGTTGAAAAGAGTGACCTAAAAATAAAAATCTGAATGGTTCGTCCTCAGGGTTTCGCCTGCTACATAAGTTATGTTATACTCATAGACATGATTCAAACAGTTTTAGAAACTATCCAAATCTACTAATAATATGCATATCTTATCTTCTGGGGATGAGTAGCAGGCAGTTGAATTTGGGCATGCTTTTCATCCAAAATTCCAAATGCTGCCCCCTATCCTAGAGAAGTTAACTACTTAATCTGTAACCCAGAATTTGTAAGATACTGGTTGAAATTAAAACAGACAGAGGCCCAGCCTACAATAGTCAAATGTTTATTCACAGAAACGTTCTGAAGTCCACAATACAAAGACATCCATTTTTTTGCGGCGCACATACGGTCTCCCTACCCAGCCGACATAGATTAGAGGCCGTGAGACCCAATCTCTCAGTGGCCCCTAGACAAGGTCGGCACCGAATTTTGCTCAGACAGTCTGTGTTTAAGATACTGTAGAGACATATTGTTTTACTGACAAATTACACAATTTCATACAATTATATGGTTTCAGGGTGGAGTATTCAAATCATTCATTTAAAACATAAATCCCATTAACAATATCCCAACCAGAAGCCATGGATTACAGGCAACATCCGCATCGTGCTGAAGGCTAGAGCTGCCACTTTCAAAGAGCGGGAGTCTAATCCGGACGCTTATAAGAAATCCCTCTATGCCCTCAGACGAACCATCAAACAAGCAAAGCGTCAATACAGGATTAAGATTTGAATCCTACTACACCGGCTCTGACGCTCGTCAAATGTGGCAGGGCTTGAAAACAACTATGGACTACAAAGGAAAACCCAGATGCGAGCTGCCCAGTGACGTGAGCCTACCAGTCGAGCTAAATGCCTTTTATGCTCGCTTCAAGGCAAGTAACACTGAAGCATACACGAGAGTACCAGCTGTTCTGGATGACTGTGTGATAACGCTCTCGGTAGCCGATATGAACAAAACTTTTGAACAGGTCAACATTCACAAAGCTGCAGGGCCAGACGGATTACCAGGATGTGTACTCAAAGCATGCGCGGACCAACTGTCAAGTGTCTTCACTGACATTTTCACGCTCTCCCTGACTGAGTCTGTAATACCCACATGTTTCAAGCAGGTCACCATAGTCCCTGTGCCCAAGGAAGCGAAGGTAACCTGCCTAAATAATTAGCGCCCCGTGGCACTCACGTCGGTAGCCAGGAGGTGCTTTAAAAGGCTGGTCATGGCTATCAACAGCATCCTCCCGGACACCCTAGACCCACTTCAATTTGTATACAGTCCCAATGTATCCATAGATGACGCAGTCTCAATCGCACTCCACACCGCCCTTTCTCATCTGGACAAAAGGAACACACGTCTGCCACGCTGATCCTTAACACTGGGGCCCCTCACGGTGTGTACTTAGTCTCCTCCTGTATTCCCTGTTCACCCACAACTGCGTGGCCAAACATGACTCCAACACCATCATTAAGTTTGCTAATGACAACAGTGGTAGGCCTGATCACCGACAATGATGAGACAGCCCATAGGGGGGTCAGAGACCTGGCATGGTAGTACCAGGACAACAACCTCTCCCTCAATGTGAGCAAGACAAAGGAGCTGATCGTGGACTACAGGAAAAGAAGGGCCGAACAGCCCCCCATTAATTAAAACCTCTTACTTCTACCCCTTCCCGAAAATTCTGTTAAAAATCGCGCAAACGTCCTGCTACTCATGCCAGGAATATAGTATATGCATATGATTAGTATGTGTGGATAGAAAACAGAAGTTTATGAAACTGGTTAAATCACGGCTGTGACTATAACAGATCGTGTGTTTCAGCTCTCTGAAAGCTAAAAATAATTTCCATAAGTCACTTCCACCAGAACAGAATTTAATGGCGATCTGCCTCCGATGGCGCCATTGTCCTAATTTTCAATTGAATTAATTGTTGGAAAATCCTTCTCTGACCTGTTTCCCAGTCTTCACCCGGATGCAGTTGAGGGAGATATTAGAAGCCATTGTTTTTGCAAGTGAAGTGAAAAGACATCGCCCTGTAATCATTTTGATAGATTATAAACGTTTACTAATACCTAAAGTTGGATTACAAAAGGATTTTAGTGTTTTGTGAAAGTTTATCGTCGACTTTTTTAATTTTAAAAAATTACGCAGCGTTTAAAAACGATGATTTTTTCCAAAGCTATTTTGGGTATATATGGAACCCAATAGTGATGGCTCTGCGTTTTGGGTAGCGCTGGCTACCGCAAAATCTGTTGTTTACGTGTCGTGCTGGCATTTTGGGGGGTGCATGCTATCAGATAATAATGCTTTCGCCGAAAAGCATTTTAAAAATCTGACTTGCTGGCTAGGTTCACAACGAGTGTAGCTTTAATTCAATACCCTGCTTGTGAATTTTGATCAAAGATTGAGTTGTAACGAGTACATTTAGCATTTAGCGTAGCGCATTTGCATTTCCAGGGGCATACTTGGGACGTCTGCGTGTCAAGTATGCTCAAGAAGTTAACGTCGACGGGGCTGTAGTGGAGCAGGTTGAGAGCTTCAAGTTCCTTGTTGTCTATGACCAAAAGGCTCCTGAACAGCTTTTACCCCCAAGCCATAAGACTGCTGAACTGAAGAATTCATAAAAACATCCCCGTACACTGCTGCTACTCGCTGTTTGTGTCACTTCACCCCCACCTACATGTACACTGACTTGGTACCGGTGACCCCAGTATATAGCCTCGTTATTGTGTTACTTTTTATTATTACTTTAGCCTACTTGGTAAATATTTTCTTCTTGAACTACACTGTTGGTTAAGGGCTTGTAAGTAAGCATTTCACGGTAAAGTCTACACTTGTTGTATTCGTCGCATGTAGCAAATAAAATTTGATTTGAGAATGGCCGTGGACACGCAAAAAGATCATAACAAGGTCAGAGTCCAGGAGGTACAGAGTAGCATGCAGGCTCGAGGTCAGAGTAGGCAGTATGGTCAGGCAGGCGGGTGCAGAGTCAGGGCAGGCAAGGGTCAAAATAGGGAGGACTAGCGAAAGAGAGAATAGAAAAGCAGGAGCACGGGAAATACACGCTGGTTGACAAGACAAGATTAACTGGCTCAGATACAGGAAACAGGGATAAAGACACCGGGGGAAATAAGCGACACCTGGAGGGGGTGGAGACAATCACAAGGACAGTTGAAACAGATCAGGGTGTGACAGTACCCCCCTTCTCTAAGGGACGCCACCTGGCATTCCACCTGGGCGCATACCTGGCTGACGGCGGTGAAAATTGACTATGAGGGCCGACCCAGATGCAGACACGGGAGGAAGATGGTTTGAGTCTCTGATATTTATTAGTATTCAAGGGGCAGGCAAGAGTGGTCGTGGACAGGCAAAAAGATCATAACAAGGTCAGAGTCTAGGAGGTACAGAGTGGCAGGTAGGCTCGAGGTCAGGGCAGGCAGTATGGTCAGGCAGGCGGGTTCAGAGTCAGGGCAGGCAAAGGTCAAAACCAGGAGGACTAGCAAAAGACAGTATAGAAAAAGCAGGCACACAAGAAATACACGCTGGTTGACTTGACAAGACAAACTGGCAAAGAGAGACAGAAAACAGGGATAAATACACCAGGGAAAATAAGCGACACCTGGAAGGGGTGGAGACAATCACAAGGACAGGTGAAACAGATCAGGGCGTGAAATTGTTCATCACCGTATATTGATAAACATTTTATTTGCAATGATGCTGGATGGTAAGTGTGTTTGTTTTTCTTTCATCCATTCATGCATTCTCCCTAACTCTTCCTTGTTTGGATCAAGCAGTTGATGTGATATCTTTATTCACAACTTATGTCATGTGACATTTAGTGTGTAATCTATATTTCTCATGGTGATGTGTGTACATTCAATGTAGTACTATTTCCAATGCTTTACAAGCTTTTCACAAAAAGTGGTGCGTCATAAAATGTGAAATGGACTCCATGATGGGACCTGAACTGACCAACTAAGCCACACTTTCTGATGGAGGTGATGGAACTTTCTGATGGAGGTGATAGAGGATTCCACGATGGGACAGCTGAGCATTCTAGGCAGGGTACCCCTGGAGACTGACGTTCCACCTTGTAGCGGTATTTATTAGAGAGGGGTAAAGAAAGATTTTGTTCGGGCGCCAGACAGGTATTAACCTTGCCGAAAGGAAAAGAGTAGAATAGAGAGTACCACTACCAGACCCACACATATCAGCAGAAGAGACTGCCTAGAGGGTAGCCTGTTTACCAGATAGCCAGTGGAGAGAAAAGAGAATACACACCATATAAAACCCACATCACAGCACAGGGGTAACCCCAACAAGAATACCTCATACAATAATACTAATACTAATAATGGCAGAGCAATTCAACAGCAACTTCATACAAGAATGAACCCAGTCATCAACATAGGATTTGCAATGATCTGTATTATTTTCTAGTGGATGAGTGCAGAGGGTATGAATGTGGGGGGTGTTCATCGACACAACAAAGGCCTTAAAAATGTCCAGTCTTCTCGGCCACATGTCATTAGTACATCTCAATACAGTTCACATAACAATACCCAACTTGCAAGCAACCTCCCTTTTAACTAAAATGTCCAAATACTTCTGGCAGGGCAATAATAGTCCAGCTCTAATGAACTTCAATAGGAAGTGCATTGAAAAAATAGAGAGTCTGTTGCAGGGTAAAGCACTGGAACGATAGAGGGAAGAGAAAAAGAGAAAAAGAGAGATCTTAGCTGTGGTCTTCAGGCGTGCAGGTGTACTGTCCGATGGTTTGTTGGTTTGTATGTTAAAGCTTCGCAACAATGTTGCTACTAATCCATGCGATCCATAACGGGCGTGGTCCCAAACGAAAACAACCACGACCTAGAGCGATTACACCGATGATTGAGTTAAATACTCTATAAACTACACACGCTGAAAACAAACAAAACTTCTGCAGCACAGCACACACAATCAAACTGTCGCGCCACCAAAGAGCCCCTCCCCAAAGAGCTGAACGAGCTCTTTATTTTCTCCTTCCTTACTGCTCATGAGCTCTTAAAGTGGCAGTGCACGGTGAAGGCTCCGTGCAGATTTCGCCACACTCCTCCCCCCATGAAAAAAACAATGCCTGTAGAAACAGAGAGGATGCAGGCTTTGACAGGTTCATGTTCCTGCTACACAAAACCAGGGAAGTCCTCCTCATCAGAGTCCTCCACGAAGAGGTCCTGCAGGTGTTGCTTTTGCCTGCGATCCAGCTCTTCTGCCGTAGGGTAGCAGGGCTTTAGGTCAACAACATGCACTGTCCTGACATCTTCCCCAGTGTCCTCCAAACAGACCAAGTAGTTCACTGGTCCCAACTGCTGCACTACACGGTATGGACCTTTCCATCTCGAAGCTAGCTTGGCAGTGAACTTCTTAGATGCCTTTGACAGATGATGTGAACGTACCCAGACACGAGACTGGGGTGGAAAACACACGTCTCGTCTATGTTTGTCATAGTTTCTCAGCTGTCGTTGTTTGGCTTTGGTTTTGCTGGCCTCCACTCTGGCTAGCAAGGTGTGGTGGTGTTGTACGGCATCAAACGCTGGGCAGTCAGGTGAAACATTCGAACTTTGCAAGACCCTGTCCATCGGACCTTTTAGTGGTCTTCCCAGGTGGAGTTCGGCGGGAGTGACCCCAGAAGTCTCCTGCACGGCAGAGTTCAGTGCAAAGCGAAATTCTGGAAGATGCTGATCCCACCTTGTGTGCTGATCCCCCACGAATGAAGCAATCATCCCCTTCAGGGTTCGGTTTACCCTCTCGGTCAGGTTGGTCTGAGGATGGTAGGCTGTGGTCAGCTTGGCAATTACACCCCAGTAGGTACAGAGCTCTTTGTATATTCCTGATATGAACTGCGGACCTCGGTCAGAGAGGATTTGGTCGGGAATTCCGAATCTGGTAAAAACCTCCCTTCGCAGAATTAGAGCAATGGCTGATGCAGTGGCTTTGCGGAGGGGAAACAACTCCACCCAGTGTGTGTAGTAGTCCACTACCACCAATAAAAATTCAATCCGTGTCCCCCGGCTGGGAGGAAAAGGTCCCATGAGGTCAATTCCCAACATTTCATTTGGATGGTTCACCACGGTCTGCTGCATTTTCCCGGCAGGTCTGCCAATGTCTGGTTTGTATTTCTGGCAGACTTCACACTGCTGTACAAACTTCCGGGTATCAACCCACATGCCTGGCCAGTAAACCACCTCTTGTAGTCTTCGATAAGTTTTAAAAACTCCAAGATGGCCACTCATGGGATTGGCATGATAAACTTGGATTATCTGGTCACACAATGTAGAGGGAATGAAGACGCAATAATGGGTGCTGTGTATTCCATCTCCTCTTGGAGTTTTTCGATACACTTTATCCTGAATTATGCTATACTTATCATTGAAGCGACTCTTGGAGTCTTCTTCAGACAGACTCTTGTGGATCGCCATGATGGCAGCATCCTTCTGCTGTGCTCTCCATACACTCTCATCATCCAGAGGAAAGGAATCATCCAGACATTTAGCGGTAGTATAGGTACTGCACAAGGGAGGACAAACATTGGCAGTCTCTGTAATCCGAGAAAGGGCATCTGGTACAACGTTCAGTTTTCCTTTGCGATACTCAATGATGAAGTCAAACTTCTGCAGTCTGATAGACCAGCGAATAAGACGGCTGTTGGTCTTGCCTGATGCCAGAACCCACTGCAGAGCAGCATGGTCTGTGACAACGGTGAAGATCTTTGCCTCCAAGTAGTAGCTCCATTTCTCCAAAGCCCAGACCACAGCGAGGCACTCCCTTTCAGTCGTTGAATAATTCCTCTCGGCTGAATTAAGGGTGTGACTTGCATAGGCAAGAACTTCTTCTGTTCCAAGTCCTGTTTGTTGAGCCAAGACTGCTCCAAGTCCTGTTTGACTTGCATCCGTGTACACAATGAAATGAGCATTCAGGTTAGGATGTCCAAGCACTGGAGGAGTAATTAGACTGTTTTTGAGTGCTTCAAATGCACCTTGGCATGCAGGGGTCCATTGGAATTTCACACCTTTCTTCTTAAGGTGATTGAGGGGTTCGGCTACCTTTGAAAAGTCAGGCACAAACCTGTGGTACCATCCAGCCATACCCAGAAACCGCTGAACAGCCTTGAGGGATGTGGGAATTGGGAATTCCTGTACGGCTGCAACTTTGGCTGGATCTGCATGGATACCTTCAGCATTAACCACATGACCAAGGAACTTGAGTTCTGGCAGACAGAAACGACACTTCTTCAAGTTCAAGGTCAAACCTGCAGCCTTTAGTCTGTCGAAGACGGACTGAATGTCTTGCAGATGATCCGCAACAAAGGAGGAGTAGATTATGATGTCATCCAGATAAACAAGACAATTTCTACCCCTCAGATCTCCCAGGACAGTCTCCATCAACCTTTGGAAGGTTGCTGGAGCATTCTTTAAACCAAAAGGCATGACTTTGAAGGAGTACAAACCAGCAGGGGTGACAAAGGCAGTCTTGTCCTGACTAGCGTGATCCATTGACACCTGCCAATAGCCACTGTTCAGATCCAGATTACTAAAGATGGATGCTCCTGCCAGAGATTCCAGTATGTCATATATGTTTGTTAGAGGGTAGGCATCACTTTCTTTTATGGCATTTGGCTTCCTGTAGTCCACACAGAATCGATATCCACCATCTTTCTTAGGGATCAGGACAACCGGAGAAGCCCATCCGGAAAAAGAAGGTTCCACAATTCCATTCTCCAACATGCTTTTTAGCTGTTCATTGAGAATTGCCAGTTTGCCCGGGGACAGCCTGTAGGGACGCTGCTTAATGGGGACCTCATGCCGGGTATAGATTTTGTGTTTGAAGACGGTTGTACGGCCGAGTGTAAGAGTACAGACCTCACTGTTCACGTCCAACATCTGGGATAGCTGCCACCTTTCATCATCCGACAGACATGCCTGTTCCACTGCTTGTTTGATGTAGAAATCAGCATCAGGTTTGCTTTTGCTCTCGGATAGAAGGGGGGGTACGGCGGTAATCAGGGTGATAGTTGGGTTCTCAGACTTCACTGGTGGAACATGTTTTTGTCTTTGTCTCTTAATATTTTCTCTGTCTCTGACTTGACCTTGTCCGGACTCTGCATAATGTAGCAGGCTCCAACCTGAAATCAGTGCATTACCAGGTTGAAATGGATGAGGCTGAGAATAGTCAGAGTGTAGCCGATAGGAGGGTTCGGACATCGAGATGGTCAGTCCACTGAAGAACAGGAAGTCTAGGCCAAGGACTACAGCAAATGCAAGGCTTGAATCTGCAAGAATAGCCACAGGAAGGTTAATAGTCTCACCATGCAGTTTTATTATTATACTAATCCAGCCCAAGGGAGTGGTAGGTTCTCCATTGGCCAAGTACAATGGTCCCTCCTCCCAGGTTCGTAGCTCCTCATGAGGTAATGCCATGTTCTGCCACAGGGCCTCTTGCATCAGGGTGTAAGATGCCCCTGTGTCAATTATGGCCTTCCCTCTCCAGTTCCTAACAGTCAGAGGAACCAATAGTTGTTGCGGAATAGGAATAAGACCGCTAGCTGTGCTGTCTAAAGGCTTCATGGTGGGCATTAAGGCTGACCCAATTGTATGCAAGCCACCACGCCTGTGTAGACTTTCAGTCTTCGGTCCTTTCCGACCTTTTCCTGAATCCTGACGCTGGACATAGAGCGGGCAAGAATCTGGAGGATGTTGGACTTTACACCTCCAACACATAACTGGACATTTGTCCTGGATCTTGGGTACAAATATCTGAGACGGGAGAGTTATTAGCCCCAGGAGAGTTATTGGTATACTGGGATGAGGGAACCGGGTTTTTAGTTTGGAGGTGGCGCTTCCAGTCCTTCTCAAACTGAGTCCCAAGACGCACCAGATCATCCACATTTTGCACACGTTCTCGAAGTTGACTAGCAAGGCGGGGAACCATGTTCTTAAGAAGGAGTTTGACCATCTCCTGCTCAGTAATGTCAGCCTTCCATCTCCTACATAGAACTCGATAGGAGAAGGCAAAGTCCCGTATTGGCTCTGCTTCACCCTGGACTCTGTTACGAACACGTTCCGCCAGTTCATCCCCATAGTCCTCTGAGAGGAAGGCTAAGAGGAATATTTTTTGAAACTCCTCCCAGGTTGACACATGTTCACGGGCTATCTCCCACCAGTCTCTTGCTGTACCATGGAGAACACTGCGGAGGGTGGCAAGAACCTCCAAGTCAGTAAGGGGCCGGATAGAAAGAAAATCATTACACTTAGATAAGAAAAACAGTGGATCAACATCATCTTCTGGGCTGCCAAAAGTGGGGAAAAGTAGTTTGATAGGGAGGGAGCGCTCTAGAGGAGGCATGACAGTGGCAGCGGGAGTTCTGTTGTTTAACAGTATCTTCAGAGGGGTTTTTGTAGTACTACCTGTTCCTATTACCTTACTGGCCAAGCCAGTGGCAGAGGTAAAACCTGAGGGAGGTGCAGAAGATTTGTCCAGAAGGGAAAAGCACTGCATTGCCTCCTGGTGCAGCCCTTCCAGTTGAAGGTCTGTGGCCTTCTGTGCTTTTTCCATCTCATTAACGGTGTCCTTTTGAGTCTGTTCAATCAATAATCGTAGTTCCCCTGTGAGAGAGTTCTTCATGTCCTCCATAACTTCCTTCAGATAAGAACACACTCCCTTCACAACAGAGGCTGACTCCTCTGCTCTCTGTTTTTGTTCCTCCTCAAGAAAGATTAGGACTTGATGATGGTTAGTTTCCATTTGTGTTTTGAACCGGTGCAGTTTTCCTTGAATATCCTGCTTCAAAGAATCTTGTAAATATTTCTGTCTCTGAACAATTTGTTGTTGGTTTTCCTCCATTTGACAGGGAAGGTAATCCAATCTCCTCTGCACATCTGTCTGATGAGCCTCCACACATTCACTGAGTTTGCGAATGGCATTCTCCTGCATTGTCAAACTATGATTGGTGTGTGTCCATTGATGTTCCAGTTGTCCAGTGATCACAGAGACACCTCTCCCAGTCTCTCTGGACAGGGTAACCGGAAGGGTTTGAGGGGAGGGTAATGGTGGAGATGTTATAGGTGAGCCAGAAACCTGGGGATTAGAGTCAGTGCTATCCAACTCCATTAGTTCATCAAGTCCTTCCACAATGAAAGAATCCCGAACATGATTACCATCAGGTGTGTCCACATTGACACAGTATGGGGTTCCAACAAAAGACATGATTCAACCTTGTGTGGATGGTGTCATGGGTGTGTCTCTTCAAGTCCCTGTTTGGGCGCCAATTCTGTAGCGGTATTTATTAGAGAGGGGTAAAGAAAGATTTTGTTCGGGCGCCAGACAGGTATTAACCATGCCGAAAGGAAAAGAGTAGAATAGAGAGTACCACTACCAGACCCACACACATCAGCAGAAGAGACTGCCTAGAGGGTAGCCTGTTTACCAGATAGCCAGTGGAGAGAAAAGAAAATACACACCATATAAAACCCACATCACAGCACAGGGGTAACCCCAACAAGAATACCTCATACAATAATACTAATACTAATAATGGCAGAGCAATTCAACAGCAACTTCATACAAGAATGAACCCAGTCATCAACATAGGATTTGCAATGATCTGTATTATTTTCTAGTGGATGAGTGCAGAGGGTATGAATGTGGGGGGTGTTCATCGACACAACAAAGGCCTTAAAAATGTCCAGTCTTCTCGGCCACATGTCATTAGTACATCTCAATACAGTTCACATAACAATACCCAACTTGCAAGCAACCTCCCTTTTAACTAAAATGTCCAAATACTTCTGGCAGGGCAATAATAGTCCAGCTCTAATGAACTTCAATAGGAAGTGCATTGGAAAAATAGAGAGTCTGTTGCAGGGTAAAGCACTGGAACGATAGAGGGAAGAGAAAAAGAGAAAAAGAGAGATCTTAGCTGTGGTCTTCAGGCGTGCAGGTGTACTGTCTGACTGTCCGATGGTTTGTTGGTTTGTATGTTAAAGCTTCGCAACAATGTTGCTACTAATCCATGCGATCCATAACGGGCGTGGTCCCAAACGAAAACAACCACGACCTAGAGCGATTACACCGATGATTGAGTTAAATACTCTATAAACTACACACGCTGAAAACAAACAAAACTTCTGCAGCACAGCACACACAATCAAACTGTCGCGCCACCAAAGAGCCCCTCCCCAAAGAGCTGAACGAGCTCTTTATTTTCTCCTTCCTTACTGCTCATGCGCTCTTAAAGTGGCAGTGCACGGTGAAGGCTCCGTGCAGATTTCGCCACAACCTTGGTGAGAAGATACCTTCTATGAGGAGAACACCAGGACTTTAATGATACTGGACAAAAAGTTAATGCAGTCCAAGCAGACAGTGACTATCTTGTTGAGGGTCTCCACTGTGTCCATCCAAGCCTTTGGTGGGTAACTATTACATGGACTGTTTTGTTATAATCTCCACCCGGCACAGCCAGAAAAGGACTGGCCACCCCACATAGCCTGGTTCCTCTCTAGGTTTCTTCCTAGGTTTTGGCCTTTGTAGGGAGTTTTTCCTAGCCACCGTGCTTCTACACCTGCATTGCTTGCTGTTTGGGGTTTTAGGCTGGGTTTCTGTACAGCACTTTGAGATATCAGCTGATGTACGAAGGGCTATATAAATAAATTTGATTTGATTTGATTTGATTTTGACTTGATGCTGTTGCTTCAAGTTCTAATCACCTCTCTCCACACATTTCTCTGGTTCCTCTGATTGTCTTCTACAGTGCAGAGTATCCACAGGCGGGAAATTTAAAAAAATGATACTCTTGACTAGCGACTGGCTGGCATGGGAGCACAGCTTGATGACTCATCATGATGTATGGCATTGTTTATTAAATGACAGACCATCTGTGGGCTATCACAGGGATCAAGCACACCTGATCTGTGGCAATCTTAATGAGGAGACATTCTCACCGAAGTCCTGGGGTCACTGACGCCAGTAGAGGTGTGATAAATGATAAACTCGAATTGAGGAAATTAATGTTACCCTGTGAATTAAATTGTCATGTTTGGATTGTTTCAAGAGCTCATAAAGAGCAATGAATTTGGATATGTTTTATTGTACTGTAAGTTCTATGGATTTATTGTTACAGAGATAGAATTGCCAAAGGGGGAGGAGTTGCAATCTACTGCAGAGAGAACCTGCAAAGTTCTATCATACTTTCCAGGTCTATACCCAAACAGTTTGAACTTCTAATTTAAAAAAAATAACCTCTCCAGAAATAAGTCTCTCACTCATCCGCCTGCTATCGACCCTCCTCCGCTCCCAGCTGTGCTCTGGACACCATTTGTGAATTGATCGCCCCCCATCTAGCTTCAGAGTTCGTTCTGTTTGTTCTTTGACCTAAACTGGGATATGCTTAACACCCCGGCAGTCCTACAATCTAAGCTAGATGCCCTCTATCTCACACTGTTTTCAATCAGGATCTCAGCGATCACTGCCTCATTGCCTGTATCCGCTATGGGTCAGCGGTCCAACGACCACCCCTCATCACTGTCAAAAGCTCCCTAAAACACTTCTACGAGCAGGCCATTCTAATCGACCTGGCCCGGGTATCCTGGAAGGATATTGACCTCATCCCGTCAGTCGAGGATGCCTGGTCATTCTTTAAAAGTAATTTCCTCACCATCTTAGATAAGCATGCCCAGTTCAAAAAATGCAGAACTAAGAACAGATATAGCCCTTGGTTCACTCCAGACCTGACTGCCCTTGACCAGCACAAAAACATCCTGTGCCGGACTGCAATAGCATCGAATAGTCCCCACTATATGCAACTGTTCAGGGAAGTCAGGAACCAATACACGCAGTCAATCAGGAAAGCAAAGGCTAGCTTCGCATCCTGTAGCTCTAACTCCCAAAAATGTTGGGACACTGTAAAGTCCATGGAGAACAAGAGCACCTCCTCCCAGCTGCCCACTGCACTGAGGCTCGGTAACACGGTCACCACTGATAAATCCATGATAATCGAAAATTACAATAAGCATTTCTCAACAGCTGGCCATGCCTTCCCTCTGGCTACCCCAACCCCGGCCAACACCCCCACAATTGTTGCAACCCCTATTACCAGCCTGTTCAACCTCTCTTTCGTGTCGTTTGAGATCCCTAAAGATTGGAAAGCTGCCGCAGTCATCCCCCTCTACAAAGGAGGTGACACCCTAGACCCAAACTGTTACAATCCTATATCCATCATGCCCTGTCTATCTAACATCTTCGAAAGCCAAGTTAATAAACAGATCACTGACCATTTAGAATCCCACCAATCTGGTTTCCGAGCCGGTCACGGGTGCACCTCAGCCACGCTCAAGGTACTAAATGATATTATAACCGCCATCGATAAAAGACAGTACTATGCAGCCGTCTTCATCGACCTGGCCAAGGCCTTCGACTCTGTCAATCACTGTATATTTATCGGCAGACTCAATAGACTGTTTTTCTGACTACTGCCTCGCCTGGTTCACCAACTACTTTGCAGACAATGTTCAGTGTGTCAAATCGAAGGGCATGTTGTCCGGAACTCTGGCAGTCTCTATGGGGGTACCACAGGGTTCAATTCTCGGGCCGACTCTTTTCTCTGTATTTATCAATGATGTCGCTCTTGCTGCGGGCGATTCCCTGATCCACCTCTACGCAGACGACACCATTCTGTATACTTCTGGCCCTTCCTTGGACACTGTGCTAACTAACCTCCAAACGAGCTGTAATGCCATACAACACTCCTTCCGTGGCCTCCAACTGCTCTTAAACGCTAGTAAAACCAAATGCATGCTTTTCAACCGTTCGCTGCCCGCACCCGCCCGCCCGACTAGCATCACCACCCTGGACAGTTCCGACCTAGAATATGTGGACATCTATAAATACCTAGGTGTCTGGCTAGACTGTACACTCTCCTTCCAGACTCATATTAAACATCTCCAATCCAAAATCAAATCTAGAATCAGCTTTCTATTTCGCAACAAAGCTTCCTTCACTTACGCCATCAAACTTAACCTAGTAAAACTGACTATCCTACCGATCCTCAACTTCGGCGATGTCATCTACAAAATAGCTTCCAACACTCTACTCAGCAAACTGGATGCAGTCTATCACAGTGCCATCCATTTTGTTACCAAATCACCTTATACCACCCAGTACTGCAACCTGTACGCTCTAGTCGGCTGGCCCTCGCTACATATTCGTCGTCAGACCCACTGGCTCCAGGTCATCTATAAGTCTATGCTAGGTAAAGCTCTGCCTTATCTCAGTTCACTGGTCACGATAACAACACCCACCCTTAGCACACGTTCCAGCAGGTCTATTTCACTGATCATCCCCAAAGCAAACATCTCATTTGGCCGCCTTTCCTTCCAGTTCTCTGCTGCCAGAGATCGCTGAAGTTGGAGACTTATTTCCCTCACCAATTTTAAACATCAACTATCTGAGCAGCTAACCGATCACTGCAGTTGTACATAGTCCATCTGTAAATAGCCCACCCTAATCTACCTACCTCATCCCCATACTGTTTTTATTTTATTAACTTTTCTGCTCTTTTGCACACCAGTATCTCATCATCTGCTCATTTATCACTCCAGTGTTAATTTGCTAAATTATAATTATTCGCTCCTATGGCCTATTTATTGCCTACCTCCTCATGCCATTTGCACACACTGTATATAGACTTTATTTTCTTTTCTTTTACTGTGTCATTGACTTGTCTGTGTTATTGACTTGTTTATTGTTTACTCCATGTTGTTGTCTGTGTCACACTGCTTTGCTTTATCTTGGCCAGGTCGCAGTTGCATATGAGAACTTGTTCTCAACTAGCCTACCTGGTTAAATAAAGGTGAAATAAAAATAAAAAATAAACAGAGAAACTGTGTTATTCTGTTTGTAGGACAGCAAATAGTTAAAAGAGGAGTGACACAGGTGTGTGCTCTTATCATACAGTGCTGAGGTGTGATGATTAGATCCAAGAATGTGTGAGTTATTTTGCATGCCTTTGTTTTAATGTTTAGGGCCATGCAAAGTGAAGTTAATTAGATGATAGGAGACACTGGGGCTCTTGGAAGAATAAAAGTTGTGTTTAAACGCTGATCATTCAGTCATTGGTAAACAGCTCTTCTGGCGTTTATTTGTATGTCATAATTGGTGAATGTTCAGTGCTGTTAAGACTTAGGATATTTTGTATTCTTTGTTTCGTGAAGATTTCTGGTGTGTTCCATTTGTTAATTGCATTCTTGTAATAAATCTGAATACCTTGAGATGGATAGTCTTATTCTTTTTTGGTGAAATGTCTAATGCTAAATCTTGTTCACAATATACGTTGCATATATGCTTGGTCTCTAACTATGCATCTCTGAGTCAAGGTTAACTCAATAATTTAATGCTAGGACATTGATTGCAAGATATTAGCTCCTTGTTCCTTAGCCTCTTAATAAATCTATAACGGTAAACCTGTACACGTGCATCTTATACTACTCAGAGTGGTGACGCAAGGCTCGCAACCTTGGCTATACCCACAGGATACAATAATGGCCCTATATCATTCACATGATAATGGAGTCAGATTGATTAATGAAGTTTATTATTATGATCAACATAATGTTTGGATCATTTCCATCCAAACACATAATAGTGACACACACACACACACACACACACACACACACACACACACACACACACACACACACACACACACACTTGGTTGCACTTGCTAAAGGAACTACATATGTGAAGGCAGCTAAGTATTTTGTCCAAACTGTATCTGAGTTGTTTATGTTCTATCAGGATCAATGGGTGATTTGGAGTGGGATGGGGGAGATAGCTCCATAGTCTTAATTTTTATAAATGTATAATTTTAACCTTTATTTAACTAGGGAAGTCAGTTTGTTGAGGCACAGCCTACAGTACAAAATACAACAATCAAAGCAGATTGTACTGAACCATCATCTAGAGCCTTGTCATTCCACCTCCCTGCCACTCCCATCCAGCTACAAGGTAAAATATCATTACAATGGATATGTATCATGACCTAGCTAGCTTTTTCATTTAACCAGGCAAGTCAGTTAAGAACAAATTCTTATTTACAATGACGGCCTAGGAACAGTAGGTTAACTGCCTTGTTCAGGGCAGACTGACAGATTTTTATCTTGTCAGCTCTGGGATTCAATCTAGCAACATTTCGGTTACTAACCCAAAGCGCTAACCATTAGTTACCTGCCTCCCCATTAGAAAATATGAAAGATTGATATCTATGATTAGAAATTGACACAGTCATTTACACTGATTGTACAAAACATTAAGAACAACTCTTTCCATGACATAGACTGAGCAGATGACTCGAGGTGTAAGCTATGATCCTTTATTGATGTCACTTGCTAAAACCAATTCAATCAGTGTATATAAAGGGGAGGAGACAGGTTAATAAAGAAGGATTTTAAGCCTTGAGACAATTGAGACTTGGATTGGGAATGTGTGCCATTCAGAGGGTGAATGGGCAAGACAAAATATTTAAGTGCCTTTGAACGGATTTGGTAGTAGACGCCAGGTGCACTGGTTTGTGTCAACAACTGCAACACCACTGGGTTTTTCAAACAACAGTTTACCGTGTGTATCAAGAATGGCCCACCACCCAAAGGACATCCATCCTTTTTGATAGAACTGTGGGGTGCAACTCAACATTAGGAAGGTGGTCTTAATATTTTGTACACTCAGTATAGCTTGGAAAGTTGCAACAGTTAGCTTACACATCGATGTATTGAATGTCGATGTCCTGAACATCAATGTACTGAATGTCAACAATCAAACTTTTATTCAGTATGAAAATAAACTCTTCCATAATCAGAAATCTATAATTAAAATGTTTCTTTCTTCTTTTCTTAATAAAGAAGTTATGATGCTATGTCTAGAATTTTTTTATTGTTAACATTCAACTGAACAGCCAAGAAAGTGTTTGCAGTCATTGTTATTAAGAGAGAAGGTTGAAAGTGAGTTTGGAAACAAAAGCTCCTTTTCTAATATATTATTCAGATTAATCGATATTTGTCTGATTGGGGAACAATGGTTTTGATTAAACGGATGTGTTACCATACATTAGTTAAATCATCTCTGATAAAGTAAAAAAAAATTATTGTGTAAACATTTGTATGAACATAACAAGATTCAACAACTGAGACATAAACTGAACAAGTTCCACAGACATGTGACTAACAGAAATGGAATAGTGTGTCCCTGAACAAAGGGGGGTATCAGTATCTGGTGTGGCCACCAGCTGCATTTAGTACTGCAGTGCATCTCCTCCTCATGGACTGCACCAGATTTGCCAGTTCTTGCTGTGAGATGTTACACCACTCTTCCACCAAGGCACCTGCAACATTTCTGGGGGGAATGGCCTTAGCCCTCACCCTCCGATCCAACAGGTCCCAGACGTGCTCAATGGGATTGAGATCCAGGCTCTTCGCTGGCCAGTTCAGAACACTGACATTCCTTTCTTGCAGGAAATCACGCACAGAACGAGCAGTATGGCTGGTGGCATTGTCATACAGGAGGGTCATGTCAGGAAGGGTACCACATGAGGGAGGAGGATGTCTTCCCTGTAACGAACAGAGTTGAGATTGCCTGCAATGACAACAAGCTCAGTCCGATGATGCTGTGACACACAGCTCCAAACCATGACGGACTCTTCACGTCCAAATCGATCCCGCTCCAGAGCACAGGCCTCGGTGTAACGCACATTCCTTAAACGCAAATCCGATCATCACCCCTGGTGAGACAAAACCGCGACTCGTCAGTGAAGATAATTTTTTGCCAGCCCTGTCTGGTCCAGCGATGGTGGCTTTGTGCCCATAGGCAACGTTGTTGCCGGTGATGTCTGGTGATGACCTGCCTTGCAACAGGCCTACAAACCCTCAGTCCAGCCTCTCTCAGCCTATTGCGGACAGTCTGAGCACTGATGGAGGGATTGTGTGTTCCTGGTGTAACTTGGGCAGTTGTGATTGCCATCCTGTACCTGTCCCGCAGGTGTGATTTTTGGATGTATCGATCCTGTGCAGGTATTGTTACACATGGTCTGCCACTGCGAGGATGATCAGCTGTCCGTCCTGTCTCCCTATAGTGCTGTCTTAGGCGTCTCACAGTACGGACATTGCAATTTTTTGCCCTGGTCTCATCTGCAGTCCTCATGCCTTCTTGCAGCATGCATGTGACTCCTCTCTTTGGCTGAAAAATGGCTGTATGTTTTTTGTGACAAGGCTCTGACCTAACATAATGATAAGGTGTGCTTTCTCTGTAAAGCCTTTTTGAAATCGGACATGATGGGCAGATTAACATGAAGTTAAGCTTTAATTTGGGGTATTGCACTTGTGAATATGATAGTTAAATATTTCCCCAAAATATTTTTGAATTTCGTGCTCTGCCTTTTCAGCGGATACTAGCAGTTCCAAGAGCACTAGTATTCAGCTAGCCAGACGTTAACATCAATCTGGAAGTACTAACAGGCTAACATGACCATACAAGGACATATGACAATCAATGGTGAAGCAGGGAACAGAGCGGGGTAACAGACAGATATAGGTGAGGTAATGACAGAGGTGATTGCGTCCAGGTGAGTCCAACAATCTCTGGTGTGCGTAATGATCGTGGCAGGAGTGCGTAATGCTGGGGAGCCTGGCCCCCCTCGAGCGCCAGGGGGGGAATAGTGGGAGCAGGCTTGACCTCCCCAGGGGCGAGCCTGAAATCCCGACGAACCAGCAGAGGCGTGAGAGCCTGGCGAGCTGGCTGAGCTGTGGGAGACTGATGATTCGGCTGGGCATAAAAACCTGACGATCCGGCTGAGGCCTGACGTGGGATGGGGCAAGAAACCTCTCGACAGCCCGACTAGCTGGTTTAGGCACCCCTGGTTCCATCGGTGGCGGCCCCCGGACCCGAAGTCACCACCAACCGGAAACCA
This sequence comes from Oncorhynchus clarkii lewisi, assembly GCF_045791955.1. Lineage (NCBI taxonomy): Eukaryota > Metazoa > Chordata > Actinopteri > Salmoniformes > Salmonidae > Oncorhynchus > Oncorhynchus clarkii. Next base: position 28,370,747 of record NC_092171.1, read on the forward strand.
TCATTCCCCGATGCTTCGTTTGGTGGCTTCAGCATTCTGTAAAGACCTACGCTGGAGTAGAGAAGCAGGTACGATGATGCAGGGGGTCTTCACTTGATCGACTCTAACTTTGTCAAATGAGCACCAATCGGGGTCAAACAAAGCTAACTAGATAGCCAATCAGTTGGGCTTTACAGAAGTATCCGGAAACCCTGTATCCGTCGCAAAATGTAGCTGCTAACCTTGTGTGACAGCATACCTTTTCCTTTTGGACAAAAATTATAAGAATATTCAGAGTTATGAAGTTATGAAAACCAGTCCAAGTTTACAGATTTGATGATATTCTTGCAGAAATGTTTTATATGAATGCAAATGTCTCCTTCGATTTGCCCAAATGTACCTAGGTGACTTCACACTAAATTTCATGTAGTTTGCTCATACTTCAAGTTATCGGTCTGAAACTTTGCACATACACTGCTGCCATCTTGTAGACACCGTCGGAATTACAACCAGAGTGATGGCTAGAAGTGGGACCTTTCAGTTGCATTTCAAAGATGGTGGTGGAAAAAAACATTTGTTTTTTCTTTCTATTTTCTTCTACCAGATCTATTGTGTTATATTCTCCTACATTCAATTCACATTTCCACAAACTTCAAAGTGTTTCCTTTCAAATGGTACCAATAATATTAATATCCTTGCATCAGGGCCTGAGCTACAGGCAGTTAGATTTGGGTATGTAATTGTTGGCAAAAAAAAATGTGAAAGGGGCTATCCCTAAGACGCTCTAGCTAGCACTTTAAAAGTATGATGTTGACATAATCAGTCCAATCAAAGCTACTGTATATATGAAGTGATTTGATGTAATTTTATCTGTGGCCAATGACCTTGAGCTTTCTTGGATGGGCACTTCTAATGTAGCTCTATGACAGCACCCATGAGCTCTCCCTGTAGATTTTGCCGTGATGTTGTGTCCCCATGAGTGACAGAACACAAAACCAATCACAGCGCATCTAGAGAACATTACCAACCCCTACGTTCCGTATTTTCCACTGGCTACCCCACCACCACAGAAAGCACTGAGCTAGTCTGAAACACCTGCATTTTGGAGCTGCCTTTTGATGGGACGCCTATCCATAAGAAGCTCTAGAAAACTAGCAGTCATCAATATTCAATTAAGTCGACAATCTACTGGAAAATCCTTTTCAGTACTTGAGAAATTATTGATAAAATGGCCATTGGGCATAAAAATTACACAAGAAGTTGAAAATTACAAATTCAACAATGAGTGGTTTGGAAGGAATCAGTGGCTAACACAGTAGCAATCACTAGCCTGCTATTCATTGGAGTGGTTGTGTGGTCCAAGTCTGGTGTTAAGGGTTTATTTTACAAGCTTAAATGGATAAACATTCAACATTGGCCATGCTGTCAATCCAGCATGACTTCTGCTGCTTTCAAAACAACTGGAAACTCTGAACTGGGAAATCTCAGACGTCAGTGAGTTCAAGATAACTGAGAACTAGGATAAAAACGAGCTCTTACTGGAAAAAATATGTTTTGAAAGGTCATCCAACTAGGAATTGCAAAGCAGGAACTCGGGCCTCTTTCTAGAGCTCCGACCTGAAGATCGCTGATGTCATGATTCGACCTTGTGTTTTTCCGAGTTCCCCGTTGTCTTGAAAGCACCATAAATCCAGAGAATGCTAGACTTTGATGACAGTTTGATGACAAATATTGCCCACGAAAGACCGCCACGCCACCTGGTGGGTGGGTTCAAAAAGGTATTGTATGCTGCTGCATAAATTATGTAATATGCCATGGAGATATGTATACTGTAGCTAAGAAAGTAATACTAAGGGTATGTTGTGACGTGAGCTGTTAGTAGCCCATGTGCCTCACCCTAATCATTTGGTCCCTTTTCCCCTAATAACTTAACATACTGTTCAGACTTGGTGGTGCACATGTAGCCTATAGCCTGTTTGAGAAGAAATGCAATTAGCAAATATTGTAAGAGCTTTCATTGTCTGCTTATTTGCCCCTTTATTTATCCTACTGTTTGCACAGGGAGAACACTGTAAGAACGGCACTGTACATTTCAAAATTGCTGAACAAATAGTTATATCGACTACGCCCATCCTAGCCCGCTCATTAAAGTCTTAACCAAAATTACGGATTGCCTCTTATCCACTCGTTGTCCCCTTATGCCATAGTTTGTACATCTCAATCATCAGTAGAAACCACATTTGTTTAAGCAAGCCAGCCATATCAGCTATGTTTTTTTGAAAAGGCAGTAAATGAGGCTGAATGAACTGTTTCACTGCCAGACAAGGCTCCGCTGATAGCCAGGTGTAGCAGTGGGAAGGTTTTGGGACTCCTAACAATTTGTGGGCACCGTTATAATGCAAATAATGTATTGTTGTAATGATGGGGCGGTGAGTCGGAAGTAGGTGAAACATTTTAGTAAAACAACAAAACCAAGAACACGCCACAAACATAAGGCAGTACATCGATACACAAAACCAATACTAACTGGTGAGTAACATGGGAGAGTGACATATAAAGGGGAGAAAATGATGAAGGTAATGGAGTCCAGGTGTGAATCATAATGGATAATAATGATGCACAGGTGCGCGTAATGATGTGTGCCAGGTGTGCGGAATGATGAATCTCAGGACTGTTGTTTAGTACTCTGGTGACGTCGTATGCCTGAGTGGAGGTGCAGGAGCAGATGTGACAATTGTTTAGTGTTGTGCTGTGTAGTGGGTTTGCTAGCATGCATCAAAAATATATATTTTAGTTTGCCCCACCAAGATTTTCATGCTAAAGTTGCCACTGCATGTGGAGATGTATAAATTGGATGCGCATTTTGTACTCATATTACTGTAGCATATGATGCAGCAAATGTAGGGACTACAATGGAAATAAGTCCCCAACTTTACTGTGCATTCCCGGTCACAGATGTTTTTTGTGTGTATATATGTATTTCTTTTACTAACAAATCAAATCAATCAATCAATCCTAACTGTGCTACTGCAATGTGTTGAATGGCAAGAGACATAAAAAAAAATTAAATACATCTGGCGATTGTCAAGACAAGCTTTTGATACTGGGTAAGCCTACAAGATAAGGAGGAATGTGTTTTATGTTTCTCGAGATTGACATAGTCTGTTTATTGTGGTGTTGAAAATGCAAATATTGAAGTGCCCGAAATCGGTACAGTATATTTTGTTTATGAGTTGTATTGTACATTGGGACAGAAACCTGTTGCTGGAAAGTGCGTTGCATATATTTATATAACTATAAATATAGCATCAAAATGTTGAAAATCTGATTCCCCAAGCTGATCATTGTCTGCAACCGACTTTGATCGTGAAGTAATGAAACAGGCAGGGAGAGTGAACTCCTCTGTGGTGGTCGCCAAATCACCAACTTTCTGGCCCATAGCCCTGCGTGGCATCGACTGTGCCACATGCTGAAGTGGCAAAGTCAATATCCCAGGTTATAAAAACAAATGTTATTTGTGGGCGTAAACATTATTTAGAGTTAATTCTATGAGGGGGGAGGGTGTTCAATGTATTTGTCAGTACAAGGGGAGGGTCATGTGAACATATTTTGAAGCTTTTCACCCTCTCTACTGCTGCCCGGTCGATGTGGATGGGGCGTGCTCTTTCTGCTGTCTCCAAAAGTCCACAATCATCTTATTTGTTTGTTCACGTTGATGGTTATTTTTCCTGGCACCACTCCGCCAGTTCCCTCACCTTCTCCCTCTAGGCTGTCTCGTTGTTGGTGGTAATCAGATCTACCGCTGTTGTCGTCTGTAAACTTGATGATTGCGTTGAAGACTAGCGTGACCAGGGAGTACAGAAGAGGGCAGAGCATGCACCCTTGTTGGGCCCCCATGTTGAGGATCAGCGTAGGTTGGTCCGTCAGGAAGTCCAGGACCCAGTGGCACAGGGCGGCCCAGAGCTTAATGATGAGCATGGAGGGCACTATGGCGTTGAAGGCTGAGCTGTAGTCAGTGAACGACGTTCTTACATAGGTATTCCTCTTGTCTAGATGGGATAAGGCAGTGTGCAGTGCGATGGCTTTTATTTTGTCAAAGACTTTTATTGACAATTACATGAAGTTGATGCAAAGAGTCAATATTTGCAGTGTTGACCCTTCTTTTTCAAGACCTCTGCAATCCACCCTGGCATGCTGTCAATTAACTTCTGGACCACATCCTGACTGATGGCAGCCCATTCTTGCACAATCAATGCTTGGAGTTTGTCAGAATTTGTGGAATTTTTTGACCACAAGTTCTCAGTGGGATTAAGGTCTGGGGAGTTTCCTGGCCATGGACCCAAAACATTGATGTTTTGTTCCCCGAGCCACTTAGTTATCTCTTTTGCCTTATGGCAAGGTGCTCCATCTTGCTGGAAAAGGCATGGTTTGTCACCAAACTGTTCCTGGATGGTTGGGAGAAGTTGCTCTTGGAGGATGTGTTGGTACCATGGCTGTGTTCTTAGACAAAATTGTGAGTGAGCCCACTCCCTTGGCTGAGAAGCAACCCCACACATGAATGGTCTCAGGATGCTTTACTGTTGGCATGACACAGGACTGATGGAAGCTCTCACCTTGTCTTCTCCGGACAAGTCTTTTTCCGGATGCCCCAAACAATCGAAAAGGGGATTCATCAGAGAAAATGACTTTACCCCAGTCCAATCCCAGTACCTTTTGCAAAATATCAGTCTGTCCCTAATGTTTTTCCTGGAGAGAAGTGGCTTCTTTGCTGCCCTTCTTGACACCAGGCCATCCTCCAAAAGTCTTCGCCTCACTGGGGGTGCAGATGAACTCGCACCTGCCTGCTGCCATTCCTGAGCAAGCTCTGTACTGGTGGTGCCCCGATCCCGCAGCTGAATCAACTTCAGGAGACGGTCCTGGGGCTTGCTGGACTTTCTTGGGCACCCTGAAGCCTTCTTCACAACAATTGAACCGCTCTCCTTGAAGTGGTTGATGATCCGATAAATGGTTGATTTAGGTGCAATCTTACTGGCAGCAATATCCTTGCCCGTGAAGCTCTTTTTGTGCAAAGCAAAGATGACAGCACGTGTTTCCTTGCAGTTAACCATGAGTGACAGAGGAAGAACAACGATTCCAAGCACCACCCTCCTTTTGAAGCTTCCAGTCTGTTATTCGAACTCAATCAGCATGACAGAGTGATCTCCAGCCTTGTCCTCGTCAACACTCATACCTGTGTTAACAAGAGAATCATTGACATGTCAGCTGGTCCTTTTGTGGCAGGGCTGAAATGCAGTGGAAATGTTTTTTGGGATTCAGCTCATTTGCATGGCAAAGAGGGACATTGCAATTATTTGCAATAATGTCATACAAACTGAGGCAGCAGACTTTGTGAAAATGTCATATTTGTGTCATTCTCAAAACTTTTGGCCACAACTGTACATGTAATTGTAAGGGAGTGCGTAACTGGCGGCAGGGAAGTCAGGCGCAGGAGGGCAAAACTGGGTAATCAACGGAGTAGTTTTATTCATAAAACCACCGGTAACCAGAACCACAAACAAATGGGTACAAAACCCGTTGCGCACCAGAGAAAACGTGCACATGCACTTACAAAGAAACAAACAAGACAAAACAAATGGAAAATGAAAAGTGGATCGATGATGGCTAGAAGACCAGTGACGCCGACTGCCGAGCGCCGCCCGAACAAGGAGAGGAACCGACTTCGGCTGAAGACGTGACAGTAGTCATATTGTGCATATTGTTACTACTGACCACAAAAATCCCAAAATAATTCCACTGTATCTCATCCAAATATTTACATAGTTTAATGTTTAGGATTGATCAAATCTATGAAAACTACATTTTAATACCAGCTACCAACAGGCAGGCTAGCTACTTCACTTACCAGAGTGTTTTATTATTGTGTTTGTTTTCTGTGTTTTCTTGTTTTCTGTGTATTATTTAAGAAATGGTGATATGAATACAGTCTTATGTCAGTCAGGATGCTTGGCTGACCAAATTTGTAAAGCATTACTTTAATATCATGGCTCTTAGCCACAATGGAAATGTACTTGCCATGAAAAACACCCCTCTACACGATTTCCCACCATGATTATTTATGTATCTTACTCCTAATAGTGTCGTTATTAGATTAATTTGTTCAGAAATCCACAGGCTTGAGCGATCATGACGGGGCAGACGAAAATTCCAAATGGTATCCGTAAAGTTCGTAGAAACATGTCAAATGTTTTTTATAATCAAGCCTCAGGTTGTTTTTACAATAAATAACCGACAATATTTCAACCGGGCGGTAGCATTTTCAATAGGAGAGAGAGAAAATGTCTGCTCAGAGCTGCTCGAGCATGCAAAACTCTGCTGGCACCCAGCCATCCACTGACGCAATGTGATCTTTCTCGCTCATTTTTCAGAATAAAAGCCTGAAACTATGTCTGAAGACTGTTCACACCATGTGGAAGCCATAGGAAAAGGAATCTGGTTGATATCCCCTTAATAACACATGTTGTTCTAGCTTGATGTCTCTCCATTAGATCTTGGGGAGAATACTGATCTGAAGATCCTAAGATTTTCATAATGTTATACCCATAGAGATCCTATTAAATTACTAAAGGGGCTATGTCATAAAACCTCAATGTTCTATCTTGATCAGGGAGAAATCCAAAACCAGTCGACTATATCTTATCACAGCACTGGCAAACTATGGTTGACCAACTCCCTGATCAACAAAGTTGACCTTAGGACCACCATAAGATGGTTAATGTCCATTCTAGTATTTTAATTCCTAATTATATGGCTATAGTATGAATATACCATGGTAGTAGGAAATTCAAAATATGGGTTATAAAGGTCATTTATGGTAATTCTATTTTTTGAGAAGCTCTCTAGGAGACATCTGAGAATGAATAATGCATTTATAATAATAAATATTCAGCCTGATGATATTCCAAGATTTGGAATCATCTTGTTATTTCTACTACTGTCTGCTTACCATTTTTTCTTCAACTTCAGGAGGAATAAGAAATTCGGTTTGGCCCCTAAGACCCTCAAACTTTAACAGATGCACAATTGAGAGCATCCTGTCGGGCTGTATCAACACCCGGTATGGCAACTGCACCGTCAGCAACCGCAGGGCTCTCCAGAGGGTGGTGTGGACTGCCCAACACATCACCGGGGGCACACTGCCTGCCCTCCAGAACACCTACAGCCCCCGATGTCAAAGGAAGGCCAAAAAGATCATCAAGGACAACAAACCAAGCCACGGCCTGTTCACCCCGCTATCATCCAGAAGGTGAGTTCAGTACAGGTGCATCAAAGCTGGGGCCGCTAGACTGAAAAACAGCTTCTATCTCAAGAACATCACTGTTAAAAAGCCATCACTAGCTGGCTACCCCCTAGTTACTCAATCCTGTACCTTAGAGGCTGCTACATGGAATCACTGGTCACTTTAATAATGGAATACCAGTCACTTAATAATGTGAACATACTGCTATACTCATTTCATATGTATATACTGTAGTGTACTGTATTTTAGTCAATGCCACTCCGACATTGCTCATTCTAATATTTATATATGACTTAATTCCATTCTTTTACTTTTAGTTTTGAGTTTATTGTTGTGAATTGTTAGATACGACTGCACTGTTGGAGCAAGGAACACAAGCATTTCGCAACATCTGTTAAATATGTACACTATCGTTCAAAAGTTTGGGGTCACTTGGAAATGTCCTTGTTTTTGAAAGAAAAGCATTTTTTTGGTCCATTAAAATAACATCAAATTGCTGTGAAATTCAGTGTAGACATTGTTAATGTTGTAAATGATTGTTGTAGCTGGAAACGGCTGATTTTTAATGGAATATCGACAGAGGCGTACAGAGGCCAATTATCAGCAACCATCCCTCCTGTGTTCCAATGGCATGTTGTGTTAGCTAATCAAAGTTTTTCATTTTAAAAAGCTAATTGATCATTACAAAACCCTTTGGCAATTATGTTAGCACAGCTGAAAACTGTTGTTCTAATTAAAGAGGCAATAAAACTGTCCTTCTTTATACTAGTTGAGTCTCGAGAGCATCAGCATTTGTGGGTTCGATTACAGGCTCAAAATGGCCAGAAACAGATTTTCTTCTGAATAGAAATAGAATAGAAAGAGGAGTGGGAGGCCCCGGTGCATAACTGAGCAAGAGGACGAGAACATTAGAGTGTCTAGTTTGAGAAACAGACGCCTCACAAGTCCTCAACTTGCAGCTGCATTAAATAGTACCTGCAAAACACCAGTCTCAACTTCAACAGTAAGGAGGCGACTCCAGGATGCAGTTGAGGCCTTGTGAGGCGTCTGTTTCTCAAACTAGACACTCTAATGTTCTCGTCCTCTTGCTCAGTTGTGCACCGGGTGCCTCCCTATCCTCTTTCTATTCTGGTTAGAGACAGTTTGCGATGTTCTGTGAAGTTTTACAGCATTGTAAAATATCTTCAGTTTCTTGGCAATTTCTCACATGGAATAGCCTTCATTTCTCAGAATAAGATAAGACTGATGAGTTTCAGAAGAAAGTCTTTGTTTCTGGCCATTTTGAGCCTGTAATTGAACCCACAAATGCTGATGCTCCCGATACTCGACTAGTCTAAAGAAGGCCAGTTTTATTGGTTCTTTAATCAGATCAGCAGTTTTTAGCTGAGCTAACAATTCCAAAAAGTTTTTCTAGTGATCAATTAGCATTTTAAAATGATAAACTTGGATTAGCTAACACAACATGTTATTGGAACACAGGCGGGATGGTTGCTGATAATGGACCTCTGTACTCCTATGTAGATATTCCTTTAAAAAAATCTGCCATTTCCAGCTACAATAGTCATTTACAACATTAACAATGTCTACATTGTCTACAAGAATGTCTACAAAAATGTTTTTCTTTCATTAACAAGAACATTTCTAAGCGACTCCAAACTTTTGAACGGTAGTGTGTGTATGTGTGTATAAATATTTGTGTATATATATATATATATATATGTACAGTGGGGCAAAAAAGTATTTAGTCAGCCACCAATTGTGCAAGTTCTCCCACTTAAAAAGATGAGAGAGGCCTGTAATTTTCATCATAGGTACACTTCAACTATGACATACAAAATGAGGAAAAAAATGCAGAAAATCACATTGTAGGATTTTTTATGAATTTATTTGCAAATTATGGTGGAAAATAAGTATTTGTTCACCTACAAACAAGCAAGATTTCTGGCTCTCACAGACCTGTAACTTCTTCTTTAGGAGGCTCCTCTGTCCTCCACTAGTTAACTGTATTAATGGCACCTGATTGAACTTGTTATCAGTATAAAAGACACCTGTCCACAACCACAGTCACACTCCAAACTCCATTATGGCCAAGACCAAAGAGCTGTCAAAGGACACCAGAAACACAAACAAAGAATGGACAAAGAATGCCGAGTTGCATCCAAAGAACACCTTACCTACTGTGAAGCATGGGGGTGGAAACATCATGCTTTGGGGCTGTTTTTCTGCAAAGGGACCAGGACGACTGATCCGTGTAAAGGAAAGAATGAATGGGGCCATGTATCATGAGATTTTGAGTGAAAACCTCCTTCCATCAGCAATGGCATTGAAGATGAAACGTGGCTGGGTCTTTCAGCATGACAATGATCCCAAACACACCGCCCGGGCAACGAAGGAGTGGCTTCGTAAGAGACATTTCAAGGTCCTGGAGTGGCCTAGCCAGTCACCAGATCTCAACCCTATAGAAAATCTTTGGAGGGAGGTGAAAGTCTGTATTGCCCAGCAACAGCACCAAAACATCACTGCTCTAGAGGAGATCTGCATGGAGGAATGGGCCAAAATACCAGCAACAGTGTGTGAAAACCTTGTGAAGACTTACAGAAAACTTTTGACCTCTGTCATTGCCAACAAAGGGTATACAACAAAGTATTGAGATAAACTTTTGTTATTGACCAAATACTTATTTTCCACCACAATTTGCAAATAAATTCATTTAAAAAATCCTACAATGTGATTTTCTGGAATTTTTTTTCTCATTTTGTCTGTCATAGTTGAAGTGTACCTAGGATGAAAATTACAGGCCTCTCTCATCTTTTCAAGTGGGAGAACTTGTAAAATTGGTGGCTGACCAAATGCTTTTTTGCCCCACTGTATGTATGTATGCATGCATGCATGCATGTATGTATGTATGTATGTATATGTGTGTATATATGTATATGTGTGTATATATATGTGTGTATATGTATAAGTATATGTGTGTATATATATATATATATATATATATATATATATATATATATATATATATATATATATATATATGTACAGTATGTATATATATATATATGTGTGTATATGTATATGTGTATGTGTATATGTATGTGTGTACGTATATATAATTTTTTACACATACAGTATTCAACTCTTTTCTTTAGGTAGGCACAAAACTACTGATATACTTCCATACAGTTTTTAAACCAGTACCGGTTACCTCCATGACACTTGTGAGAGCAATCTCCTCTTTCCATAGAGTGGTCATAGTAGTTTGTAGGTCAAACCGTTCGGACGCTACAAACGTTTTTGTTAGAAGAAACATTTTTGGGATGTCTCATGGTCTGACAAACACCGCTGTAGCTCTACCACCTTTCACCGCAGATGTGAAAGGCCGACATAGGCAGATGTGGTGAATTGAAATGCAGTCCCCGCATATCTATTATCTCTAGCTTGAATTGACAGTTTTTGTTTGGGATTTTTTAAATTATGTTCCTTAGATTGATGCACCCATTTATCAATAGACTCTTAAGGATTAAATCACCAAGACATAGCTGGCAATCCATACATTTCTGATGTTTTGCAACTGTCATTAGAATCTGTACGTGAGACACTGTGTGGGTTTGCAGAATGTGATTTGTTTTCAGAGAGAACTGGCTTCATCACAAAACACTATGTAATCAAAAGCTCAGTTGTGTTACTTACATTGACGCACCTGTGGTTACTCTTCTGGGTTAGTGTTGTTCAGCAAATCTAGGTTATATAATAGATTCAATTAAATGTGCCAATGAGGAAGACTGAGTATGTAGACAGTCTAATACTGTATATTGATTATGATACTTTGTTCATATACCAAAAATATATAGCTTGAAAACCTCTTCTTGTACGGTCTAACAATGTTTTTACTGTTAAATGGACCCAGCTTTCCCAACCATTGAGAGGCTCCGCTCAGCACATTATTATATTTACCTCTCACTGTAAACAGTTTAGAGCGCTTTCTAAAATGTGTGTGAAGGACCAAGGACACCTTGGATTCAGCACCTTGTGTTCCCATGCAGCGATGCCTGTTTATTTACTTCACTCCTTTTTTCCTTGTTAACTAACTCCAAGGCCAACTCCTGGCACAAAGAAGATATTAGCTAGCCCCCAGTCTTGCAGTAACACAGAACAATGTAGTCATCCCATTTGCTATGCTCTTTAAGCCCCTCAGAGACTAACAGAGCCTCCAGCTCCTAACTTGGAAACAAACCTGGCTGTTCTGTCTTGGAAATTCTGTTAAGAGACATTCAGAGCCGGTGTGTTGTGAACCACTGATAGATACACCTTCAACCTTCCTTCTCAGAGGCAGCTCCGCTTTGAAGAAATCAAAATAGTTTGTCAGGCATTTGAACCAACCAATACAAATGTCCCATATTGACAAGTGCTTTGGTTTTCTCGATGGACCACCCTGAGGATGCCCTTTGTGAACAAGAGAAAGGGGAGAAAGTCCAAATATGGCTAATAGATAATATTTCACTCTACAGAGGCTTAGGGTAGAGAATGACAGGCCTTTAATGTCCTCCACGGAAAGTGTGTGGAGACATCCAGACGCTATTTCCTGTCCCACAAATATTAGAATGCTGTTTGTTTTCTAATGACTCTGGACACTTAGCGAATACCAATGAAGCTGTCCTCTCCCAGCCTCTTCCAGGTGAAGGTTATATGAGTTAAGTACACTAATTAATTTTTTCCATGCCAGAGTTTCAGAGCAAAACAAGTTGATCATTGCTGCTGTTATTTCTGTGTGATTTCATCAATATGTAATTTGAAATAACATATTTGCCAAACGTGAATACAAGGTAAAATCTTGTTAGTTGATAACTGTGTGCATGACTTAGATGCCCCTGACATTTTTTTAAAAATCAAGTAGACATCAAAATGGTTATTTAATGGTTCCCATCACTCAAATATGTATTTACTTCCCATGGACAAAATTTACTTGCTAACTTATTTGAACTCACTGGTCTCCAGCAAAGTCACCAAACTCAAAGTGGTAAGTTTGCAAGACTTTCTCATTGAATGTTACAAAATAGATACAGAATCCTACATTCACACTGTGAGTCAGTAGATACAGTTGAGAAGCAAGACTATAATAACATTTCTGAAAATAGTGATAGGTCAAGTTTTGGGAAAGGCCACTTATTGTTCAGGTAGTGTGGAAACAGCACCTTTACTAGCACAGTCAGACACATATTGCATGACATTAAGCGACATTACATAGGAAAGCTATTGCAAAGGACAGTTGTGTCTGGCCCTACATTGGGCGGCAGGGTAGCGCTCTAAACTGTTTACAGTGAGAGGTAAATATAATAATGTGCTGAGCGGAGCCTCTCATTGGTTGGGAAAGCTGGGTCCATTTAACAGTAAAAACATTGTTAGACCGTACAAGAAGAGGTTTTCAAGCTATATTTTTTTGTATATGAACAAAGTATCATAAGCAATATACAGTATTAGACTGTCTACATACTCAGTCTTCCTCATTGGCACATTTAATTGAATGGTGGTTAGAGAGTTGGACTAGTAACCGGAAGGTTGCAAGTTCAAACCCCCGAGCTGACAATGTACAAATCTGTCGTTCTGCCCCTGAACAGGCAGTTAACCTACTGTTTCTTTGTTCTTAACTGACTTGCCTAGTTAAATAAAGGTAAACAAAATAAAATAAAATAAAATTACACAGGAATGGAACAGCTATGGGATAAGAGATGGGACCAGCTATTTCTGCCAATGGATGGGCCCCACATGACTGATCTGTTCACAGCCTAATGTGTGCGTGCAAAGGACCTCACACATGCATGATTGCACATGCACACACACACACACAGACAAGAGAGAAACACAGACAAGAGAGAAGCACACAAGAGAGAAACATAGACAGAGAGAAACACAGACGGATAGATACACAGACAGATAGATACACAGGCAGATAGATACACAGACAGAAACACACACTCACACACACTTCATAGAAACTAAACTCCAGAAACAATGTTATTCTGGTAGTCCTGCTGTCAAGCCAAATGCCAAGTTGCCTGCCTCCAACTGCAGTATGTCACGTCATGCTGTGCTCTATACACTCACACCCTTAACATTTAGCAGCATTTGTATAGTGTTCAGTTCAATGGCCCATTAAGTGCAGAATTTACAGCTCAGTCATTGAAGGCATCATAATGTTCTTCTTTCAGGAATGGTATGGGGCTCTGACGGTTAGACATACAAACACAATCAATAGAATAGTCAAAGTAAGTTGCATGATATGTCAGTACTTGTTGACTTTACAATGGCTACAAGAAGATGAGAAAATCCTTATTGAAACATCCACTATCAAGCCCACTACCACTGTCTGGAGAGAATACCCACCACACCACTACACAAGATAAAGATAGTTTAACAACCATTCACTCCCCTCAGCATTGGTTTGCTAAGACACTAAACATTGACAAAATCCCCCTAATTTGTTTGTGTTCGCTAAATGTGCAAATATTTCTGCATAAATGCACACAATTTATTTGTGTTTACTGTTTACATGTTTGTGTCACAAGCTATGTGTACAAAAGCCCTGAGAGCAGACCAGCACACTGCTGACTGAGATGGACTTGATCAAGCAAGTTGATTTCACCTGTTGACTCTTTCCTTGTGCACATGACATTACATCTTGAAGCTGAAACTTAACACCTTTTACATTATGCAACCTGCTCATGTTGTCTCTCATTTGTTGCAGAACCACACACCAACCTTTACCATGTCCAACCGCCAGTCCTAAATAAATATTTGAGCTTTGGCACTGTCTCTGTCGTCTGCTTGCTCTCTGACTGGAGCAGAGTACCCTGGTGGCATCTATCCAACCAGTTACCTATTTCGGTTCTTAAGCCTATTTTTCACTGTTTTGCTTTCTGCTGTTAACATTCCAGTTAATATGTAGGGAGCATTCCCCTGATGGATAAAGCACTTTATCGACCCTGAACACACCAATTAAAAACAGTACTGTAAATACATGTTTGTGTGTATATTGTACTGCTGATTTGACATGGCTTTACTAAGGATTAGCAGTACTGTGTTGTGCCAGCTCCAGGATGCTAAATTGAATAACATACAAATCATAAAATCTGCACATCCTGTTATCTCATTAGTCAAAAATAGCAGTAGAAAGGCTATTGGGCACTGTATACATTGTATACCCATGATACTCATGGGCTAAACAGCTGTTTATTTCAGAAACAATGGGCCTTGTTTAACATTCATTCATTTGTTGGCATAATACTTTGTGAAAAATAATTTGTATTCAGCATTTTTCTGAAATTCTCTATCTGGTCGAATCAGAAAGTTATGGTTTAAGAATACAATTTCCTGTTTGTATTGACAACAGACTGGTTTTCATCAATGAGCAACTTTGCTTCACTTAAATGTACTCTTAATGTATTTGTCAAACTGTTGATACCAAAAATACACTAGATGTCTCAACATTTTAATTAGCAGACCGTTATTAGCTCACTAAAAATGTGAATGTTTACTGACATATTCAATCTCTCCCTATCCTAGTCTGCTGTCCCCACTTGCTTCAAGATGTCCACCATTGTTCCTGTACCCACGAAGGCAAAGGTAACTGAACTAGAAGACTATCGCCCTGTAGCACTCACTTCTGTCATCATGAAGTGCTTTGAGAGGCTAGTTAAGGATCATATAACCTCCACCTATACCTGACACCCTAGACCCACTTCAATTTGCATACCCGCCCCAATAGATCCACAGATTATACAATCTCACTGCACACTGCCTTACCCCATTTGGACAAGAGGAATACCTATGTAAGAATGCTGTTCATTGACTATGGCTCAGCCTTTAACACCATAGTGCCCTCCAAGCTCATCATTAAGCTTGAGGCCCTGGGTCTGAACTCCGCCCCCAGGTGATGAAGGTAGGAAACAACACCTCCACTACGCTGATCTTCAACACATGGCCCCCACAAGGATACGTGCTCAGCCCCCTCCTGTACTCCTTGTTCACCCATGCCTGCATGGCCACGCATGCGTACAACTCCATAATCAAGTTTGCAGACGACACAAAAGTAGTAGGCCTGATTACCAACAAGGGAGGAGGTGAGGGTCCTGGCAGAGTGGTGCCAGGAAAATAACTTCTCCCTCAACATCAACAAAACAAAGTGATCGTGGACTTCAGGAGACAGCAGAGGGAGCACACCCCTATTCACATCAATGGGACAGAAGTGGAGAAGGTGAAAAGCTTCAAGTTCCTTAGCGTACACATCACTGAAAATCTGAAATGATCCACCCACACAGACAGTGTTGTGAAGAATGCGCAACAGTGCCTCTTCAACCTCAGGAGGCAGAAGAAATTTGACTTGGCCCCTAAGACCCTCACAAACTTTTACAGATGCACAATTGAGACCATCCTGTTGGGCTGTATCACCACCTAGTACAGCAATTGCACCATCCACAACCACAGAGCTCTCCAGAGCTCTCCAAATTACGGGGTCACACTGCCTTCCTTCCAGGACACCTACAGCACCCAATGTCACAGAAAGGCCAAGAAGATCATCAAGGACATCAACCACCCGAGCCACAGCCAGGTTCACCCTGCTATCATCCAGAAGGCGAGGTCAGTACAGGTGCATCAAAGCTGGGACCGAGAAACTGAAAAACAGCTTCTATCTCAAGGCCATCTCTAGCCTGCTACCACCCAATTACTCAACCCTGCACCGTATAGGCTGCTGCCCTATATACATAATAATGGAACACTAGTCACTTTAATAATGTTTACATACTGCAATACTCATTTCATATGTATAGACTGTATTCCACTGTATTTTAGTCAATGCCAATCCGCCTTTGCTCATCCTAATATTTCTTTCTTAATTTCATTATTTTAGTTTTAGATTTGTGTGTATTGTTGTGAATTGTTAGATACTACTGCACTGTTGGAGCTTGGAACACAATCATTTAGTTACACCTGCAATAACATCTGCTAAATATGTTTATGTGACCAATACATTTGATTTGTCTCAGTAAATTCACACTCCACTGGGAAGCATTGTGTCTCAACAATTTCACTTACCCAAGATCTGTATTTTCTTTTGCACCGTAAAGCTCATAAACAAAGGCTCATAGAGATACCTAAAATTGGTACTTTATTTTATTTTTAAAACACCAGCAAGCATTCCACCTACAACAGGAGAGTTTCGTCCTATACAGAGCTGATAAATGTTTATCACTCAACACATCTGTCGTATGGTTTGACTGAACTCCAAGCAGTTTACCTGCACGGCCCAATAATCCCTGCTCAATTACTCACTTGAAACTCCAGGCAAGCGATGTCAAAGATCCACGAGGATTACATATGCAAATAAAACGAGAGTTTAGTTATAAGAGCTCCATCCCTCAATCTCCTCCCCCCATACCTATTTCCACATTGTGAATCCCATTGTGAGAAAAGCTTTGAACTGTACTCCATTTAGTTCTGTGAAAATGTAGATGTATCTGACTGACTTCAGCTGCAACCACCAGTACCTCATCTAGGTCACGGTGATAAGAGAACATATTTGTTTGAAATAAGAATAGTAGAGTTATGGGACGAAAGAGAGCGAGGTGGATTGTTTATGCAAATGTAAAGTTACATTTATTTAGTAAGAGACAGGAGGTACATACAATGTAATGGCTGGTAGACAACTACTGTCCATAAAACCATCCTGACCTGACTGTCAACCACAAAAAGCAGAACAAAAGTGAAGTGCAAGATAATTGTTATGTTTGGTTAAATGGAGTCAAGATTGTGGACCGTGCAGAGACCCTTGTCGTTTTGGCCCAGTGTGGCACCAAGGGACAGGCTGACAGCAGTGGCAGGTCTTCTGTTTCAGCTCAGTGAGGTAGCCTCTGATGTGAACAGCTCAGAGTGCCTTACAATTCTTGGCCCAGTTTTGTGGACCAATGAATTGCTCTGAGTGAAGTGTGTGACTAGTACATAATGAATCCATTTTGGATGTCAGCATGCTTAAAAAAAGATTTTCAAGGAAAAAAGGGTCCATCAATAATAGTCAATAATATGTCCCTGGGATTATGTCTGTATGTTAATTCTACATAATCAACATCTTTACAGAGTATACTTGCAGTGGGGCGTGACTTGTGTGTATCTACTACTTGAATAACTGCTTGCTATTCTTTCCTTTCTGCAGTTTGTGACACAATCACAATATATGTAGCCTATATGTAGCCTGGTGAAATCAAACCCAGTACAGGATGCAAAACTAATTTGAGGTTGTTTATTCTGTCTATTCTGTTTATTCTGTTACATTTCAAATAGGGTAATGTAGAAGGAAAATCACTGCAAGGTGAAGTCACCATAAAGTAAAATTCAGTCTGAATCACCATCAAGTGAAATAAACCTGTTAGTAAAGTGCATAAAACAATCTTTACAATAAGTTAAAAGTTAAATGCATAAATGGTAGTGGCTCTGTTTTCTATAAAATAAAACAGAAAATACAAAGACCACAATGTTCACAGTTAGAATAGACTTTCTAACATTTCAAACGTCTGAGTACAAGATCACAATAAACAAAATGACTTCTTGCATTAAGTCTAAATAAATTAAGTCATAAAACACAGCATGAATACTTACAAACACACTGACCATGTGATACCCTAACACCACAGGGAACAGTAGATCCTCATCTCACCCTACAGCACTGAGGGAAATTACATTTCAACAATATAAATATGTTTACATTTTGAAAATGAAACAAAATACTAAACACGGATGGACGCCTGCATGAATAGAATATGTAAATAGAATAATTACAAACCCTTCAAATAATGTTATTAACTCAACAATGTGGTTCCGAGAGCACTAGTATTCAGCTAGCAAGAAGGTAACATCCTCATGTCAATCTGAAAGTATTAACATGACCATCTGGCATAAATATTACAAAACAAACTCTTATACATTGCAGATGATTACAACAGCTCTCCAAGTTAATTGCTTGATCTCACTCTTACACACTGTGCTGGCTCAATCCCATGTACACATTATTTACTGTTCTATTAAAGGGACACTGCCATCTAGTGGATTTAAATGAATACAGCTATGTGCTTTTACCACTTGGCTACATACACTATATATAAGAAAGTATGTGGACACCCCTTAAAATTAGTGGATTTGGCTATTTCAGCCACACCCGTTGCTGACAAGTGTATAAAATAAAGTATACAGCCATGCAATCTCCACAAAAAAAACATTGGCAGTAGAATGACCTTACTAAAGAGCTCAGTGACTTTCAACATCATAGGAAGCCACCGTTCCAACAAGTCAGTTTGTCAAATGGAAATGTCTAGGAGCTACAACGGCTTGGACGCAGAATGTTAGGCCACACAAGCTCATAGAAAGGGTTTTTTGTCTGTCCTCAGTTGTAACACTCACTACCGAGTTCCAAACTGCCTCTGGAAGCAACGTCAGCACAATAACTGTTTGTCAGAAAGCTTCATGAAATGTGTTTTCATGGCCGAGCAGCCACACACAAGCCTAAGATCACAATGCTCAGTACCATGCATCGGGTGGAGTGGTGTAAAGCTCGCTGCCATTGGACTCTGGAGCAGTGGACAACATTCTCTGGAGTGATGAGAATGTGTTTCACGCTTCACCATCTAGCAGTCCGACGGATGAATCTGGATTTTGCAGACGCCAGGAGAACGCTACCTGCCCCAATGCATAGTGCCAACTGTAAAGTTTGGTGGAGGAGGAATAATGGTCTGGGGCTGTTTTTCGTGGTTTGGGCTAGGCCCCTTAGTTCCAGTGAAGGAAAATGCTAACGCTACAGTATACAATGACATTTTATATGATTCTTTGCTTCCAACCTTGTGGCAACAGTTTGGGGGAAGGCCCTTTCCTGTTTTAGCATGACAATGCCCCTGTGCACAAAGCGAGGTCGATACAGAAATGGTTTGCCAAGATCGGTGTAGAAGAACTTGACTGGCCTGTACAGAGCCCTGACCTCAACCCCATTGAACACCTTTGGGATGAATTAGATCTCCGACTGAGATCCAGGCTTAATCGCCCAACATCGTCAGTGCCCGAAATCACTAATGCTCTTGTGGCTGAATGGAAGCAAGTCCACGCAGCAATGTTCCAACATCTAGTGGAAAGCCTTCCCAGAGGAGTGGAGGCAGTTATAGCAGCAAAGTCAAGTCAATATTAATGCCCATGATTTTGCAGTGAGATGTTCAACAAGCAGGTGTCCACATACTTTTGGTAATGTAGTGTATATAACCCTCTGTTTCTTCAAGTTATTAAATATGTATTCTCAGTAGGATGCCTCGCTCTTCCAGAATGCATCTCGATTAATATCAAAACACAGTGAGACCTTTTTCAAATTTCAAACTATATTAAATTATTTTAAGGGAAATCACATTTTTCTTTTGCAGACTGGTGGTATAATTACACTCCAAATTAAATCATGTTTTCTTAATCATGGTCTTAGTGGTGTGGAGGTGTATCATGCATGTGTTATTTCCCTGGACCAAGGAGTCTAGACTCCCTTGGTTCAAGTCAGACAACCAATGCTTATTACTGCTCTTCCCACCCTGTCTTAAAGGATCACTCTCATAAAGCTAAATGAAATGAGAGGAGAATTAGAAGCCTTTAAACAAGATGGATGCTGGCCACAAAAGACCTGAACAGAGCTTGTATAAGAAAACGTTATACAGTAGGTTAGGCATCATACCTGTGTTTGTGTGTAAATGAATACAAGAAAGTGACTGATGTGTTTTTGATCCCCGTAGCTGTTAGGAACTGGTACCATTCCTAGGACCCAATTAAAACAAAATAATATGAATCACACTGTGCATATAACTGGTAAGGCCCTGATTTAAAACTAGCACATGTACCCACAAGACAGGAATGAGGAAATTAACTAATAATGTATGACATTTTGAAAACAGCTATGACAATTTCATGGAATGCACAATAGCCAATCAGCCAGTAGGAAAGGAAATTACCATTTAATGGATTTTTCAATGTCTTAAAATGGGCATAAAAGTGGTGGTAACTACAGGTAACTGCCAAAATAAAGGAAATACCAACATAAAATGGCTTAATAGAGCATTGAAACACCACTAGCCAGACCAGCGTTAATGCAACTTGGCATAGATTCTACAAGTGTCTTGAACTATTCTGGAGGGATGAGACAAGATTTATTCCGCAACAAATTCCGTAATTTGGTGTTTTGTTGATGTTGGTGGATGTTTTGTTGATGTTGGTGCCTCTGGCACCGCTCCAGAATCTCCCATAAGTGTTCAATTGTATTAATATCTTGTGACAGAGACTGCCATTGCATATGGTTTATGTTGTTTTCATGTTCACCAAACCATTCAGTAACCACTCATGCCCTTTGGATGGGAGCATTCTCATCCTATGAGGGCATAGCCATTGTAGCCCAAATAATGGTCAGCGCAGCATTTTTATACATGACCCTAAGCATGATGGGATGGTAATTGCTTAAGTACCTTAGGAATCACACCTGTGTGGAAACACCTGGTTTCAATATACTTTATATCCCTCATTTACTCAAGTGTTTCCATTATTGGCAGTTACCTTTACATAATAAGTACTATTTTACAAACCACACACTTTGCTGAAGTAATGTTCACAGAAGCTTGGTTGAATCACTTTGACGTCATCACTTTAGCTATCCACTGCTATAGTGTTTGGGGGCCTATAGTCCTGAACTGAAAAACATTGATGAAATCTCCATTGAAAGCGTGTTTTAGTCCAGTACTACTTTTAATGTGGGTCCTTGAAACCTGATATATGACCCAAAGGTTTCTTGTTGAGCCTTCTCTTCTGACAGAGAGGAGAGAAGAAAAGAGGGTGGCACTTTATTTGGACAGTCCCTAATAGATGGTCTATAGGGGACTTTCCAAATACAGTGGGACTGAAAACAGGTATTTTGACAGAAGCAAAGACACCCTCTCATCAGAATCAGTGTTTGTTTTCTCTGTCAATTAGAACAGCCAGCACATGGATGCAGACGTGTTAAAACAAAATCTTGTATCAGAATTCTTAGAACCTGTGGATATAGATACCCAGCCATGACCTTGTATCTAGACTCACTGATGTGTGATATCCCCAAGGGGAGAACCAAGCTCTCCATTATGTTTGTGTGATTGTGTGTGCCACTATCACCACCAGTCAAAATGTGACCCGTTTCAGGAAACTAGGCGTATGTCTTGAGTCACTACTTCACAGGAGAGCCGTTTGAATGTAAACTTTTTTTTATCAAAATGTGTTTTTTGGCAGAAATGCCTTTTCGAACATGTGAACTTTCATGTGCCTTAATAACAAAATGTTAAATTACGAGCCTAGTTGGTTTAGCCACAGAAAAAGTCAGCAACCTTCCTGCTAGCCATGATTAGCTGAGATAATGAGTGGGCTTGACATGCCGAAAGATGAGTTTGGATTGGTCTGTCACATAGCATGGTTCTGTCTATTTGAGTTGGTCAGTATGTGTAAGTTATACTGTCTAACGCAGCTTTTTTTAAATGTATTGCGTAGTAAAACTGCATAAACCTAATGTCAAGTTAAAGTGTACTGTTAGCTAGCTAACGTTGGCTGGCTGCTAGCTAACGTCTCGTGTATGCTCGCCACTTTCTGGAAGATCGAGTTTTGAAATCTGTGGAATTTGAGTATGATAGCTAAGGAGATGGAGAAAACACATGTCTCCGGATTACATCTTCAAGCTAAGGGAAACCATGGTATTTGCCAAGAGGCGCGTCCATCCATGATCTATATGGGTAAGATAGTCTAGCTAGCTAAGTTTCTAATTTTGACAGAAAGTGGTTTCATTTCAAGTTAAAGTTACTGTTAGCTAACTAGTGTTTGCTGGCTGGCTCGCTAGCTAATGTTACGTGTATGATCTTATTCTTCTTATCTCAGAGCCATTTGCTGGACTAGTTATAGCCTAATGTTAGCTAGCTATTGATTGAACCTGGTTGGTTAGCTACCTGCAGATTCCTGTGGTGTAGTAACATCAAGAGTTGTGAATATGGTTCATTGTTCACCTACCTAGCTAGCTAGTTACAGGTCTTAACAAAAGACTCTGGTCTGAGTGTGCCAGAACGCCGAATAGCTGATTAATTTACGAATGCTCAACACCCATTGAATCTGGCCAATGTTTGTAAACATCATAAAAAAACGTAATTAAATTGTTGCCAGCAGCACAGTTAGTCAGCAACGCTCTGGATAACATGAAAACAGCCTAACCAGCTCTGCTAGGGCAAGTAATGTTCAGTGAGTTGTTCTCTCATTTGTGTCTGGAAGTAGCTAGCAAGTTAACTTGGGTGCTTGACTGTTTTTTAATTATTATTATTATGAACAAAACAAATACAAAAGCAGAAATATACAAACAAGAGTACAAAAACCTAACAGGGGTATTAGATATTGAGATTTTCAATTTGTCAAAGTTTTATGGTATGTATTGATTTTATGTTTTTACACTTAATGATAATTTCAAAATATTATTTAAATTCTATCTTAAACAGTGTGAAGGTTTTTTTTTTCTCCGCCCACTTCATTTTATGGATAAAGAATCTGCCAACTTTTGTTTTTACAATGCAAGATAAATCAAAAAATATATAATTTGTATCAAAATAAAAACATAATATCAGAGTCTTTCCACTTAACATTAATAGTAGATTCTTGATAAATACAATCTTTTAATATATTTGAGCCAGTCAGTTGTGCTGTGACAAGGTAGGGATGGTATACAGAAGATAGCCCTATTTGGTAAAATACCAAGTCCATATTATGGCAAGAACATCTCAAATAAGCAAAGAGAAACAACAGTCCATTATTACTTTAAGACATGAAGGTCAGTCAATATGGAAAATTTCAAGTGCAGTCGCAAAAACCATCAAGCGCTATGATGAAACTGGCTCTCATGAGGACTGCCACAGGAAAGGAAGACCCGGAGTTACCTCTGCTGCAGAGGATAAGTTAATTGTCCTCAGAAAATGCAGCCCAAATAAATGCTTCACAGAGTTCAAAAAACAGACACATCTCAACATCAACTGTTCAGATGAGACTGTGGGAATCAGAACTTCATGGTCAAATTACTGCAAAGAAATCACTTCAAAAGGACACCAGCTTGGGCCAACAAAAACACGAGCAACGGACATTAGATCGGTGGAATATGCTCTCCATCCAACCTCACTGAGCTCGAGCTGTTTTGCAAGGAGGAATGGGAAAAAATGTCAGTCTCTCGATGTGCAAAACTGATAGAGACATACCCCAAGTGACTTACAGCTGTAATCGCAGCAAAAGGTGGCGCTACAAAGTATTAACTTAAGGGGGCTGAATAATTTTGCACGCCCAATTTTTCAGTTTTTGATTTGTTAAAAAAGTTTGAAATATCCAATAAATGTCGTTCCACTTCATGATTGTGTCCCACTTGTTGTTGATTCTTCACAAAAAAATACAGTTTTATATCTTTATGTTTGAAGCCTGAAATGTGGCAAAAGGTCGCAAAGTTCAAGGGGGCCGAATACTTTCGCAAGGCACTGTAGGTGAACGGATGATCTCCGCATGTGTGGTTCCCACTGTGAAGCATGGAGCCGGAGGTGTGATGGTGTGGGGGTGCTTTGCTGGTGACACTATCAATGATTTATTTAGAATTCAAGGCACACTTAACCAGCATGGATACCACAGCATTCTGCAGCATTATGCCCTCCCATCTGGTTTTCGCTTAGTGTGACCATAATTTGTTTTTCAACAAGATAATGACTCAACACACCTCCAGGATTTGTAAGGGCTATTTGACCAAAAAGGAGAGTGATGGAGTGCTGCGTCAGATGACCTGGCCTTCACAATCACCTGACCTCAACCCAATTGAGATGGTTTGGGATGAGTTGGACCACAGAGTGAAAGAAAAGCAGCTAACTAGTGCTCAGCAAATGTGGGAACTCTTTAAAGACTGTTGGAAAGGCATTGCAGGTGAAGCTGGTTGAGAGAATACCAAGAGTCTGCAAAGCTGTCATCAAGACAAAAGGTGGCTACTTTGAAGAATCTAAAATATACATATATTTTGATTTGCTTTACACTTTTTTGATTCCTACATGATTCCACATGTGTTCTTTCATAGTTTGGATGTATTCACAATTTTTCAGCAATGTAAACATAAAGAAAAACCCTTGAATGAGTAGGTGTGTCCAAAATCCTGACTGGTACTGTATGTTATTACTGCATTAAAACATATGTTATGGCAAATGCAAGCTCTGTGTATAGGTTAGTTTCTATGAGGGTCACCTTCGAAAGGTCATGAGGAACATTATCTCCCTAGTCCCATGTATGCATGTAATGTCCAGTGAACATGTTCATTCAATGTTACAGCAAAGTGCTTTGAGTGATTTCTGTAGGATTAGTGTTCTAGATCTGCTTCAGGGTTATCTATACCTACAACATTACAACAGTAATGTTGGAACACATATTTTATTTTGTATTTTCATTTTACCTTTATTCAACTAGGCAAGTCAGTTAAGAACAAATTCTTATTTTCAATGACGGCCTAGGAACAGTGGGTTAATTGCCTGTTCAGGGGCATGTCTTATGAAGCAAAATTTGAAATGTGTTCTTAACATTTGATAAAGGTAGAGACGCAGAGCAACAACATGGTATATTATACACTACATTTGAGAAACAATGGGAAAAAAATGTTGCTTTTAAAGTTGATAAACTTGTAAACTCACTTTTGAGAAAATGGCCTTTGAATATTTTGGTACTACTGCTGGAGAAGCCCTTTGTCTACACCCATTCAGCATTGCTCACACACTCTTAAGCTTTAGCCCCACCCATCTCTTAAGGGTTGATCCGAGCATTCTGTACTAACAACAGCAGTCAAGCATCCCTCTAAAGACCTTTATTATACACAGATTCGAAATAGCTATTGATAACAAATGTGTAGTATGTGGTTGTGACCCAGAGACTCTTGGCCATTTATTTTGGGAATTCTTATGTCAGAAGATTTTCGAGTGAGTTAAAAACTTCTCTAGGATAAGGGGCAGCATTCGGAATTTTGGATGAAAAGCGTGCCCAAATTGAACTGCATGCTACTCATGCCCAGAAGCTAAGATATGCATATTATTTGGATAGAAAACACGTATATTTGGATAGAAAACACTCTGAAGTTTCTAAAACTGTTTGAATCATGTCTGTGACTATAGCAGAACTTATTTGGCAGGCGAAACACAGAGGACAAACCATTCAGAATATTATTTTTGGGGGGTCACTCTTTTCAATGACTTTTCATTGGGAATCCAGATTTCTAAGGGACCTTCTTGCAGTTCCTATAACTTCCACTAGATGTCAACAGTCTTTAGAAATTGGTTGAGGTTTTTCCTTTGAGAAATGACGAGGTAGCCATGTTCAGAATGAGGCTCGAGGGAAGTATACTCTCTGTTAGAGGCGAGTGACCTGAAAGCATGCTACACATTGTTTTCCTCTGGTATTGAACACAGATGATCCCGTCTTCAATTTTATTGATTATTTACGTTAAATAATACCTAAAGTTGTATTACAAAAGTAGTTTGAAATGTTTGGAAAAGCTTACAGGTAACTTTTGTAGTTATGTTGTGCGAGTTGGAACCGGTGTTTTTCTGGATCAAACGCGCCAAATAAATTGACATTTTGGATATATATCGACAGAATTAATCGAACAAAAGGACCATTTGTGATGTTTATGGGACATATTGGAGTGCCAACAGAGGAAGCTCATCAAAGCTAAGGCATGAATTATATCTTTATTTCTGCGTTTTGTGTCGCGCCTGGATGGTTGAAATATGATGGTGTGTGTTTGTTTGCTTGGGTGCTATCCTCAGATAATAGCATTGTTTGCTTTCGCCGTTTCGCCGCCGCTGTGTGATTTCATGAAAGTTACATTTTTATAGTAATTTTATAGTAATTTGAATTTGACGCACAGCATTTTCACTGAATGTTGGCCAGTTGGGATGCTACCGTCCCACATATCCCTGAGTGGTTAAAACCTCTTGGGGATAGTGAGACGCTAGCGTCTCAAGTGGCCAATAGCCTTGGGAAATGCATAGAGCCAAATTCAAATAAAACGCGATAAAACTCAAACTTTCATTAAATCATACATGCAGGGTACTCTATTAAAGCTACACTCGTTGTGAATCCAGCCAACATGTCAGATTTTTTAAATGCTTTTCGGCGAAAGCATGAGAAGCTATTATCTGATAGCATTCACCCCCCTGAACCAGTTGTAAACAAAATAACTAGCGTAGCAGACGCTACACAAAACGCTGAAATAAAATATAAAACATGCATTACCTTTGACAAGCTTCTTTGTTGGCACTCCAATGTGTCCCATAAACATCACAATTGGTCCTTTTTTCGATTAATTCCGTCCATGTATACCCAAAATGTCCATTTATAAAGTAGGTTTGATCCGGAAAAAAACTGCTTTCCAAAACACAACGTCACTATAAAACATTTCAAAAGTTGTCTATAAACTTTGCCAAAATATTTCAAACTACTTTTGTAATACAACTTTAGGTATTTTTAAACGTTAATAGTTGATCAAATTGTAGACGGGGCAATCTGTATTCAATAGAGAAAGTAAACAAAACATGCACCATTTTCCCTCTTGCGTAACTATCAACAGTGTAACGTTGTTCCAGGATGTGCCTCTTCTTCGTTGCACCAATGATTAACTCCAACCCAATTCCAAAGACTGGTGACATCCTGTGGAAGTCGTAGGAACTGTAAAATGGTCGTTATCAAATTTACCTTGGCAAAGACAACCGAGGGAACGGTCAGAGAAAAAAAAAAGTATAATAATTTGAACAGTTTTTCCTTGGGGTTTTGCCTGCTACATAAGTTCTGTTGTAGTCACAGACATGATTGAACCAGTTTTAGAAACTTCAGAGTGTTTTCTATCCGCACCTACTAATCATATGCATATAATATATTCCTGGCATGATATGCAGGAAGTTGAAATTGTGCACGCTATTTATTCAAAAGTTGAAATGCTGCCCCCTATCCTTAAAAAGTTTTAAGAAGGAAAGAAATTCTACAAATTAACTTTTAACAAGGCACACCTGCTAATTTAAATGCATTCCAAGTGACTACCTCATGAGGCTGGTTGAGAGAATGCCGAGCGTGTGAAAAGCTGTCATCAAGACAAAGGATGGCTACTTTGAAGATTCGCAAATATAAAATATATTTGTTTAACACATTTTTGGTTACTACATGATTCCATATGTGTTATTTCATAGTTTTGATGTCTTCACTATTATTCTACAATGTAGAAAATAGTAAAAACCCTTGAATGAGTAGGTGTGTCCAAACTTTCGACTGGTACTGTACACATACACCTTTTCTCAAGGCTTACCTGCCTTGAGAAAAGGCTCACCTGCCTCTTTCTCCAGGCACTCCAGACATCTCACGTATATATTTATTCCATACCCTTATAACACAGGGTAGACTCACCTTTCCCTTCCACTGCTGTACCTACAGTATATGTGGCTTCATAACTGTGGGCCTTCATCTCCTCTCACTATGTCCTTCAGTGTGGAAATCTGCTGAAACTCCCATGAAAAATGGTTAATTCTGGCCCTTAACTTCAAAGCTCCATGTGTTCCTAGACAGAGGAGGTCCAAGCCTAATGTTAAACAGCACTCGGTTAAATGTTCACACAACAGACAGGCAGGCATACTATGTATGCCATATTCACATTGACAGAGCATTGTAAATGTGCTCATTTATTTTTGTCACTGCAGTGTGCTAGTAGGTAAAATATATTTTTTTCCCGCTTCAGATGGGCAGAATACATTATGGTGCATCATTCACTATGTTTGGGCGAGCCCCTTGCCTCAATATAGTCTTAAAACTGAGTGGCAATGGTCTTCACATTATGCATTCCTTAATAAAACTCCCCATCAGTCAGGAAAACTGTGGAAAACTTGAAAAATGTGGACCATGAGGAGATATTGTTATTTCTAAACATGTATGTCTGCATTCGAAAAAGTATTGGCTAAAATAAAGGCAAGTACAGGAGAAAATCTTTACCTACCTTCAGATTTCTTGGAGCTCTTGGATAGATTTCTTACACTTCATATCTCATACCCAATATTAAAAAATAACTGGAAATGTGAATGTCATTGTTCTAAGTGCAAAAATATGCTGAAGGTGAACAATAAAATATGTATTTCAAATTTGGTTTAAATAAAAGCATTAACTTCCCAAAAGGCACAAAAAGAGCTGTCTATTCTTTAATGGGTTAGTAATGAATGTTATCGCTTGGCAGGGGTGTTGTTGATTGAGACGGCATGTACTGTTCCACTGTGACAATACTATTTACACTTTGATTCTTGATGTAATTTTCACAATGAAAGAAATATATCTTGGACCTTGATATGGAGGAAATTTCTTAGACCTCTAACAACAGCATTAGGTGTGCTGGTTATGTTCAACATAAGTTTAAAGGGATAATTATGTATTTTGCCAATGAAGCCCTTTATTTTCTTCCCCAGAGTTAGATGAACTCGGATATCATTTTTATGTCTCTGCGTTCAGCTTCAACTCACAAATCTACCTCCAACGTCCTTCATACTGTACACAGTGACATAAACATGGTATCCAAGAGTTCAGGGCTCCATTGCCAATTTCCCGAACTTTCCCTTTAACAAAAACAAGTCATTCTCTGTAGTAAAACACAAACTCCTTGAGGGCAAAGGGACCTTCAGAAACAGTGAGTCATTCTGACAACACCTGGGACACCTCGTTCACTTCACTTCAAGCCAGTAAATGTAATTCCTTTATGTGATACTGGGAACTGTACTGTGAGGAAATGCAACAGTCGTGTAGTTGTTAATCTACAGAAGACAATGTGAAAGTTTCTGTATTTCCCTCTGGTGTGCGTGTGCATTTGTGTGTGTACATGCTCACATGCGAGGCCCCCCTGTACCTTGCATTATTCGGTATCATCCCCAGATCCATCAAAGTGTGAAAAGGCACCAGATGGGACCTAACCACCTTAATTGTATCTGAGTTCTTGAAGTTTTAAATTAAACCCTGAGAGTCACACACAGGCTGTTGAGTGATTGTTTAGACGGCCTGCTTAATTTAGCATGGCTGATTAAGTGCATACATCAGGGAAAAGGCAGGAAGGAGCGCAGTGTGAGAGGTGGATGCAGCATTAAACAACGCCTCTGCTCTATGTTCCCAATGGCACGTCAACACACCAGAGTTTCCCCCGACAACATCTCTCAGAATAGATCCCCATTGATGATGATGACTCTGTAGTCCAGCTTTTCTCAGTGAGAGACTCAGAGCCACGTACAAAGATAGGTGTTATGAGGAAAGATGCATCCTACACCTTGTGTTAACTTTCCATCAAAGTCCTCTCTGTCTACATTCAGAGGTCTACAGGGCTGTACATATGAAAGATGAGTAACAAATGATTATATACTGCTTTTGAATGTGAGGTGTATATCTTATGAATGTGTTATAAAGTACCGAGATAGCCTTCAAATGAAGTGTTAACGAAAGCTACACCAGGCATCTTGTATCCAATTCACATACAAATAATCCCTAAATTGTTCTTAATAATGGCAACACTGATATTATCCACATTCACGCCTCTTCTCAGAAAGTGTTGGTCCCATGTTTCATGACCTGAAATAAAAGATCCCAGAAATGTTCCATATGCACAAAAACCTTATTTCTCTCAAATTATGTGCACAAATTTGTTTACATCCCTGTTAGTGAGCATTTCTCATTTGCCAAGATCCACCTGACAGGTGTGGTATATCAAGAACTTGGTTAAACAGTAGGATCATTACACAGGTGCACCTTGTGCTTGCGACAATAAAAGGCCATTCTAAAATGTGCAATTTTGACACACAACACAATGCCACAGATGTCTCACGTTTTGAGGGAGCTGTGTAGGAATGTCCACCAGAGCTGTTGCCAGAGAATTTAATTTAATTTCTCTACATATTTCTCAAAGTTATTTTAGAGAATTTGGCAGAACATCCAATCAGCCTCACAACCGCAGACCACGTGTAACCACGCCAGCCCCGGACCTCCACACCCAGCTTCTTCACCAGCGGGATTGTCTGAGATCAGCCACCCAGACAGCTGATGAAACTGTGGGTTTGCACAACGAAGAATTTCTGCACAAAACTGTCAGAAACCATCTTAGTGAAGCACAACTGAATGCTCGTCGTCCTCACCAGGGTCTTGACCTGACTGTAGTTTGTTGTTGTAACCAACTTCAGTTGGCAAATGCTCACCTTCGATGGCCATCAAGGATGTCATCTGCGCCTGGACCGGGTGTCGTGTGTGCAAGCGGTTTGTTGATTTCAACGTGTGCCCCATGGTGATGGTGGGGCAATGGTATAGGCAAGTATAAGCTACAGACAACGAAAACAATTGCATTTATCAATGGCAATTTGAATTGTCAGAGATACTGCGATGAAATCCTGAAGCCCATTGTCGTGCCATTCATCCACCGCCATCACCTAATTTTTCAGCATGAATATGCACGGCCCCATGTCGCAAGGATCTGTACACAATTCCTGGAAGCTGAAAATGTCCCAGTTCTTCCATGGCCTACATAATCACCAGACATGTCACCCATTGAGCATGTTTTTGGGATGCTCTGGATTGACGTGTACAACAGCGATTTCCAGTTCCTGTCAATATCCATCAACTTCCCACAGCCATTGAAGAGGAGTGGGACAACATTCCACAGGCCACAATTAACAGCCTGATCAACTCTATGTGAAGGAGATGTGTTGCGCTGCATGAGGCAAATGGTGGTCACACCAGACACTGACTGGTTTTCTGATCCACGCCCCTACATTTTTGTGTATCTGTGACCAACAAATGCATATCTGCAGTTGTGGAAAAAGTACCCAATTGTCATACTTGAGTAAAAGTAAAGATACCTTAATATAAAAATGACTTAAGTAAAAGTCAACCAGTAAAATACTACTTGAGTAAATGTCAAAAAGTATTTGGTATTGAATATACTGAAGTATCAAAAGTATATGTAATTGATAAAATATACTTACGTGTCAAAAGTAAAAGTATACATCATTTCAAATTCCTTATATTAAGCAAACCAGACAGCATGATTTTCTTGTTTCCTAAATGTACAGCTAGCCAGGGGCACACTCCAACACTCAGACATCATTTACAAACAAAGAGGCTGTAGGAA
This sequence comes from Oncorhynchus clarkii lewisi, assembly GCF_045791955.1. Lineage (NCBI taxonomy): Eukaryota > Metazoa > Chordata > Actinopteri > Salmoniformes > Salmonidae > Oncorhynchus > Oncorhynchus clarkii. Next base: position 28,402,282 of record NC_092171.1, read on the forward strand.
TGACCAGGGATGTTCTCTTGATAAGTGTGTGAATTGGACCATTTTCCTGTCCTGCTAAGCATTCAAAATATAACAAGTACTTTTGGGGGTCAGGGAAAAAGTATATTATTATTATATTATTTTCTGTATGAATGTAGTAGAGTAAAACTATAATCTGTCAAAAATATCAATGGTAGAGTAAAGTACAGATTAGGGCTGTCACAACTCATGATGGCAGTCAAATTCCATGTGACCGCTTAGTCACGGTAATTAGGCTTCTGCAAGCTCTGATGTTGCTGATGGTCATTAGTAGCCTACCAAACGTGCTAACTGCCTGGTACTCCGCACACTATTGTCCCTCTAATCACACTGACATCAATGCAAATGTATTGAAAATCTAATCAAACACTTCATGAGCTCATGTTTCGCCATGCAATTGAGTGAGAAAAGAGAGTGATGGCCTCTAATAAATATAGGAGGATCCCATCAGCATTCTATAGGCTATGCCTACTATATTTTTTTCTCAACCATCCTAATATTAAGCACATCACTTCTCTTTAAAACAGGAGTATAGCCTACCTGGCTTGCATGAAAATTAACCACGGGAAAAAAATGTCCTCCATTCACTGTTTAAGTGTATAGATTACAAGTATTTTTTTCCTCTGGCCCTGCTTCGAGACAGGTGTATGATAATTGTCCATTCTAAATCAAAACAAATTTCACACATATATTATTTAGTATATGTAAAGACAAGGTTAAATCAAGAATAGTGTGATGGGTGGCAATATTACCCTACCACTTGTGAATTATATATTATCACTTGTGAATGATGCCCAGCTTAAGGCAAACAGCGCATTCTAAAGTCGACGCATTCTAAATTCTAAAGTGGCCAAAAAAATCTTAAAATGAAGCACATTAATCTGCTTTACAATGGGTGTAGAGCCTAACTTTCATATATAAGCAGCGCCTGAGTTTCAAGTTTGGGGAAGATCATTTTCACCATAAAAATGCACCTTTATAATAAAGGCTTTACATGCATAATCACATTTGCGTTTGACTGCTGATGGACCATTCACACTTATAGCCTAGTGCCGTGTGCACATTGCTGCGCGTACAATGTGATAGCCTAATAGTTTATCAACATTTAAAGCTAAACGTTCTCATCTCTTGCGTCAGGCTCATTGATTAAAACAGTTTTTTTTTATGCAAGTGGTTGTATTAATTTGGGATCTATCGCATCCCACAACTGTCCTGGACTAGGTTTGAAATATTTATTTCTCACACAGAATAGAATAGGTCAACGTCAACATTTGTACTCTGGGGGATCATAGATTGACATAGGCTAGTGCTTTTGCTGTTCGTTAAGCCTACTTATCTTGTTGGCTGACGAAAAGTAAATGTGGACAGTTCTTCCAATATCTTCAATATGCGCATCAGAATTGCGTCAGCAATGTGTCTGTCTTCACTTGTAGCCTGTGAGAAAGATCTGATCATGTGAGAGCCATGTGAGTGAGAGGTGCTCCGGCATGCAGCGGGGAGTTATAAGGGAATTATAATTATATTTAGCCCAAGAGCACAACGCCACTGACCGCAAAAGGCATGGATTTCTTTATGGCCACACAAAGGGGATACAGACAGGAAATTTGAGGCATTATAAAGTGCTTGTCGAATTGTGAACAAGAGACTGATGAAGTGTGTACAGCCTGTGCAAAAAAAACAAAGCAGAGCTCATGCCTTTCATGCAACTTTTTTCAAGTTGTTCTTGCAGTCTTAGAATGTATTAAAAACCAAACATATAGCCCACAATTTGTATCACAACTAAAGATACATAAATACCTGTTCCTTTGTTAACCGCTTAACACAGAATAGCCGCATGTGCACACTCCCTTAAATCGCTTGGAGAAAATATCCTTTATATTTTTTTCAGCTATGTTCAAATGTATTCTTCATACTATAAAATAATACAAAATTATGCCACGGAATTCTAAGCAAACCTTGTCTGCTAAATTAACGAGTGTAGCCCACAGCCATTTGGCATAGCCACATCAAGACCTAACATAAGGACAAGTATGCTATTCTGTTCTTCTGAAATAAGTTAGACTACATTTTCTTCCTATCATGTTTCTTTAGACCTGTCTGAAATAAATTATGGATTTATTGTGATGATCTAGGCTGTATTACATGGATTTATTTGACTTTTTAAAATATAGATGTTCCAAAGGTCTGCGTCAGTGGCTTGTAGGCTATGCGTGTTAGCCATGAGATGCAACTGACTGTAATTTACCTTAAACCGGCAGTTATTTCCTTGACAATCACCGGCTGACAAAATGTAATGACCGTCACAGCTCTAGTACAGATACCTCAAACAACTATCTAAGTAGTACATTAAAGTATTTTTACTTAAGTACTTTACACCACCGCATATCTGTATTCCCAGTTATGTGAAATACAGAATTATTTTATTTCAATTGACTGAACTCCAATTCAGTAAACTCTTCAGTAAAATTGTTGCATGTTGCATTTATATTTTGTTCAGTGTACTGTATATGATATATTCTACCAAAATAACACTCTTAAAAAAAGGTGCTATCTAGAACCTAAAAGGGTTCTTCAGCTGTCCCCATAGGAGAACCCTTTGAAGAACCATTTTTCGTTCCAAGTACAACCCTTTTGGTTCCAAGTAGAGCCCTTTTGGGTTCCACGTAAAACCGGAAAACAAAAATGTTTTTTTAAAGGGTTCTCCTATGTGGACAGTCGAAGAACCCTTTTGGAGCCCTATTTTTCTATGAGCGTACACAGATATACACTTGTATGACCTACACTAATGCAAGTGATGCACAGCATCAATGACAATAACTAATCGTTGCTGAATATGGATTATGATGCACCAATCAAACCTGTGGCAGCCTCCTCTGATTATGAGACGTGTTTGTGGACAGTGCTGACAACTATAGAAATCAACTCAATGTTATTCTCTCTGACGAATGGCATGTGTCATTGAGCAAGGTGAACAGAAAAGAATTTGAAAATAATTATGCATTGTGTAAATTCATACTTGTGTGCAGCGCACTGTATACCTATTTGTTGGCTTGGCTTTGTTGTTTATGGGATATAGAGAATCGCTGGCTGCATAGCCACAGGTAATAACACCACCATCCCACTGTATTATGATGATTAATGAGCTTATTTTAAAAGCTCTAACTATTACAGGTAATTTTGTCTTGGCTCGGATGTGCTTTGGTTTGTTTTGTGGAAGGCAGCTGTCCAGTCTGTGCATTGGGCTTGAATTCACTAACAGTTTGCTAGATTGCACCAACTTTGATCCAGGGGGTTGATTTCCTTGATAAAAATATATATTTTTCATTTGTTTGGAGGCTGCTAACCAGGCATAGCAGGAGTAAAATAAAAATCTGAAAGTAGATCCCCTACATACTGGTCTTGACGAGAAGAAAAAAAAACTATCTGGGGAGGTTCTCTTCTGCACTGTTCAACCATCCAGTAAATGTGGAGGAGGAGTTAAGATGGAGTGTTGCCTTGCTAATGTCCAAAAGTGGAAGTTGCGTTGCGTCACAGACTCTCTTCCAATTTCCCCTGAAAACCGTGACATCCGGTTGTTGGAGACGCAGTATCCAAGACTAAACACATTCTGGTGCCTGGTGATGGAAAGATACAAACCAGTAGTCCTATGAAGTCATAGTTTAAGTTTGTGTGTTATTGAAGTTCAAGCACACCCTCTTCTAAAGTGTTCTTGTAGCGTGCAGTGCAGCCAATCTCAAACACCTTCTCTCTCTGTGAAATGGAAAACAGATAATGCATTGTTCCTCTTCTGCCTACATTAACATTTTATTCTTATTCCAGAAACGAAAGGGGAATTTATTGTGGATTCTTTCACTTTTTTTAGTCACATCTCTTCATTTTCCAAACGAGAAAAATAATCTTTATGCAAGAGCTGGAACACAACAACAAAGGTAAATTGAAATGTCATTTTTTATTCATGTGAAGCCGCTGTATGAGGATATTGCAGCACAAATGAAGGCTGACAGTACCAGCCATCCCTGGCATCCATGCAAGGTCTTGTGAGGCTTTTTTGTTAGATGAATATATACTCTGAGTATATAAAACATTAAGAACACCTGCTTTCCATGACAGACTGACCATGTGAATCGAGGTGAAAGAAGATCCCTTATTGATGACACCTGTTAAATCCACTTAAATTAGTGTAGATGAAGGGGAGGAGGCAGGTAAAAGAAGGGTTTTTAAGCCTTGAGACAATTGAGACGTACCTAGATTGTGTGTGTGTGCCATTCAGAGGGTGAATGGGAAAGACAAAAGATTGAAGTCCCTTTGAATGGGGTATGGTAGTAGATGCCAGGCGGACTGGTTTGAGTGTGTCAATAACTGTTCTGAGGACAAAAGGGGGTGCAACTGAATATTAGGAAGGTGTTCCTAATGTTTTGTACACTCAGTGCACACACACACACACACACACACACACACACACACACACACACACACACACACACACACACACACACACACACACACACACATATATATATCATCAAATCATGTATGTCTGATTTCCCAAGTCCACAGAACGAGTCACTGAAAGCAAGCAGATATGACTTGACATCTTCTGGGGGTTGGTTGTTCCTCAGGGCATTTTATTCTGCATCTGACCTCACAAAGGGTTGAGTCCAACAGTGTGCAAATGTCAAATGTCAAATGCTTGCAAATCAAATAACATTTTATTGGTCGCATACACATATTTAGCAGATGTTATTGCGGGTGTAGCTAAATGCTTGTGTTCCTAGCTCCAGCAGTGCAGTAATATCTAACAATTCACAACAATACACACAAATCTCAAACTAAAATAATGGAATTAAGAAATATATAAATATCCGGAGTATAAAAATACATTATCGTTCAAATTTTGGGGTCACTTAGAAACGTCCTTGTTTTTGAAAGAAAAGCACATTTTTTTGTCTATTAAAATAACATCAAATTGATCAGAAATACAGTGTAGACATTGTTAATGTTGCAAATGACTGTTGTAGCTGGAAACGGAAGATTTGTTGTGGAATATCTACATAGGCTTACAGAGGCCCATTATCAGCAACCATCACCCCTGAGTTCCAATAACATGTTGTGTTAGCTAATCCAAGTTTATCATTTTAAAAGGCTAATTGATCATGTTAGCACAGCTGAAAACTGTGGTCCTGATTAAATAAGCAATAAAACTGCCCTACTTTAGACTAGTTGAGTATCTGGAGCATCAGTATTTGTGGGTTCAATTACAGGCTCAAAATGGCTAGAAACAAATAACGTTATTCTGAAACTCATCCGTCTATTCTTGTCCTGAGAAATGATGGCTATTCCATGCGAGAAATGGCCAAGAAACTGAAGATCTCATACAATGCTGTGTACTACTCCCTTCAGAGAGGAGTGCAAACTGGCTCTAACCAGAATATAAAGAGGAGTGGGAGGCCCCAGTGCGCAACTGAGCAAGAGGACAAGTACATTAGAGTGCCTAGTTTGAGAAACAGATTCCTCACAAGTCCTCAACTGGTAGCTTCATTAAATAGTACCCACAAAACACCAGTCTCAACGTAAGCAGCGAAGAGGCGATTCCGGGATGCTGGCCTTCTAGGCAGAGTGTTCTTTTGCCCATCTTAATCTTTTATTTTTATTGGCCAGTCTGAGATATGGCTTTTTCTTTGCAACTCTGCCTAGAAGGCCAGGATCCCAGCCTTCTAAAAAAAAAATATTTTTCTTTCCAAAACAAGGAAATTTCTATGTGACCCCAAACTTTAGATGGGTAGTGTATATACAGTGCCTTGCAAAAGTATTCGGCCCCCTTGAACTTTGCGACCTTTTGCCACATTTCAGGCTTCAAACATAAAGATATAAAACTGTATTTTTTTGTGAAGAATCAACAACAAGTGGGACACAATCATGAAGTGGAACGACATTTATTGGATATTTCAAACTTTTTTAACAAATCAAAAACTGAAAAATTGGGCGTGCAAAATTATTCAGCCCCTTTACTTTCAGTGCAGCAAACTCTCTCCAGAAGTTCAGTGAGGATCTCTGAATGATCCAATGTTGACCTAAATGACTAATGATGATAAATACAATCCACCTGTGTGTAATCAAGTCTCCGTATAAATGCACCTGCACTGTGATAGTCTCAGAGGTCCGTTAAAAGCGCAGAGAGCATCATGAAGAACAAGGAACACACCAGGCAGGTCTGAGATACTGTTGTGAAGAAGTTTAACGCCGGATTTGGATACAAAAAGATTTCCCAAGCTTTAAACATCCCAAGGAGCACTGTGCAAGCGATAATATTGAAATGGAAGGAGTATCAGACCACTGCAAATCTACCAAGACCTGGCCGTCCCTCTAAACTTTCAGCTCATACAAGGAGAAGACTGATCAGAGATGCAGCCAAGAGGCCCATGATCACTCTGGATGAACTGCAGAGATCTACAGCTGAGGTGGGAGACTCTGTCCATAGGACAACAATCAGTCGTATATTGCACAAATCTGGCCTTTATGGAAGAGTGGCAAGAAGAAAGCCATTTCTTAAAGATATCCATAAAAAGTGTCGTTTAAAGTTTGCCACAAGCCACCTGGGAGACACACCAAACATGTGGAAGAAGGTGCTCTGGTCAGATGAAACCAAAATTGAACTTTTTGGCAACAATGCAAAACGTTATGTTTGGCGTAAAAGCAACACAGCTGAACACACCATCCCCACTGTCAAACATGGTGGTGGCAGCATCATGGTTTGGGCCTGCTTTTCTTCAGCAGGGACAGGGAAGATGGTTAAAATTGATGGGAAGATGGATGGAGCCAAATACAGGACCAATCTGGAAGAAAACCTGATGGAGTCTGCAAAAGACCTGAGACTGGGACGGAGATTTGTCTTCCAACAAGACAATGATCCAAAACATAAAGCAAAATCTACAATGGAATGGTTCAAAAATAAACATATCCAGGTGTTAGAATGGCCAAGTCAAAGTCCAGACCTGAATCCAATCGAGAATCTGTGGAAAGAACTGAAAACTGCTGTTCACAAATGCTCTCCATCCAACCTCACTGAGCTCGAGCTGTTTTGCAAGGAGGAATGGGAAAAAATTTCAGTCTCTCGATGTGCAAAACTGATAGAGACATACCCCAAGCGACTTACAGCTGTAATCGCAGCAAAAGGTGGCGCTACAAAGTATTAACTTAAGGGGGCTGAATAATTTTGCACGCCCAATTTTTCAGTTTTTGATTTGTTAAAAATGTTTGAAATATCCAATAAATGTCGTTCCACTTCATGATTGTGTCCCACTTGTTGTTGATTCTTCACAAAAAAATACAGTTTTATATCTTTATGTTTGAAGCCTGAAATGTGGCAAAAGTTCGCAAAGTTCAAGGGGGCCGAATACTTTCGCAAGGCACTGTATATGTGATGGGATGTATAGAAATCATAGACATTATGAACAGTATGTGGATAGCATATTTAGTTTATCTGTAGGATTGAATACTATATTTGCACGCGCACGCACACGCACCCGCACACACACACACACACACACACACACACACACACACACACACACAGGACAACAAACTCTCCCTCAACGTCATAAAGGAGATGATTGTGGACAACAGGAAAAAGACGACCGAGCACGCCCCCATTCTCTTCGACGGGGCTGCGGTGGAGCAGGTTGAGAGCTTCAAGGTCCTTGGTGTCCACATCACCAACAAATTAACATGGTCCAAGCACACCAAGACAGTTGTGAAGAGGGCACAACAAAACCTATTCCCCCTCAGGAGACTGAAAAGATTTGGCATGGGTCCTCAGATCCTCAAAAGGTTCTACAGCTGCACCATCGAGAGGACTGGTTGGATCACTGCCTGGTATGGCATCTGCTCGGCATTCGACCGCAAGTGTCACGCCCTGGCCATAGAGAGGCTTTTATTCTCTATTTTGGTTTTGTCAGGGTGTGATTTGGGTGGGGTTTGGTTTCTTTATTTCTATGTTTTCTATTTCTTTGTGTTTGGCCGGGTGTGGTTCTCAATCAGAGGCAGCTGTCTATCGTTGTCTCTGATTGAGAATCATACTTAGGCAGCTTTTTCCCACCTGTGTTTTGTGGGTAGTTGTTTTCTGTTTTGTGTCTGCACCTTACAGAACTGTTCGTTTCTCGCTTTGTTATTTTTGTTCTAGTGTTCAGATTTTAATAAATATCAAGAACACATACCACGCTGGGCTTTGATCCACTCCTTCTTCATCAGACAATCATTACAGAACTACCCACCACAAGCGGACCAAGCAGCGTGGTAAGGAGGAGCATAGGGTTCAGGCTTCATGGACTTGGGAGGAAATCCTGGACAGGAAAGGACCCAGGAGGCATGCTGGGGAGTATTGCCATCCACGGGAGGAACTGGAGGCAGCGGCAGCGTTATGAGGGAACACGGCTGGCAAGGAAGCCTGAGAGGCAACTCCCCCCCAAACAATTGGGAGGGCACACAGGGAGATTGGCTGAGCCAGGTTAGAGACTTGAGCCAACTCCCCGTGCTTACCGGAGGGAGCAGAGTACTGGTCTGGCACCGTGTTATGCGGTGGAGCGCACCGTGTCTCCAGTGCGGGTTCACAGCCTGGTGCGCTACATTGCAGCTCCCTGCATCAGCCGTGCTAGAGTGGGCATCCAGCGAGGTCGGAGGATGCCGGCTCAGTGCATCTGGCCGCCAGTACGTCTCTACGGCCCGGGATATCCTGCGCCGGCTCTGCGCACTGTGTCTCCGGTGTCTGCACAGCCCAGTGCGTCCTGTGCCTGCGCCCCGCATCTGCAGGGCGAAAGTAACCATCCTGCAAGGACGGGTTGTGCAGGCTCCTAGCTCGAGACCCCCAGTGCGCCTCCACGGCCTAGTGTATCTGGTGCCTCTGCCTAGGACAGGGCCTCTTGGATGTCTTCCCAGCCTGGTGAGCCCTGTGGCAGCTCAACGTACCAGACTGCCCATACGTCTCCGCCAATCCAGTGATGATCCATGGCAAGAAGCCTCCAGTTAGGATCACCACGTTATTTTAAGAATGTGAAATGTCAGAATAATAGTAGAGAGAATTATTTATTTCAGTTTTTATTTTTTTCATCACATTCCCAGTGGGTCAGAAGTTTACATACACTCAATTAGTATTTGGTAGAATTGCCTTTAAATTGTTTACCTTGGGTCAAACGTTTCGGGTAGCTTTCCACAAGCTTCCCACATTAAGCTGGGTGAATTTTGGCCCATTCCTCCTGACAGAGCTGGTGTAACTGAGTCAGGTTTGGAGGCCTCCTTGCTTGCACATGCTTTTTCAGTTCGGCCCAGACATTTTCTGTAGAATTGAGGTCAGGGCTTTGTGATGGCCACTCCAATACCTTGACTTTGTTGTCCTTAAGCCATTTGCCACAACTTTGGAAGTATGCTTGGAATCATTGTCCATTTGAAAGAGCCATTTGTGACCAAGCATTCACTTCCTGATTGATGTCTTGAGATGTTGTTTCAATATATCCACATACTTTTCCTACCTTATGATGCTATCTATTTTGTGAAGTGCACCAGTCCCTCCTGCAGCAAAGCACCCCCCACAACATGGTGCTGCCAACCCCGTGCTTCATGGTTGGGATGGTGTTCTTTGGCTTGCAACCCTCCCCCTTTTTCCTCCAAACATAACGATGGTCATTATGGCCAAACAGTTCTATTTTTGTTTCATCAGACCAGAGGACATTTCTCCAAAAAAGTATGATCTTTGTCTACATGTGCAGTTGC